>NC_086174.1:701418-1370336 GCF_023053635.1 Elgaria multicarinata webbii | reverse complement strand
CTAGAGATGGCCAGACTGGGGCAATTTATTAATTTTATTCTAACATTTCGAACTGCCCCCAACATTTATTCATGAGTTCCACAGGCTTCCTGGGATTAGTAGGCAAAAAGCAGATGTGCTTTTTATACTGTATTTTGTATTTGTGCTTTTAACCTGTTGGTTGTTTTATTATGGTTTTAATTTTTGTGAACCGCCCAGAGAGCTTCGGCTATTGGGCGGTATAAAAATGTAATAAATTAAATAAATAAATAAATAAATGTAGAGCTGTATGTCATCTGCATTTTATTTTATTGGTGACTAAGAAGGAACCTTGTGAAATGCCAAAGACCACAGGAAGAAGAAAAGACTCCCACCCACCCCACTAAGCACCTTGTTCTGAAACCAACCAGCCAGCCAGGACTGGAGCCACCATAACGCCATGCCGCCTAAGCCCAACCCTCCCAGGTGATCCAGAAGACTACCACATTGAAAGCAAGCTGCTGAGACATCCAGGAGAACTAACAGCATTGCATTCCCCCTGCCCATTCCCCAGTGTAAAACTTCCACCAGGATGACCAAGGCTGATTCTGTTCCAAAACCAGCCCTGGACCCAGATTGAAATGAATCTGAGTATTCAGTATCCTCCGATACAACCTGGATTCGAGAAGCCATGGATGCAGTCGGTGGTCCCAGGTTCAATTCCTGGCTTCTCCAATTAGGGCAAGAAAAGAATCCTACTTGAAACCCTCAAGAGCTGCTGCCAGTCAGTTTCAACAATAATGTGCTAGATCAGCCTTCCTCAACCTGGGGCGCTCCAGAGCTGGCTGGGGCATTCTGGGAGTTGTAGTCCAACACATCTGGAGCGCCCCAGGTTGAGGAAGGCTGTAGATGGTCTGGTGGGACTGACTCAATATAAGGCAACTTCTTCCTATGTTCCATAGGATGATAGTTATCACAGACTACAAGGTCTAGATTTTGTTTTTTTCAGGAGGCGCCTAACCACCTCCTCCTTAAAGTTGGTAGGCCCAATGGTAACTTCCATGTTAGACCTACACAACCCAGCTTTAGCAAATTGTAAGCAGCAGCCACTCCAGAGCTGGGCAACAACTGCTGAAAGCCAAAGCAGACCTGGCGTTTCTTATGCAGTTTGCCCTTACATACTTGGTTTTTTGAAAAATAGCCAGCGCAGGTCACCAAGTGCACCAGACTGCCACTTCCCCACCTCTCGGTCTACATTCCTCGTCGACACAGAGTCCAGCAGCACAAAAAATGGCTCCACATTTTCCATGGTCAAGGAAGGAAGGGCGAGCACATCCAAGCAAAGGATGCCAAGGCACCCAAGGTCACCTTAGAAAGAAGAACTAGAGAAGTTTAACTATTTGTTACGAAAACTGCAATGCTATCTGCTCAAACCAAACATTCTTGGCAGTAACCTAAGCTGCAGTCAATGCATATATGAAATAACACCAACGTTAACGTTTTTAGCTTTGCCAGTAAATGGATATGAACCTCTTTAAAATGATATCCTTTGATTCAGGTTTTTACAGAAACAAACACACACACACCACCCTACCATAACGAAAAAGCATTCCATACAAGTTCACATAACTTATGTCAAAAGGGGGGGGGGGGGGGAGAGAGACAAAGCAACTTCTGAAGTAAGGCTAGCACCAAAGGTGTGGAACAGATTTTTTTTTTAAAAAAAACCAGTGCCTTGTTTTCCATGGAAATTCTTCCTTCTCTTAAGTTCATCAGTAATAGTGAATGAATGGTTGTCACACAAGGGAGGGCCAGGATCTCCTCTTGATCCTCCCAGAGTGCAGGACACAGAATAACGGGCTCAATTAAAGGAAGCCAGACTCCGGCTGGACAGCAGGAAAAACTTCCTGACAGTTAGAGCAGTACGACAATGGAACCAGTTACCTAGGGAGGCTGTGGGCTCTCCCACACTAGAGGCATTCAAGAGGCAGCTGGACAACCCTCTGTCAGGGATGCTTTAGGGTGGATTCCTGCATTGAGCAGGGGGTTGGACTCCATGGCCTTATAGGTCCCTTGCAACACTACTATTCTATGATTCTATGAATGTCAATAGCAAATATAACGTTATGTGTAGGCTTGGCAGTTTAAAAGTTGTAATTAATATTTTTAGGTGATCATCCCTAGCAAGTTTGTGAGAGAATACAAGTATCTCTCAGTGTGAAACGGAGCTAAAAAAATAGTGATGGAGAAATTACAGCACACTGTATTTCCTGTGTGGTTTACCCCAGGAATTGCCGGGGACAAGCCTAGCCACAAACTAACTGCCTCCCACAAACTCATTGTTTCCGCTTTCAATTAACAACCTAGGATCATCCCATTCCTGGATTGCTCAATGACATGCAAACCCAGGAACTCTGGGTTGTTTATAGGTTAAGCAATCCAGAGTTCACCGATGAACAAACCACAGACATTTGTTGGGTTAACTCTGGGTTGTGTAATCCATAAAGAACACAGTTTCTGTGTTTGCAGAAGCATCCCAGGAATCGGCATTCCTGGATTGTTACATGAAAGCAGAAATGGTGATTGCGAGAGAAACAGCATGCTCATCGCTGGCCATTCCTGTGTTAAAAAACCCAGGAATTGCAGCATGATGTGCAAACCAGCTCACTGTCAACTGACTGCCTTTTTGACCATGGTGAAATTGAGGCATCTAGGTTCCTGGCCCGGTGTCATGACTAGGCCTGTTCCCCTTAGGCTGGGGGAAGGAGTTTCAGGCGATCAATCAGAATCAGATTCTGAAGCAGAAGAGACAGCACCAGAAACGTACCAGCCTATATGGTGAGTGGAGGAGGTCACTCTCACAGCTGGGAATGAACCTTCGCCAGACCTTACCATTGAAAACGGTAACAATACACATTGTCTCTCTTAGTGTGCATAGTTTTGCCTAGAGGAAAGTTCCTAGAGGCTGAACTCTCTTCAGGTGGGAAGAGATGTTTATTGCCTGAATAAAGCTTTGTGGATTACGTGGCAGGCCTCTTCATTGCCTCCCAATAAGGCGGGAGGTTTTGGGAAACACGAAACCCCGCAGCAAACACTGCACTTAGCAAAGCTTCCCCCAGTGGTGACCTAATATGAACGCCCAAGCAGTCATCAGTGGCGAAGGCCACTGTGCAACAGGCAGAGAGCACTGGACTATGACCACAGAGGTCCAGCTGTAAATCCTCACTGACTCATGACGCTCATCAGACAATATTGGGCCAGACAATAATGCTCTCAGCCTAACCTTTCTCACAGGATCTGCGCAAAGATAAAAAAGCGTGGAGGGAAAGACTATGCATATTGCATGGACTATGCACAGAAGATTGAGGGGAGACATGATAGCACTCTTCAAATACTTAAAAGGTTGTCACACAGAGGAGGGCCGGGATCTCTTCTCAATCCTCCCAGAGTGCAGGACATGGAATAACGGGCTCAAGTTACAGGAAGCCAGATTCCGGCTGGACATCAGGAAAAACTTCCTGGCTGTTAGAGCAGTACAACAATGGAATCAGTTACCTAGGGAGGTTGTGGGCTCTCTCACACTAGAGGCCTTCAAGAGGCAGCTGGACAACCATCTGTCAGGGATGCTTTAGGGTGGATTCCTGCATTGGGCAGGGGGTTGGTCTCAATGGCCTTGTAGGCCCCTTCCAACTCTGCTTTTCTACGATTCTATGATATCTCCCTGAAGCTTCTTGGGGAAAGGTGGGGAATAAAAGAGCAGATTATGCTCTTTTTTAAGTTAAGGTCATTCCCCCCCCCCCCACACACACAAAATAACAGCTAATTAGCTTAGGTATCAAATCTGCTGATGACCATCTTTGTAGTGATTGTAACGTGAATGTTTTAAAAGTCTCTGAGCCCAATCCTATTCTGAACAGGTGTGGTTGCAACAGGTTTTGAAAGCCTGTATGAGATAAAGCAGGTCCATTTAAAGCAGCCATTTGAATTTTAAAAAATATTCATTTGTTTTTCAAAAAAATCAGATTTTTAAAACTTAAATCCAATTTTGTTTATTTAAATAGTTTTTTCAAAACAAATCATAACAGACTAACTTCCTCTAACTTAAAAAATAATATAGTTACAATCAAATCTCATCATAAACAGACTAAACCTACCGATCAAACATGGGCTTTAATTTCAGCTTTAATCTCATGAAAATGGCTAAAATAGAGGAATTAGTTAAGACAAAAAGACAAGATACCAAGGTGGGTAAAATTGATGCTCAAAAATCCCCAAAACTGATTTGTTCCAAATCTCAATCGGATTATTTCTGCCCAGTAACTATCAAAACTTACTTTGGCCTATCAGTCATGAGCATTTTGACTTTTGTTTGCTACTTTATATTCTCATACTAATATGAAGACAGCAACCCAATACCAACTTACCTATGAGTAAGCCCATTGAACTCAATGGAACTTATTTCTGAGGAGATTATGGGATTGCGCTGTTAACCCAAACTGTCATGGATGCTAGTCATAAGAAAGGCCCAGTATGGGAATGTTTTAAAATATCCCCTTCATAGGCAAAAAAGAAAAAGGAAAGCATGAAAACATGTACAATGAGACAAAGAGATGCAAAACCTTCTTCTAAGAATGGAACGGAGTCCACTCCTCTTCAGGATTGCAAAGATACCAAATCTTGCATGTTCCAAATGAATATAAATTGAATGAGTCCTACACAATGTCTGGATACACTGAAAAAACAGCCTCTGAATTGTAGCTGGAACGTTACAAAAACACCTGGATTCATTAATGCCTCAGCAACAGCAGCTTCCTCCCCGCCCTTAAAATATATATGGAATGTTGGACTGATCAAGATGCTACTCTGATTTCTTAGAATTATACCCAGCTCTTCCTTCTAGGACTTGAAACTGCAAAATGGGTCACATTAATAACCCACCTTGTTATTCTTAATATTAATTGAAATATGAAGAGAAACCCAAGCTACTTAAACTACCTAAAGACGATAGTGTACACACTGGTAACTTCGAGGCTCGACTTCTGCAATGCGCTCTACATGGGGCTACCTTTGTGCCTAGTCCGGAAACTTAAATTAGTCCAAAATATGGCAGCCAGGCTGGTCACTGGTACACCTAGGGGTGACTACATTACACCAGTTTTAAAATCACTTGACTAAGTGAAGTATCTCTTCACTCTTCCAATTAGTTTCTGGGTGAAGTACAACGTGTTGGTTATTACCTTTAAAGCCCTACATGGTTTGGGCTCAGGCTACCTGCGGGATCACTTTTTCCCATACAATCCGCCCCACACACTCAGGTCCTCTGGGAAGAATCTACTTCAGTCAACCAAAACTAGATTCACAACTGTTACCCAGAGGACCTTCTCTTCTGCTGCTCCCAGACTGTGGAATGGCCTGCTGGAGAAGATTCGGCAACTTGACAGTCTTTTAGAATTTAAAAAAGCAATAAAGACTGATCTATTCCGGCAGGCCTACCCAGTGAAATTTTAGAATGTTTTGAGGATGTTTTAATCATGTATGCTATGTTTTAATCAATTTTTAATGTGTTTTATATTCATTGTTGTTCCCCGCCTTGATTCAAGTGGAGAGGCAGGTAAGAAATAAAGTATTATTATTTGTTCTATATTGACACATTAATGGATCATTGGTGGATTAGGACCCAATGACTGGGTTCAGATGTCACAAGTTTGCAGTGTGTAATAAAATTCCTGAGGCACTGCCTTAGGTAACTTCCAAAAGGTATTTGGCAAAGGTATTCTACTTCAGAAGGGCAGGTTCATCCTCTTATGGATTGCAATTGGGTTAAAAACCAGGAAAAGGAGAGCGCAAGTGGATACTGACTGGATGCAGAGACTCTCCAGAGCCTCAGACGGATGCTCTTCCCAGCTCTACCTGCCGGGGACTGAATTTGAGACCTTTCTGCCTGCAAAACCCCCATTCATTGAATTTCCCCAAAAAAGCATATTCAGCATAAGAACATGGGAAAGGGATGAACGATAAAACAGAAAATGCTGTGATTACATTACATAAAAACGGGACACCCATATTTAGGATGCCACGAAGAATTCTGTTTGCCTCTTATAAAATAAAAACCAAAAGATGAATCATTGTGCCCTTGGTTCCTATGACGAAAGGTGGAAGAAGTTGGGCCTTTTTAGTTTAGAAGATTATGGGGTGGGGGGAGAGAAGTATGCAACTTCATAAAATTGTAAGAAGTATGGAAAATTTAAGTAGAGAAGCAATTATCTCCACGTGCCAACTCCCTCACCAACTCAAGAATGGTTTACATATAACCAAATGAGACAGTCCCTGCCGGCAGGCTTACAATCATAGAACAGTAGAGTTGGAAGGAGCCTTCAAGTCCAACCTCCTGCTCAATGCAGGAATCCACCTTAAGGCATCCCTGACAGGTGGCTGTCCAGCTGCCTCTTGAATGCCTCTAGTGTGGGAGAGGCCACGACCTCCCTAGGTAATTGGTTCGACTGTCGTACTACTCTATCTAAACTGTCATACTACATGACACAGGATGGAAAGGGAAAGGGAATGAATGTCTTCACTCACCCTACTTTGGCCCTATAAAAGCACTAGAGAAATTCATGGAAGACACACCTACCACGACAGGAACCTCCACAATCAAAGGCGATTTACCTGTAATTACCAAATGCAGAGAACCAACAAGGGAGGGCTGTTCCTATCATGACCTGCATGCAAACTGCGCAGGGACATCCCACAGGCTAATAAATGAAACTAAGTGCTGGACTAAATGAACATTTGGTTTTATCTAGTAACGTAATTCTCATGTAGACTTATGCCAACTGCAATTGCCTTTTGTCATAGCAACAACTCAAGAAGCTTAATTCCGTTGGTTACTGATGATCCAATAAATCATCACTTATAATGCTGGCCCTAATCTTCTATTTTTACTTCTATTTTATTCTAGGTTCCAAAGAAGAGGAATAGAAGTTCTGTCACTTGTGGTCCAGCTGCTTCTTTAACAAGCACACAGCAAATTGCCCATTAGAGCTTTGATCAGATCTTGCATTTTATTTATTTGCTTATTTATTACATTTATATATCGCCCCATAGCCGAAGCTCTCTGGGTGGTTTACAGGCCCTGAAGTGGACATTTTATTGTGTTCAATGAGAACTTCACGCTTCTCCAACAATTCTACCGTACGTTTTCCCATCCTTCAACTCATTAAGAGCACACAATAACTTCCCAATTCACAAAGTTTCCTTCAACATTTCACAAAACTTATGCTGCAAAAAGTAAGATGTTTTACTCATTTTGATGAACTTAAAGCTTTCCTTCCAAGACAAAGGGAATTCAACTGCTTTTGGTCAGAAGGATGTAATTGTTCTCCCACTTCTGAGATGGAAAAGGGGGTGATTCATTCCTTGTTAAAATCACTGTGCTGTAAGGGGATACTGTAAATGTGTGGTTTTTTTACTCTCTTATTGAAGGGAGTCATGACCTCTACCATCATTCTCATGCCTATAAACTAAGCCACTGAATAGCTATTTTAGGAGGCCAGAGAAAACAATGTCATGAAGATGTGTTCTGCACAGCAAGATCAGGGACAAGGACAGGAGGGATGAACAAGGATTTTGCTACTTGAAAGGAGTGTGAGCCATTCTGGGGTCCAGCGCCATCCCCACCTTCCTGGCTGCTGTAGCAGAACTGGAGTCCGGTGCTGCCTCACTATCAACAAGGGAGTAGTAGGGGAGTGGAGTGCAGAACAGGACTACCGAGTCAAGAGAAAGCTATTCCTGCTTAGTATGGTGTTCTTTTGTGCCACCACCACCACCACACAAACATACTGAATTGCTAGGGCTGACAACGGTGGAGTGGAAAGATGGAACACAGTAAAACCAGTAAAATGTTACATACCAAGAAAATAAAAACTACACAAAGAAAAAGGCAAAACATATACTAATCCTTGTCAGGGCAGTGGTGATCCAAGGTATTTGCCTACTTCAGACACCATCAGAGATCAGAAATGAGCTGCAGGAAGCCCCAGGTATGCACACTCCCCTTCCCCACTCTTCCTCATTTGCATGAGAGGAAAGCAAAAGCTATCATTGTTCTGTATTGAGAACAGTGGTTTGTTCTAACTGGGTAAGCTAAAACAAACCAACGTAACAAACCATGATCACCTTAAACTATAACTTGGGTGACCATCTGCACCAGGCCATTTGAGTCAGGAACAGGTTTGGCCATTTTGGAGGCGTCAATCTCTTACCACAGAGCTCAATGTGCAAAGTTCAAATTAAGGCTACAAAACACTATTTCTTAAGCTAGTTTAACGTATTGTTTAATGCATCGCAGCAGGCTTCACAGTGACCCTGTTCAGACACCATGCTAAACCACGACAGTTAAGCATTTTGAGCTAAACATTATGGCTTAGCATCTCATGTGAACCATGACTTAGTGTGTCATAAGAGCCATTCCTAACCATGGTGGACCCATAACCATGGTTTAAACACACTCACTAACCACTTGCTGCAAAAGGGTTAGCGGCCTAACGATAGCTTAGCGTGCTGTCTGAACAGGCCCAGTGTTTTCAATCCAGCACCACGCCCTCACAGAAACTCAGTTTGCCTGATGATCAGCTTGGAGAACTCCTGCTAACAGAAGAGCTCTTTGTAGCTATACATTCTGGAAATCAAGGATAAAGATATGGCTCCTTCATGGCTGTGCTGCTATCCTATTTCATCACATTATCTCTCAACCCTGTCTTCCTTACATGCATAGACAGGCAGTCTCTTTCAAAGTTGCTGCAAAGCATTTAATAGGCTCAGTATCCATTCTAACACCTGCAAAGAGTTATCTACAAATGAAACCTAAGACACCACTCCACAGCATGCGTAGTGACAAGAGCCAGTAGAATACCTGGAAGTAGCTGCAAAGGACAGGAGCCCCACGTAGTTCAGACAAGCCTCTAAAGTCACATGTCAGACTAGCTAAAATAATTGTTGAATGGTAAGCTAGTCAAGTGATAAATCCAGTGTGCTTTAGTAGCTGTCGACAAAGAGCATTTGCGCCATGTTAAGTAAGCAGTTCTCTGGCAAATAAGGAATATCTATATCCAAACATTCCAAAAGCACATGTATCTCTAGCAGCTCTTCATGTAAGCATCGCCTGCACCTTTGAGGGCAAATACCCTATTTCTTCGATTCTAAGACGTACTTTTTTCCACATATAAACATCTCTAAAAATGGGGTGTGTCTTAGGTTTTTTTTCCTGTTGGTGGTACTGAAATTAGTGTGTGTCCTACAATCGATGGCGTCTTACAATCGAAGAAATAAGGTAGCAGGTCAAACGAACCCCATGATAGCTAGGGCAGAGTGGGGAGGGTGGATTCTCAGGAACCCATCCTAATACTGGCAAACCAAACGCTGCAGTTAATGCATGAGGGCAGTTGAAGCATTATTCTACCTATAGTACAATGCAGAGCTTTTTTAGACTATTTCAAATGCCACGTCTTGCCTTTGAAGACAAACGCTCTGCTCTATTCGGGGAACTTACGATGACTTGGGGATTTTAGCACTGGATGTTATTTATAGTAACCCTAGCAAGGGTACTGAAATCATCTGCCCTCCCCTCAGCAATTTACTTTTCAAGAAGAAGCTGGACCACAACTAAAAATAACGAAGTGTCCTAAATTATTGGCAAGCTAAAAGGTACGCCAGAACATTGCCATAAGCACTATGCTGAAGATACGATATCTCTCCAAAATAAAAATGTGCCTGATCATTGTACTAGATCAATAAGCCAGAAAGCCTAGGAACTCAGGTAGGACCTTCTGAAGTTTCGCCCAACTTGGTAACGAGCAAACCTGTTAAGATTTGTTTAAGGGCTACCACAGTAGCAAAGCTCAAAGGAATCAGAGTACAGGAGGAAAGCAGTGTCCTGACTTTACCTACTGACAGACTAATATGAGAAAGCCAGACTGGAACTTTTAGTGAGTCATGCCTGATGTTTCAGCTGAGTATCCTTCAGGGAAGTTCTTTCATGGTGGTTACAGAAACGGTGTGGTTTTTCTAGAACTTGCAATAGTAGTTACATTACAGGCGTCCATCATCTAAATGATCACACATCAAGTGTTTGTCAGATTGATGGCCCCTATGTAAACACCCATCTTTTCGAATAAATCCGAAGTTACTAGCCAGCATATCCAGTCACACTCCAGTTAGCCATCTGTAGCCCAAAACCAGGGGTGGGGAGCAGAAATGATCTGTAAAGCTTCCATACTCAGTCTCCAAGAGGGTATACTTAGAATCATAGAATAGCAGAGTCAGAAGGGGCCTAAAGGGCCATGGAGTCCAACCCCCTGCTCAATGCAGGAATCCACCCTAAAGCATCCCTGACAGATGGTTGTCCAGCTGCCTCTTGAAGGCCTCTAGTGTGGGAGAGCCCACAACCTCCCTAGGTATCTGATTCCATTGTCGTACTGCTCTAACAGTCAGGAAGTTTTTCCTGATGTCCAGCTGGAATCTGGCTTCATTTAACTTAGGCCCGTTATTCCGTGTCCTGCACTCTGGGAGGATCGAGAAGAGATCCTGGCCCCCCTCTGTGTGACAACCTTTTAAGTATTTGAAGAGTGCTCTCATGTCTCTCCTCCATCTTCTCTTCTCCAGACTAAACATGCCCAGTTCTTTCAGTCTCTCTTCATAGGGCTTTGTTTCCAGACCCGATCATCCTGGTTGCCCTCTTCTGAAAACTTATTGGCCACTGACAAAGTGTGTCTATTTACAAACTGAGTTGGCATTAAGACTATAGCTAGTACAACTACCCTATTTCTTCGTTTCTAAGACGCACTTCCCCCACCCCATATAAGCTTCTCTAAAAATGGGGTGCGTCTTAGAATCGCCGGTGTATCTTAGGGGTTTTTTTTTCCTGTTGGTGGTACTGAAATTAGTGTGCGTCTTACAATCGAGTGTGTCTTACAATCGAAGAAATACAGTAAACATCAAAAGTTAGAATTCAGTTCTATAGCAGTAAATCCAGTTGCCTCTTCAGTAACTGCCAACTGTAGACAGTATCTAAAAACTCCACGAAGCAAAATAAAAAATGTGAGCAATTTGTGTATCTCATGAAGCGGGCTCTTGCTGATGAAAGCTTATGTCACAATAAATCTATCAGTATTTAAGGTGCTACAAGGCTCTGGTTTTCTCTGCAACAGGTTAAGAGCTACTTTACACATTACATTATTTACATTTACATCTAAAAATAATGTGAAGACCTAGATCATCATCAAGATGCAACAACCTGTAGCTCCCTGTTGAGTGTAAGCTCAGTAGAAATCCCAAGTTTACCACTGCACAATACATGAAATATCTCTTAAGATGGTCGTCTCTCAACTTTGATAAGATATCCAACGTAACTGAAAAGTCTTTCAGCCTGAGGCTGAATTCAGTTTTGGAGGAACTCTTGGAGGGTGAGGGTGCGTGTGTGTGTGTGCATTCCACTGATGGGTGGGGCAAAATGGGTGGAGCCAAAAGACACCCCACCCCCCAACCCAGGATATTTTAGCTTCCTGCCAGTAACTAAGTCTTAGCAAAGATGTTTCAACATTTTAAGATGGGGGTAAAAACTTTACTAAAGCTGGGAAACAACCAAATGATCAATAGTTGGGGGAAAGGGGTGGGGGGAGGAAAAGGGGGAGTGGCCTTTGGGGGAACCTCAGAGGGCCAGACTGGAACTCCAGGAGGGCATGGCAATGAACGTTCATTCAAATACAGGCAACCTGACAAAAATCTTAAACTACTCTTTTCAATTAGTCCTTATTGAGAAAATCCGCCTCATAAGGAATGACTTGCAATTGACAAATACCTAAGAGCCTCTGCCTTTCTATGCTGCTCTGTAATACAACAGCTTTGAATCCTGGAGTTATGACCTGGAAAGGTCATGCAGGATAGCAGCACACACATCCCTTCTTCCCACAGTTTAGGTCAGGAGAACACCTGAAGTGTTTAACTAACACTACTCGGTAAGTACTTTCAGTACAAAGCATTATAGATCAGAGATTAATCTCACAGCTAGATTGGGAGCCTAGCCTAAATGGCAGATAAGTAGACAATGCGTAGACCATCAATGACCTGGTTTTCACATCAGAACTCCAAGAGGTTGTTTAAAAAATGGGTTAGTCATCACAGCAGGGGAGAGATGGAAGTGAGTGTGCTTCCTCTTGACCATTTCTGCTTCCTGAAACATTTCTGGGTTATTCACCTTGACATCCAAACCCAGCACCCTGGTTGTTGTGGAAGTAACAACCCAGAGTTTTAACCAAACAACAAAACATGGGTTAAAACTCTGGGTTGTTTCACAAAGTGTGAGCGGTCGAGCTATCGAGAGCCAACACACTCATTTGCTTCCATGCGGTCATGACTACCCATGGTTTAAACAACCCTTGGGTAGTCACTACATGCGGATTGTGTCAATCTGTTTAACGTAACACTGCAACTAACAAATACAGTTGAGAATTCCCAGCGCATTTGTAGTACTGACTGTGAGGAACTGCTGCACTGGTCAGGAAATAATGTCATCAAACCCATTTGTAACTTGAGGTACTGTTTCACCCATCAAGAATATCTCATCCATAGAAAATACTTCACACGTGTCTGCACTGCAAGGAGACAACATATGTGGGTGTTACTTTAGGATCAGAGACGCCTGCATAATCCCTTGTGAAAGTGCAGAAACTTTATCGGTCCTGGAGTTCAGCAAACTGAGGATCTGAGTTTCCATTCAATTTAAGCTTTGGCCATTTACAGGAGAGAGAAAAAACCTGCACAGTTCATACAGGCCCCAATGTCGAACATTTCCAGTAAAGAAATACCCTTTCTTTAAGAGCGCAGCCTTGAAATAACTTAAGAGAGGACAACCAAGTTAGTTAGCTCAAGCCACGCCTGTCTAACATAGTAATGTCAGAAATCAAACAAAGCAAAACCTAGGCACCAATTGCCTTCAAGATAATGTTTTCTTGGGCTCCCAATAAAATCCACCACACCCATCATTCCATTTCTAGTCATGACGGCCTGTGATGAACAGCAAACGCAAGTCTCCCAGGCCCAGCCTTCCCTACCAGAAGCACTGAATAAATCCTAAAATGTTTTTCACGTTTATATTACACAGTCCTGAAATTAAAACCATGCCATTCTAAAATTCCACATCTCCAGACATTGGGAATTAGCCACTCATTTTGTAGCCGTGGCCCACTACTCTCAACATGTGAACTGCCCAGAGAGCTTCAGCTGTGGGGCGGTATATAAATGTAATAAATAAATAAATGAGGCAGAGTGGCTCGAAGTAGACTCTACGAACACAAAAAAATGAAGACAGAAGATGGAGAGCAATGTCAGCACCAGGGGGTGCGGGTGGGAGCTGGGAGCCTTGGATGACATCGAGGCCACTCCAAGGAGTGAACTGGGGCTGGGAGGATGCTGTGGGGCTGGGAGGATGCTGTGGGGGTATCCCCAAACGATAGTGCGAAGGAAATGGAAAATAGTGTGGTGCTCTTGGGGAATTAGCCTGCAGGAGAAGCATCAAAGGGTGCTGCAGAAGCACACACTGCGATGGCAGCTTGCAGTGCAAGTCAGTACATTGGAAGCATTCTCAAGTTAGGCAGATAGACTGCAATGTGGAGGGCAGATGGGTGGAACTTTTCTCCCAAAAAGGAACCGAGTATGCGTCGGAAAACATCCACACGAAGTGAAAAATGAAGGTTTTGGCAGCGGGCCGTTTTTCCACCTCGAAAAAGCGCAGCTATATCCTGGGAACAAAGATGGGTGTTGGGAGTGGGAAGCATGGAGTAAAGAGGGTGGGAAGGCAGGAGGCTATAAGAGGAGAAGGGGTCACACACGCTGACCAAGGGTTGTTTCCCATTCTGTTCCTATTACCCCTCCCTCCCCCCTCCAGGTTGATTAGCGTGTCGTCTGAACTCAGCCAGAGTCCGACTGGGGCGATTTAGGGGGGTGGGATTTAGGGGGATATAGAGGAGGGGTTGGGCGGGGGGAGGTAAAGGGGCGCTTGGGGGGTGGGGCGGAGGCGGTGCATGTAGGGGTCGTTCGTGAGTGGGGAGGGGGCCCCCGAGTGACAATCTGAAGGTTGCGTGTATTTGGGGGGAGGGGGGAGGAGACGCGCCCCGGGAGGCCACGGGGGTGGGGGTGGGGCAGATGAATACCGGCTGCGGGCCAGGGGCCCCCGCCCTTCCCTTCCCTCCCCCCCCCCGCTCACCGATGGTGGAGATGAAGGTGGTGTTGAAGGCATCGTCGGAGAAGCGGAAGAGCACGCAGGTCTTGCCGACGCCCGAGTCGCCGATCAGCAGCAGCTTGAAGAGCAGGTCGTAGGTTTTCTTCGCCATGGGGGCCCCCCCGCGCCGCGCGCGCCGCCCTCCCTCGCCAGGCTCCGCCTCAGCCGCCGCCGCCGCCGCCCTCCCGGGACCCCCTCAGCACCGCGCGCGCACAGGCCGGCCCGCGCGGGGGCGGCGGAGGATGGAGGAGGACGGGGACGAAGGGAAGAAAGGAAGGAAGGAAGGAAGGAGGGGGGGAGGGAGGAAGAGAGAGGGGGAGGGAGGGAGGCAGGGCAGGCACAAAATGGCGGCCCTGGCGGCGGCCGGGTCGAGCAGGCGGCGGCGAGGGCCTGGGCCTGGCTACGCGCTCCGTCCCCGGCGTCTCCTCACGGCTGGGCGTCCGCGCTGGGCTCCTTCATGCCCCTGGGGCCGCTGCGCTCCGCTGCTCGCTCGCTCGCTTGCTGCCTGCCTGCCTGCCTGCCTGCCTCTGCCAGCCCGTGAGGCGCGCACGCTGCGGAGCCGGAGGCGAGCAGGCCGCACGGAAGGCCTGAGTGGCTGGCTGGGCGCGCGCGGGGGCGGGGCTGACGCACGGAGGGGGTGACACGCGGGCACGCGCACGCCGCCTGGCCGGCCGCTCCCTTTTCTTTCTCTCTCTCGCCGGAGCCGCGGGGCGGGGCGTCTCTCTGACGTCACGGGACGTGGGACGACGGGGAGGCGCGCTCGCACGCACGCATGCGTAGAGCGCGATGTCTAGGCCGACACACGACGGGCCCTTGGAGGCTTAGGCACGCCCTCTACGTACGAAGCCTCCAATTACGGCGGGGTGACGCAAGCGGCCGCGCGAGCTCGCGGGTCGGACTGTGCTGGCCTGGGCTGGGCTTCTCTCTCTCTCTCTCTCACTCCTTTCCCCCCACCCAGGCGCGCGCACGCGCCAGAAGCGAGGCGACGCCGACGGAGCTTTGGAAAATGACGGGGGGGGGGGGGAAACTCCCGCCCATGCCCACTCCGGATTGGCCGAGCTGCCTCAACGCTGATTGGACAGCCGCCGTCCGCTTGAGGAGGCGGGGTCATGACCGCGGTTGGGCATGCGCAGAAGGGCCGCCCTCCCTCCCAGCCACCTACCACGTGGCGGAGAAGCCTCTTGCCACGTGGCTGGACGGTGCTTGCCCCGTGCAATTGGACTACAACTACCATCATGGCCCCATGGCAGGGGGCTGATGGGAGCCTTGGTCAAATTAGAGAGGAGGCTGGTGTACACGGAGGGAGGGAGGGAAAGAGGAGCCAGGAGCCCCCCTGGCACACAGGGCCGGTGCTGCCATTAGGCCAACTAGGCAGCCGCCCAGGGCGCAGGCCTCAGAGGGGCACAGTACTGACCTTTAAGGGTCACAGTTTTATACATATTAGCTGTTTTAAGAAAAAAAACATACGTTCAAGTTTTGTGCTTTTTATTTTTTCTACAAAACATCTGTTTAAAAATCGAAGTGGGCAATTTTTGGGGGTGGGTGGGTGCAAGTAGCTTGCCTTGCCTAGGGCACAAAGTAGTCTGGCACCTGCCCTGCTGGCACAGAGTGGAAGGGGCACCCGTGGCGGGGATGATGGGAACAGGGATCCCGTGCGAGCGACTGAAGGCCAACTCCAGGGCTGCTTCCAGACAGAGCCCTGCGTGCCGCCCTCCCGCACCTCTCCCCTGAGCAGGCGGAAGAAGCGATGGGGCAGCCCCACCTGAGGGTATTCCATGCACGAGGCAGGGCAGCCGCCCAACAAAGGTGCCTCTTCCGGGAGTGCCTCACATCCGGCACCCGCATGCGCTGCTCTCTCGGGTGTGAACAGGAATGGGGAACAAATCCGGTTCACATATTCATGCAAACGTGCCTGATGTTGCACATTAAAACCCAATATGTGAACTGATACACTTCTCCATGTTTTGCAATGGAATTCTCCCATCAAAAAACAAAATGTGTTTATATGGGAAATACACAGCTGTGTATTTTAATAAAAATAACAAAAAATGGATTATTAGGAAAATTGGTTGCAAAAAATATCTACAAAAACGCATGAATTAGGAGAGATGCCCACAAAACATCAAGGTTTGGGGCAAGCTGAATTCAAGATTGGAAAAATTATTCCAAGTTTGGGATCCACTGAATTTAATTGTGGGGAAATGAGAAAGTTAAATAGTACAGATTCATCCATCCCTAGTTTTGTGTGCTGCTGTTAGGGTTGGGATCTATGATGGTTACGTGCCTCCTACTTGGGCTCAACTAACAGATGTCCAGGTGGAAGCCAGATTCCAGCTGGACATCAGGAAAAACTTCCTGACTGTTAGAGCAGTACGACAATGGAATCAGTTACCTGGGGAGGTTGTGGCCTCTCCCACACTAGAGGCCTTCAAGAGGCAGCTGGACAAGCATCTGTCAGGGATGCTTTAGGGTGGATTTCTGCATTGAGCAGGCTGTTGGACCCGATGGCCTTGTAGGCCCCTTCCAACTCTGCTATTCTATGATTCTATGACAGGAAGCCCGATTCCGGCTGGACATCAGGAAAAGCTTCCTGACTGTTAGAGCAGTATGATAATGGAACCCATGACCTAGGGAGGTGTTGGGCTCTCCCACCCTAGAGGCCTTCGAGGCGCAGCTGGGCAGACATCTGTCAGGTATGCTTTAGGGTAGATTCCTGCATTGAGCAGGGGGTTGGACTCCATGGCCTTAGAGGCCCCTTCCAACTCTGCTATGATTCTACTTTTTAATGGTTGGATTGTTCTGTTTTTGGTCTTTGTGCTTTGTGAGCTGCTTAGACCATGCTGGCTGGGAATTATAGGAGCTGCATGTGGAAGGCACCAGGTTGTGGAAGGGTGGTCTAACTGTGGTGCTCCTGGAAGCTCCTTCCCAATCACAGAGCAAAATAAGCCTTCCTGGCCCCACGAGGCCCACAGATTTTGGCCAGAGGCTACATCAGCAAAGGCTGGCTTTTAGCCAGCGGCTTCTCGGACGCTCATCCTATCTCCTTCCTGAGGCTCTCTTGAGCAGGACGTGGGGAAACCAGCCCAGGTGCTTGGATTCTGGGATGCTGAGAAATGTGACACTGTTGCCCAGAAAGCGGCCATATTTTCCCAGCTCTGCTTTCTGTGTCTATGAGGAGCTGTTGGCTTTTGTCTTGGTCCTTGGTTTTGACCGAGTCTCAGTATAAGCAGATCAGCATTTCTGCTCAAGGGGATTAAGGAGTTTAGATGCATTCTGTCAGCAAAACGATATTTAAAGAGGAAGACTCTACCTTATCAAAAGCAGGACATTAAGCGGGTTGTTCATGAGTCTCATCCTCACATCTAACTATATTGGTATTCATAGAATCATAGAATAGTAGAGTTGGAAGGGGGCCATAACGCCACTCATATATTATTTTATAAAGATATGTAGAGCAAAGCCACTCCTCTTTGGAAAACTTCTGACCATTTCTGAACACTCATTATCAGGCCATGAGTAAAGAAAGCAGCACTCCAAACGCCCACAGGTAGGGGATGGTCAGAAGAGGGGGGCAGAGGCCTCCCCCCTGCAGGGCTTCTTCTCAAGAGCCCATTCTCGGGAGAGACTAGGAAGGTGCCATACAGAGTCAGAGACCGTGGGTCTGTCTAGCTCAGTATTGTCAGCACTGACTGGCAGCAGTAGCTCTGCAGAGTTTTGGGCAGGCGTCTTCCCAACCCTACCTGGAGGTTCCGAGGATCGAACCTGGGACCTTCTGCGGGCCAAGCAGGGCCTCCACCGCTGGGCTTTGGCCCCTTCTGCCCCATGGCGCTTTGGGCTTTTGAGTCCTTTGTTAAGTAGGTTCTGACTTTAGTGCAGGTTGGGGCTTGGACCAAAAGTCAAGGTGTTGTTCATGCCCATTGTGGTGCTGCTGCTGCTGCTGCTGCTGTCCTTCCTCCTCCTCCTTCACTGTCAGAGGAAAGCTTTTATAAAATAATAATATTCATTCATTCATTCATTCATTTATTTATTACATTTCTATACCGCCCAATAGCCGAAGCTCTCTGGGCGGTTCACAAAAATTAAAACCATCATAAAACAACCAACAGGTTAAAAGCACAAATACACAATACAATATAAAAAGCACAACCAGGATAAAAACCACACAGCAAAATGGATATAAAATTAAAGTACAGAGTTAAAACAGTAAAATTTCAATTTAAGTTAAAATGAAGTGTTAAAATACTGAGAGAATAAAAAGGTCTTCAGCTGGTGACGAAAGGAGTACAGTGTAGGCACCACCAACAACAACAAATGCACAACACATGAAGTCTGGCTTTGCCCATCTTCACTTGCCCTATAATCTCCACTGAGGAACGCCTTGTTTCCATTTCTCTGCGTGAGCCATCACTGTCTGTACACCCCTAGGGCTACTTAAAAATCCCACCTAGGCATCGCGAGGACTTTCCCATTCCACGTCTGTAGGGCGGGTGAGTTATATATGGCACACCACAGTTATTGATGGGTAGATGGGTGCCCAGCTCTGTGTCTATATTTCAGAATTATTATCATCATGAGTTGTTCCATCAGGTATTGTGGCTTGGGACCACAATACCTGATGGAACGCTTCTCCCGACATGAGCCTACCTGTACACTGCGCTCAACATCCAAGGTCCTACTCCAAGGGAAGCTCGGAGGACGGCAACAAGAGAGAGGGCCTTTTCTGTGGTGGCCCCCCAATTGTGGAACAATCTCCCTGACGAGGCCCACCTGACGCTGACATTGTTAACTTTTTGGCGCCAGGCCAAGACTTTTCTCTTCTCCCAGGCATTTAGCAATATGTAATTACAACCTCATTGGCTGCCAGTCCAGGTCCAGGCCCAATTCAAAGTGCTGGTATTGACATTTAAAGCCCTAAACAGTTTGGGGCCAGGTTATTTGAAGGAAAGCCTCCTCCCATATGTACCTGCCTGGATCTTAAGACCATCCACAGGGGCCCTTCTCTGTGAGCCCCTGCCAAAGGAAGTGAGGCAGGTGGCTACTAGGAGGAGGGCTTTCTCCGCTGTGGCACCCCGGTTGTGGAATGAGCTCCCCAGAGAGGTCCGCCTGGCGCCTACACTGTACTTTCATCGCCAGCTGAAGACCTTTTTATTCTCTCACTATTTTAACACTTAATTTCAACTTAAATTTAAATTTTACTGTTCTAACTCTGTATTTTAATCTTATATCAATTTTGCTGCGTAGTTTTATCCTGGATGTGCTTTTTATACTGTATTTTGTATTTGTGTTTTTAACCTGTTGGTTGTTTTATTATGGTTTTAATTTTTGTGAACCGCCCAGAGAGCTTCGGCTATTGGGCGGTATAAAAATGTAATAAATAAATAAATAAATAGCTAGCCTGGGTTTGTTTTTGTGGTTTAAAATTGTATGTTGTTGTGATTTTGTTATTTTTGTATATCGTTTTTAATTTTTATCCTATGTAAAATGCCCAGAGAACCTCAGCTATGTGGCGGTATACAAATGTAATAAATAATAAGTGTTTAAGAAGAAGGAAGCATTATGTATGAAAGCCCACACTGAAGCAGTTGTTCCAATCACTGGTATTTTAGCGGGCTAGAAAGAGATCGCTTCTGTCGTGAAATTCTTTTAGTTTCAAGTGTCCTCAAGGGTTAGGGGAGAGTAGATTAGATTTAAGGACCAACTTCCATGATCTCCCAGTGGTACCCAATCAGTGTCCTCCGTTGCCGTAAGAGGCAGCACCTGCTGCGTCCGCTTCTTTTATTTGGGTAGTAAATGCTGTGGACGCATGCAGGCTCGCCCTTTCCCTGCAGTTTGCAGACAGCTGTTTCCAGCACTTCTGCCATGTGAGGGCCGGGTAACTCCAATCTCGCCTTCTCTCCCCTGAGTTTTGTATGTATTTTTCTCACCCTCCTTCAGAGTAAGCCCCTTTCCTCCCTCTCTGCAGGACACCTCGGCCTCTTTCAAGAGTGACATCAGCCATCTGTGAACGGAAAGAATGCCGTGCTGGGAACAAAGGAGCCAGCAAATTAATTGCACGTGCTGGAAAGGGTGATGTTATCTCAGTGCTGGTAACGGGCTGAGCAATGGTCTCCCCCGCAGTTGAGATTGGATTGAACTATACAGTTTCTGGCTGCAACGCGTCCTGCTAATTCTTCAGCGTCACCGTTGCAGATTGTGGGCTTTAGCAATTGTAAAAAATCTTGATAAAAAGGGGGGGGCAAACCAAGCAACGGGGGCCACAAGCCATTCCCAGCCGCCCAGTGTCCACCTTCAGCTAAAATCCTGGAGGCAGGTAGCACAATCCTATTGGGCATCTCTCCGCAGAAGTATGGCTCACTGCCTCCAGTGGGGCCCTCTCCCAGATATGTGACAGGCCTCCTTTGGCACGGTGGATAGATTTCTGGTACGTCAGGCTTGGATTTGAGAAGCCCAGGGCCCGATCCACACTCCTCCATGAAGCTCAGTTGTGTAGCTCTGTGTAGGCTGATGTCCCTCTACCTTCTCTCCCTGCGGGGTTGTTGTAGGTAGACATAACCGAAAGAGAATTGCAAAGCAGAAATTTCCCACTCCTCACCCACAGCTCCATGGTCTCCCTGCATCCTGTCTCCACAGTGGGGATTTATGACAGGTCCCTGCTGCTTGCTGGGGGCTCAGTTCTTTGTCTGACTGAATGTATGGCCTAAAGAAGGAGCTGACTCAGGAGAGCCACGTCACTTCTCACAACTCCAGGGAGGTGTAATTAGAAGAGGCCGCTGCCTGCCAGCAAAGCAGATGTAAGTGGCACATACAGAGGCATGCTGGATGAGGCCCATTTCTTGCACATTTTTAAAGGGAGGATTCCCGGCCTTGTTCTCTTTGAATTAGACACAAGCCTCTGATTTTACCAGGACGCAGTGTGGGCAAAAGACCACTTACGGCTCCAAGCAGTCACTTCGGAGTTTCATGTTGCAGCATCCTTAGTCATGTAGCGATGGATCCTGGGGTGTGTTGCTGGTCCCATGCTGCCTAATTGGTGACCCTCACACAGATGCATTCCTTGTGCGCTCAGGTGACCTTGAATGTTGGGCTGCTGTGAGGATTGCACCTAAACTCAGAGGGAATCGGAAAGCCCGAAGAGGGGGTGGCAAATGATGTTGTTGTCCCTGCAAATCTAAACGTCCCAGTGCTTCAGCCCTGCAAGCCTTGGCCCACTGCACCCTTGGGGATGAGGCGTTCAGCCCCAGTGTCGAGGACCAAAGTGTGTGTGTGTGACTGGGACTCTTGGGGCCAATGCACACAAATGGGACACATGTTGGCTACAGAATCGGACTCAAAGAGTACTTATCAATGGAACCTTCTTAAACTGGGGAGAGGCAACGAGTGGGGTACCGCAGGGCTCAGTCCTGGGCCCAGTGCTCTTCAACATTTTTATTAGCGATTTGGACAAGGAGGTGCAGGGAACGCTGATCCAATTTGCAGATGACACCAAATTGGGTGGGATAGCTAATACCCTGGAAGACAGAAACAAACTTCAAAGTGGTCTTGATAGGCTGGAGTGCTGAGCTGAAAACAACAGGAGGAAATTTAATAGGGATAAATGCCAAGTTCTACAGATAGGAAATAGAAACCAAAGGCACAGTTACAAGATGGGGGATACTTGGCTCAGCAATACTACAAACGAGAAGGATCTTGGAATTGTTGTAGATCGCAAGCTGAATATGAGCCAACAGTGCGATATGGCTGCAAGAAAGGCAAATGCTAGTTTGGGCTGCATTAATAGAAGTATAGCTTCCAAATCACGTGAGGTCCTGGTTCCTCTCTATTCGGCCCTGGTTATAACCCTAGAGTATTGCGTCCAGTTCTGGGCTCCACAATTCAAGAAGGATGCAGACAAGCTGGAGCGTGTTCAGAAGAGGGCAACCAGGAGGATCAGGGGTCTGGAAACAAAGCCCTATGAGGAGAGGCTGAAAGAATTGGGCATGTTTAGCCTGGAGAAGAGGAGATGGAGGGGAGACATGATAGCACTTTTCAAATACTTCAAAGGTTGTCACACAGAGGAGGGCCAGGATCTCTTCTCGATCCTCCCATAGTGCAGGACACAGAATAACGGGCTCAAGTTAAAGGAAGCCAGATTCCAGCTGGACATCAGGAAAAACTTCCTGACTGTTAGAGCAGTACAACAATGGAATCAATTACCTAGGGAGGTTGTGGGCTCTCCCACACTAGAGGCATTCAAGAGGCAGCTGGACAACCATCTGTCAGGGATGCTTTAGGGTGGATTCCTGCATTGAGCAGGGGCAGGGGTTGGACTCAATGGCCTTGTAGGCCCCTTCCAACTCTGCTATTCTATGATTCTAAGAAGACTTCAGACAAGCCTGCTCTTTCCTCCAGGAAGCCCATTGGCATGGAAGCAGTGACTCTCTTGGGCAATTCCTCCACAGCAGCTGGCGAATGGGACAATTCTATTGAGCGGTTATGAACTGGGTGGCCTTTTCTCCTATACATTTGCCTAGGCCCCTTCTTCAGCCATGGAAGCTGGGGACCATCCCATCTTGTGGTAATGTCGTTTGCCCACCAGGTGTGGATTTTAAGCTAGGGTGGACACGTCTTGAAAAAACCTCAATGCATGTCAAGGTTACAACTCATCCATCGTTCATTGGATGCTAATTCCTGGAACGTCTGCAAGAACCAGGCTGTACGTAATCCCAGCAAACGTCCCAGACCCTGCCCTCAGCCTTGCCATTGATGCTCAGGGTGGAGGGAAAAGGGAAGTGGGGTTAAACTATAGTTAAACTATGGAACTCACTACCACTAGGTGTAGTGATGGCCACCAATTTCGATGGCATTAAAGAGGATTGGATAAATTCCTGGAGGAGAAGGAATGGCTACTAGTTCTGATGGCTAAGCACTACCTCCAGTACCCAAGGCGGTATGCCGATGTGCACCAGTTGCTGGGGAACATGGGTGGAAAGGTGCTGTTGCACCGTGTCCTGCTTGTGGGTTCCTGGCCGATGGCTGGTGGGCCACTATGTGAACAGAGTGGTGGACGAGATGGACCTTCAGTCTGATCCAGCACCAGGGCTCTTCTTAAGTTCTTATTAGGACAGACTAGGTGCCAAGCTACATGATATGTTAAATACAGGGTGGCATTTTCTTTTTATGGAAATTAATTTTCATCTCTCCTTCGAGAAATAACGGCCGTGGGTACGCTGCAGGGATGACTGTGCCAAGGCGGCCCTCTGGTATCGTCCCCCATCACTGGGTGCTTCTGGACAGAAGGGCCCCAGCCCTGCCACTTGGAGGCCTTCTGCAGCTGATCCGTCCTATTTTACTTAATGAACTTTAAAAGCCAGAAACAGCGGTGGGAAAACAGGGGAGGTTAACATGGGGAAGACGACAACGGCGCCTGGCTCCCCTGTAAGGTTCTGTGAATGAAGCCGGGAGACGGCGCCGTAAACGCCTTGCCTAGAAGCACCCTTCTCTGCAGTGGAAGGTCTCCTGCAGAGCGGCCTCTTTGAATAGCCAGCTCCACTCCCACCGGGGCAGCCGGACAGGACAGGAAAGAAGCAGACGAGCGGCGGGGCGTGGGCAGTAGCTCCCAGGGCTACCAGCCATGGCACAAGTGGCCACAGCTCAGCCCCACCGTCCCAGGCATCCGCCCACCATGCGCACTGAGCCACAGAGCCCATTCAGAAGGCCAAAAAAAAATGGATCAGGTTGGGTGTCACAATTGGTCAATTATTCAGAAGCTTTTTGTCTCCCTGACGTTCATTTCTGTGCCCAGACAAGACGTCCCAGGGGAGTCCAGAGTTGCCAGCTGCCGCATCCCAGAGTTGACCTTGAGGTAACCTTCCCACCCCTGATATTCTCCAACACTCAGGCAAAATCTGGGGAGTGGGAAAGTGTGTGTGTGGGGGGGGAGAATGCGTCACTCAGAAGTCACTTCCAATCTGTGGGCCTCCTTCCTCTCAATCTCTGAGCTCTGAAGCACAAGAAATGCACCCAATAACTGAACACCCATCACTAAAACACAGCTAATTCTTCACCCACCCCCACGAAAACACCTTTCACCCTTGAACACACTGGTGTTGGTGGTGGTGGTGGTGGTGGTGGTGGAGAAGAGATAGCAATTAGCAGGGGTGCGGCACAGTTGTGTGTAATGAGAAGTTGAAGAGACAAACGCTGCTTCCATGCGGCGTTTACCATGCAGTCGCCCTGCCTCTTTAACGTATTTTTTCAGGGAGGGGGACAGACAGAGAATCACAGAAGAGTAGAGCTGGACGGGGCCACTAAGGCCATCAAGTCCCATCCACCACTGCTCAATGCAGGCATCCACCTCAAAGCATTGTCGTCTTCCCTTTAAAATTGGTTCAAAGTAGGTACTGATTCCTCTCTATTTGGTATGTGAGGTACTGGTTCCTCTCTATTTGGCCCTGGTTAGGCCTCATCTAGAGTATTGCGTCCAGTTCTTCGCTCCACAATTCAAGAAGGATGCAGACAAGCTGGAGCGTGTTCAGAGGAGGGCAACCAGGATGATCAGGGATCTGGAAACAAAGCCCTATGAAGAGAGACTGAAAGAACTGGGCATGTTTAGCCTGGAGACGAGAAGACTGAGGGGAGACATGATAGCACTCTTCAAGTCCTTGAAAGGTTGTCACACAGAGGAGGGCCAGGATCTCTTCTCGATCCTCCCAGAGTGCAGGACACGGAATAACGGGCTCAAGTGACAGGAAGCCAGATTCCAGCTGGACATCAGGAAAAACTTCCTGACTGTTAGAGCAGTACGACAATGGAATCAGTTACCTAGGCAGGTTGTGGGATCTCCCACGCTAGAGGCCTTCAAGAGGCAGCTGGACAACCATCTGTTAGGGAGGCTTTAGGGTGGATTCCTGCATTGAGCAGGGGGTTGGACTCGATGGCCTTGTAGGTCCCTTCCAACTCTACTATTCTATGATTCTATGAAACTCCCCTGTGTTAATCCAGCATTAAATGGAACTGCCAGTGGAAAATTATAGGGCTACCGCAAGCTGCTTCGAGCTGCTTTGAACTGGCAAAGTCTTGAGATGGTTGCATAGTCTGATTGGGAGCTACGGGAAAAACCAGCAAGAAAATCCCCCTAAAAGAGCTCAGGCTTCCTATTTGAGAAGAGCCCTGACCCGAGTGCAAGAAAGCCCCAAACCTGTGACCTTATAGCAACTAACGTGATGGCATTTTTTCTCCCTCTCTCAAAATACTAGAATCCAATTGGGTCATTATCCCATGAAGCTGATTGGTGGGAGATCCAGGAAAAATAAAAGGAAGGACTTCTTCACGCAACGCATAGCTAAATTATGGAACTCAGTACCACACGATGTAGTGATGGCCACCGATTTGGATGGCTTTAAAAGGGGATTGGATAAATTCCTGAAGGTGAAGGCTATCCATGGCGACTAGCCCTGATGGTTGGGTGCTATCTCCAGTATCAGAGGCAGTGAGCCTGTGTACACCAGTTGCTGGGGAACATGGGTGGGAGGGTGCTGTTGCACCAGGTCCTGCTTGTGGGTCCCTGGTCGACAGCTGTTTAGCCACTGTGTGAGCAGAGTGCTGGACTAGATGGACCCTCGGTCTGACCCAGCATCAGGGCCCTTCTTGTGTTCTTATTTTACACCCCTGAACTGAAGGCTGTGGCCGTTACTCAAAAGTTGGCAGGGAAAGGAATGGCTCTGTGCAGGGCGCTGTGTTCCAAGGTCACGGCAAGCAGTGTTTTGACTCAGGGCTTGGTAGCTCCTGATGAGGAGATAAGAAGATTGGCTTGGAGGCAGGTTCAGGTGCTGCGTCTGGGCAAAAGCCAACGAGCCACTGCTGCACACCTGCAGAGGTAAGGGGGCGTTCCTGGCCTCCTTCCTTGACACCTACTGGTTCAGACATCGTAACAATGGCTGAGAAGAGGTGAAGATGACCAGAGATGACCATGAGTTCAAAGAAGATGTACCAGGAGGAACACGTCAGTCAAAATAACACACCCAGATGGGGGAATTTCGGAGGATTTTTAGAAAAGTTAAAACTAACCACTTAAAGAGTACGCTAGAAACACATGGACATAAAACGTGAGTTAGTTGAGGGAATACCAGATGGGTAGGCCTCACCAGCCACGTGCGTGGTTTTTGATTGGTTGGACTCGATGGCCTTGTAGGCCCCTTCCAACTCTGCTATTCTATGATTCTATGATTCTACAGTTGTCTCACCACGCATTATCTCACCCCACCTATGACTGGAGCGAGTGTTTAAAGTCCTAGGTAGCAAAAGCGTTCTCTGCTTCTGCTTCTCTTTGCTCTTTTGCCTCTTGTGTTTACTGGGCCTGCGGGCCGGGATCTGGATCTCTTCAACACTTAGGCTCTTAGACTATTTTAACCCTTTGCTGTTTTTTTTTAAATTAGGTTTTAGAATGTGTCTTTGTCTCATTTCTGAGGATGGAGCTTGGAATTATTTATAAACTTTTTTTTATCTTAGAACCAAACTTGGTTAACTCTTTTAGCTCCAAATTAAATTAGCCTTTTAAGTGTCATTAATTAGGGTGACCCTATGAAAAGGAGGACAGGGCTCCTGTAACTTTAACAGTTGTAGTGAAAAGGGCATTTCAGCAGGTGTCATTTCTATGCATGTCCCACCTGGTGAAATGTCCTCTTCATCACAACAGTTAAAGCTGGTCACAGTATAGCAGCAGTATAGTTCCTCCCGCTTTAACTGTTGTGATGAAGAGGAAATTTCACCAGGTGGGACATGCATACCAATGACACCTGCTGAAATTCCCTTTTCTATGCAACTGTTAAAGAGACAGGAGCCCTGTCCTCCTTTTCATAGGGTCACCCTACATTAATCCTTCAAATGCCCAAAAGAATTCAGCAACGCCTTGGCTTAGCCTTTCACATTCAAGCAGTGTGCAGGAGGAAGTCAAGGCAAAGTTAGAAATTGTAGCAAGTTTTAGTTTGGCTTCAAAATATAAGTACAGTGCCTAAAGCTGCTGAGGAAGAGTTATTTTATCAAAATAAACAATGGCAATCAGCACATTCACTCCCCCCCCAAACGCCAAGGGCAGATCTAAGCTGAAGTTTTTGGTAAACTGAGAAACATTTTGCTCCTATTTCCCATTTAACGAAGAGGCAACGCGCGCACCTGCTGCCACATCTGCGGAGGCAGAAATATTGACTGGGTTCAGACAGCACGATAACCCATGATGGGTTAATTAAGCAATGATGGTTTAATTCATCCATCATGGGTTATTGGGTCATCTGGTGGGATTTTTTTTAAAACCCATGATGGTTTATTTGGCCAAAATAACCTACTCTGGTAACCCACATTCTGCAGAGTGGGTTATTTAACTAGGCTGACCCTATGAAAAGGAGGACAGGGCTCTTATATCTTTAACAGTTGCATAGAAAAGGGAATTTCAGCAGGTGGTGAAATTCCCTCTTCATCACCACAGTTAAAGCTGCAGGAGCTATACTAGAGTGACCAGATTTAAAAGAGGGCAGGGCACCTGCAGCTTTAACTGTTGTGATGAAGAGGGAATTTCACCAGGTTCCCCATATATACAAATGACACCTGCTGAAATTCCCTTTTCTATGCAACTGTTAAAGGTACAGGAGCCCTGTCCTCCTTTCCATAGGGTCACTCTACTTCAACCCATCATTGGTTATCGCGTTTTGTGGTGGTCACCGTGGGTCATTTTGGTTGGCTACAGAGCTGTGCAGCAGGAGTGGTCAAAACAGCTGCCGCTGTGCTCTTCAGTGGCTTTACTGCATAGGAGCCTGTTAAAGCAAAGAAGCCAGCAGTGTAGCGGTGGCAGGCTATGAGGTTTGGTCCCGATCCTACAACCCCCCAAGGTGTTAGAGGTGTCTCCTCCTTTTTGGTGCATGTGGGTGTGTTGCTGTTTTCAGAGTTAGGGCACTTGGGAGTTTTGCTCCTCTGGAGTAAATCCACAGGGTTTGATGGTGGATCAGGTGCCTCCTGACTAGAAGAAGCTGTGTGTGGCATTTGATCCCAATGTTGCAAACCCCCAGGTGTTTTTTAGCCCTGCCCTCTTTTAAATCTGGTCACTCTAGGATAGCTCCTGCAGCTTTAACTGCGGTGATGAAGAGGGGATTTCACCAGGTTCTCCATATATACAAATGACACCTGCTGAAATTCCCTTTTCTATGCAACTGTTAAAGATACAGGAGCCCGGTCCTCCTTTTCATAGGGTCACCCTATTTTAGACCTGGAGATGGAAAAACAAAATGGCATTCTGCGTCCCCACCCCATAATGAAACTTGGGGCCCAATCCACCTGGAGGTTCTCTGCACAAGCCCCATTGAAATGAATGTGCAAGAGCACTAGTGGAGGCACCTGCTGCACCTGGCTACCAGCAGGATGTGAGGAGACCTCGGTTCATCCCCACTGCTCTTGAACATCATCACATAGGGGGAAAGCGCGTTTGCTTACCGTTGCTCCTCCATCCACGTGTTTGTCCCTCATTGCTTCCTCTTTTGAAAGAGGAAGTAAACAAGGTGCACATGGCCCATTCAGTTAGGGTGACCCTATGAAAAGGAGGACAGGGCTCCTGTATCTTTAACAGTTGCATAGAAAAGGGAATTTCAGCAGGTATCGTTTGTATATATGGAGAACCTGGGGAAATTCCCGCTTCATCACAGCAGTTAAAGCTGCAGGAGCTATACTAGAGTGACCAGATTTAAAAGAGGGCAGGGCACCTGCACCTTTAACTGTGGTGATGAAGAGGAAATTTCACCAGGTTCCCCATATATACAAAGGACACCTGCTGAAATTTCCTTTTCAATACAACTGTTAAAGATACAGGAGGCCTGTCCTCCTTTTCATAGGGTCACCCTAATTCAGTGGGCCATTTTGATCCTGCCACTTCCCCTGCGCACAACAGAAGAAAGCGGCAACTTCCATCTTTAAAAATAAGTCGGACTTACTGGGTTTTTTATTGTAGTGCGAAGAAGGCTAGAAGGAGCAGGAGGCGTGCAAGGGGCAGACAACGTCATGAGAGGGACCCACAAATATCTGTGAGAGCCCAGCAACAAGCGTGCCATAAAACACTTTTCTGATGGCGCTCCTTGACTTCCAGTAAGAGAGACAAGCAACTGATAAAAAGTGTCCATCTGGTCCAGCACTCTGTTCACACAGGGGCCAACCAGCTGTCGACCAGGGACCAACAAAGCAGGACATGGCGCAACAACACCCTCCCACCCATGTTCCCCAGCAACTGGTGCATACAGGCTTACTGACTCAGATACTGGAGGTAGAACATAATCATCAAGTCTGAAAGCCATTGATAGCCTTCTCCAGGAATTTATCCAACCCCCTTTTAAAGCCATCCAAATTGGTGGCCATCACTACATCTTGTAGTAGCGAATTTCATAGCTGAACTCTGCCCTGTGTGAAGAAGTCCTTCCTTTTCTCTGTCCTGAATCTCCCACCCATCAGCTTCATGGGATACGACCCCACTGGGTTCTAGTATTATGGGAGAGGGAGAAAAATGTCTCCTTCTCCACCTTCTCCACACCATGCATAATGTTATCCACCTCTATCATGTCTCCCCTGAGCCTCCTTTTTTCCAAGCTGAACAATCCCAGCTGTTGTAACCTTCCCTCACAGGGGAGATGCTCCAGCCCCTTCATCATCTGAGTTGCCCTTTTCAGGACTTTTTCCAGATGCAGCAGACCAGGGCCCAGTGTAGGCAAGGAAACCTGCCTGGCTTTCCATTCTGAAGCTGAATGAAGTTGCCATGCGCATTGCCAGCACCCAGGAGAGACGGTGCGCTCAAGAGATGCTGGACACCCCTGTCTGCATCCATACAGCATCAGGGTCAGGGGCAGCTCTCGGCTGAGCTCCGGAAGGTGCCCTTGCCTGTTTCTCCTTCTCCGCCTCTTTCTGCTCCTGCTCTGTAGGTCTGGGAACCTACGCTCGTCCTTCTTCATGTTATGAAGAGAGACTGAAAGAACTGGGCATGTTTAGCCGGGAGAAGAGAAGATTGAGGGGAGACAGGATAGCACTCTTCAAATACTTAAAAGGTTGTCACACAGAGGAGGGCCTGGATCTGTTCTCGATCCTCCCAGAGTGCAGGACACGGAATAACGGGCTCAAGTTAAAGGAAGCCAGATTCCGGCTGGACATCAGGAAAAACGTCCTGACTGTTAGAGCAGTACGACAATGGAATCAGTGACCTAGGGAGGTTGTGGGCTCTCCCACACTAGAGCCCTTCAAGAGGCACCTGGACAACCCTCTGTCAGGGATGCTTTAGGGTGGATTCCTGCATTGAGCAGAGGGTTGGACTCGATGGCCTTGTAGGCCCCTTCCAACTCTGCTATTCCACGATTCTATGATTCTTCCCATGGCTCCTCAAGCCCTTTGCCATGCGCGTCAGCCACGGCAGCTATTTTAATTTCTCCTCTCTCCACTTTCTCCCAGGGAGCCGAGTGACAACTTGAAAGGGCCCTTTGTGCGCAGGAAAGCGAAGACGGCCGCATTGTTCCTCTCCTCCGCTACCCATCCAACGAACGGGATAAAATGTCAGCTGCTTGGGTGAAACGTCGGCGCCACTGAGCTCTTGCCTTGGGACTCACGGGGCGACTCCTGGGCGAGCACAGGCAGAGCAGCTCAAAGGCAATGCGGACGGCTGCAGGCTTCAGCAAGCGGGAAAAGGTGGAGCGCGAGGCAGCGGGGATGGGCCCAGAATTACCTGTTCTTGGCTTTAGGCCTGAAATTCTGAGTCCAAATCTCAGATTAGTCAACACCTAAAATCAGAATCATTGCTGGGCAGAAAGTTTGATACGGACGGAAGCAAATGCTCCAGATGTTCTTGGCAAATTGAACTGGGTAGATGGCAACGAGGGTCCTCCATGACGCTCAGCAGCATGCGCAAACCCGCGCATGGCGGTGCTGGAGGCTCTGGAAAAGTGAGTGATCGCCTGCTGGCCTCCGCCATCTGCTCCTCCCTCCACCAAGCTGCAGAAGGACATGAGGTTTCTGGACCAGTGATGACATATAACGGGATCATGTTACAGGAAGCCAGATTTCAGCCGGACATCAGGAAAAACGTCCTGACTGTTAGAGCAGTGTGACAATGGAATCAATGACCTAGGGAGGTGGTGGGCTCTCCCACACTAGAGGCCTTCAAGAGGCAGCTGGACGACCATCTGTCAGGGATGCTTTAGGGTGGATTCCTGCACTGAGCAGGGGGTTGGACTCAATGGCCTTGTAGGCCCCTTCCAACTCTGCTACCATATTCTATACGACAATGGAACCAGTTCCCTAGGGAGGTTGTGGGCTCTCCCACACTAGAGGCCTTCAAGAGGCAGCTGGACAACCCTCTGTCAGGGATGCTTTAGGGTGGATTCCTGCATTGAGCAGGGGAGTGGACTCGATGGCCTTGAAGGCTCCTTCCAACTCTGCTGTTCTATGAAAGGCCACCGCTGTAGATGTCCAGGCAGGGCCCTGCCCCGGGGTCCAGCCCGGCTGCTTGGATCTTGTCCTGGCCGTGAAAACACTGCAGCAGCAGCAGCCACTCAGGAGGAGCTCGGCTTGTGCAACGCTGGGTGTGCCCAGCCGCTTCCCTGTGACTCACTCCCTCAGCGCCTCGCTGAAACACAAGAGTCAGCAGGCCTCCCGGATCATTTCCTCACCTCAGAGCCGGTTTGAGCAACTGCCCGAGGGAAGTCCTGGCCCAGCTGAAACGCCCCGTAAAAGTCAGAAGCCCCGTCACCCAGCATCCCAGAACCAGAGTCGCCCGTCACGTGGCCACAGCAGGCCAGCCATTTATTTATTTATTTATTTATTTTATTACATAAGTAAATACTGTAAATAAATAAATAAATAAATAAATAAATAAAGTATTCATGATGCTTTCCCTGCAATTGCTGCTGCTGCTGAATGCCAGTGGACCCCTGTGGACCCCTGACTGACTGACTCACCCTAGTGAAGAACGCCAAGGAGGCAAAATGGTAACGCTGAGTGGGCCACCTTAGATTGGCACAGAAACATGCAAGGTTTGGGGTTTCAAAGAGCTCTTCACCGGGCCAGAATTCTGCTCTGACAAAAGGCTCTATAAAGCTCAAAAGCTTGCAGCTCAAGTTGGCCCAATGCAATAGGATTCCGTCTCATTTGCCTCCTTTTGCCAACAAGTCCAGTTTCTTTGGATGCCACTGTTTCCTGGCTTGTGTATCGGATGCCCAATGGGCCTACTTTTCACCCAGTTTTGGAGGTTTGGCTAAGCTTGTGCCACTGCGTTTGATAAAATACAGGGCGTTGTTGTCTTAAGGAAGGAAGCCACGTCATCACAGAGAAACGTGAAGGAGGGAGCAATGGCAGCCCAAGGAGGGAGGCAGACGCTGTATGTGTGTTTGTGTGTGTGTGTGTGTGTGTCTGAGTGTGTCTTAGGCTGGCCCACCCACTGCCTGTAGAACAGCCTTCCTCAACCTGGGGCGCTCCAGATATGTTGGACTACAACTCCCAGAATGCCCCAGCCAGCTCTGGGGCATTCTGGGAGATGCAGTCCAACACATCTGGAGCGCCCCAGGTTGAGGAAGGCTGCTGTAGAAGAACGAAGGTGGGAACTGTACCTGTGGGAAAAGGCAGACCTCCGTGCTCTTCCCCAGGGCCAATGCATTGAATCACAGAAGGAAGGGGGTGAAGATTTACCTGCCCCACTCCAGGCCCCACGCGTGTGAACGCTGTGCCACATCCGAGGTGGGCAATGACAGCTCCCATCAAACCTCGCCAGCATGGCCAGACGTGAGGGATCATGGGAGTTGTAGGCCAAGACATCTCTGGAGGGCCACATTTCTGTCCCCCCCCCCCCATGTCCTATGTGACGGGGAAGACACACATGAGTTTTCTTGCCTCCACGGGCAGCAGGTGTGGGGTGGAGCCTGCATCATTCCCACCTGCTGCACCTGAAGTGGCTGAGCCCTGGAGAGGCCAGAGCACCCAGCTTTGTGGCTCGCGTGATCGGGCCCGGTAGCGGAAGGCACCACTAGCCCTGTTCCATTCTCTGGGGCGGGTGCACCCTGCCCAGGCTCCTGCCCTGCCCCCCCCTCACCCACCCCCAGTGCTGCTCTGCCAGCTTCCTCTCAGACAAGCAGCCATTGTCCAGCACAGCTGCCCATTCATCCTCTCCTTCCCTCCCGCTTTTATCAATGGGGCACTGACGGAGCTGGTCCTCCAGGAAGCGGCTTAACCCTTCAAGCGCCAGCAGGCAGATAATGCCAGCCTTCTTCACACACAGAGGATCGGAGGGGACTTGCCGGTGGGGATCACAGACCTTCTTTGCACGGGGTGGTGAGCAGCGGACTGCCCGCAATGCACACTGGGCGGGGATGGGTGGGGGCAGCAGTTGGAGACGGCGCTTGGAAGCGGCATACACATTGCAGGCAGGAATAACAGCATCGTCACCATCAGTGTGCATGGAGATAACCAAGAATGGGAGGGCAGATCCCTGCCCCAAGGAGGGTACAATCTAGAATTAGTCACAGGGGAACAGCAGGGGAAGGGGAGGGAAATGGAAACTCCAGGGGTAAGCTCGCCTTCAAGGACTTGAAAGGTTGTCACACAGAGGAGGGCCAGGATCTCTTCTCGATCCTCCTGGAGTGCAGGACACGGAATAATGGGCTCAAGTTAAAGGAAGCCAGGTTCCGGCTGAACATCAGGAAAAACTTCCTGACTGTTAGAGCAGTGCGACAATGGAATCAGTTACCTAGGGAGGTGGTGGGCTCTCCCACACTCGAGGCCTTCAAGGGGCAGCTGGACAGCCATCTGTCAGGGATGCTTTAGGGTGGATTCCTGCATTGAGCAGGGGGTTGGACTCATGGCCTTGTAGGCCCCTTCCAACTCTGCTATTCTATGATTCTATGATTCTATGAACCTGACCATATTGGACTTTCTAGACAACTTTCAACTTACGTTTGTGTTGAATTTGATAGCACTGTCTTCCAAGTCGGTTTGGAGACAATTAAATCCCACACCAGGACCTCGGCTCCATTCAGGGTCACGTCTGTGGTCACCTCCCCTGTGATCACCTGTTCCAAGGCACAGTCTATTGTAGCTAGACATTTTGTCACAACCTGAGCAAGGTGTTGCTGTGGCACTTTCTCCGTTTTCTGCCTCCCTGACTCTTCTCTCCATCTCCTCAGCATTTTGATTGGGGTGGTGTGTGTGTGTGTGTGTGTGTGTGATTATCTATCCCCAGTATGAAATCACTCTTCGGGCCTGGTTGTACCACTCACAACACTTCTGTGGAGAAGGAGCCTGGTTCTTTCAAGGTTTCTGATTCGTAGGGTTCTTTGCCCTCTTGGAGATATCATAGAATCATAGAATAGCAGAGTTGGAAGGCGCCTACAAGGCCATCAAGTCCAACCCCCTGCTCAATGCAGGAATCCACCCTAAAGCATCCCTGACAGATGGTTGTCCAGCTGCCTCTTGAAGGCCTCCAGTGTGGGAGAGCCCACAACCTCCCTAGGGAACTGGTTCCATTGTCGTACTGCTCTAACAGTCAGGAAGTTTTTCCTGACATCCAGCTGGAATCCGGCTTCCTTTATCTTGAGCCCGTTATTCCGTGTCCTGCACTCTGGGAGGATCGAGAAGAGATCCTGGCCCTCCTCTGTGTGACAACCTTTTAAGTCTTTGAAGAGTGCTATCATGTCTCCCCTCAATCTTCTCTTCTCCAGGCTAAACATGCCCAGTTCTTTCAGTCTCTCTTCATAGGGTTTTGTTTCCAGACCCCTGATAGTGCCCCCCCCCCACATATGATAGTGCCCCCCCCTACACATCCCTTTTCTTCCTATGGAGTTTATAACCAGGGATAACCTAGGGTGACCATACACCCGGAAAACAGAGGGCAACACCGGGTCTGGGGGGAAATCCCCTATTTGGGGGGGTAATCAGGAAAAATCACCGTGGCAGAGGCTGGAAAGGCCCATTCTAGCACTTCCAGAAACAGGCCTTCCCAGTCCCACCCCGCCCCCATCCAGGACTCTGCTGGGTCTAGGGTGACCATAATTTGGAAACCAAAAAGGACAAGATGCCCAGCTCCCAAGGGGGCGTGCCCACCAACATGCCCAGCCCCCAAGGAGGCGTGCCCACCCAAACATGGCCTTGGTCACAGGTCTGATTTCACAACACACAATTAAGACAAACCTGTTCTGCATGTTAAAATCACTGGAATAAAGATCAAGTGAGACATTCGATGTATCTGAAATTAACTTCACTCATTCCTACTTTTGTAGCTTTTGATGTACTTTGAAGCTTTTGCTATACTTTGTGTAATACAATCTCCCCTTCCCTCAAATATCTTTTCTGATTGCAAATCCTTCACTGGATAACCATAGTCTCACCTTTCCTAACATTTAACACTCTTTTCCCATCACCTTTCTCATATCCATACCCACACATTCAGCATACTTCTACCACTGAACAAATGAAGTAGCTGACAAGTACATAAAAATCTAGTACAACAAACAAGCAACCAAGCATTCAGAAAGAGTATAACATACTATTACCCTGCAAACATTAGCCATGGAACAAAATGGACTAAAAGCTAGCACCTCTTAGCTTGTCAACCAGGCATAACAGTCAAAAACAGCCAAGAAAAACACACATACCTCATTGACATAGCAATACCTAATGACAAAAATTGCAGAAAAGGAAGAGGAAAAGAGTGAAAACTATACACCACTGGCTATGGAAGTTAAAGAACTATGGCAACAGGAAAAAGTTACAATTTTCTGTTAGTCACATCAGTCACCAGCACCACATCAATTTTTTTTTTTTTTTTTTTTTTTTTTTTTACAGAACACCTTCAGAAATTAGGCCTACCAAAATACATCCACACCAACATCCAGAAAGCAGTCATACTTAAAGCATGTTCAATAGTCAGGAAATTTCTGAATCAGTAAAAGACTGCATGACTTGGCAAAGCCCATCACGTTCATCTAGAAAAACCACCACGAGCAAGAAAAGAGAGATAAATAATGATGGTGATAATGGCAACCCTGTTAATTTTTTAAAAGATTTTTTTAAGAAGGATAAATAGTTATCTCTAATTGTTACAAAATATACATCATGCCAATTATATCAAACAAATTGGAGAGGAAAGTCTATGGGTCAAAATACATTATTTAAAAAACAAATTACTATCTTCTAGCACCAGGTAGAGATACGCTTCTTCCTTTGCACTACGGAGCAAGTAGGCACAAATAACTCAAGCAAGTGAGCCAAACCACATACTACAGAGGATGGCTAAAAACAACTATGTTGGGAAACACACGCACACACACACCCATTCATAGACAGACAACCATTCACCCCATTTAGCCATAGACACTTACACACACCTCTTACCTCCTATGCTTGCTTCTCCTGGGAGGCGATGCACAGGAAACGTGTCCTTAAGCCCTTCACCCATGCCGATCTGGGCCTTTTCTTGTCCTGCACGATCAGGGCGGGGCAGGCCCATTTCCGACGACCCAGGAGAAGCCTGAATTTCCAGCCTCTCCCATGGCCCATCTGGACTTCTGTTGGGTCGCCACCATGGCGACAACCCAGAAGAAGCCCAGACCGCCGCGCAGCAGAGGCTGGGAAGGCCCGTTCCGGCACTTTTGGAAACAGGCCTTTCCAGCCCTGCCCCACCCACATCCGGGGCTCTGCTGGGTTGTCACCATAGCAAAGAACCAGCAGACACCCAGATGTACCATGAGAGGGGCTGGGAAGGCCTGTTTCCGGAAGTGCCGTAACGGGCCTTCCCAGCCCCTCCTGCCCAGTGATCCGGGCCTTTCCTTGGCCGGCAACATTGCGCTGGCCAAGAGAAGGCCTGGATGGGCCACGGGAGAGGCTGGGAAGGCCTGTTTCCGGAAGTTCCAGAAAGGGCCTTTCCAGCCTCTGCTGCACAATTTTTCTGGATCCCCCCCCCCAATATGGGATTTCCCCCTGGACCTGGTTTTGCCCTCAGTTTTCCGGATTGTTTGGGCAAAACCAGGCGTATGGTCACCCTAGCCTGAGTCGTCGCCATAGTGACAACCCAGCAGACACCCATATCAGCCTGCCAGCACTTTAAGGTCAGCAAGATCACCTTTGACAGCCGTTGGGTGGATGACCACATGGGAGAGGGCCTTTTCCACAGCGGCCCCACATCTTTGGAATAAGTTGCCAATGGGGGTCCACCGGGCTCCATCACTGCAGCCCTAAAAACTTCCTACTTTACTTTGGCCATTCCTGAACTATGTTTTATCAAACTGGGTTGTTGCTTCACTTGAGTGTTGTAAGTTTTCTTCTGTGCTGGTATTTGCTGTTTCTTTAGAACATTTGCTGCTATTGCTGCGTTTATTTTGTTTTTATTGGTTTTAAACAGGGCGTTGATGTTTTATTATGTTACTGTGTGCAGCACCATGTACACTGATGGTGCTATATAAACAATAACAACAACAACAACAACAACAACACAGCATTGGTTTTTATTATGTGTTTTATTGGCTCCTGCCTGAAAGACGGCCAAGAAATATTTTAAATAAATAAGCAAACAAACAACAGTGGTCATTGTTGATAACATAATCCAATGATAAGCCAAACAACACATGTAGAACAAGAACAAAAATATTACTGCAGTCACCCTTCCAACGGTCCTGTGAAGTAAAACCAAAGTCCATATCATTTTCGTCACATTGCAGGTGAGGAGCTGAGAGAGTGGCCATTGCCTAAGGCTGTTCCTCCTCTTACAACCTCGGGCTACCATAGTGGAAGACCCCCAGGCAGTGCCAGGTTTAGAAACGATCCCAGTAAGCCATGGCTTAGGACCCTCTAAATATGATGGCGATAACGAAGATGAAATTGCTTTGGAACGTACAGGTTGGAAAGTCTGCTGTGACTTACCGCAGAGTTGCTTTATACAGAGAAAGCGTGGCAACGCAGCATTTAGTACTGGAGGCAATGAAAGTACAGTTTAAAAGAAGTTCAAATCAACTAACTTTATTGGCCCTTTTACACATATCTTCAGAGAAGGCTACCTAACACTTTATCTAACTGCAAGCACCCCCTAAGGCTGGCTGTTACCCTTTCATTACCCTTCCTATTACATTGTAAGGCCATCTTTTCTCCTGCTTTCTATGGCACGGGGCCTCTGAATGTTGACATGGCTCAAGGCCTCCATCTGCCCCTGCTCCCTGCTCCAGATGGGGCAGGCCCATCTCATCTGTTGGGCTTCAGCGCCACCTGCTGCTGGACCCTGCTTATTGCAGCCATATCCCACAGCGGCTGCCAAAAGCCAGGAATTCGTCATCAGTGCGTGGCAATTCTCATGGGTCCAGGCTGGAAGAATCATAGAATCATAGAATAGCAGAGTTGGAAGGGGCCTACAAGGCCATCTAGTCCAACCCCCTGCTCCATGCAGGAATCCACCCTAAAGCATCCCTGACAGAGGGTTGTCCAGCTGCCTCTTGAAGGCCTCTAGACAGAATAGCCAGCGGCATTAAGATCCCATAGGCCTCCGTTCGCCTCTGGGGCAACAGGTTTTACAGGCCGGCTTTAAAGCAAGGCTGTCACCCAATTACAGAAATCTCAAATCAATTAATTGCACGACTTTTATTAAATTTATTGATTAATTAAGGGCACAATCCTAGACATGTTTAGACAGGGGAAAAAAGCCTACAACAACAAGCCCCAGCCAGCCATGCTGGGAGTTGTTGGCCATTTTTCTTTCTAAACCTGCCCATCAGATTGTGTGTCCATAAACACATGCATGAGAAAGAAACGGTTCTAAACAAAAGCCTGCTTTCTGTCGTTTGAGAACAGCTGGACCCAATCTGACCCTACCTGACCCAACAGCCTGACCCAACCTTTAGGGTGGATTCCTGCCTTGAGCAGGGGGTTGGACTCAATGGCCTTGTAGGCCCCTCCCAACTCTGCTATTCTATGATTCTATGAACCTGGCACACACACCCTAGAACTTTTAGGCTGGCTACGGGCTTGAAACAATCCAAATTTAATTATAAATTTGGATAAATTTGGAGAGCTTTGGCTATTGGGCGGAAAAAAATGTAATAAATAAATAAATAAATAAATAAAATATAAGGATTTCACATCATTAGCCCAACTATGAATAGATCTTTTAGAAATTTTCTCAGGTAGCACTTTGGTGGTGGTGGTGAGGGCAAACCTTTTCTTAGCATGTACTGTAATTTCAGTCAGTACAAAATCAGAGTATAGAATCATAGAATAGCAGAGTTGGAAGGGGCCTACAAGGCCATGGAGTCCAACCCCCTGCTCAATGCAGGAATCCACCCTAAAGCATCCCTGACAGAGGGTTGTCCAGCTGCCTCTTGAAGGCCTCTAGTGTGGGAGAGCCCACAACCTCCCTAGGTAGTTGATTCCACCGTAGCACTGCTCTAACAGTCAGGAAGTTTTTCCTGATGTCCAGCCGGAATCTGGCTTCCTTTAACTTGAGCCCGTTATTCCGTGTCCTGCACTCTGGGAGGATCGAGAAGAGATCCTGGCCCTCCTGTGTGTGACAACCTTTTAAGTATTTGAAGAGTGCTATCCTGTCTCCCCTCAATCTTCTCTTCTCCAGGCTAAACATGCCCAGTTCTTTCAGTCTCTCTTCATAGGGCTTTGTTTCTAGACCCCTGATCATCCTGGTTGCCCTCTTCTGAACACGCTCCAGCTTGTCTGCGTCCTTCTTGAATTGTGGAGCCCAGAACTGGACGCAATACTCTAGATGAGGCCTAACCAGGGCCGAATAGAGAGGAACCAGTACCTCACGTGATTTGGAAGCTATACTTCTATTAATGCAGCCCAAAATAGCATTTGCCTTTCTTGCAGCCATATCACACTGTTGTCTCATATTCAGCTTGTGATCTACAACAATTCCAAGATCCTTCTCGTTTGTAGTATTGCTGAGCCAAGTGTCCCCCATCTTGTAACTGTGCATTTGGTTTCTATTCCCTAAATGTAGAACTTGGCATTTATCCCTATTAAATTTCATTCTGTTGTTTTCAGCCCAGCACTCCAGCCTATCAAGATCACTTTGAAGTTAGTTTCTGTCTTCCAGGGTATTAGCTATCCCACCCAATTTGGTGTCATCTGCAAATTTGATCAGCGTTCCCTGCACCTCCTCGTCCAAATCATTAATAAAAATGTTGAAGAGCACTGGGCCCAGGACTGAGCCCTGCGGCACCCCACTCGTTGCCTCTCCCCAGTTTGAGAAGGTTCCATTGATAAGTACTCTTTGAGTCCGATTCTGTGGCCAACTGTGGATCCACCTAATAGTTGTTCCATCTAGCCCACTTTTAGCTAGTTTGTTAATCAGAATGTCATGTGGTACTTTGTCAAAAGCTTTGCTGAAGTCAAGATATATGACATATGATATATTACAGTAATATGAACTCTGGAAATTACTGAAGAAAACCCATCCTCAAATCTCATTGTGGTGATAGGGGTGCCAACTGGTATGTTCAAGAACGACCTCAAAAAGAAGTTTTGGATAGTTTCTGGTTTAGCCACCTTTGTCCAGCAAAAACAAGGGTCTCGCAGCATTGAGGAGGTTTATTCTGATTCTATGATTCTATGATCGCTCAGGGGTTGCTCCAACCCACAATAATAGATGTTATTATTGTATACAGCAAGTCAGAAAAAGTGGCACCGACTCCAAGAGGCCAGGAGGGTGGTTAATGGGCAGAGCCAAGGAAGCCATTAGGGCAGCCTTCCTCAACCTGGGGCGCTCCAGATGTGTTGGACTACAACTCCCAGAATGCCCCAGCCAGCTGGCTGGGGCATTCTGGGAGGTGCAGTCCAACACATCTGGAGCGCCCCAGGTTGAGGAAGGCTGCATTAGAGAGAGAGAAAAGGCTTTCTTCGGAAAATGGAAGGTCTTGCCCAAACGAGGAGAAGAAAAAGCAATAAAAACTTGCACAAAAGAAATGCAAGCAGAAAATAAGGGAGGCAAAAAAGAAAGGGATTTTGAGGAGCATGTTGCTAATAGCGTTAAGACCAACAATAAAAGCACGATTTAAATACATCAGAAACTGGAAACCCACTAGGGATGCAGTTGGATCATTGGATTAAGTACCAAGGGGGGATAAGGAGACTGCAGCGAAACTCGGTGAATTTGTTTCCTATGCTGCCATGCCACGCCTGAATAGATGTTTTCAGGAAGAGAGCCTGAAGAACAGAAGCAAATAGTGTTGACAAGGGATGAAGTTTTTGACCTTCCTGACAAATTGAAAGCGAACACATTGCCAGGCCCAGGTGGCCTCCATCCAAGAGCTCTAGAAGGACTCCACTGCGGAATTGCTAGTCTTTCAAGTGCGGCGGAGAGGGCTTGCCCTTGCCAAGGTCACCCAAGGTCAGGTGTGCTTTAGGGTGGATTCCTGCATCGAGCTGGGGGTTGGACTCAATGGCCTTAGAGGGCCCCTTCCAACTCTTCTCTTCTATGATTCAATGAGTCCACGGCAGGAAGGTGATCTCACACGTGTCCCCACGCTTGAATCCAAGTCCAGTTGTCAGCCACTGGGCCACACAGCCCCACAGTCCTGCTCACCTCCCATGCATAAACCTCTTTTCACAGGCCTCTCCTTCCACCTGCAGGAGCTCGCGTCTATTAAAATTAAAATATGCCCACGCAATTGGTTTGCTGCACCCCCAGGACACGCTCCAGGCGCAGCTCCGCTAATTTGGCCAGGTGGCGTGTGTTTACGGGGGTGGGTGGGGCAGGCTGGTGCTGAGAAACCTTCTGCTAAAATTAGGCGCCGTGCAGCGGGCAGGTCAGCCAGCAAAGGGCATCTGCTAAAAGCATTTTTGGAAGGGATCTTGAGTCTGGCCCAAAGCCACCAGAGTGACAGGATGCTGGGAGGGGAGCCAGATCCTGCTGCCGACGCTTCCGGGCGAAAGGGGCAGAGCAAGGCTCATGGAGTAGGTTTACAAAACGGCAGGAATTGGGAGGGGGGCAGGAAGAAAGAGAGAGAGTCTGTGTCACGGAGAACAGCTGCCTTCAGAAAGAAAGGAGACCTCCAAAACCTCAGAGAATCTGGACCCCGGCACAGATTTCTTCAGACCCTGTAACCATCCCCCAAAGCCTGTGCACCAGCGCCAGATGCCCAGGGGCCAACCTGCAGCTGGTTCACCTTGATGTGGAACAGGCATGAGAGCCATGGCTCTTACTGATCCATGGCTCCTATTGGCTCCTGCTTCCAGAAGAGGGGGTGGTGATATACAGTGGGCCCGGGAGGGCTGGTCCATCCCCACAATGCCAAAGTTGCAAAGCAGCAGGGGCTGAGGGTGCCATTTGCAATCAGCCAGCAGAGGGCGCTCGAGGATCCCCTGCTGGAGGTTGGAGAGAAAGGATGGAAGCCTTGGTTGGCTGGGACTCGGAGGTCTTCCCTTTGGACAGCAGCGGACTGGTTTTGAAGCACCCTCGGGTTCAGCCCAGATGAACCTGTTCTGTCCCAGGCCGAGCTCTGAAATGGAAAGCCTTCTTCCGTAGTTACGCACCAGAAGGGAAACCCCCAGAAGGCAAAGCCCAGATGAGCTGATAGCTGGGGCGTCACCCAGAATCCTCTCCTCAGTATTAAGAGCAATGTTGGGGGTGGGTGGGTTTCAAAATGGAGAATTCAACACATAGACGGCTGGATCAATAGATAAACGGGGCCTGGAAGTTGTTTGCTTGTGTGCCTGGTTTTAAGAGGTCACCCTACTTGGATCCCGTGGGAAGAGCCAAGCCAAAGGGCTGTGCCGTAGCTCTGACCACAGGGTGTTAGAGCAAGGGCCCAGTGCTCTTTAACATTTTTATTAATGATTTGGACGAGGAGGTGCAGGGAACGCTGATCCAATTTGCAGATGACACAAAACTGGGTGGGATAGCTAATACCCTGGAAGACAGAAACAAACTTCAAAGTGATCTTGATAGGCTGGAGTGCTGGGCTGAAAACAACAGAATGAAATTTAATAGGGATAAATGCCAAGTTCTACATTTAGGGAATAGAAACCAAATGCACAGTTACAAGATGGGGGATACTTGGCTCAGCAGTACTACAAACGAGAAGGATCTTGGAATTGTTGTAGATCACAAACTGAATATGAGCCAACAGCGCGATATGGCTGCAAGAAAGGCCAATGCTATTTTGGGCTGCATTAATAGAAGTATAGCTTCCAAATCGCGTGAGGTACTGGTTCCTCTCTATTCGGCCCTGGTTAGGCCTCATCTAGAGTATTGCGTCCAGTTCTGGGCTCCACAATTCAAGAAGGACACAGACAAGCTGGAGCGTGTTCAGAGGAGGGCAACCAGGATGATCAGGGGTCTGGAAACAAAGCCCCATGAGGAGAGACTGAAAGAACTGGGCACATTGAGCCTGGAGAAGAGAAGATTGAGGGGAGACATGAGAGCACTCTTCAAATTCTTGAAAGGTTGTCGCACAGAGGAGGGCCAGGATCTCTTCTCGATCCTCCCAGAGTGCAGGACATGGAATAATGGGCTCAAGTGACAGGAAGCCAGATTCCTCTTGCACATCAGGAAAAACTTCCTGACTATTAGAGCAGTGCGACAATGGAACCAGTTCCCTAGGGAGGTTGTGGGCTCTCCCACACTAGAGGCCTTCAAGAGGCAGCTGGACAACCCTCTGTCAGGGATGCTTTAGGGTGGATTCCTGCATTGAGCAGGGGGTTGGACTCGATGGCCTTGTAGGCCCCTTCCAACTCTGCTATTCTATGATTCTATGGCGGCAGCAGCAGCAGCCTTCTGAGTGCAGACGCAGGGTCAAGCTGTGCATGAGGTGCGAGGCCTGCGCTTGGATCTCCTAGACTCATTTTATTCTCACCAAAGCAGCCACTGAGGGCCCTGATGCGCCTCGGGGCTGAGGCACGGAGAAAAGCACAGGGCCTCCAGTTCAGACTGCGCTCTCCCTTGCCTTACCAGCACCACAAGAGTTTGCCTCTGGCCTTCCGGAACAGGTCGTCCTATAATGGGCCCCCCCGTGAGGTGGAGTCCCGCCCCGGTGAGGACATTGGAAGCTGCTTTCCACCACCAGGCCAGGCTCCCTCTGGATCAGGAGTGTCCACTCTGACTGGCAGCAAGGGCCTTGCAGGGTTTCTGGCAGAAAAGGGCCTAATAGAATCCTAGAATAGCAGAGTTGGAAGGGGCCCACAAGGCCATCGAGTCCAACCCCCTGCTCAATGCAGGAATCCACCTCAAAGCCTCCCTGACAGATGCTTCCCCAGCCCTGGCAAGCAACATCAGCAGGGCCGGCCCTCCCGTGAGGCAGGGTGAGGCGCCTGCATCAGGCAGCTGAGTCTGGAGGAATGGCGAATTGCCCCATTTCCTCACCACCACCACCAGCAGCATCAGCCTCCACCAGGAGGGCCTGGCGCCTCTGCCCTGACGCCTCCGGTGGGAGGCTCCCCTTGCGGGAGCCTCTCAGCCGCTTCTCCGGGCCCCGTGGCTCTCCATAGAGCTGGTGCAGAGGTAGCATCGGGGGGAGGGAAGGGGTGCGATTTGGCAGCAGCAGCACTTCTGCCGGAGCTGAGAGATGGAACATGGGTAGAACCTTCTGCAGGCAAAGCAGGTGCTCGGTGGCTGAACGGCGTCCCGTCCTCAAGCGAATTCGTTCTCGGCCCCCGAAAGGGCCCCGATCCCCGCAGCGGTGCAGTGGGCCTTGATCAGCACACCGGCTCTCCCTGGGCCCTTCTCCAGGCTGGGCGCCCCATGCTGAAAAGGCTCGGCTGCTGCTCGGGGAGGGGCAGCTGGGACACGGCTTTGCAGGGGGATTAAACCTCTTGCGGCTAATCAAGTCTCAGCACCCGGCCTGCTTCCTCAGAAGAAGAGATTAGCCCTCCGTTGATTAATTAATTCATTAATTGGGGGGTGTTTTCGTTTTTATTCAGTGCCCAGCTTTATCCCAAGCTGCCCTCTGACACAGAGAGCCTGGCTCCGCAGAGCCACGGACGGGACTGCCACGCCAATGCCCCGTGGGCTGGTGGGCAAGGTTCCACAAATGGGATTAGGGGCCCCTCAGGGGAGAAAGGGCTTCGGGGCTGCGCCCTGAGCTGACCCTTCCTTCTGGACCAGGTCCAAACGAAGGGATCAGAACAGGCAGGCGGTGGGGAAGACGTGGGGCTGGGAGGGGAGCCTCGCAGGGGGGGCGCTGCTGCCTTTCTGGAGCAGAACACTGGACCAGAGGGACCCGGGGCCTGATCCAGCACAGCTCTCCTGGCGCTCCAGCACAGAATTTTCCAGCAGACGGGTGGAAGGACCAACCCAGCGCCTCACCTGGCAAGGCCTCGCCGCCACGTCTGTGCTCCTGCACTGTGCCTGAGGGTGGCACATCCCGTGTCAAATTTGCAGATGACAGTGGGATAGCTAATGCCCTGGAAGACAGAAACAAACTTCAAAGTGATCTTGATAGGCTGGAGGGCCGGGCTGAAAACAACAGGAGGAAATTTCATAGGGATAAATGCCAAGTTCTACATTTAGGAAATAGAAACCAAAGGCACACTTACAAGATGGGGGATACTTGGCTCAGGGATACTACAAACGAGAAGGATCTTGGAATTGTTGTAGATCGCAAGCTGAATATGAGCCAACAGTGCGATAGGGCTGCAAGAAAGGCAAATGCTATTTTGGGCTGCATTAATAGAAGTATAGCTTCCAAATCACGTGAGCTACTGGTTCCTCTCTATTCGGCCCTGGTTAGGCCTCATCTAGCGTATTGTGTCCAGTTCTGGGCTCCACAATTCAAGAAGGACGCAGACAAGCTGGAGCGTGTTCAGAGGAGGGCAACCAGGATGATCAGGGGTCTGGAAACAAAGCCCTATGAAGAGAGACTGAGAACTGGGCATGTTTAGCCTGGAGAGGAAAAGATGGAGGGGAGACATGAGAGCACTCTTCAAATACTTAAAAGATTGTCACAGAGGAGGGCCAGGATTTCTTCTCGATCCTCCCAGAGTGCAGGACACGGAATCTGGATCCATTTCAGTCGGGTTTCAGGCCCGGCTTTGGCACGGAAACAGCCTTGGTCGCCCTGTATGATGACCTATGTCGGGAGAAGGACAGGGGGAGTGTGACTTTGTTGATTCTCCTTGATCTCTCAGCGGCTTTCGATACCATCGACCATGGTATCCTTCTGGAACGTCTGGCTGAGTTGGGAGTGGGGGGCACTGCATTGCAGTGGTTCCGCTCCTACTTAGCGGGACGGCTCCAGAAGGTGGTGCTTAGGGGACATTGCTCGGCCCCGTGGACTCTTCAGTATGGAGTTCCGCAGGGATCGGTCTTGTCCCCCATGCTGTTTAACATGTACATGAAACCGTTGGGTGCGGTCATCCGGAGTTTTGGAGTGCGCTGTCATCAGTACGCTGACGACACGCAGCTCTACTGCTCCTTTTCATCCTCATCAGGTGTGGCTGTGGATGTGCTGAACCGGTGCTTGGCTGCGACAATGGACTGGATGAGGGCTAATAAACTGAAGCTCCATCCAGACAAGACTGAGATGCTGCTGGTGGGTGGTTCCTCTGATCGGATGGGGGGTGTTCAACCGGTTCTGGATGGGGTTGCACTCCCCCTGAAGGAGCAGGTTCGTAGCTTGGGGGTTCTCCTAGAACCATCTTTGTCACTTGAGGCTCAGGTGGCCTCGGTGGCACGGAGTGCTTTCTACCAACTTCGGTTGGTGGCCCAGCTACGCCCCTATCTGGACAGGGATAACCTAGCTTCAGTTGTCCATACTCTGGTAACTTCCAAATTAGATTACTGCAATGCCCTCTACATGGGGCTGCCTTTGAAGACGGTCCGGAAGCTGCAGCTTGTGCAAAATGCGGCGGCCAGATTGATAGCTGGAACAGGGAGGTTTGAGCATGTAACACCGATTCTGGCCCGCTTGCATTGGCTGCCTATATGTTTCCGAGCCCAATTCAAGGTGCTGGTCTTAACCTATAAAGCCCTACATGGCTTGGGACCACAATACCTGATGGAACGCCTCTCCCGACATGAACCTACCCGTACACTGCGCTCAACATCTAAGGTCCTCCTCCGAGTGCCTACTCCAAGGGAAGCTCGGAGGATGGCAACAAGGGAGAGGGCCTTTTCAGTGGTGGCCCCCCGACTGTGGAATGATCTCCCCGATGAGGCTCGCCTGGCGCCAACATTGTTATCTTTTCGGCGCCAGGTCAAGACTTTTCTCTTCTCCCAGGCATTTTTAACAGCATTTTAACAGCATTTAACAACGTTAAGTTTGTTTTTAATGGACCCCACAATTGTTTTTTTTAAATGGATACTGTTGTTTTTATACTGTTTTTATGTGTGTGTGTGTGTGTGTGTGTGTGTGTGTGTGTGTGTGTGTTTTTAAATTGTATACTTTTAATGTTTACTATTTTTAAATGTTGTAAACCGCCCAGAGAGCTTCGGCTGTGGGGCGGTATATAAATGTAATTAAATAAATAAATAAATAAATAAATAAATAACGGGCTCTAGTTAAAGGAAGCCAGATTCCAGCTGGACATCAGGAAAAACTTCCTGACTGTTAGAGCAGTACGACAATGGAACCAGTTACCTAGGGAGGTTGTGGGCTCTCCCACACTAGAGGCCTTCAAGAGGCAGCTGGACAACCACCTGTCAGGGATGCTTGAAAGCCTCTAGTGTGGGAGAGCCCGCAACCTCCCTAGGTAACTGGTTCCATTGTCGTACTGCTCTAACAGTCAGGAAGTTTTTCCTGATGTCCAGCTGAGAGGACTTGCACTGTCCTCCCAGTGCAAGTCCTGGGGCAGCAGACTACACTGCCGTTAGCCTAAAGCAGCCTTCCTCAACCTGGGGCGCTCCAGATGTGTTGGACTGCATCTCCCAGAATGCCCCAGCCAGCTGGCTGGGGCATTCTGGGAGTTGTAGTCCAACACATCTGGAGCGCCCCAGGTTGAGGAAGGCTGGCCTAAAGCATCCTGAAATCCTGGACTGCTTTGGATCTGCCACAAACGTTACAGTAGCCACCAGCTATGAAAAGCCAGCGGTGTTTGTTTGTGCCACCATCTAACTTGTGCCCATTATAGGAGCATCATTAGTCCTTAAACTGAAAAAAACCTGAGGGGGCAATCCTATTCAGATGCTCGTCAGCCCTCGAACTCCGAGGCTGATGGGTATCTTATGCAGAGCAGGAGGAGCGTGGAGGTGAGCGTCACCACTGCTCTTCTCCTGCTCTGCATTTTTGCTAGATGGGCGTGGTTGTGTTTTTTTTGCCCATCTAGCTAGGGCTCTGTGGAGGGGGGTGGGTGAAGGAGGCTGGGGAGAGCTGGGAATAGCTCGTAATTCCACTTCCCCAGTCGTCTCCGCTCCCCACCCTCAGATCTGTCCTCTTTTCCTCCTCTCCAAGTCATCGTTTCGATCTCAGAGAGGCGGCTGCTGTAGTTCTCTCAGCATTTTTGTGAACCGCCCAGAGAGTTATTGGGCGTTATAAAAATGTAATAAATAAATAAATAAATTGACTGCGAGGGGGACAAGGAGCTTCGATTCCTGATCCCAGGTCGGAGTACGGTCTCTGACCTCATATCCATATCTGACCTCATATCTCTGACCTCATATCAAGAGGCAGCTGGACAACCCTCTGTCAGGGATGCTTTAGGGTGGATTCCTGCATTGAGCAAGGGGTTGGACTCGATGGCCTTATAGGCCCCTTCCAACTCTGCTATTCTATAATTCTATGATTCTATGATTCTAAGTATCCTACCCCCCGCCCTCTCCAGACATTGGTTAGGGGGTCATAGGATTGCTGTCTTAAAGAAACTGATATTTCTCTTTGTAGGGCAAGAGCAGTGCAGATAGTTGTTCCTGGAGAAGGCATGTGATAACCCACCTATACTGCAGAATATCCTATGAGAGTAAAGTTTGCTCAGGAGTTATTGGAGAGGGACTTTATCAAAAGCCTTTTGAAAGTCAGATCTCCAATAGAGCATCCCTATCCATATGCTTGTTGGCACTCTCATAGAGCTCTAAAACGTTATTGAGACAGGACTCACCTTTTTGGAAGCCATGCTGATTCTCCTCCAGCAAGACTTGTCCTTCTATATGCTTGATAATTGTATATATTATAATAATGCTTTCTTCCAGATTGCCCAGAACAGATGTTAAGCTAACTGGCCTGACATTTCCTGGATCCCCCCCCATCCCCCACCGGATCGCTTTTTAAAAATTGTTTTATATTGCCACTTTCCAATCCTGAAGAATGACAGCCAATCGTAGAGAAAAGTTACATATTTCTGTCACAAGATCAGCAATTTCACAGTTGAGTTCTTTAAGAACACTTGGGATGGATTATCCATCTGGACTCCAGTGCTTTGTTAATGTCTAAGCTCAAACTGGATGCAACAACAGCAGACCCAAGTGCTCAAACCTGGATCTGCCTGTGGCATTACACCCCACAAGTCAGTTCCCAAATGTATGTCTGCAGTTTGTAAGTCTGTGGTGAGTTTAGAATGTTGGCCTGAGTGGGCGGAGTTAGGATGTCTTGGGAGGGGGAGGAGTGATATATAAGGGAAGGACGGAGGGGATTGCGGGGGACTTCTTAGGTCCTCTTAGAGTCTGTAGTGCTCTCTGTGTTTAGGGTACTTAAGTTCTGGGAAATTTGATGGTCAGTGTAGAGAGCGCTGTCTTTGGAGTGTGGTGTGCACGTAGTGGAAGTATATTAATCAATACAGATAATAAAGAAAGCTCAAGAGTGATTGTGTGAGAGAAAGGAAAGCGCGTATGTGAATGAGTGACCGGATTGTATGAAAGGTTTCAAAAAGGGTTTTAAATGTTATTTGAAACAAAGCTTGTGAACTTTTAACAATAAATTTTGATTGTTTTGTTTTTAAACTACCACAAAAATCCCACGTGTCTGTTTGGCATTTAACATCTGAAGTTTACTCATTTAACACCCACTCTGTCAATAATTCCCCTCAGCACATATATTTTCACTGTCTAGCTCCTTCCTATCTCTCATCTCACACTATTGCCCCGCTCGTGCTCTTCGCTCCTCTGATGCCATGTTTCTCGCCTGCCCAAGGGCCTCTACTTCCCTTGCTCGGCTTCGTCCATTTTCTTCCGCTGCCCCTTACGCCTGGAACGCTCTTCCAGAACATTTGAGAACTACAAGTTCAATCACAGCTTTTAAAGCTCAGCTAAAAACTTTTCTTTTTCCTAAAGCTTTTAAAACTTGATTTTGTTCTGACTTTATACTGTTAGTTTTACCCTACCCTGTGCCTGTTTGCATTCTCTTCCCCTCCTTATTGTTTTATTATGATTTTATTAGAATGTAAGCCTATGCGGCAGGGTCTTGCTATTTACTGTTTTACTCTGTACAGTACCATGTACATTGATGGTGCTATATAAATAAATAAATAAATAAATAAATAATAATAATAATAATATAACTCACAGTGTTTTATTTTATATATTAAAATCCTTCTCCATTTAAACCCCTTCCTCCACATAGTTTGGAGGAAGGTGGGCTTTACCCCTTGCCTCAGGCGTATCAAGCGGTGGTGCTTGGCTTGAGCAGGGAGTAGCCGTGGCCGGGCCCGGTGTTCAGAGCCTGCGTCGTGGCACTGCCCCCCCCACCTAGGAAGTGCAGGGGGTGAGGTGGGGGGCTGCTTAAAAGAGCAGCTGCTCCCACTCCTCCAGCTAGGGGGAAGGCCTGTGGGGAGATCAGCTGTAGGCAAAGGGGAATTGAGCCCACCCACTCCCACTCTGGTTGGAGCCCTTCAGGCTTGGGGAGACGCTGGGCAAGGGCAAATGCTCGGGCAGCCCTCGAGAGCGACATGCGTCCGCGGAAAGAGCCTCTGAGCTTTGCAACATCCAGCCTGTTTAGTTGCAGCGACCGAGGAGTGGGGGAAGGGCTGCACCCTCACCCTCTTGCCCAGAGTGCTAAGTCAGCTGGGGAGTGGGGGGGCACATCACCCCAGCTGAACTGTGCCTGGCAAAGCTGCCTGGGCATTGTAGAGGGGGGCCGGGAGCGGAGGCAGCCCTGCCTGGAATGTGCTCTGCCAGCCAATGGGTTTGTTGTGGTTGCAGGGCAGCTGGTCAAGGTCCCCCCACCACCCCCGCTTGCATGGCCTGTTGGCACTTCTCTGCCCAGGGGAGGCTGCAGCACACGCAATGGGAGGCAGACAGTGGCTAAAGCTTTTGCCGGTGTGTGTGTGTGTGTGTGCGTGTGTGTGCGCGCACACGCACACTTTTTGACAGACAAAAGCCCCCCAGACCCTCCGTAGAGATGGCAGGCAGGACTGGCCGGAGCCTCAGGGACTTTCCTGTGGGTGGCCTGGATCGCCATGGAGGCGTGTGCGTGCAGGTCTCCCTTCCACCCTGCCCCAGGAAAGGACGTTGGTGCTTCGGTGCTGCCACCTTTGCCCCTTTGCCTCCGACGAGATTTTAGTACTGATGTACTATTTTCAGGCGGCTTCCTCTTCCACCCCCTCCCTGCTGTTTTCATTTTGTTTTTAATGATTATGTAGTTCTGTGAACTTTTATCACAAACCGCTCTGATCATTTCTGTTGAAAGGTGCTGCGTACATTGATGAAATAAGGAGAGGGCCTGCATTTAAAAAAAGAAAGCGCGCGCACGCGCGCACGCGGCAAAAGCTTTAGCATCTGTGCACAGAAATGCATAACCAAGGGTGTATTCCCAATCATGCCACTCCTGTTGCCCCAGCATCACTCTAAGACTGGATCAAGAAATCTGGGTGGCTGAAGTAGAAAAACTACATTTAGGGAGGGGCCGTAGTCCTGTGGTGGTAGAGGCCCTGCTCCGCACGCAGAAGGCGCCAGGTTCAATCCCCAGCAGCTTCTCCACGTACGACAAGGTAAGAATCCCTTGCGGCTGTTCTGAACCAGTGCCTGGGCACGGTAATGGACTGGATGAGGGCTAACAAACTGAGACTCAATCCAGACAAGACAGAGGTACTGTTAGCGGGTGGTTCATCTGTCCGGTGAGGTGATGTTTGCCCTGTCCTGGACGGGGTTGCACTCTCCCTAAAGGATCGGGTCCATAGTTTGGGGGTGCTCTTGGATCCAGAACTGTCACTTGAGGCACAGGTGAACTCAGTGGCAAAGAGCACCTTTTATCAGCTCAGGCTGATATACCAACTGCGCCCTTATCTGGACAGAGATAGCCTAGCTACAGTGATCCATGCTCTGATAACCTCTCGCTTGGATTACTGCAATGCATTATACGTGGGGCTGCCTTTGAAAACGGTCCGGAAGCTTCAGCTGGTACAAAACAGGGCAGCCCGTTTACTAACAGGGACTGGCTGGCGAGATCATATCACGCCAGTCCTTCTACAACTTCATTGGCTGCCAGTCCAGGTCCGGGCCCGATTCAAAGTGCTGGTATTAACATTCAAAGCCCTAAATGGCTTGGGGCCAGGTTATTTGAAGGAACGCCTCCTCCCATATGTACCTGCCCAGACCTTAAGATCATCCACAGGGGTCCTTCTCTGTGAGCTCCTGCCGAAGGAAGGGTGGCTACTAGGAGGAGGGCCTTCTCCGCTGTGGATCCTTCTCTGCTGTGGCACCCCGGCTGGGGAACGAGCTCCCCAGAGAGGTTTGCTTGGCGCCTACATTGTTTTCCTTTTGTCGCCAGCTGAAGACCTTTTTATTTTCTCAGTATTTTAACACCTAATTAACTTAAATTTAAACTCTGCTGTTTTAATCTCATATTTAAACCTTTATCAATTTTTGCTGTGTGGTTTTATCCTGGTCATGTTTTTTATATTGCATTTTGTATTTGTGTTTTTAAATTGCTGGTTGTTTTATTATGCTCTTCATGGTTTTAATTTTGTGAACCACCCAGAGAACTTCGGCTATTGGGTGGTATAGAAATGAAATAAATAAATAAAACAAATAAATTAAATCCCGCCTTGTTGACACCCTGGAGAGCCCTTTGCTGCCAGTCCGTGTTGACAGCCCTGGGCTCGATGGGCCAAAGGTCAGGCTCAGGACTAGGCAACCCTTGGTGCTCCTGAATCCAAGACAGCCCCCTCACTCTTCCCTTGATGCTCTTCCGCATTTCCCATTTGTTTCAGTGGGTCACGCTCAAGCAATCTCCCCCAGTGGCAGGACACGGAATAACAGGCTCAAGTTACAGGAAGCCAGATTCCAGCTGGACATCAGGAAAAACTTCCTGACTGTTAGAGCAGTACGACAGTGGAACCAGTTCCCTAGGGAGGTTGTGGGCTCTCCCACACTAGAGGCCTTGAAGGGGCAGCTGGACAACCACCTGTCAGGGAGGCTTTAGGGTGGATTCCTGCATTGAGCAGGGGGTTGGACTCGATGGCCTTGTAGGCCCCTTCCAACTCAGCTATTCTATGATTCTATGACTAGGTGCCGTGGGTGAGATCCATCTGTCCTTCCTCTGCTATGCTGTGCCCCCTCCCCTTGCCTGATGAGAAGGCTGCTTTGGCATCCCATCCACCCTTGTAAGTCCAGGGTCTGGTGTTCATGTAAGTCCTGTGCGCATGACTGGGGCCAGGCAAAGCCGGTAGTAGGCCCAGGCCAGATGGGAAATGTAGGCCCCATTTCAAACTGATCATTAAGTATTTTTAATCAGTTCTAAATACATATGAACTAGAATGGTTTATAAAAAAGGTGATGGCAAGTGCTTTTATTCAAGATGTATATAAGGCATCACTTCTTCGTCTTCAGAAATGCTTTACGTGCTTTTCTTTGGGCAAATTCATCAGCAACAACAGAAAAATCAAGCAATTTTGCCCAGGGGGACTTGGAGTAGCCCCCCTCAAAATCGTAGGCCCCTGCCAACTGGCCCCACAGCCGCCCCGCCCATCCACCCCGCGCTCTGCCCAGCCCTGCGCACGACCCCCAAGGGACCACATCCAAACCGAACAGACGAGAGGCGCAAGTGAGCCTGACGGGGAAGGTGTTTTCTAAAGGGCCTCAGAAAAGCAGCCGCGTGCCCAGATTTATTTGTGTGTGCTTATTTCAATAAATAAATAAGTAAATCAATAAATAACAAAATCTATGCTGTTTCCCTTTAAAAACAAAAACCTAAAGCAGTTTTCCAAATAAAATCGTGATACAACGCAGCGGAATTCCGAAGGAAAACCATCAGCGCTGCCCGCAAGATGCCCGCAGTCCCACCGCGGCTGGCTGGCTGGCTGGCTGCCGCGAGAAGCGGGGGAGCCTCGTCCGGGGGGCTCCCCTGCGCAAAGGGCCCCGAGGAAGGGGCCGGGGATGAAGCGGGGACGGAGCTTTGCCTCTCAAGAGCTTCCCCAGGGCCGAGGGGGCGGGGAGGCCTGTTTCAGGAGGCGCCCGGCCCGGCCCGGCCCGGCCCTGGGTACCAGCCGGGGCTTGCAGCAGGAGCCGCGCGCTTCGCAGCATCCTTCTTCTCGCGCAACAAAGGCAGGACTACAGCCCCCAGCATGCTTTGCGAGGGGCGGGAGGGGTGGTCGGGAGGGGCTGGTGCGCCCAGCCCGGGGTGGGCAGGGCCTGGGGACCCGAGGGAGCCGCCCCCGCCCGCGCCCGCGCCGTGCTCCCCCTCCCCTTCCCTCCCACCAGGTCCAGGGCAGCATCGCCCGGGCCCTCCCCTCCTTCCCTCCCTCCCCGCCTCCCGCCCCTCCCCGCCGGTTCCCCTGCCTCGTTCGCTCACATCCTCGCAGGGCGGCGGCGGCGGCGGCTGCAATGAATGAGCGTCCGGCGCAGCGACCCGCGAGCCCCGGCGCTGGCCCGCAGCCGCGCGGGCGCCCCGGCAACTAGGCGGCAGGGAAGGCGGGCGAAGGCGCCGAGCGGGCTGCCCCGCCGCCCCCCTCTCCCTCCCTCCCTCCCTCCCTCCCCAGGATGCGCCGGCCTGGGCGCGGGGTGGTCCAGCGCAGGAGGCGCCCCGGGGCGCGCGCCTAGCCGCCTCCCCCATTGTGCCCAGCGGCGGTCCGCGTGAGCGCAGCGGCGGCGGCAGCGGCAGAAGCGGCCGAGGCAGCAGCGCCCAGCCCGGCCGCCGCCCCCGAGGGGAAGCGCTCATGCCCCGCGGCGCCGCCGGCCCCTGACAGTCCCACGGGCCGAGCCGAGCCGAGCCGAGCCAAGCCAGGGGGGGCGGCCGGGCCGGGCCAGCCGCGCGCTCGCCATGGCGCACCGGCCCAAGAGCAGCGAGGCGCTGAAGGTGGTGGTCCGCTGCCGGCCCATGCACCGCAAGGAGGAAGCCGCGGGCTACGAGCGGATCCTGGACCTGGACGTGAAGCTGGGCCAGGTGACGATCCGCAGCCCCAAGGCCGCGCCGGGCGAGCTGGCCAAGACGTTCACCTTCGACGCCGTCTACGACGCCGGCTCCAAGCAGGCCGACCTGTACGACGAGACGGTCCGGCCCCTGGTGGACTCGGTGCTGCAGGGCTTCAATGGCACCATCTTTGCCTACGGCCAGACCGGCACCGGCAAGACCTACACCATGCAGGGCGGGTGGGCCGACCCCGAGAAGCGGGGCGTCATCCCCATCTCCTTCGAGCACGTCTTCACGCACATCTCCCGCTCCCAGAACCAGCAGTATCTGGTGAGGGCCTCCTACCTGGAGATCTATCAGGAGGAGATCCGCGACCTCCTGGCCAAGGACCAGAGCAAGAAGATGGAGCTGAAGGAGAACCCGGAGACGGGGGTCTACATCAAGGACCTCTCGTCCTTCGTGACGAAAAACGTCAAGGAGATCGAGCACGTCATGAACCTGGGCAACCAGGCGCGGTCGGTGGGCAGCACCAACATGAACGAGTACAGCTCCCGCTCCCACGCCATCTTTGCCATCACGGTGGAGTGCAGCGAGGCCGGCCCCGACGGCGAGGACCACATCCGGGTAGGGAAGCTCAACCTGGTGGACCTGGCGGGGAGCGAGCGGCAGAGCAAGATGGGGGCCCAAGGGGAGCGGCCCAAGGAGGCCTCCAAGATCAACCTCTCCCTCTCCGCCCTGGGCAACGTCATCTCCGCCCTGGTGGACGGCAAGAGCACCCACATCCCCTACAGGGACTCCAAGCTCACCCGCCTCCTGCAGGACTCCCTCGGGGGCAACGCCAAGACCATCATGGTGGCCACGCTGGGCCCGGCCTCCCACAGCTACGACGAGAGCTTGTCCACCCTCCGCTTCGCCAACAGGGCCAAGAACATCAAGAACAAGCCCAGGGTCAACGAGGACCCCAAAGACACGCTGCTCCGGGAGTTCCAGGAGGAGATCACCCGGCTGAAGGCCCAGCTGGAGAAGCGGGGCATGTTGAGCAAGAAGCAGCGGAGGAACAGCCGCAGGAAGAAAGCCGCGGACGGGGAGGGGAGCCCCGAGGCCGAGGACCACGAGGACCATGAGGACGGGGGCCTGGAGAAGAACATGAAGCATTACTTGGAGGAGCAGAAGGAGAGGCTGGAGGAGGAGAAGGCGGCCATCCAGGACGACCGCAGCCTGGTGAGCGAGGAGAAGCAGAAGCTGCTGGAGGAGAAGGAGAAGATGATCGAGGAGTTGAGGAGGGAGCAGGAGGCCACGGAACTCCTGGCCACCAAGTACAAGGTAAGCCTCGGTCCCAGGCCCCTTTCCCAGGGGGCGGCACCCGGCCATCTCTTTCTGGGCGTTCTGCTCCCATCGCACAGGTAGGGGGCACTGGGGGGACTCCGGCTCCCCAAGCGCCACCCAGCGTGCCAGTGGGCCCCCGGGCGAGTCTTTCGGGGAGCCTTCGCCCATGAGCTGGGCCTGGACTTCCCTGCCCACGATCTCAAACACCCTCCCTGTCTTCATGGGGGCCACTGCTCGCCACTGCTCAGCAGGAGGAGAGGATCCGGTGTCTCGGGGAGGCTAGAACCAAGGCTAATAATGCTGCGTCTGCTGGACCACCTTGGGTTTTGCAGCAGTGAGGGGCTTGTGCCGGCCACCGGGGCCGCTGGGCCTCGGCTTATGCGCTGTCATATGTCAGATTCCTTTGCACGGGCTGTCAGGCGCGGCTCCATCTGGCCCTCACGTGGGAGGGGGCTGAATTGCGGGGCAGCCAAGCCCAGGAGGGGGTCTTTGGTGCTCAGTGCTGGCGGGTTTGGGCTAATGAGCGCCCCCCCCTCTCACAACAAAGCAGCACCGAAGAAAATGCCATCTCCATCTCTGTGTGGAGGTGACCTCCTGCGTATGCATTGGCCAGCAGAGCCGGGAGGCTGGCCAATGGGATCCTGCCATTCTGATGGGGTTTCCTTTTGTCTCTGCAAGTGGGTGTTGACAAGAGGGGCTGCCCCCTCCCTCCCGGCCACTTTGCCCGCAGCATCCTGGGGGCTTTCCGGTCCGTCTGTCCACCCCCCCACCCCGTACCCTGGGCTGCTTGTGCCCCCCTCCTGCTGGATCCCCTGTGCCTGGAGGAAGGGGGGGACTGTCGAGGGCCCTTTCAGCTGGCTCTCCCTGTGCTGAGTCTCGGCTCCTGCCTGTGGGCGATGGGTTGGGTGGTCCCTGAGTGGCCTCCCAGGCTGAGCCAGGAGCGCTGCACGCCACCGGTGCCTCCATCCCCGGGGCCAGGGCGTGGCTCAGACCTCCACGCCCCGGGCTCCTGCTTTCCGCTCAAGTCGTGGCCTCTCCAAGAACAGAGGGGGCGCAGCGTCTCACCGGCTCTGCGCAGCAGAGCGCACTTTGGATGTCCATACTGGGGGCTCAGGGTGGTCCCCCCTGGTAGCACAAAGCCAAGGTCACCGGGGGGGGGGGGCTCAGGAGAGAACCCAGGAGTTCTACCTCCCAACCGGTCCTCCCCCACAGAGAACCTGGCTCCCACTAGCCCGCCCCGTTCCTCTCCCAGAGGTGGTTAAAGAACCCAGGAATTCACAAACACACGCACGCACGCAGTGTAGATCAAAGCTTAATTTGAGCGTGTGAGTTCATCATAAAGAAGACAGTGTCTCTGAGGACACAGAGGGCTCCCCCCCCCGCTCATTTCTGTGTAATCCCAGGTGGGAGGATGGTGGAGGGCGTGACGCTGGGCCAACCTGAGCCCCGGCACCTCTCCTCTGCGAAAGCAGGTGCTGCTCAGGGGGCCTCCAGCAGCCTTGCGCAGCGTTGGGGTCCCTCCTTGCATCCCCCGTGAGCGGCTGCCTCAGTGCCCACCCTCCTGGGGCTTGTGCAGGCACTCGGGGGCTGAAGCGGCCCAGAGCGCCACTGGGGCTCAGCTGCACCGCCCCTTTTCACTGTCGGAAACATATTCTCCATCCTCGAGCTTGTACGGTAATAGCAGGCTCTGTGGCCTTAGAGGCTGACTGTGTGAACACGTGTGCACGGAGGTGGAGTGCGTGTATAGGCAGAGAGGGGCTGCAGGCCCCCTGCCCGCTTTCTGGCTGTGCAGAGAGGGCTTGCGAGGAGGCCAAAGCCGCCACCCCCGGGTGCAGCACCCCTGGCTCAAGGAATTCCGGTCTGGATCTGACCAGCAATGTTGTGGGGAGGGGGAGGGGAAAATGGATGATGCTGAGGTCTAGGCTGAGGGCCTCCCACTTGCCTGGACTCCCTTTCCTATGTCCTCTGTGATTGGCTAATCTCCGGTGAGAGAACAGCACTCTGTACGTGCCCAGAGACACTCTCTTCTAGGTTATTACGTCACAGGTATGAAAGTATGCTCCAGCGCTAAGCCCCTGGGACCCTCGATTCGCTCGAATCCCAGAAAGCTGTGGTGAGACGCCAGCCCTTTGCATATGCTTAGAGGCACTCCCTTCTTTGTTACTGCTGGGCGCGCGGCTCTGGAAATGCCTGGCCCAGCCCCACAGGCGTCCAAGGAGGCCCTCTCAGGTGGGGGGTCCTCACGGCCTCGAGGGGACAGCTTCAGCACCCGGCTGACCTCTTGCCATTGTGCAGGGGCGGAAGGGCACCGAGCAGAGTGGGGGCAGCCGGGGCAACGGCCGTTGCCTGAATGGCCCCTCTGTCCGGCACGGGCGCCCTCGCCGTGGACAAGCACAATGCTGTGAGCCAGCACCAAGCCCACGCGGCCCTGGGCCAGGGGCGGCACTCGAGAATAAAGGGGGCCCTTGTGTGCCAGAGAGAGGCAGCTTCACAGGCGGGGGTGGGTGGGGAGGAAGGAGGGGCATGCAGGGAATCCCCCACACACAAACATGCCCGAGAGGTCGGTTTGTGCCTCCCCAAATCCAGCGTTGTCAGTGAGCAGGGCCCCACGGCCGAGGGCTGGCCAGGCTCGGAGCCCTGGCAAGGATGTGGCCCTGCTCCGGCACGTGGACAGGCCGGCTGGCCTTCCCACGTACCACCTCCATCTCTCCCCTGGCAAGCCTCCCCTCGCAACCCCCCTGCCCCGGCGTGCGCCACCCTGAGCTCGGCCGGCCCACCCAACGCTCTTTGCTTGGGCTGCCAGGGGCTCTCTGTGGCGACAGGCCTTCCCCTCTCACAAGGGGCGTCTCGCAGCACGTCTCCTTGGGAGCCAGAAACTTGGCCGAGGCCTTCCAAAGGTGCCCCGTCATTCTGCCAGGCCTCCTTCCTCCCCACCGGCTGTAGCCAGTGGGGCCGGGATGTGCTGCAGACAAGCTGAGGGTGAGCGTAGGCCAAGGAGCCAGTGGAGGAACAGCGTCATGCAAACTCATTGACAATTTCAATACAAGCCTCCCCTCCTTCCTCCAAGCCATGAAGTGCGTTAGCAGGTGACGGGGGTCCCTCTCCATCAGGGCATCCCTTTTCCTCTCTGTGCCATTTTGTACCCCTCTCTGGCTCCCCTGCCCCCTTCCAGCTTGAGCTGAGGTCTTCTGAGCGCGCGTCTGTTTTGCATCCCAGAGCTAAATGCTCCTGAAGACACAATATTAGAGGGGAAGAAAGGCTTCCCAGGCCCCGTCTTGCTGCCGCCACCATGGGTGAAGCAAAGTCCCTGGTCCCAGTGCCCGCCTGGCTGTCTCAGGGCCAGGAAGCGCAATTACGCTCCCGGGCAGGCGGGATGGGAACGGCAGGAGAAGAGGACGGTCCCGCACTTGGACGCCCTGCTAGTTACCTGGGGACACTTGCCACTCGCCACAGTGGCAAGCCACGCAGCTATGTCATCGGACAAATTGGCCTTCAGAACATTTTTCATTCCACAGAAATGGTCCGGAGCGTTCAGAGCCGAAACAAAACGAGTGCCCTTAACCCCTCACCCCCTCCGTTGTACCCTGGCAAGATGGCATGGAACCCGAAGGCCATCCTGTGGGGCTCTTGGGACCCCGGGAGGTCTGCGCACGGCTTCGCGTGAGGCTGTCAGGCCAGGAGCCCAATGGCCACTGATCTCCAGGGCTCAAGGCCAACGTCTACGTCTGCCTCCCCCAATCTGGCTGGTCTGACTGAAGCAGCGTTAGCAGGGGAGGGCCGTGAATGGCTTCCTGCCCAGCGCGGGTGCAGCGTGCGCTCTGCCACGGAGCCGTGGTTCGTACTAGGATTGGGTCCGGAAAGCGAGCAAGAGCTCGAGGGAGACCCAGATCCTTCCTCCTTTCTCCTCTGTGGCTCATAGAATCATAGAATAGCAGAGTTGGAAGGGGCCTACAAGGCCATTGAGTCCAACCCCCTGCTCAAGGCAGGAATCCACCCTAAAGCATCATGTGCTGGCGCATCGTTGCATTCGCGTTGCATTCGCAGGCATGTTGTTGCACGAGCATCTTCTGCTTGAAAACAGAACATGGTGTGTGCGTAGGGGGGAGGGGCAGCGGCAGCAGTGCGTTGCCACTGTCTTCCTCCCGTGCGTGAAGGCATCGTCTCCTAGCCGCGGTCTTTAGAAACAGACTTGCCGGGGAGGGGAGGCTGACCTAATTTTGACAGCGACTGAATTGTGGGTCGTTTGGCTAAGCAGAGTAACCGGCGCTCCAGACTGGCCTTCCTCTGGGAATCTGTGCGCGTGCAGTGCAGCTCCGGAGATGTGATTCTTCCTGGCAGAACCGTCTGGTGGGGAAGGTGGCCGCGTTGTGCTAATAGCGCAGGGAGGCGGTGGGGAAGGAACGACGGGGCCGGGCATCGAAATGCAGCTCTTCGTCCATCGCAGCACTGAACAGGAGGTGGCTGCTGGGGGGCTTTCAGGCTGAGCTCAGAATGGGTCCCGTTCCCCCCCCCCCTTTCGCTTGGGCAAGGCTCTGTGCGCGTTGGAACAGGCGCAAGGCCGGGACGTTGCGGAGGGCCCAACGTTGCACCTCTTGATTGTTTTTGTTTTAGAGTGCGTTTCCAGCCCTTCTAGTTTGAAAACGGGCTTAGAAGCAGCAGTGCCAATGCTGGGCGAAATCCTAGAATCCTAGAATCATAGAATAGCAGAGTCGGAAGGGGCCTACAAGGCCATCGAGTCCAACCCCCTGCTCAATGCAGGAATCCACCCTAAAGCATCCCTGACAGATGGTTGTCCAGCTGCCTCTTGAAGGCCTCTAGTGTGGGAGAGCCCACAACCTCCCTAGGGAACTGATTCCATTGTTGTACTGCTCTAACAGTCAGGAAGTTTTTCCTGATGTCCAGCTGGAATCTGGCTTCCTTTAACTTGAGCCCGTTATTCCGTGTCCTGCACTCTGGGAGGATGGAGAAGTGATCCTGGCCCTCCTCTGTGTGACAACCTCTCAAGTATTTGAAGAGTGCTCTCATGTCTCCCCTCCATCTTCTCTTCTCCAGGCTAAACCTGCCCAGTTCTTTCAGAATCTCAGAAGCCGGAGGGGGAGGGGCTGAGCCACCTTGCCAGGGGCCGAGGGCGCCCCCGAGCGCCAAGCCTCTCCCCCTGGTTAGCAACATTGACCATCGCCCTCCCTTTGCCCACCTCCTCGTCCCTGTAAAACTACGCCTCCTGGCTCTTTCGCCCTTCAGGTGGTCTTAGAACAGGAGTGGCCAAGATCTTCCAGCCGGAGGGCTGAATTCATTTTTGGAGAAGCTGGGGGGAGGGGGGGGCTGAAGGCAAAAGGGGGCAGGGGTGGGAAGGCCAAAGGCACAGGGCCAACATGCTCACCGTCCAGCAGCTTGTAGCATAAATGTCTCACTGTAGAATGGGGACAAAAACTGACCCCCTGTGCAAAAATGATTGGTGGTTGGAGGAAGGGAGGGCAGGGCCTCCTGGGGAGCCCCTGGGACCACAGGTGGATCCACATCTTGCAATGCAAAAGGCCTTCCTTAAAACACACACAGACACAGACCCTTTGCCCATCCTAATGACAGGCACTTGGGTAGTCTAAGCCAAATCTGCTGTTGTTCTTTCCGTGGTGCTGAAGGAACTCGGGAGAGAGAGAGAGAGAAGGCTGATCTTTTCAACCCTGTATTTCTGGGGGTGGGGGGACATGTCATGAGAATGGAAGGCACCAACATTTGCCTCTTTTTAATTTATTTATTTATTTATTTATTTATTACATTTCTATACCGCCCAATAGCTGGAGCTCTCTGGGCGGTTCACAAAAATTAAAACCATTCAAAGTATAAAACAACAGTATAAATCCATAATATAAAATACAATATAAAAGCTCAACCAGATAAAAACAGCAGCAATGCAAAATGACAAATTTAAAACACCAAGTTAAAATTTATTTATGGACTGTTAAAATGCTGGGAGAATAAAAAGGTCTTCACCTGGCGTCTAAAAGCATATAATGTAGGTGCCAAGCGACCCTCCTTAGGGAGCTCATTCCACAGCCGGGGTGCCACAGCAGAGAAGGCCCTGCTCCTGGTAGCCCCCTGCCTCACTTCCTTTGGCAGGGGCTCGCAGAGAAGGACCATAAGGTGACCCTATGGAAAGGAGGACTGGGCTCCTGTATCTTTAACAGTTGCATAGAAAAGGGAATTTCAGCAGGTGTCATTTGTATATATGGAGAACCTGGTGAAATCCCTTATTTATCACAACAGTTAAAGCTGCAAGAGCTATACTAGAGTGACCAGATTTTAAAAGAGGGTAGGGCTCCTGCAGCTTTAACTGTGGTGATGAAGAGGGAATTTCACCAGGTTCTCCATATATACAAAGGACACCTGCTGAAATTCCCTTTTCAATACAACTGTTAAAGATACAGGAGCCCTGTCCTCCTTTTCATAGGGTCACCCTATTTTTAATGATCTTCTCTTTTCATTTTCTTGTCTTCCTGCATCCCCCTTTTCCTACATTTCTTTCCATTCACACAGATTTCTCCCTCCCAAAATAGCCCGTGTAGGGGGCGGTTGTTTTTTAAAGTGGTTTATGTCTCAAAGGTGGGCCAGCCCAAAATTTCCATATTTACAGAGTTGCAGGTATGTAGCTCATTGCAGAGCTGAATGTCCCCCCACCCCCACCCAGATACACACCCACAGTCCTGGTCTGCAAAAGAACATCCCCCCCCCCCTCGGGCTCTGATCTCCAAGCGGCCTGGTTCTGATGTGGGCAGTGACGTCACAAGCCCCCCTCCCCTGCTTACTATGCCCCCCCTGCACTATTGTCTTTCCTACGGGCACCATTTTATCAGTATGTGTTGATTATTTAATTTGTACAAATCCCTTTTGTCTATTTTTTTTAAAAAAAGATTGAAATATTTACACAACAGAATTGAACTGGGGGAAAAAACATTTCCGTGCAAGTTTCCGTGCCTTTTCCCATCTTTCTGGTGGCGCTATTTTATCACCTTATCTTCTCATAGCCCTTGAACACTTTAAAATGTTTTTTTTAAGATATTAAAGTAATTGCACAATAGCAAATTTAAAAATTTAAAAATGGTGAGCTCAAATGAAGGATCTTGTTCACACTCACATCCCTGTGTTACCCAAGTGGATGAAACACATTTATTTTTTATTTCTTGAAATATTTCTATATTAAAATCCCTAAGCAGTTCACCGTGTGGGAAGGACACACAGGAAAAGTGTCCCAAGAGAGGGAGGCCCGTGGCAGGCCCACAGGCAGCTCCCGGTGGAGGAGCAGTGGAGGCGCGAGCAGCCGGGGTGGGTGGGGGTCTGGAAGCTCCCTTCAGCGCTGGCCTTGGCTGCTCATTCTCCATGAATTTTTTTTGGGGGGGGGGATTATGCCAGCGAAGTGAGGTATCGCGCAACCTCAGCAGCAAGGAAATGTCACCAGCTTCTGATTTCCTTGTCAGAGGAGCAGAGCTAATGATTAGTTTAAACCTGGGGTCGTTTGTGGCTGAGAGCAAGGAGTGTCCTTTTAAAGGCTGGAAGTACTTTTCCACAATGTTATCAGCGTGATATGGGGAAGGGCGGCGTAGGAGTCACGGCAGTGGAGAACTCTTCGAGTGTGACATGCGCAGAGCGACCCCAGAGCCTGCAATATCTGGGAAATGGACGCCACGGTCTCCATCATGGGCTGCATGTTTTCAAGAGATGCTGGTTCACATGCATTTGTATGTGTCTCCCTTTTTGTGTCTTGCTCACACGCGCACGCAAGCTATCGAATGCTGGGGAGTGGTTGGGAATGACTGAAAGAATCACCCGCTTTAGGGGAGGGCGGTAGAACAGCTTATTTATTTATTTATTACATTTCTATACCGCCCAATAGCCAGAGCTCTCTGGGCGGTTCACAAAAATTAAAAACATTCAAAGTATAAAACAACAGTATAAAACCATAATATAAAATACAATATAAAAGCTCAACCAGATAAAAACTGCAGCAATGCAAAATTACAAATTTAAAACGCCAAGTTAAAATTTATTTATAGATTGTTAAAATGCTGGGAGAATAAAAAGGTCTTCACCTGGCGTCTAAAAGCATATAATGTAGGTGCCAAGCGAACCTCCTTAGGGAGCTCATTCCACAGCCGGGGTGCCACAGCAGAGAAGGCCCTGCTCCTCCTGGTAGCCATCTGCCTCACTTCCTTTTGCAGGGGCTCATGGAGAAGGACCCCTGAAGATGACCTTAGGGTCCAGGCAGGTACATATGGGAGGAGGTGTTCCTTCAGATCGCCTGGCCCCAAGCTGTTTAGGGCTTTGAATGTTAATACCAGCACTTTGAATCAGGCCCGGACCTGGACTGGCAGCCAATGAAGTTGTAAAAGGACTGGCGTAATGTGATCTCGCCAGCCAGTCCCTGTTAGTAAACGGGCTGCCCTGTTTTGTACCAGCTGAAGCTTCCGGACCGTTTTCAAGGGCAGCCCCACGTATAACGCATTGCAGTAATCCAAACGAGAGGTTATCAGAGCATGGATCACGGTAGCTAGGCTATCTCTGTCCAGATAAGCTCATCACATCCCTTGCAATTCCATGGCTCAAGCAAAGCATGCGCACGAATGTCCCCTTGCCTGCACACAAGGTCAGTGGACGGCACAAGCCCTTCAAGCATTTGTGTGGATCAGCAGCCTTCTTGGGGCACCACAGTAACAGCCACGTGCAATCAAAAAGCCCCCCCCCCCCGGTCCCCTTGTGCTTTGAGAGTCGTGCGCTCGCAGCCTCTGCGCTGTTGCAAGAGATCTGGCAGCACCGCCTCACGTCGTGTGACGCACCGGCTTGGGGAGGTAAAACGTCTTGGGCCGGCTCTGAATGTGCCCATGGGCAAATGAGTGGGGCGGTTTGGCATGGCCGCTGGACGTGCCCTTCCAGGTGTGGCACTTCTGGCCTTGAGCCAGCCTGAGACCTGGGCGCTGAGCAATCCCAGCCCATATCCATCAAAGTCCAGGCCTCCTGGCCTCCTGCTGAAACTGACCCGGCAGGCAGATGGCTTTATTTATTTTTTTTATTTATTTATTACATTTTTATGCCGCCCAATAGCCGAAGCTCTCTGGGCGGTTCACAAAAATTAAAACCATAAAAAGCATAATAAAACAACTAACAGTCTAAAAACACAAATACAAAATACAATATAAAAAGCACAACTAGGATAAAACGTGTGTGTAACCCCTTCCCCCCCCCCATACGTTTTTATGTGATTTTAGACTGTAAGCCTCTAGGTAGGGTATCGCTGTTTTATTTGTATATTCTGTACAGCACCAAGAACATTGTTGGTGCTAAATAAATAAATAAATAATAACCACACAGCAGAAATTGATATAGGTTAAAATACAGAATTAAAACAGCAAAATATAAATTTAAGTTAAATTAGGTGTTAAAATACTTAGAAAATAAAAAGGTCTTCAGCTAGCGACGGAAGGAATATAGTGTAGGCGCCAGGCGGACTTCTCTGGGAAGCTCATTCCACAGCTGGGGTGCCACAGCGGAGAAAGCCCTGCTCCTAGTAGCCACCAGCCTCACTTCCTTTGGCAGGGGCTCACAGAGAAGGACCCCTGTGGATGACCTTAAGGTCCAGGCAGGTACATATGGGAGGAGGCGTTCCTTAAGACCAAAAGGCAGAATAGAATTCATTGGAACGAGGGGTTGTGAAGGCCTCCTGCACGAGCGACGTGGAATCTGAACTGGATCCCTGTATGGAGGGGAATCGGTGCCTGTGGCTGCCGACCAGCAGCCACGCAAGGCAGCCACGCAGTCACTCCCGTCTGTGGCTGGAGGACGGGCGCTTCTGGCTCCAGGATGCTGGGGCAGGCCAGAGGGCCTGGCGCTCTCTCCCGCTGTGCCTCGCTCCTCCCTGTCAGATCTAGATGACAGATTGCTGAGCTAGATGGAGTGGCGGAGAAGGCGTCGTCGTCTTCTGCAGATGCTGCAGCATATTCCAGGGAGAGAGAAGTGGGAGTGGAAAGAGGGGAGAGCATGAGCGAATGTAAAAAGAGAAGAAGAAGAAGAAAAAGATCGTAGTTTATTGGTCCCTGTTGGGTGGCTGAGGAGCTTTCCTGTGCCAGGCAAGACAGGGCCGCACGCCCCGAGGGGCCTTTCCATCGTCCCACCTGGGGCTCCCCAGGCTGGCAACCACGCTGTGCTGAGCGCTGCGCCTCCAGAACACAGACCGAAGGAGGCCTTGTGTGTGCGTCGCTCTCTCATGCTCTGAGGAGCACACGGAGATGGGAGAGGGTCCCGCTCGAGGCGGCTGAGCTGAAAAATGTTCCCCAAGCCCTCCAAGGCACGTGGCTGAGCCCTATGAAGAGAGACTGAAAGAACTGGGCATGTTTAGCCTGGAGAAGTGATGATGGAGGGGAGACATGAGAGCACTCTTCAAATACTTGAAAGGCTGTCACACAGAGGAAGGCCAGGATCTCTTCTCGATCCTCCCAGAGTGCAGGACACGGAATAACGGGCTCAAGTTAAAGGAAGCCAGATTCCGGCTGGACATCACGAAAAACTTCCTGACTGTTAGAGCAGTGCGACGGTGGAATCAGCTACCTAGGGAGGTTGTGGGCTCTCCCACACTAGAGGCCTTCAAGAGGCAGCTGGACAACCCTCTGTCAGGGATGCTTTAGGGTGGATTCCTGCACTGAGCAGGGGGTTGGACTCGATGGCCTTGTAGGCCCCTTCCGACTCTGCTATTCTATGATTCTATAAACTGTCTTGGGGCGGGGAACATTTTAAGGTCAAAAGATGGTCTCGAAATGTTTTTATAAATTTTAAAAAAATTAAACCGGAGAATTCTGTTTGGGTTTAAAATGGCTGGGGTTTTTTTAAATTACGTAATAACCACTTTTACTCGGCTTAAAAAACAACAAACATTAGAGATTAAAAGGTGTCCCTAAACTACAAGCCCATGATAATGCGGGTTGCCTGCTTTCACAACCTTATTTATTGTATTGCAAACGGGAGAGGAAAGTGTACCCGTATTCCAGCCTTTTAAAGCCTGCTTGTGAATTCATGAAGCCGATGGTTAAATCAGAGCTGTGTGTAGCTCATCTTGCAGATGAATCGCATGGGCTTCAAGACATGGATTGCCTCGGATTAAGAAAGTGGTGCTCTGCGTTTGTGTTGCACGGTGGTAATCGATAGAGGGGCCCTTCAGGTGGGGCTCAGGTGTCAGTTCCCAGTGAAACACTGTGATGTACTTACGCAGCCGCCCCAGAGCCAACGTAGGTAGCAACAGCCGAGCGCCACCAGCTTTGAAAAGCCTTTTGAGACACCCCCACCTTCCAGCACCCATGGAGAAAACCGAGGGAGAAATGGCTACAATGCACAGACAGGACATTGTGTGCGTGTGCACGTGGGAGAGAGAGGGAGAGAGAGAGAACATCGTTAGAGCCAGGCCAGCTGAAGCCCCTCGGCTGCTGCCGGTGACCTATATACTATAATATATACAGGGTATGTGGAGCAGAGGCCCCCCTGCGCTGGAGCCAGGAAGCAGGGGAAAGAATAATAGAATCATAGAATAGCAGAGTCGGAAGGGGCCCACAAGGCCATCAAGTCCAACCCCCTGCTCAGTGCAGGAATCCACCCTAAAGCATCCCTGACAGGTGGTTGTCCAGCTGCTTCTTGAATGCCTCTAGTGTGGGAGAGCCCACAACCTCCCTAGGTAACTGGTTCCATTGTCGTACTGCTCTAACAGTCAGGAAATTTTTCCTGATGTCCAGCTGGAATCTGGCTTCCTTAACTTGAGCCCGTTATTCCTTGTCCTGCACTCTGGGAGGACCGAGAAGAGATCCTGGCCCTTCTCTGTGTGACAACCTTTTAAGTATTTGAGGAGTGCTCTCATGTCTCCCCTCCATCTGCTCTTCTCCAGGCTAAACATGCCCAGTTCTTTCAGTCTCTCTTCATAGGGCTTTGTTTCCAGACCCCTGATCATCCTGGTTGCCCTCCTCTGAACATGCTCCAGCTTGTCTGCATCCTTCTTGAATTGTGGAGCCCAGAACTGGACGCAATACTCTAGATGAGGCCTAACCAGGGCCAAATAGAGAGGAACCAGTACCTCACGTGATTTGGAAGCTCTACTTCTATTAATGCAGCCCAAAAGAGCATTTGGCTTTTGGCAAATGCCGTTCTCGGGGAGGGGACAGCTCCCCCCCTCCATTCTGGGGGGGGGGGACAGCTCCTGGCCCCTGCCTCCCCCCGCCCCACCCCCATCGCTGGCATTGAGGAAGGAGCCATTGCTCCCTTTCCAAAGCTGGACCTCACACAAGCGACCCCTCCTCCGTCCCTTTGTCCTCCCTTGACCTGGGCAAATGGGTGCCAGGGCTCACAGGTGCCTTCTCAGCCACGCCCTCTCACCTGGCAGCCCCCTGGCTCCTCCGCTTGGCTTCACTGCTCAGTCAGGGCCCAGAAGTGTCAGCAGGTGCTACTAGGTATGCTGTTAAAGCGTGCCCTCCGCAGGTATTCATCAGCTGACTCCACCCGGGGCTGCTTCTTAATGAGCAGAGAACCCCTGAATGCCCCCCCCCGTGGCCTTTGCCTCTGAGCAAGTACAATCCCCGTTTCCACACGAGACACCCAGAGGTTGCCGCGGATGGTGACCCTTCCTTTTCTGCCCACGCTGAGAGGCCGGGGCTCGCGGCACCTCCTGGGCAAGCCGGCTTGTCAAGGAATGGGCTTTGTGCAACCAGCTCCTCGTGCGTGCTGTGCTCCGTTTTGGAACCGTAACCTGTGTAGGCAGGGCGGCGTTGCACTGGCCTTCACCATGCACCCGTGGGTGCCACCTAACGATGGAAATGTTTTCTCCAGGTTGTAAAGACGTGTTAGATTTCGCTCTTGGTGTCCCAATAATTCTTTGGCAGGCTCCACCCCGAGGTCCTGCGCAATGAGATGCCATTAATCTGCAAGCGCTTTTCCATGCGGCGGATGCTTTGCTCACTTAGCCCGCTGCAGCCCGTGCGTTCGGTCCCGTCTGTGTTCAGCCGCGGCTCCAGCGCAGTCCTCCTGGTCCTCGTTCTCTGCAGCCTTTTAGACACCTCGTGAAGCAAGGCGGAGGAGGGGCGATGCTTTTGTCGATTTCTCTTTGGTTTTGCTATATTTATGAATCCATTATGACATTGATATCCCACCCTTTCACTTCTTACATGGTCTCCTTCCTCTACAGTTTCTCTTCACAACAACCCTGTGAAGGGTTGGGCTGAGAGGCTGTGAGTGGCTCAAAGTCACCCAGAGAGCTTCATGGCTGAGTGGAGAATAGAACTTGGATCTCCTGAGTCCCACTTTAACCACTATACCACACTGCCGCTTTCTCTCTCTTTCTCTCTCTGTGTTTCTTTCTTAGTCTGCTGACTGCGTTATTGTTGCAGCCCGGCATGTTATGTTAGGCCGTCGGCTGCCTTTTCAGATTGATGCTCTTAGCTCCGCATTATTTGTTTTGATTTCACAGATCTTATTGTAAGTGGCTTTAAAGTCTTTTAGTGAAATAATTTCCAAATGAATGAGTGAGTAAGAGGTGGCCCCTGTGGGCAAGGAGCCCTGGGCCTGCTAGTCCGCTCCTTCCTTGGGCTTTGATACCTAGAAGCCTCTGCCTTCCTCCTGGCCTGACCAGCTTTTCATCCAAGGTAGGCAATTTCCACGGAAAGCTTATTTCACTGCTGAGCTGGCTCGGATTTCTGCAGATATAATCCCACAGATTACAATAGGCCGAAATTGGCTTACCTCCAAGGACTTGGTTTAACTGGATTGTGCATCTGCGGCGGATGGGAAATTTGCCCTAATGGATAACCAAAATCTATCGTGTTGTAATTTAAACTCAGTGATGCTTACCTTTCTGGCACCGCAGTGCAGCAATAGTGGTCACCCCCACATCCACCATCCTTTTCTTATTGTGGCCTGATCCAGTCCCCTGCCTGTCCTCCCCCCCCCTACTCTGGCTGAGCTGGAGGCCTCAAGAGCCCCACCCCACCCCAAGCTTCCGCCCTCCATTCCGAATGCTCTTCTGCCCTGGCTGGCAGGTTCCTCTCTCTTGGCCCATTTTATCTGTGGCACGTGAAGAACCTGTGTGGCACACTGAGAAGCTGGCAGGCGGAGAAAGGGAGGCTGCCTCTTGCGGGTAGGCAGAGAGGCCAGGTTGTCCTGGGGGGTGGGGAGTGGAGTGGGGGGGGGCAGGCCAGCTTGCTCTACATCGCAGAGGCAGGGAGAGCAAGGCTCCTTCTCTAGACTCCTCCTCCGCCCTAAACATAGAATCATAGAATAGCAGAGTTGGAAGGGGCCTACAAGGCCATCAAGTCCAACCCCCTGCTCAATGCAGGAATCCACCCCAAAGCATCCCTGACTGATGGTTGTCCAGCTGCCTCTTGAAGGCCTCTAGTGTGGGAGAGCCCACAACCTCCCTAGGTAACTGTAGGGTGACCATATGAAAAAGAGGACAGGGCTCCTGTAACTTTAATAGTAATGTAGAAAAGGGAATTTCAGCAGGTGTCAATTGAAGAGGGTGAAATTCTCTCTTCATCAACACAGTTAAAGCTGCAGAAGCCCTGCCCTCTTTTGTAGCTGGCCACTCTACTATAGCTAGTGTAGCTTTAAATGTTGTGATGAAGAGGGAATTTCACCCTCTTCAGTTGACAGCTGCTGAAATTCCCTTTTCCACTTTACTGTTAAAGATACAGGAACCCTGTCCTCCTTTTCATATGGTCACCCTAGGTAACTGGTTCCATTGTCATACCGCTCTCACAGTCAGGAGGTTTTTCCTGATGTCCAGCTGGAATCTGGCTTCCTTTAACGTGAGCCCATTCATAGAATCATAGAATAGTAGAGTTGGAAGGGGCCTACAAGGCCATGGAGTCCAACTCCCTGCTCAATGCAGGAATCCATTGAGGATTGCACCCTTAGATAGACAGAATGCTCCTTCCTTATGGGAAATACCTTAGGTACACAGGGAAAGGGAAAGGCTGGAGCAAATGTGGACACTCCATCTTCAGATAAAACTATCTAAAGTAAAAGGTGTAGGAAATCTCTCTTCCTCAGCCCAATGACAATATCATAGAATCACAGAGTGGAAGGGGCCTACAAGGCCATCGAGTCCAACCCCCTGCTCAGTGCAGGAATCCACCCTAAAGCATCCCTGACAGATGGTTGTCCAGCTGCCTCTTGAAGGCCTCTAGTGCGGGAGAGAGAACACAACCTCCCTAGGTCACTGAGGACATGAGAATAAGAGTGTGGCCGGTGGAGGGATGGGGGCATGGAAGGGGACTTGTTGGTGCTGGGGAAGGGGGCACAGGGACCATTTTGGGAATGGAGGAAGCTGCCTTCTACCTGTTCAGGTGCCGGAACTAGGCCTGAGGTGGCGTTCCCTCCCCTTGCCCCGCTTTGTGCTGCACTTCCAAACCACCCGCCTTCAAGAGGACGTGGTCCCGTGGGCCTCTAAGAGACTCACACCAGCCATGGAGCGTGCCTTGGACGCTCTCTTATTATTATTTATTTATTTATTTATTTATTTATTTATATAGCACCATCAGTGTACATGGTGCTGTACAGAGTAAAACAATAAATAGCAGGACCCTGCCGCATAGGCTTACATTCTATTAAAATCATAGTAGAGCGATAAGGAGGGGAAGAGAATGCACCAAACAGGCAGTATAAAAGTCAGAACAAAATCAAGTTTTAAAAGCTTTAGGAAAAAGAAAAGTTTTTAGCTGAGCTTTAAAAGCTGTGATTGAACTTGTAGTTCTCAAATGTTCTGGAAGAGCGTTCCAGGCGTAAGGGGCAGCCGAAGAAAATGGACGAGGGTCGTGTGAGGCCAGCAGAAGCCTTCCCAGAGTTGGTTTGCTTGGGAATGCAGCTGGGTGACCCTATGGAAAGGAGGACCAGGCTCCTGCATCTTTAACAGTTGCATAGAAAAGGGAATTTCAGCGGGTGTCATTTGTATGCAGGCAGCACCTGGTAAAATTCCCTCTTCGACACAACAGTTACAGCTGCAGGAGCCCTGCCCTCTTTTGTATCTGATCACAAGGGCAGGGCTCCTGCAGCTGTAACTGTTGTGTTGAAGAGGGAAATTCACCAGGTGCTGCCTGCATACAAATGACACCTGCTGAAATTCCCTTTTATTTTATTTATTTATTTATTTATTACACTTATATACCGCTCCCATAGCCAGGGCTTTCTGGGCGGTTTACAGAAACTGTATCTTTAACAGTTCTATGCAACTGTTAAAGATACAGGAGCCTGGTCCTCCTTTCCATAGGGTCACCCTAACAAGTGGGTGGTAAAGTCCACCTAAGCCTTAAATTCTGAGGTGAAATGCTGGCACGGCGCTGAAAGTGAATAAGTAGCATCAAGGAGCATTGAAAAGAACGTTGAAGAGGGAGTTTCTACCCAGGACGTGGCCAGGGGACCCACTACTGTGGTCCTGGAGGAACTGCGGCCAAACATAGCACATGAACCAGTGACCTAGGGAGGTGGTGGGCTCTCCCACACTAGAGGCCTTCAAGGGGAAGCTGGACAACCCTCTGCCAGGGATGCTTTAGGGTGGATTCCTGCATTGAGCAGGGGGTTGGACTCCATGGCCTTGTAGGCCCCTTCCAACTCTGCTATTCTATGATTCTATGATGGCCCTGCTGGATCAGGCCAAGGCGGGCTCTCCTCGCCCAGCGTCCTGCTTCCCCCAGTGGCTGACCAGATGCTTCTGGACGCCCACTGGCAGAAGAGGAGGTGGGCAAAGGCCCTCTGCCACATTTCTTCCCCAGCAATCGGTACGCAGAGGCAGGCGCTGCCTGTAAGTATAGTCCTGATGCTGCTCCCCAGGCACATCAGGGTGGGCAGCAGTACCCAGAGGCCAAGGCCAGTGTGGCGGGATCTAGGAAGGTGGCTGCCTTTGCCACCCCCATCAAGCATCTCAAGGGGGGGGAGACACAAGCGGCTGAACCTATTTTCTGCAGAGGCCCAGCCTTCTTGTTGCACATGGGGGAGCGCACATTTGCTGTCCAAGGCTCGGGAGACGCCATGAGAGCTGACTCGTGCCTACTGGGAGAGAGGAAGGCGGGAGGAGGCTGTTTCAAGGGACAGCGGGGCGGCACAATCCCCCAGGAAACGCAGCGGCCTCTGACAATGGGTGCTGTCCTACTGCATCGTCTGCCGGCCGGCCGGGTAGAGGCCTCTTTCTTGCTCCAGTTCCCCCATTCGAGGGGAATCTCGGAGGGGAATCGGACCCTGGCAGGGCCCCGCGAGGTCTCTCCAGTTCTAGGTTTTCAGAATGCCGACGTGTTTGGATAATCAAGATGTTTTGGCACCCGAGGCAGGAAATCTAGCTGGCAGCTCCTGATGGGCACCCTAATTAGCATGGGAACGCCATCTAGCCGGCGGTTCTCCCGTGCCAGCCCCACTGAAAAGGGTTGAAGAGCTCACAAAAGAGGCAGAGGTCAGGAGAGAACATGGAAACATGCACGTCCTAACCCCCGGCAGACACCCTTCCATGTCCATCCATCTGGCCCAAGCCCACATTAATACTTGCAAAATTTCCAAAATCCTGCAAGCCCCCCCTGACCCAGCTCATGTTCAGCATAAAACCCAGTTAAAAAAACTAGTGCCTGGCGTGAACGGGATGTGGGCCTGCACTTGTTAAAAACCTCTGGCCCAGCCAGGGACGGGCCCAGTAGCTGTAGTGCAGCCCTTGGCGGTAAAGCAGGGGCCGACGTGGTGATCGCGGAGCCTGGGATGGGGCTGCCCTTGAGGCCGGCTGCTCCCTGGGTGCAAAACTGGAGTCCCATCCCAGGCGTTGTTGGCGTGGGCTTGCCTTTCGCAACCTGCCTCCCTCCCTGGTAGAGGATCCCACGGGCTGCTCTCTGGGAGACACGCAGGAAGGCTGGCTTGCAAGCTGAGCGTGCATCTGCCCAGCACTCAGCAGCAGCTGCGGGGCCCAGCAACCGGGCGGAAGGAAGTGGTGCTGGCCGTGGGCCAGGGCAGTCTGGGATGTGTCAGCACCGCGGCCAGGGAACAGAGGCAGATGCTGCTGCTCAGAGCACCTTCAGCTTCGGAGGCCTGAGCCTGGCTGGGTGTTTGCGGGGCGTGGGGCGTCTCTGACTTTGACGGCTCTTTCTCACTAGGCAGGCAGAAGAGCACTCGTAAACCTGAGATGGGGATGGGACCCCAGGGGACCCTCCCATGACCCCCTCCCCCTGCTCGTAGGCAGGAAATCCCAGCAATCCCGGCAGATGCTGGCAGACGCTCCCTGCAAAGCCTCCCACAGTCGTCTCAGGGTAGCCGGAGTTGTGGCTGATGAAAAACCCCCCCTTATTTCTGTGCAGTGTAACCGAAGTCAGCCTTGGTGCGGCCTTATTTCTTCTGCTCGTGCGTCTCCTTGTGGCGGTTGGAAGAGGGCCGTGGGGGCTGCCCTTAGCACTGTTTCTCGTTTCTCGACCACTTCTTGCGTTGGGATCAATTTCAGATCCTCCTCCGCTTTGCCACCCCAGCAGCCTCACAAGGCGGGCCGCTTTCTTCTCATTTTTACAGGGAAGGGCGCTTAGGCCTAGAGCACCACCCTGTGAACCACCCAGAGAGCTCCGGCTATTGGGCGGTATAGAAATGTAATTAATAAATAAATAAAATAAATAGGCAGAAAGCGGGCCGGTGGCTTCGTTGGGATTTGGACCAGCCCTTATCCCGGCTCAGGCACTGTGCAAATATCCCAGGTTCACTTATCCACTATCAAAACTTTCAGAGGAACGGAAAATGCATGATTGCATTCCCATCTTGAATGAATGAATGAATGAATGACGTTTAAAAACCATGAGCCCTGGGGTCCTCTGAACAGGATTGGGCCCAGGGACTGAATCCTTCCCTGCGTGCTATTTCCAGCCACATAGGCTTACATTCTAATAAAATCATAATAAAATAAGAAGAAAGGGAAGAGAATGCACCAAATAGGCACAGGGGACAATAAAACTAACAGTGTGAAAGAAAGAACAAAGTCAAGTCGAATTCTCTGGTGAAAAACCCTCAAGTTTTATTTTCGTACAGGGAGGAAAAACGCATCAAAACATGAACTTGGCTCGTGGGTGCCGGACGTGCTCCCTTTGCTCTTTCACTCCCTTTTCAGGGTGGATCCAGATGTGCAGGGCTCGCCAGGGGTGCTTTAGCAGTTGCCAAGCCCTGGGAGCCAAGCTGAACCCGGAGTGCTTCCCTTTCAGGCCTCTTTGGCACGGCGGCTTCTGTGTGCCCTGGCTTCGGTGGCCATGTGAAAGCCGTCTCCACAAGCAGGACTCACTCTGGGCCATCAGCTCTTTGCAGGCTGCCGCACGGGTGGCTTTTAAGGAGCGGATCTGAACCAGGTTCTTCACATCAGTTCTTAGGCGGCCACCTCAGCACATGGCCGGGAGGGCAGGAATGCAGCAGCGGCTGCTGTGCTGGCAGAGAAGCTCCGGTTCAGCTGTAGGACTCCAGGCCCTGTTGGACTCTAAAGCCCATGAGAAGGAGCAGCCGACACCCACCGTAGGAGTGTGATCTTCGCGGCGTCTCCATCGAACACTGGCTATGCCATCCATCACCTGCCATGAGTGTAATTTTTCTTGCTAGAAATAAAATATGTCAGGTTCATAGCTTGGGGGTTCTTTTAGATCCATCATTGTCACTTGAGGCTCAGGTGACCTCAGTGGCATGCAGTGCCATCTACAAACTCCGGTTGGTGGCCCAGCTACACCCCTATCTAGACAGGGATAACCTGGCTTCAGTTGTCCATGCTCTGGTAACCTCCAAGTTAGATTACTGCAATGCACTCTACGTAGGGCTGCCTTTGAAGACGGTTCGGAAGCTGCAGCTCGTGCAAAATGCAGCGGCCAGATTGATTTCAGGAACCAGAAGGTTCGACCATATAACACCTGCTCTGGTCCGCTTGCACTGGCTGCCTGTATGTTTCCGAGCCCAATTCAAGGTGCTGGTTGTGACCTATAAAGCCGTACACGGCTTGGGACCACAGTACCTGATGGAACGCCTCTCCCGAAGTGAATATACCCAGTCACTACGTTCAACATCTAAGGTCCTCCTCCGGGTGCCTACTCCGAGAGAGGCTCGGAGTGTGGCAACGAGGGACAGGGCCTTTTCGGTGGTGGCCCCCAGACTATGGAATGATCTCCCTGACGAGGCTCGCCTGGCACCAACGCTGCTATCTTTCCGGCGCCAGGTTAAGACTTTCCTCTTTGCCCAGGCGTATGATGGCACATCTTAATCACCCACATGTTTAGGGTTTTTTTAAACTGTTTTTAATGCTTTATGTGTGTATGTTCTGTATTTTAGAATTTTAAATTTTGTATACTCGTTTTTAATCTCAATTTTAGAATTTCTGTAAACCTCCCAGAGAGCCCTGGCTATGGGAGCGGTATATAAGGACACGGAATAACGGGCTCAAGTTAAAGGAAGCCAGATTCCAGCTGGACATCAGGGAAAACTTCCTGACTGTTAGAGCAGTGCGACAATGGAACCAGTTCCCTAGGGAGGTTGTGGGCTCTCCCACACTAGAGGCCTTCAAGAGGCAGCTGGACAACCATCTGTCAGGGATGCTTTAGGGTGGATTCCTGCATTGAGCAGGGGGTTGGACTCGATTGCCTTGTAGGCCCCTTCCAACTCTGCTATTCTATGATTCTAAGTGCAATAAATAAAATAATAAATAAATAAATAAATAGACCCCTTCAGATGAATTCAGTCACGGGGTGGGGTGGGGGTGAGGGGTGGGACCTTTGCTCACCTGACTCCAGCGCCAGAGAGGATGGGAGTGCGGGCGTGTTCCGGCCTGCCCTCCGCTGTCCATGCAGACCCAGAGGAACCCCTGATCTTTGCCTGCTCTCTCCTTCCTTCCTTCCTTCCTTCCTCCAGGCGATGGAGAGCAAGTTGCTGATTGGTGGGAGGAACATCATGGACCACACGAATGAGCAACAGAAGATGCTGGAGCTGAAGAGGCAGGAGATCGCAGAGCAGGTAGAGACGGGACGGGGGCTTGGCTGACAGCAAACTCCCGCCCAGCCAGGCTGGGATGCATGTGGCCTTGGCCAGCCGACTCCATCCACAGCCGGCATCCCACCCGAAGCGCACGGCAGCCTTCCCTTCGCTGGAGGCGCTCTGCCTGTGCAGGAGAGAAGCAGGGCGGGATGTGGGCTGGGCTGGGCGACCCTTGGCCCTGGCTGCCAGGGGCTGCGCACGGCTCTCAGCATCAGCATCTGGGGTCCTTTCCTTGGTCCCCGACACAGAAGCGGCGCGAGCGTGAGATGCAGCAAGAAGTGCTCTTGCGCGACGAGGAGACCATGGAGCTCCGGGAGACGTTCAGCTCCTTGCAGCAAGAAGTGGAGATCAAAACCAAGAAGCTGAAAAAGGTGAGGGGGTGGTCAGGGATGCTGGGGCTGGCGGCCGTCAGGCGGCAGCAGCAGCAGCAGCAGAGAAATCCTTTGGAGGGTCTCTCGGGTCTCTCGCTTTCGCTACACACAGTTCAAGTATGCGGCCTTTGTTGGCCAAGGATCCGGGCCCATTCAGAGCCAAACTGGCCTTCCGCGCAGGCTGCACAGTGAAGGGCCTGTCAGACTGGCAGAAACTTGGCCGAAGCGTTGGGAAAAACAAGGGCTGCCTTTCATGTGGCAGCTGAGGCCGGGGAGGCCTCTCCTGCGCTGCCGCTCCTCCTCGGGATCACTCTCTGGCCAAAGTTTGCTGTTATGACAGCTGTGACATGGGTCGAGAGAGTGACTGGACTGCAGGGACCCCTAGAGCTGGGCACACCATGGGCCTTCATGGGCTCCCCACTCCCCAGAGACCCACCGCGTTCCTGCGTGCGGTGACTGTTGGTGAAGGTCAGGCTGCCGTGGGGTGGGGTGGCCTTGGGTAGCCGCAGCATTGACACCAAGGCCATTTCCCTGTAGCGCTGACCGGGGCAAGACTGTGGTCCTTCTCGTTAGCAATTAGAAGAACATCAGAAGAGCCCTGATGCTGGACCAGACCGAGGGTCCATCCAGTCCAGCACAGGGGCTGAACAGCTGTCGACCAGGGACCCACAAGAAGGATATGGTGCAACAGCACCCTCTCACCCATGTTCCCCAGCAACTGGTGCACACAGGCTTATTGCCTATATTTTGAAGACTTTGGATATCACTGATAAGACTAAGAGGGCTTAATTAATCCAGAAGGAGTGAAATATTTTGCCTCTATGAAGGCTAGGACTTTAGGGAGCTGCCATTTTTCCAGGACAGAACCTTCGTCCACCTAGCTGAGTAGAATCACAGAATAGTAGAGTTGGAAGGGGCCCACAAGGCCATGCAGTCCAACCCCCTGCTCAATGCAGGAATCTACCCTAAAGCATCCCTGACAGAGGGTTGTCCAGCTGCCTCTTGAAGGCCTCGAGTGCTGTTCACTGGGCTGGCAGCAGGACTCCAAGGTGGCCTCAGGCAGAGAAGGGTCTCTGCCCCTCACCTGCTGCTTGACCCTTTTCACTGGAGGTGCTTCCAGGGTTGGGGTGGTGGTGCTGGGACCTTCTGCCTGCAAAGGTGGGGGGCTGCTCCTCTGAGCCGTGCGACCGCTGCAGACGCTGTTCGCTACCAATAAAGGGAACGTGGCCATGAGATACCTGCTGAATCTCTCCTTGCCCCTTGAGTGACCAAAAGCACAATTTGGGACTAGGAAGTCGTAGCGACCGTGTAGGAGAGAAGGGGGGGGGCTTCCAAGTCAGCACCTGCCCCCCGAAAGATCTGTAGCACCAAACTACACGCGGCGCTAAGCATGTCGCGTGAAGTTGCCTGCATTTTTTTAGAATTGCCAATAACAGCCACAGGTGGCCCTAATCAGGACCAGTGCACAGGGAGGGGGTTTAGCCTTGTGCCATGATCCTAATGAAAATCCCCCACACACACACCCAGACTGCTGTTGGGGCCTTCCCTCCTGAACCAAGTGCAGGAGGCAAAAGGCTGGATGCCCACGGTCCCCCTGCGGCTGCCATGGCAAAAGAGTCCTGCAAGCTCAAGGGATGCGTTTAGCACAGTATTCCCCATCTTGGGGAATACTAAGTTATTGAGGAATACATAGTTAATGGTGGGGTGTGTGTGTGATGGGAGTTGTCGTCCAAAACCATCTGGAGGGCCACAAATTGCCCACCCCTGATTTAGTGGCCCTCAGTCTATGCTTTGGAGGCTTCACTCCCCGCGGGGAGGGGCTGTGTCACTGGCCCGTTCCCTAAATGACCCCCCCTTTCTTGCCACGGCAGCTCTATGCCAAGCTCCAGGCTGTGAAGGCGGAGATCCAGGACCAACACGACGAATACATCCGCGTGCGGCAAGACCTGGAGGAGGCGCAGAATGAGCAGACGCGGGAGCTGAAACTCAAGTAGGTGCCGGGGCCGGCTGTGATGAGACGCGGCTGTGTGTGTGCTTGGGGGGGGGAGCTGAGAGTAGAGGAGCCCAAGCAAAGTTGAGGCCCCCCCTGCTGCTGCCGCTGGCAGGGCTGGAGGCAAGTGGGGGTGGGCATCTCTTAAGGGTTGACGAATTGCCCCAGCTGGATGGGTCAGGCTAGAGCCAGCAGCTTTGCAGGAGCAGGTGGAACGCTATTGGCCCCTTGGTGTCACATGACCCTATGAAGCAGGACCCTGCAGTGCCCCACCTATCAGCACTGAAGAGCCTCCGCTGGGGGGCCAGGAGCCCCTGCTCTTGTGCAGCGAGGGAAGCCCCCGCACGCCGGGCGGACGTCTTCATCGAGCTGTCAGCTCCTGGGACTGTGGCTTGTCCCCTTCTGCCTCCGTAGCCCGTCTCCACTAGCCCCTGTCTCCCTCCACCCTCTCAGCAGCTCATTCCTGAGCTCGCTCTGGTCACTGCCCCTGACCTCTCTTTAAGCAATTCTGCGTAAAGATTTGCACGGCCCCCACAGCGCAAGTCTGGTGCTGCACAGAACATAGAAAGGCCACCATCTCTGTTGAGAGGGCCCTTGAGCAGGGGGTTGGACTCGATGGCCTTAGAGGCCCCTTCCGACTCTACGATTCTTTGATTTTTAACCCATGGATAGGCAACCTACAAATATTTTGGGCTACAACTCCCATCAGACCCAGGCCCCCAGCCAGCCTTGTGAACGACGCAGCGCTGGACACCAGCCAGCCTGTACCAGTGGGGGAGGAAGCTCTCATGGGCGATTCCCCAGCTGGGAGTCAGCCCTCTCCAGAGCTTATCTCCTCAAGGCCAAATCCTACACACTCAGTGGGAAGTGAGGTTCTTCCGGAGGAGAGTGCCCTGACAAGCTAGCTGATGCTAGGGTTCGCCAAAAGCTGAAACGCACGGCGCGGAAGGAAGGTGTGAGAAAGTCGTGAGATTACGCCAGAACCTGCCTCTGCACCAGGCGCTCTGAAGTTACGGGCGTTTGAGAAGTGGCTTCCTGTTCTTCCTGAATGGACAATTGTCTTGCTTAGTTTGCATAGTTTTGCCTAGGGAGATCATTTCCAAGAGGTTAGACTCTATTCAGGTAGAAGTGACGTTTGTGGCTTAATAAAAGCTTTGTGTATTACTTAGCAAGCCTCGTCATTTGCCTCCCATCGACAGGCAGCTTGATTCAGAGGGAGCAGCTGATGCATGTGGATGCGTGTGGATGCGTGTGCGTGCATCAAAGGCCAAGCTGATGATGCAGACGAATGGGGTCTATCGGGCGGGATATTTTATCCTAAAAATTATAAGCAGTATGGGACACAAGTCCCATCTATTTTAATTCCTTCGCCAAGCTGTGCCCCCCCGCTCCCCCCAGTCGGTCACGTGGGGCAGCCTGATGAGAGATCTCGTGGGGGGCGCTCTTCCCTTCACCTGCCTCTGCCCCTTCCCTTTTGCTCAGGTACCTGATCATTGAGAACTTCATCCCTCCTGAGGAGAAGAACAAAATCATGAACCGCCTCTACTTCGACTGCGAGGAGGACCAGTGGAAATTCCAGCCCTTGGTGCTGACTCCGGGAAGGTGAGCTGGTGGGGGGAGCGACAAATGGCCCCTTCGGTGGAAGGAGGAGTTCTCTCCCAAGGGAGGAGGGCTGTTCCCCTGAGCGGGAGCCAGCTAGGCCATGGCCATTGAGCAGGTCTCAGGTTGCTTTCCGTTCGTAGCTCAGGCAGGAGTGGCTAAGAGAAGGCGCCTCTGAGTACGGCCAGACGGCCAAAACAACAATGACGACAACAGCTCCCCCTCCACACTTTCCATCCGGAGGTCCAGTGGAACCAGGCCCAAACAAGGATTGCAGCGGCAACACTGCCGTGCTGAGGTTATCGGCCACCTCCCCCAGAATTCCCTCTTCCCTCTGAGTTTAGCTGCAAATAATCGCTTTAGGGTGGATTCCTGCATTGAGCAGGGGGTTGGACTTGATGGCCTTGTAGGCCCCTTCCAACTCTGCTATTCTATGATTCTATGACAGTGTCTGAAAGTGTTTTTAAATATTTGCCCCCAATACTATATTGCTCCCTGTTGTAATGCAAAGTATCTTGGAGGGGCCTGGTCTTGAACAGACAATTAAGACCCAGTCGCTTTACCCAAGACCTGCTCGTGGGGGAGATGAAAACTCCTAGAACTGGTTGGTTTCTTCCAATGGATCACCACAGCTGCCTGGATTTTGGGGCTCTCCTCGGGGCCGAGGCTAAGGAGACTGTCAGGATGAGCGCCTGCGCTCCCAAATGTGCCCCTGCACTGCTACTTCCGTCACTCTTCCCATGACGGTGATTGGTGGGGGATTCAGAACAAATAAAAGGAAGGACTTCTTCACACAGCTCATAGTTAAACTATGGAATTCACCACCACAAGAAGATTGAGGGGAGACATGATAGCACTCTTCAAATACTTAAAAGGTTGTTACACAGAGGAGGGCCAGGATCTCTTCTCAGTCCTCCCAGAGTGCAGGACACGGAAGAACGGGCTCAAGTAAAAGGAAGCCAGATTCCAGCTGGACATCAGGAAAAACATCCTCACTGTTAGAGCAGTACGACAATGGAACCAGTTACCTAGGGAGGTGGTGGGCTCTCCCACACTAGAGGCCTTCAAGAGGCAGCTGGACAAGCATCTGTCAGGGATGCTTTAGGGTGGATTCCTGCACTGAGCAGGGGGTTGGACTCGATGGCCTTGTGGGTCCCTTCCAACTCCGCTAGTCTATGATTCTATGTAGTGATGGCCACCAATTTGGATGGCTTTAAAAGGGGGTTGGATAAATTCCTGGACGTGAAGGCTACCCATGGCTCCTAGCCCTGATGGTTGTGTGCTATCTCCACTATCCGAGGCAGTAAATCTGTGCACACCAGTTGCTGGGGAACATGGGTGGGAGGCTACTGTTGCATCATGTTCTGCTTGTTCATCCCTGGCCGATGGCTGGTTGGCCACTATGTGAACAGAGAGCTGGACTAGATGGACCCTTCATGATCCAGCCTCGGGGCTCTTCTGATGTTCTTAAGAGAAGAGAAGAGAAGATTGAGGGGAGACATGAGAGCACTCTTCAAATACTTAAAAGGTTGTCACACAGAGGAGGGCCAGGATCTCTTCTCGATCCTCCCAGAGTGCAGGACACGGAATAATGGCTCAAGTTAAAGGAAGCCAGATTCCGGCTGGACATCAGGAAAAACGTCCTGACTGTTAGAGCAGTACAACAATGGAACCAGTGACCTAGGGAGGTTGTGGGCTCTCCCACCCTAGAGGCCTTCAAGAGGCTGCTGGACAACCATCTGTCAGGGATGCTTTAGGGTGGATTCCTGCATTGAGCAGGGGGTTGGACTCCATGGCCTTGTGGGCCCCTTCCAACTCTGCTATTCTATGATTCTATGATTCTAAGGGAAGATGAGCCTCGTTAGAAATGGCACATTTCAGAGGGGGCAGGCCCTTCAGCTCAGCCACAGGGGGGTGCCGGAGAAGCCCAGTTCAGTAAGCCACCTGTCCCATTTTTATCATAGCTGACCTGGAGCAAATCCAGGCGCATCCTTCATTTTTTAAAACTCATTTCTCCACAGCAGCAGAAGCAGCAGCAGCAGCAGCAGCAACACCGGGACCCAGATGAAAAAGCGTCCGATTTCCGCAGTGGGCTACAAGAGGCCCATCAGCCAGTACGCCCGCCTAGCCATGTCGATGGGCTCCCATCCTCGGTATCGGGTGAGCAAAAGGGCTTTGGGCTAGGGTGGAGAAACGGCGTTTGATGGAAGAGAGGCCCCTAGCACAGGGCTGGCCCATGGAAGACCTCCAGAAGTCTTGGACTTGAACTCCCAGAAGCCCCTGCCAGCATAGCCAATGGTCAAGTATGCTGGGAGTTGAAGTCCAAAACCTCTGTGAGATCTGAGTTCTACCCTAATATAACCAAGCTTTCAAGCCACAAGGCAAACACTGCCCACGTACCGATTGATTGGCTGATTGACTGACACATTTGTATCCGGCCTTTGGACCTGGAAGAAAAATCTATGAGGTAGCCAGCAAGTTATTAAATCCATAATGCAAACGTTGCTAACAAATCAAAGCCAAGAGAAAAGAAAGAAAACAGCATAGCTTTTTTTTACTTAAGGCTGTTAATTAGCTGTTAATCCGCAGAATTAACTTCTGATTTCGTCACCAAATTGAGATCTGAGCAGGACTCAAAGAGTGTTACCTTTCTTGCTTTTCTGCTCCATAACCTCTAGGTGGCAGTGTGGCATAGTGGAATAGCACAAAGACACAAGTGAAAAAAGCATTTTCTTTCAATTTCCCAGTTAAATACCTCATTTCCCTGCTCTAAAAAAACTTGCCAAAACTGCTCTTTAGACACAGTAGTGAACCTGGAGGATCATGACATTGTCTAAAGAACCCACAAACAACCGTGAGTAGGGAAAGATGAGCACACGGTAATTTCTTCATGTAGAAAAGCCTTTAGAGTAGACCCATTGAAATGAATGGGATTTGTTAGACTGACATTGCATGGAACCCATGGTCCCAAAGGCTCTCTGACAAAGCACTACCTTTGTCCAGTGCCTGAAGACCAGCAAGGAGTTGCGGCGGGGAGGTCGTTCCCAAGAAGGGAATTCCATAACCTTGGAGGTCCTGTCTCAGGTCGCGCTCCAGCAGAACCCTGAGAGCTGAGAGATCCTAGATAAAATCTTAAAATATGGGCAAGTTCATACGTCAGAAGAGCATCTGCAAGGGATCCAGGACCCAAACTGTTAAGGGCGAATTACAGTTAATATGCTTAACACAAAGATCTCGGTTGTCCCAAAAGATTCGTAGGGAGCTAGCCGAAGGCAAGAGCTATCCGCATTTTTCTAACTTTTAATGTGGTTTTGGGGGATCCCCTTCCTAAAAAAAGAACGAGGTGTTAATATCCTTCTCTCAATATATTTTTGTGTATGACTTGACTTCTCCTGCTCGGCTGCAATTTCGTGGGGAACTGACCTCTCGTTTCTTTTGACATCTTTCTGCATTGCCCCACCCCCCACCCCAATTTCACCACAGGCTGAAAACATCATGTTCCTGGAGCTCGATGTCTCCCCGCCAGCTGTGTTTGAGTTTGAGATCACACGAGACCAAAGCGAACGTGATCCGCGCGCACTGCACCTGGAGAGGCTCATGCGCTTGGACAGCCTCCTGGAGCGACCGGCAGCCTCCCGAGTCCGGAAGTCACGGTCTTGGTGAGTGGGCGAGTCAGCGAGCAGGAGGCCACGAGGGCCTGAGGGTGGGTCCTCGCGCCAGGAGCCTGGGTTCTGGGGCTGCCGGTGAGGTTTTATCCTTCGTAGGGCACAAGGCGGGCGATAACCGCTGGTCACGACGGCTGCCTGTTGCCCCCAGGGTCAGAAGCAGCCGGCCTCTCACACCGGTTGCGCTCAGGCCTTGCTTGGGGACGTCCCACCGGGGCATCTGATTGGCCACTATGCAAACAGAATGCTGGACTCAAGAGGCCTTTGGTCTGGTCCAGTGTGGCTTTTCTTAAGTCTCAAGATCAGCTTTGTTGGTGATGCAAAGGCGAGTAGCTCAGCAGGAAGGTGAGGCCCGGGCCGTGGGCAACGGGAGCCGAAGCTGGTCAAGCGAAAGCTGTGGAGCAGTCCCAGTGGTCACAGCCACCCAAAGCATCTTCACCCTGACTCCGAAGGGGTGGCGTTCTGCATGCGTCCGTAGTCCCCAGCCAATCAGGCTGTGAGATGTTCTGCAGCAATGGCAGGCCACCATGGGCAGGCTTCAGCCTCTTCCTTTGAGGCCGGCCCTGAGCTTCTGAGGATTAACAGCAACGGGGGAATCTCCACCGTGGCCTCCCTCTGAACATCCCTTGGGCATCCCGTGCGAAGATCGACTGCTGCACCTGCATGGGCCTTTGGTCTGACCTGCGTGGCAGTTTTTGGGTTCTTACGGCGGAGGAGCGGGTGCTTTGAAGGCCTGGGGCGTTTGGGCAGGGAGGGGAGAGGAAGGGAGGGAAACATGACCCCCTGCCTTTCTCCCTTTCTCTTTCTCATCTCACCCTCAGGTGCCAGAGCCCTCGCTCCCTGCCATCTTCAACGACACACGTGTCCCTCGCCTCCAGCTCACAGAACCCCTCCACAGCGCCGGCTCATGAGTAACGTCCCCCCGTGTCCTTTCCCTTCTCCTACCTTCGCACACGGAGGACTGTGCTCGTTCTCCCGCCACTGGCGGCCTCCGAGAACACGTGGTCCAGGAGCGGGCTTTTCCCCTGCACTAACTCATCTTTCTCTTTAGCTACTTCTTGTGTGTGTGTGTGTGTGCGTGTGTGTGTGCGTGTGTGCGCATGTGCGCGCACACACATCCGTATGAGATGGCGGCTCCTGGGCCTGCATCCCCCACCCTCTCTGGATCTGTCACTCTTATTTATTTAACATATTTATTTAGGGTGTGTCTTTGTGATGAAGCGGGGGGGGGGGGTGTTTCAGACTGAGCAGACTTTTCCGCTGGGGGAGGCCTCAGCCCCGGCTGCTGTCCTGACAATGTTGGGGGCCCCTGCGCAACGCACAACGTTCCTAGAAGACAACGGCTGCCCTTTCTTCACCCCGTTGATGTCCCGAGCCCTTCCGTAGGGCGAGAGGAGGCCGGACGTTCTGCACTACTCTCCAGTGGTGCTTCGCTGCTCCCCCAGTTTTCTCCAGGATGCTCTGCAGCGAGGACGGAGCGGGCGAGGCTTGGGATGGGCAGGACCTTAAACGGACCATCCGTGGAATTCCCTCTGCTCTTGCAATAAGAGCACAGGTCCCGCCTCACCGTCTGTTCGCCCTGCCCCATCGATGCAAGGGGACAGCTTGAGCGCCAGTTATGCAAGCGGAGCTTTGAGGGGTTAACAGCAATGCCTTCAGGATTCTAGGAGATCTTCTCACCAGCACCAGCTTCAGGCCATGGCCGGAGGGGCCCCCTGCATCCCCACCCCACCATGACTGTAAACACACCCTGGGTCAAGGTGTGCTGCATCTACTCACAGTCCTCTGTTTTGTGATTGGGGAGAGATATCCTAGAGCTGAAAAGCAGCCGGGCCTGGGGAAAGAAAGCACCCAGTTCCCCCAACAAAGCAGAGGGGACGTTGCATCTTTATCTGGAAATTCCTTGCAGTGGCCGCTGGGACAGGTGGGTTCAGTAGAGCATCCCGACAGGGGAGGCGAGGGCTCCCTGGGGCCAGTCTGAGGTCCGGAGGGGAAGGTGGAGCAATGCAAGAGAGAGAGAGACAGGGGTGGATTATTTCACGCCGCCGTGTCACGTGCTACTCGTCCCGCGTGTTCCGTGTGCCTCTGCATAAGCTATCCTTTGCACTCCGGCCTGTAGTTAGCTCTATGGCTGCCCCTACAACTGGCCCTCCACAGGACATTTTCTAGAAACAAGTCAGGATCTAGCTGGGGGAAACTGCAAGCGATCTCTAGTCTGGAGTCGGGCATTGAAACGGTGGGGTTGGGCCATGGCTTGTGCCACGAACCTGCTGCTGGTTGCAAGCGCTCAGCCTCCGTGTCTCCTGGCGGTCTTCCTCATGGAAAGACCCCACGGCTTCCAGGACCCAGCCACTAGCCGCTGTCACGGGCAGCAGAGAAAGGCACAAGAGCCACGAAGGGCTGGAGCTTTGGTGGGCCTCATGGGGGTACCTTCCTTTAGGAGCAGGAAGAGGAGGAGGAGGAGGAGGAAGGAGCATTGAGATTGGCTGCGGCCAGAATGCTCCGTCGGAGCCTGCAGCAGCTTGTGTGGCAGAAGGGCTGTTCAACTCTCTGTGAGGGAAGGAAGACGCCTCGGGAGAAGAAGGCTCTGGGACTGAGCTGGGCCAAGCCAAGAGAGAGGGCAGGAGCCAGCCTGCGAGAGAGACAGAGAGAGGGCAGGAGCCCCGTGGCATGTAGCCCTGGGGGATCCCCCTCTTCAGGGTTTGGCTAGCAAATCTCAGTTCCCTTCTTTGCCTCGCTGCGTTCTTGCTAGTATATTCCCACGCAAGGACTCTCTGGCTGCTTCAGCTCCTGTTTACTCTGGGAGCAAGCACAAGATCATTTCGTAGCCTTCCACCTTTAAGAGGGCGGCAGCAGAACAAATGCTCCCCGCTCTTCGGATGCTTTGCTCCTGAATGAAGCTGCACCCCGAATCCGCATATCGTGCATTTGGAGTGCAGAAGGAAAGGTAGCAGCTCTTCCCACGGCTCTGTGAGAACGATTTGGGGTCTTGTGCTTGTGGCGTCTGCTTCTGAAAGAAGAACCGCCAGGAGGTGGGAGGGGGGGCACTGGGCGGGGAGAGGAGGGGGGTGTCTTTGGCGGATGATTTTGGCAAGGAAGTGGCCACAGCGTGTTTTCTGGAAAGCGCTCGTCCTGATGCAGGAGAGGCTTCCCAACGGGGCTGTCATCGCAGGGTCAGTGTGTAGGCTGCCAATCCAGGGCACGTCCCTTGAGCCTGCCCTTGACCAGCTGCCCCGGGGGCTGCCAACCACCTTCGGCCCTGGCTAATCGTGGTGGTAGCTGCTGCCGTGCCAGGCGTGCTGGTCTGCCGGTCTGCCATGCTTTCTTTTGGTCCTACACATGCCTGGAGAATCATGGGGGAGACTACGGGAGCACTGCCAGAGGCAGCAGAGGAAGTGGTGAGGACAGTGCCGACAGGTGGAGAGGAGGAAGAGGTTTGACAGGTCATCCGGAGCGGCTCAGGGGGCCTCCGCATTGGAGAAGAGGCGTTTCCTTTTAGCCCGGCTGTTAGAGGAAAGTCCCGTTTGCTTCCTCCTTCACCTGTCCTTCGGTGCAGCTTCCACCAACTCAACCCATGCTTCCTTGCCTTTGGTTTCCAGAGTCCCTTAAGAGATCTGTGCATGGCCCTGGATCCAGGAGCAAGCACATCCAGCTGAGTTCTTCTAGGTTTACATTACAGCACAACAGCCATGCATGGCCAGAGGGGTCTGAGACTTTCCGAGGCCGGCTGGCAGCACATCTGAAGGCCCATCCGCAAGCTCAAGCCAATGGCCACGCTCTTTTGGGGTGGGCTGATAACTGGGCTTCCTGTCCTTTTTCGCCATGGGCCATAGAAGTCTGCTCTCTGGAGGCCTGCTGGAACGAAGGAGATGCATCCTTCCCATTAGCAAAGACTCGAGGCATTTGTTTTCCCCGAGGAACTGTTTTCCGCACCACAGCAAAGGTGGGAGATGCCGGCACAGTGGAAAATACTCCAGGAGAGACTCCTTCCCATCCAGCTTGGATCGGAACTGGATGCAGGTGTGCTGCGGCCAGATTATACCTCCTGCGCTACAGATGTTGGTTTTAGGAGTTTGGGGGCATCACTGGAGAGTTCACCACAACTACCCCCTCCCCAACGAGGGGAGCAACAAGCTACTTTTGATGCCAAAGTGCCCCCTTTACTCTCACCACCTGCATCCTCTGCGTCTGAAGATCTTTCACTCTCTGTATCTAAACCCACTGCTGTGCTGCCAATAGCCTCAGATCACTTCCTAGCACAAAACCCAAGGACAATGGTAAAGGCGCGCTGTTCTTTAAGACAAGGGCCGTTTCCTCTCAGCTGCGGCCTCCCTCCTGCCTCTGTACAACGGGCCGGGTCGCTCCCGTGGCCCAGCTGCATCGCTGCGACAACCTCAGATGGAGATTTCTGATGTTCTTTGTTCTTTGTATGTTGGCGAGTCTGTATTTACCTATGAATGTATGTGGTGGGTGCGTGTGTGGTGTGGGTGCGTGTGGGTGTCCCACCCAGGGAAAACTATGGAATTACTGTCTACGTGGGTGACTGGCGAGGGGAACAATTCCAGAGGGGTCAAAAAAGTGGGAGGGGTTGGCTGATTGGCAAGGAAAGGGCCTCGGCTGGGACCAAAATCTTTGTGCCTCTGTTGCTGTGGTGATTACTTAGGCAGTCAAAAGTTGATGTACGGTGGCCCATGCTTGTTGCTCTATACATATGAATATACAGGACATATTATGCATAGATATATTATACATAATGTACCGGCAGAGGTCGTTGTCCCTCACCCCCTCTGGTTATGGATGGGTGGCTCTTCAGTTTTCTGTAACGTTGCTTTGTTTTGGTGTGGGCCTGAACCGTGCTGTGGTAGCACCACAACCAAATCCCAGCCATGACAATAAAGGAATGAGCATTGTTGAAAAAGGCCCTCTCTCTCCCTCTCTCTCTCTCTCTCTCTCTCTCTCTCTCTCTCTCAGTCAATTGCATCCGTCTGACCCTTCTTTTGGGGTGGGGGAGGGAATGTTTGCCCTAAATCTCCCTGTCATCATCAAGGCAGACTTCCACAATGGATTCCTACATTATGACCAGCAAAAAGTCCAGACCAGCAAACAGTCATGTAATAAATTAAGATTTGGGCTGCAAGCCAATGAACACTTTCCTGGAGTGAATCCCTTTGAACTCAGTGGGACTTACTTCCATGTAAAAACGCATAATACTGCCATGTTAGCTAGGGCCAACTGACATCACAAAGTAGCATACCGTTCTTGACGCTAGATGCTCTGTAAAAGTGACAAAAACGGGGGTAGGGATTAAATATTTCAGGTCATGGTGAGAAATGGCCCAAAGTCTTCAGCTTGTAACTGTCTGAAAATGAAGCACAGGACATCATTAATTGGAATTAAGTGCAAACAGACTTTGTTTGTTTGTTACATTGCAATACTGCCCAATAGCTGAAGCTACCAGATGTCCGGTTGCATCAAAGGCCCTTTCTGCACCTAAGGATTATCCCAGGAAAGTGGAGGGATCGTCCCTGCCTGCTCCCGGGATCCCCAGTGTGTCATTTGCATGCACAGGGATGATCCTGGGACGATCCCTGGGGAAAAAGGGCAGGTGTAGAAACGGTCAAGGGCTGCTACAACAGAGAAGCAAGGATGGAAAGTGTCTAAGCCACCGGTCCAGCTGCTTCACCCACCTATTTCCACACAGTGAAGCTCCTTGTGTGTGTGATGCTTTCTTTGGCATGGTGACCAGCTGGTCTTATGACTACTTCTGTCCAGAATCTACTACCACACCCTCAATGCTTTCCCAAATCTTTTGTATCCCAGCATTACAGAGGCTGAGGCCATAGCTAAACCTAAGGTTTATCCCTGGATCGTCCAGGGGTCAAACCTGTTCATAGAATCATAGAATCGCAGAGCCGGAAGGGGCCTACAAGGCCATCGAGTCCAACCCCCTGCTCAATGCAGGAATCCACCCTAAAGCATCCCTGGCAGATGGTGGTCCAGCTGCCTCTTGAAGGCCTCTAGTGTGGGAGAGCCCACAACCTCACCAGGAAACTGATTCCATTGTCGTACTGCTCTAACAGTCAGGAAGTTTTTCCTGATGTCCAGCTGGAATCTGGCTTCCTTTAACCTGGCTTCCTGTGGCTTAGCATTCAGCACAATTGTGACATCTGTCTCTCTTGGGGCTGGCTTCCTCCACAGGGATGGCCCCACTGCCTGCCACTACTTCTGCAGGCATTTATTTATTTATTACATTTTTATACCGCCCAATAGCTGAAGCTGTCTGGGCGGTTCACAAAAATCAAAACCATAATAAAACAACCAACAGGTTAAAAGCACAAATACAAAATACAGTATAAAAAGCACAATCAGGATAAGGTCAGTCCCGGCCTCTGAGACTGTTCGGCTGGAGCAGGCTTGAGTCTTGGAGGCTATCAGTTTTATTGCTTTGGGTCTTCACACACACACACACGTGTGTCAGAGCAAACACAGGATTATAGGGACCTTCTTTTCCAGAGGTATGGTGCACAGGCAGGCCATGCATCGTACTCGAACAAAGTGTGGAAACAGCTACTTTGAAATGGGTGGGTGGGGGAATAGTTCCAAACAACTGTTAACGATACAAGTGTTATTTTACGGAAGAGGAGGACGCTTAGATGGCAATCCCCTAGCACATGGAATGGCATATTATTCCTAGTATCACTTAATAGAGATAGAGAAAGATACTAAGCAGCAATTACACTGTCAGGAATCCATTTCCTTTTGCTGGTGTTGTGAGGGCACCTAGCGGTCTTTCTATTGTATTGCTTCAAGTGTGCAGAACACACACATACCCCAACCAATTCTATCTTGAATCTTACAAAAGGATTTTAAAAAGTGGGGGTGGGGGAAGAATTAAAAGCTGCAGACATATGGGGTTGGGGACTATAAATCTGTTCACTTGTACTCTCGGCTTGGAATTAACACAATTACATTTCACAGTTGGCCCTTCAGGGTGAACATGAGCCTACTGTTCCAAAAATTGTACTGTCTTAATCAAATGAGTCCCAGAATTGCTTCACCACAAGACTTCTGGGTTATTATTTATTTATTTATTTAGCACCATCAGTGTACATAGTGCTGTACAGAATAAAACAATAAAATAGCAACACCCTGCCGCATAGGTTTACATTCTAATAGAATCATAATAAAACAATAAGAAGGGGAAGAGAATGCACCAAACAGGCACAGGGGAGAGTAAAACGAACAGTATAAAAGTAAGATCAAAATCAAGTTCTAAAAGCTTTAGAAAAAAAGTTTTAGCTGAGCTTTAAAATTGTGATTGAACTTGTAGTTTGCAAATGTTCTGGAAGAGAGTTCCAAGCATAAGGGGCAGCGGAAGGAAATGGACGAAGCCGAGCAAGAGAATTAGAGACCCTTGGACAGGTAAGAAACATGGCATCTGAGGAGCAAATTTGCTTCCCAATTTTCTTGTGAGAATTAGAGATGAGGATGAGAGTTCTACTTGGCTCAGCAATACTACAAACGAGAAGGATCTTGGAATTGTTGTAGATCACAAGCTGAATATGAGCCAACAGTGCGATATGGCTGCAAGAAAGGCAAATGCTATTTTGGGCTGCATTAATAGAAGTATAGCTTCTGCATCACGTGAGGTCCTGGTTCCTCTCTATTCGGCCCTGGTTAGGCCTCATCTAGAGTATTGCGTCCAGTTCTGGGCTCCACAATTCAAGAAGGACGCAGACAAGCTGGAGCGTGTTCAGAGGAGGGCAACCAGGATGATCAGGGGTCTGGAAACAAAGCCCTATGAAGAGAACTGGGCATGTTTAGCCTGGAGAAGAGAAGATGGAGGGGAGACATGATAGCCCTCTTCAAATACTTAAAAGGTTGTCACACAGAGGAGGGCCAGGATCTCTTCTCGATCCTCCCAGAGTGCAGGACACGGAATAACGGGCTCAAGTTAAAGGAAGCCAGATTCCAGATGGACATCAGGAAAACCTTCCTGACTGTTAGAGCAGTACGACAATGGAATCAGTTCCCTAGGGAGGTTGTGAGCTCTCCCATACTAGAGGCCTTCAAGAGGCAGCTAGACAAGCATCTGTCAGGGATGCTTTAGGGTGGATTCCTGCACTGAGCAGGGAGTTGGACTCGATGGCCTTGTAGGTCCCTTCCAACTCTGCTGTTCTATGATCCTCAATGGCTACTAGCCCTGATGGTTGCAAGCTATCTCCAGTATTCAAAGCAATAGGGTTGTGTACACGAGTTGCTGGGGTACATGGGTGGGAGGGTGCTGTTGCACCATGTCCTGCTTGTTCATCCGTGGCCGATGGCTGGTTGGCCACTGTGTGAACAGAGTGCTGGACTAGATGGACCCTGGGTCTGATCCAGCACCAGGGCTCTTCTTGTGTTCTTATGTACATACTATCTGTTGGGCTAGGTGATGTTCAACCTGTTCTGGAAGAGGTTGCACTCCCACTAAAGGATCGGGTTCGTAGTTAGGGGGTGCTCTTGGACCCAGAACTGTCACTTGAGGCACAGGTGGACCCAGTGGCAAGGAGCACCATTTATTACACCCTTATCTGGACAGAGGTAGCCTAGCTACAGTTATCCATGCTCTGATAACCTCTCACCTGGATTACTGTGTTATACGTAGGGCTGCCTTTGAAAATGGTCTGGAAACTTCAGCTGGTCCAAAACAGGGCAGCAAGATTATTAACGGGGACTGACCAATGAGACCACATTATGCCAGTACTTTTTCAGCTTCACTGGCTGCCAGTCCAGGTCTGGGCCCGATTCAAAGTGATAGTATTAACATTCAAAGCTCTAAATGGCTTGGGGCCAGGTTATCTGAAGGAACACCTCCTTCCATATGTACCTGCCCAGAGCCTAAGATCATGTTCTGGAATCCTTCTCCATGAGCCCCTGCCGAAGGAATTGAGGCAGGTGGCTACCAAGGGAAGGGCCTTTTCTGCTGTGGCACCAGGGCTGTGGAATGAGTTCCCCAGAGAGGTTTGCCTGGCACCTACGTTATACTTTTTCCAATGCCGCGTGAATACCTTTTTAGTTCCCCAGTATTTTAAAATGTTACCATCCTAGTCTTTTAACTTGCTGTTTTAAATTGGCATTTTAAATATCTGCACTGCTGCTCCTTTTTAATCTGGTTGTTCTTTTATGTTGTGGTTTAATATTATGGTTAAATTTTATATTTAATTTGTAGTTTATAGTTTTAATTTTTGTGAACCGCCCAGAGAGCTTTGGCTGTTGGGCGGTATAGAAATGCAGTAAATAAATAAATAAATAAATAAATAAAACCAGAGTCTCAGAAACAACGAGGATGATCAGGGGTCTGGAAACAAAGCCCCATGAAGAGAGACTGAAAGAACTGGGCATGTTTAGCCTGGAGAAGAGAAGATTGAGGGGAGACATGATAGCACTCTTCAAAGACTTAAAAGGTTGTCACACAGAGGAGGGCCAGGATCTCTTCTCCATCCTCCCAGAGTGCAGGACACGGAATAACGGGCTCAAGTTAAAAGAAGCCAGATTCCGTCTGGACATCAGGAAAAACTTCCTGACTGTTAGAGCAGTACGACAGTGGAACCAGTGACCTAGGGAGGTTGTGGGCTCTCCCACACTGGAGGCCTTCAAGAGGCAGCTGGACAACCATCTGTCAAGGATGCTTTAGGGTGGATTCCTGCATTGAGCAGGGGGTTGGACTTGATGGCCTTGTAGGCCCCTTACAACTCTGCTATTCTATGATTCTGGGATTCTATGAAATGGGCAGGCAGCAGAGCGAGCGAAGGCCGTTGACCTCAGTGGAAGAATGCCTTCTTGGCTGGCTGGGAACTAGGCCTATGGGATTCACCCATGAGCAGCTAGAGAAAGTGCTGGCAGGTGGCTGTGGGGGAGAAAAGATGAACATGAACTCCTTCATCTCAAGCCTCATGTCTTCCCGTTGTTGTCTCCCCCCCACCGCACCGACCCCCCTACCCCCGTCCGCTCGAAAATCCCGAAACAAATGAAAAAAACTCCACTTGATTTCAAATGTCTTTTATTCTGCATTGCAGCGGTTGCACATTTCAGACTAAAAAGGCATCACACATTTGGAAACATATTTAAAAGACAGTTGTTGTGTTTGTTGACTTTCCGAATGTCCCTGGGCCAGGACAACTTGGGAGTCAAAGCAGCCGGCGAAAGAATTGCAGAGTGAATCAGGATTAAACCAATCAGGGAGCTCTCTTTTTCCCAACCTAGACAAATCCCCAACAACCACTTGTCATTTAGCTTGCAGATAATTTTTGCTGCCTTCGCAGGATTGCACTTTTATGCTCCAGTTACTACCAGGCAGGCAGGCAGTTTGCAAAAGGTCATGCAGACCTGGGCTGGAAGGAAAGCTCAGCTGGCTGCCACAAACAGCCGGAAAGAGCAAGCAGGAATTGGCTCCATGATGGCTTCCTTGCGGAGGTGCAAGAAAATTCACCCCACCACGTATGCCTTTGCAACAGGAAGGCCAGGCTTACAACAAGTCAGACCAAAGTTGCATGTGGTTCCATAAGCCCTATGAAGAGAGGCTGAAAGAACTGGGCATGTTTAGCCTGGAGAAGAGAAGATGGAGGGGAGACATGAGAGCACTCTTCAAAGACTTGAAAGGTTGTCACACAGAGGAGGGCCAGGATCTCTTCTCCATCCTCCCATAGTGCAGGACACAGAATAACGGGCTCAAGTTAAAGGAAGCCAGATTCCGGCTGGACATCAGGAAAAACATCCTCACTGTTAGAGCAGTACGACAATGGAACCAGTTACCTAGGGAGGTGGTGGGCTCTCCCACATTAGAGGCCTTCAAGAGGCAGCTGGACAAGCATCTGTCTGGGATGCTTTAGGGTGGATTCCTGCATTGAGCAGGGGGTTGGACTCCATGGCCTTGTAGGCCCCTTCCAACTCTGTGATTCTATGATATTGTCATTGGGCTGAGGAAGAGGGATTTCCTACACCTTTTACTTTAGATCGTTTTATCTGAAGATTTGCTTCATATCCACATTTGCTCCAGCCTTTCCCTTTCCCTGTGTACCTAAGGTATTTCCCATAAGGAGGGAGCATTTTGTCTATCTTAGGGTGCAATCCTCAGTGGATTCGTGCATTGAGCAGGGGGTTGGACTCGATGGCCTTCTAGGCCCTTCCAGTTCTACTATTCTATGATTCTACGTTTGGACAGTAAAATGTCTTACAACTCCCAACATTCCCCAGCCTGCCATGCATAGGATTACACCCGTAATGTGTACAAGTTGTTCAGCTGGCTTGTCAGGAAAAAGTGTGGCCATGAGATTCTCCCTGGTGATGCCTGCCGGGTACGTCTTTATTGGACCAGGAATCAACCAAGCCATCCAGTCAATGCAATGCAATGTTAAACCTTTGTGCTGGCTGGCTGGGTGGAGACAATGCAGGCATGCCCTACGTTAGTAACAGTTTGCTTCCTTCTGGAGTTTTGAGCATGCTGTGTGGTGCCGTCTGCTCCTTCAGTTTCCTTATTCCCGAATGCAAGCACTAACAAATACTCCTCAGTCTTCCTCTTCTTTTTTTAAAAAAGAACACAAAACCCAGTTGTAGTTGGGGGGATTGCGGTGTGTGGTCACTACGCCTGTCACAGTCAGATGTGTGTCAGCGTGGTCGCTTCTGCATGTAGGGTGGTTCCTGGCACCACCAAATCTAAAGGCATTGTGCCTTCTGCTTTTTCCTCCTTAATGGATAATTTGTGGAAAGAAAACAAGATGGAAGGCACAGAAGGAAAATACGGAGCACCAGTCCTCCCAGGAAGCGGGGTGAAGCCCCCACCTCAAATGGTAGAGTGGGAGGAGTGGAGAAATCTGCCCCCCCAACACATACACAGTTACCTAGGGAGGTTGTGGGCAATCCCACCCTAGAGGCATTCAAGAGGCAGCTGGACAACCCTCTGTCAGGGATGCTTTAGGGTGGATTCCTGCATTGAGCAAGGGGTTGGACTCTATGGCCTTGTAGGCCCCTTCCAACTCTGCTATTCTATGATTCTATGATATCCTGCCAGGAGACCTCCCTCCTGGGTGCCACTGGGTGGGTGCTCTGCCAGCAGGAAGCACCTCCAAAGAGCCCCGCTGGCCTCTGTCCTGCTGGGCGTTTGCAGCAGAGGGAGAGCAGAGCCAACGGGAATCTCTGGAGCTGCCACCCACCCTGGCGGCACAACAGTGGGTGCCCCAGAGAGCTCAGATGGACCCATTCTCTTACTGCAGCAAATGCCACAAGGGGCGAACACCCAGTGGGGCTCTGCAAAGCAGCCCCCAACCCTCTGGCCTCACCCTAGGGGTCCTCTCAGGGCGATCCAGAAGGCGGAGGGGTGGTCTTCCTGAAGAGCTGCATCTGCTATAAAAAGTGCCTGGCGTGGCATGGCTAGGCCCCCATGCCTGACTGTGAAGGGTCCCTTCCCTAGAGCCAGGCATTCGCCGGGGACCCCCCCCCCCCACAATGCCTGGTGCTGAGGAATGACCCCTCAGAACCAGGCATTTAGGACTGGCTGTCTCTCTGCAGAGCCTCACCGGCCTCTTCAGAGAGGAGTGGCAGCAGGAACAGCAGCGGCAGCAACATGGAAGGAGGTGGGAGACCCCTAATCTACACCAAGCAGGATATTGCACTATGAAAGCAGTACGAAAGCAGTATGTGGGAAGTGTCAGTGGGCCCCAACAGTTGTCAGAGAATCACAGAGTCATAGAATCATAGAATAGCAGAGTTGGAAGGGGCCTACAAGGCCATCAAGTCCAACCCCCTGCTCAATGCAGGAATCCACCCTAAAGCATCAGTGCACTTCAATACTGCTTCAATACTGTTCACTGTTTTTAACTTTTGTAAACCACCCAGAGAGCTTTGGCTATGGGGTGGTATATAAATGTAATAAATAATAATAATAATAGTCGTGTGGCTCCTGCCTCTTATATACCACTTTCATACCGCTTTCAGTGCTAGATCCTGCTTGGTGTAGATTGGGGGCATGTCTACACACAGGGTTTGCCCCGGGGTGGCTTCGCAGCAGTGACGCAGCTCCCATTGCAAAGCCATCCGGGAGCAAAATCCGGAAACTCCGCTGAAAAAAAACCAGGCACTTACCCTGACTTTCTTTTGTCTGTGGAGGCGTGTCACAGCCCATGGCGCCCCTGATTGGTCACCATGGGCGAGACAGGGAAGGGGGCAGACCTCAGGAGCGCCCTGTGCCCTGTAGAAAATAATAAAAAATGGGAGGGGGAGGAGAGGAACGTAGCCCGTTCCTCCCCCACTTTTTTTATTATTATCTGTATCTGTGCAGCTACAGATTAAAAAAAAACGGGGCAAAGGAGAGGAATGGGGCCCATTCCTCCCCCACTTTTTATTGTTATTATCTGTATCTGCACAGCTACAGATAATAATTATTTTTTTAAAAAAATTAAAAACGGGGGGAAGGAGAGGAACGGGGTTCGTTCCTCCCCCACTTTTTATTGTTATTATCTGTATCTGCGCAGCTACAGATAATTAATTTTTTTAAAAAAAGATTAAAAATGGGGGGAAGGAGAGGAACGGGGTTCATTCCTCCCCCACTTTTTATTGTTATTATTGTTATTATTTATTTATTTATTATCTGTATCTGCGCAGCTACAGTTAATCAAAAAACAGATGAGGGGAAGGAACGGGCAGCGAGACGGAGGTCAGAGGAAGGCGAGGTGGTTTGGGTGCCTGGCGCCCCTCTCCTCGTGCTCCTGGCTGCCTCGTTCCTTTTCCCCTCAGCGCCGCCAGGAAAGTTCGCACTTGCGCTCCTTCCCGTGCGGATGCCGGGAAGGAAGTCAAGTGTGGGAGCCAGGGCGCCTCGTGGCGCCAAAGCACCGCCATCAAGACAGGGGGTCACATGGCCACGGTATGCGGCACAGGGGCCACGGTGCAGGTGTGGCCCCCCCACATCAGGGGGGCAAGAGAGCTTCTGCTGGCCCTGAAAACACAGGAGGGTTACAGATAGAAGACATCGCCCGGACCAGGGTTTCTCAAGAACTGTTGTTTTATAAATGGATATTGTTGTTTTTATGTTTCTGATGGTTTTTAAATTTTGTATACTTTTTAATGTTTATTGTTTTAACTTTTGTGAACCGCCCAGAGAGCTTCGGCTGTGGGGTGGTATATAAATGTAATAAATAAATAAATAAATAAATATCCCCCCACCCCGGCCCCTTTCTGAGCCTTATTTACCTCTATGTCCACACCCCAACCCCCACAGCTGCTGCTGGTTGGAAAAAACAGGTACTTTGCCCTCTGCACTGTTTATTCTAATTATTGGTACTTTATTTCTAAGTAACGAAGAAAATTCTTAAAAGACGTAGTAGCGACATAAGGCCTGCTAAGAAAAAAACTATCCCGATAACGGGCACTTTATTCAGTGTGATCTTTGTGGCCAGCCACTGTCCCACCGCCAAGGTTCCAGTGAGCTCATTCTCCAGAATTAGGGAGCTTCTGTATTTCCTTAAGATCTGATAAATTGTGGGCAATCCTGGCTTACTGTCTGAGCCTGTATTGATTTTTATGCTTCCTGCATGACATTATTGATCCTGTTTCCTCTTTAAAAACACAAGCACAGTGACTCCAATTGCCTGCAGTCACTGATAAAGAAACATTAACAAGGAAGGGAGAGTTCATTTATATGGCTGCTTAACAGCCGGAAGGACCAAGGGTTAAAAACAAACAGAAGGTCATTTACACAGATGTAGGGTGACCATATGAAAAGGAGGACCGGGCTCCCGTAACTTTAACAGTTGCATAGAGAGGGGAATTTCAGCAGGTGTCATTTGTATGCATGTTACACCTGGTGAAATACCCTCTTCATCACAGCAGTTAAAGCCGCAGGAGCTATGCGGCAGGGTCTTGCTATTTACTGTGTTATCTGTACAGCACCATGTACATTGATGGTGCTATATAAATAAATAATAATAATAATAATAATAATGGTGCAAACTAGCAGGTTTTTCAATGGCCCTGTTCAGAAGACACCTTAAACCAGAGCTTTAAACACGGAGAATAAGGTAAAAACTGAGGGGCAGCAACCACGACAGCACACCGTGTTATGGGAGGGAAAACTACGTGTTAGAAGTACGAAGCCGGGCATCGTCAGGCAATTGCTGGTATGAACATTTAAAGCCCTAAACGGCTTGGGGCCAGGCGATCTGAAGGAGCGCCTCCTCCCGTATGTACCTGCCCGGACCCTAAGGTCATCCTCAGGGGTCCTTCTCCATGAGCCCCTGCCAAAGGAAGTGAGGCATGTGGCTCCCAGGAGCAGGGCCTTCTCTGCAGTGGCACCCCGGCTGTGGAATGAGCTCTCTAAGGAGGTTCGCTTGGCACCTACATTATATGCTTTTAGACGCCAGGTGAAGGAGACCTTTTTATTCTCCCAACATTTTAACAGTCTATAAATAAATTTTAACTTGGTGTTTTAAATTTGTAATTTTGCATTGCGGCTATTTTTATCTGGTTGAGCTTTTATATTGTATTTTATATTATGGTTTTATACTGTTGTTTTATACTTTGAATGTTTTTAATTTTTGTGAACCGCCCAGAGAGCTCCGGCTATTGGGCGGTATAGAAATGTAATGAATAAATACATAAATAAACTGAGGCGCTGTCGTCGCCTTCGTCGCCCTGAGGGGAGGCGAGAGCGAGTGGGGGAGGGGCCGGGCGGCTGAGGCGATCGAGGCGACGCCCGCGCAACTGCGCGCGCACCTCCCTGCTGGCGGGCCGCGAGGAGGGGCGCCTCTATGCTACGACGACGGCGGGCCCGGAGCACTGCGCATGCGTCAGGGCCAGGGAAATCCGGGCGCAAGACCTGGGGAGGAAGCGGACGACGGCCGCGCCGAAGCCGTTCCTTTCCTTCCAACTGCGCATGGGCCTCGCTCCCGCAGCCTCTCCTCCTTCCCCCCTCCCTCCTTGAGGGCGGAGCCGCCTGTCAAGAGCGTCGTCTTGGCCCCGCCCCGCCCTGGTCTTTCCCCTGGAGATGGGCGGGGTCACGCGGTCAGTTGGCGGGCGGGGGGCGGGCAGGCGGAGGAGGCGTCGTCACGTGACTGCTGCAGGATTCCCAACATGGCGCCGGTGGAAGCCGCGGCCGTCGCCAGCCTCAGCACCTGAAGCAGCGGCAGCGGCAGAGACAGCGGGCCGCCCTTCGCCAGAGCCGCAGGCCCCGCGCCGGACCCGCCGCCTCCCCTCGCGCCCGCCGCCCGCCCGCCTGCCTGCCTTCCCGGCCTCGCTGCGCGCCCGACACCGCCCGGCCGCCATGAGGGAAAAGGGCCGCAAGAAGAAGGGCAGGACCTGGGCAGAGGCCGCCAGGACGGTAGGCAGGGCGGGGCCCGCGGGTGCGGTGGGTGGGGGCGCGGAGGAGGGCGAGCGCCTCCTCTGGGGCTGGGGCTGGGGCTGGGGAGGGCCACGGCAGGAGGACCTGCAGCCACTGGGGGGAAGGAGCTCTGTCTCCCCCCCCCCGCAACCCACCCCGTAGCACGAGGAGGAGTTTCAGGCGGCTGAAGGGTCAGGGCCGCTTCCCCCCCCCTCACCACGCGGCCCTCCAGAGCCTGTTAAACAGCCGGGGGGGGATGGATTCTCCCCTCAAACGGGGGAGGGGAGAAAGGCCGTGGCAAGCGGGGTTGGGGGGCTTGAAGGAAAGGGCAGGCAGGCACGGGTGGCCAGTAGAAAGGCGGGAGGGGGTGGGGGTGGGGGGGAGAGGAAGGTCGCGTCTGCTTGTGAAAGCGCAAAACCTCTCTAGGATGCCTGCGACCTGCTGAACGCGTGCGTGTTTTTGCCCGCCCAGCCTTGCTGACCCGAGGCCTTGCTGGCAGGGCGAGGTGGGCTTCTGAAGCAGCTGCTTGTGTGAGAAACGCTAATAAGGGGAAAGCCCTGGGTGGTCAGTAAGCCATGGAAATTAATAGTATCCCCCCACCCCACCCCACCCCACCCCACCCCAGGGTAACTTGGCAGGGCATTGCATTGAGTTCCATGTCATTGAAGTAACAGCTGGATATTGATGCCACCTTGAGTGTTTCAGAGGAGCAGCAGCAGCATGTAATATAGGCTCGCATGCTACAACTCTCTGTCGAAGGGGCTCCTGGTGACTGCAGGGTGCAAGGGAAACTCACAATTCAGATGAGTGTTGCTGAACTCTGCTCCTTGTTTAGTGAAACTGACAAGTGAAGGAAGGCTGCCCTGCAAGGCTAAAAAGTGTGTGTATGAATAAACTGAAGTGAAGTTTCCTCTTCTCTTGACTCCTTCTGCACCTCTTGTCCTCGCAGACTATCCCAACAATTTTTGCTCCTTATCTTCCACACTTTGGCATCTGTGCGTATGAGACAGGTGCTGAAGATAGTGCAGTTTACTCTGGGCAACATGCACTTCTATTTACCCACAGTTGGTGATATGGTGATGGCATAAATGCATCATAGTCCCCATTTTGCAACAGCTGCTTTTTGTGAGAATATCTGGATGGCCGAGGCAGAGGAAGGAACTGCAGCTCAGAAGTACAGTACCTGCTTTGCCTGCAGAAGGTGCCAGCTTGAATCTTTGGTAACTCCTGGCAAGGACTCCTGCCTGAGCTCCTGGAAAGCCACTGCCAGTCAGCACAGATGGTCCTGAGCTAGATGGACCAATAATCTGACTCCGTATAAGGCAGCTTCCGATGTTCCATTGCTAGCTTTTGAGATTGTCGTTTGGATCCATCCCTTCTTTCCTGGCCCCCTAGCATCAGATCTGTTAATGGTAGAACAGCCCATTCAAGCAAAAGGTACTTGCTAGTCTACAAAATTCTGCCTTTGACAAGCTTCCATGATAAATATCTTGTATAAAGCTCCTAACAGCCAATCCTGTGCCGACTCAGGTTGCACCTAAGCTCATCAGAATCAGTTGGCTTAAGTTTGTTTAATTGGATAGGCCTAATCCCTTTTGCTTGTTTGAACAGCAGTTGTATAAATGCATGTTGAGACTTGGTAACCATTTTCTGGTGCTAGCTATCGAGATAGTCAAGTATCTTCGCTCATGTTGGTCATGAATGGGTTCTAGAGAGGACTTGTCATCTTCAAGCAAAGAAATGGGATAGGGAGATGAATTAAGATGTGGATGTTTTTCAGTGTTGACTTGTGTATATGAAATTATATATTTATGATTTTGTGCAAACCAGTACAATAGTTCCTCTGTTTTTATGCTGGTCAAAACTTAATCTCTGATCTCAGTGTCTCAGCGTTTCTGTGCTGAGGATTTTCTGCAGAGCTTTTAACCTTTTAACACCATAAATACAATATAATTCTTTTATGACTTGTAACCCCATGATCAGACCACGGACCAACGTTGAGAGCTGCTCTCCAGCAAAAGTTTCTTGTCAATTAAATGTTCTAAAAGTATGAAGACCATTTCAGGTCTTCTATAAAGTCTGCTAATAGAGTGAAATGTGTGGGCCTTTTTAGAGGGTGGAGGAAACCTATAATAATTTTGGATGCTACCATATTTGATGGGTAGATACCAGCTAGTGGAATCTTCCATATTCAGTTATAGTTCTCAGTTTTGCATAGTATACAGCGGTGTCCTGGTGTTAATGCTAATCATAGAATAGCAGAGTTGGAGGGGACCTGTAAGGCCATCGAGTCCAACCCCCTGCTCAGTGCAGGAATCCACCCTAAAGCATCCCTGACAGATGGTTGTCCAGCTGCCTCTTGAAGGCCTCTACTGTGGGAGAGCCCACAACCTCCCTAGGTAACTGGTTCCATTGCCGTACTGCTCTAACAGTCAGGAAGTTTTTCCTGATGTCCAGCCGGAATCTGGCTTCCTTTAACTTGAGCCCATTATTCCATGTCCTGCACTCTGGGAGGATCGAGAAGAGATCCTGGCCCTCCTCTGTGTGACAACCTTTTAAGTATTTGAAGAGTGCTATCATGTCTCCCCTCAATCTTCTCTTCTCCAGGCTAAACATGCCCAGTTCTTTCAGTCTCTCTTCATAGGGCTTTGTTTCCAGACCACTGATCATCCTGGTTGCCCTCCTCTGAACACGCTCCAGCTTGTCTGCGTCCTTCTTGAATTGTGGAGCCCAGAACTGGACGCAATACTCTAGATGAGGCCTAACCAGGGCTGAATAGAGAAGAACCAGTACCTCTCGTGATTTGGAAGCTATACTTCTATTAATGCAGCCCAAAATAGCATTTGCCCAAAATGATGTTGCATAAGTGTAAATCAACATTTGTGCAAATACAACAATGGCAAAAGGGGCCATTTTTCTTTCAAAAGGAAGTTTTCTGCTCACCACATGCCTTGCTTTAAAGAAAAATTACCCTGTTCTTTGCTGCTGTGCTGCTGAATTTTGGTGGCAAATTTTGCTGTTGTGCAGGCATTGGTTTATGCTACCATAACATTAATACAACTTAATGCTGTAATACATCCCTCAGTAGATCACAACAAATGTATTTGTAGATGCTCTCAGGAGCTTGGTGAAGCACTGCTGATGGTTTTGTCTTTGGGATAAGTTGAGCTGATTTTTATCACAAGGCTATTTTTTTAGTGCAAAACTGTGTGTGATATCCATGTATGTGTGTGTGTTTGTTTATTTCGATCATAGACCAGCACAACAGAAAACATCACAATAATATTAAAAACCCCAATATACAATAAAACACATACATAAAATACATAAAACGCGGCAGTCTCAGCCTAAGTCTAAGATGCAATAAAATTCTTCAACATCAATTTCCGTCGGCTTATGGCAGCCGCACAAAAACTGGCCACTTTTAGAGTAACCTGAGGATTCTGATCTGATAGAAGATGTTTTATGTAATATTCATCTGATCTACCGGGAGTTCGCTGCAAGATAGAGGTTATAAATGTTTGGCGCAAATCTTGATAAAAGGAACAATACAGCAGAACATGGCCTACTGTTTCCACTTTACCCATCTCACAAGGACATACCCATTCTTGGTAGATATCCATGTAACCCTAGAGATGCATGGTGCCAGCTCTTTAAATAAACAGTATTCCAGTCATCAGAGTTTCCTTTGCACTAAACATCTGCAGGCTTTGATATCTGAGGTTCATGGGACCTACTCCTGAATAAGTGTGTGGAACTTTACAGCCTTTAATTTTATTTTTATTTTTTAGAAAGAAAAGGAAACCTGAGTGTCACACACAGTAAACGGCTTTCTGTTGTGCGTTGTGTGCTTTTAAAAGCAGATATATGTTTATAAAAGGGGTGGGAAAGCATATTGAGAAATGTGATGCTGCTGTTGCATGGGTTGTGCATTGCCATTTGTAGCCCATTCTTAGAAGGTCCTTAAACAGATGTAACTTCCTCCAAGTGCCTTGGCAGACTTCCTTCTGAGGTAAGGAGCACTTGCTGGAAACAGAAAACACAAATTGCTATCCAAAAAGAGAGAACATGAGCAGAATTAGGGCCAGCTCTACCCCGTGCTGTAGGTTTTGGGGTGCCGTTTAAGAGCAGCAAATTATCTATTATATTTTTACCACTGTGGAAACATCATTTGGATTTTCTGTATCAATCCCCAAATATTGTATGCTGCCGCTCAGCAGGACTACTACATATTGTCATTGTTGGTAGATTTGAATATCAATCCTATAATTACCCACATGTTTTTAATCGGTTTTTAATGCTTTATGTGTGTATGTTCTGTGTTTTAGAGTTTAAAATTTTGTATACTTGTTTTTACCTCAATTTTAGAATTTCTGTAAACCGCCCAGAGAGCCCTGGCTATGGGAGCGGTATATAAGTTTAATAAATAAATAAATAAATACTTCCAGGGAAACTAATAGAGAGAGCTCGTTAACACAAATTATGTGGGTGTGCACTCAGATTTTGATGTGTGATCATCAGCGACATGCCCCACCTTTACTTTCACTTTTATTTGAGTAAATCACGCCAGCAATCATACTTCTGTCTCAGCAAAAATCAGGTCCGGTGAACATTGCGTGATGTTTTTCTCCTGGAGTGGCCAGGCTGCATCTCATTACAAGTTAGTTCCTGGAATTGACAAACATCTGTTCCCAGAAGGTTCATTATGGATATTTTAATAGATCTGGAAGTTTGGCTGCACACCTGAGCCATTCTGGAAATCTGTGGCGATAGAAGAAAGAAATTCAAAGGAAAAGCTGGCTTACTAAGTGGTTGGTACATCATCTGGTTAAATAAATGATTCTGTATTTAGGCGGGGAATAAACTGAATAACTAATAATTTTGCTCACGGCAGATACAGTTACTTTCAGCAGATTTCACTACACTTTCAGTAGAGCCAGAGAGTTCTAATGCCTGCTTTCCCATGAAGCTCACTTGGTGAATATGGGCCAGTCGCTAGTTGCTTCTGGACTAGCCAGTGGGTCTGCAGTTGCTACACATTATGCATTTACTTGTTACAGAGACATTTATTTTCAGTATTTTTGTCCCTCTTCTCGACCAAAAAGTCTTCCAGGTTATAAATAATAAAAGAAGATAGTCCATGCCCACATGCTTAACCATCTAAAATACATGACTCACAAAGGAAAAGGAATGGGAAGGGGGTAGGGGTGGGGGAAATTCAGTTTTCAGCAGGGCTGGTGGAATGGCCTTGCTTCTTACTCTCTTCTCCTTCAGCAGAGCTTGCTGGAATGGTTGCTGGGGATGACTGCTGAGGGAGGAGGGAGGGACCTTAATGGAGGTGATCTTCAGGGCTGCTGGAATGGTTCATCCAGCTGGACATCAGGAAAAACTTCCTGACTTGTTAGAGCCGTACGACAACGGAATCAGTTACCTAGGGAGGTGGTGGCTCTCCCACACTAGAGGCCTTCAAGAGGCAGCTGGACAACCATCTGTCAGGGATGCTTTAGGGTGGACTCCTGCATTGAGCAGGGGGTTGGACTCGATGGCCTTGTAGGCCCCTTCCAACTCTGCTATTCTATGACTCTATGATCTCCCTCCTTTCATCTCCTCCAGCACAGCCTGCTGGAATTACCAACTTCAATAACCAACCTATTTCATCCTAGTATTTTCTATGTTGTCTTGTCAGAGTTGGTCTGTGGCAATTTCTTTCACTCAAAACACAGTTGCAGCACCAGCCTGTCCAGTGTGGAGTGGCAATGCTTTATTAAGGCTTTTCAGGGCTATTGTGCTTTTTATTAGAAACTTCTTCCTTATAACTTCTGATTGCTTCCTGTTGACCATGGCCAGGAAATTAAGATGCCTCCTAATTAGTATAACCTTTTGCCCACTGTTGGGAGGTTTTTGATTAGTGGCGTTCTTATTAACTTCTTCTTTTTTATTGTGAAATAAAGCTATATTGTAACAACAACAAAAGAGAAATTAGAGACGAACTCAATAATTAAAGCACCCTTCCCAAAAGGAAGCAGGACTTGGGTAAGGAGCAATTCATTAGTAATGGTCTCTGTGTGCTTAAGAGGAAGCAATTATAGATACAAACCACAAGGAGGAAGGTTCTAATTAAAGTTGTAGGGGGTCTTTGCTTGACTTCTGAATAAACTGCTCAGAAGATCCTTGGGCATGGGGAAGGGCATTGTTGAATCCTATAGTGCTATGTGGAACTATGTTTTTATTTTCACTTCCAGCTCTTTTCAGATAAGCGGTGCTTAGGAGGGCCCTAGAAGCAACTATTCTTAGTGGGGAGAGATGAACCCTGTGTTCTATGTGTGGAAGAGTTAGTGTAATTGCTCATACTTAAGGCAGCCAGATTCTTTTCAGTTTGAATTTACAACATTTAGTTTTGAAGTGTGTACAGACTATTTATTTTATAAAAAGAAACGTTGACAGAAGCAAGCAGATTTTGCTGGTCTAATACTAATTTAAGTGTATGGTGCTGCGGCTCTGAGAACCAACTCCACAGCTTTAACCTGTTATGGTTGGTGATATGTTCAGCAAGGCTGCCTTCCTGGCTGTTTGACAAATTGTGTCATAATTTTGTTAATTGTGCTATTCATACTGCTTAAACAGCACTGCGTAACATAGCTATGAAGAGACCATTGTGGGTTAATGGTGGGTGCAGACTTGCACCAAAGCTAGCAGTAATAACATTTATTCAAAGTGCTTCGTAATGTCAGTAATCCTTGCAACAGCTCTGTAAGGTAGGTTAATGTCCTTTCCATATTGCATACAGGGAACTGTAGGCTGGCAGGGAGGTGCATAAGTTTATAGATTTGAAGTAGACATTCCCTGGCTTACTCAGCTGGCCCAAAGTCACCCAGTGAGTTTCCATGGCCAAGTGGGGACTAGAACCCAGATCTCCCGACTGCCACTGAAGCAGAGACTGAAACCAATAGTGATGGCTATAGCTCAGAAAATGAGTCTGATTAAATTTCATGCATATTCATTGAATCTTGGTCCCCCCTTTTCTTCTCAGATCTTTTTATGGGGATGGGGGCTTTATGTCTGCTTGACACTGCGGAGGATATTGCATTATATCAATTGTTCCAAAAAATTCAGTTTTTTTCTGACCCCCCCCCCCCCCCATGGCTTCAGAATTTCCAGAAATTTTACATCTCTGCCCCTAACTACTGTTGAAACGAGTGAACTCCCCCTCCTTGCCCCACTCTATTATGGAGATGTGATTTAATTAGAAGACCACTGTTCTGAATGGTACATCTGATGACTTCCAGCATTCCTCTCCCCAAACAGCATTCTGCTGTACTATAGTGTGCGTGTGTGTATCTCATTTCAGATTTAAAAAGAGCAATTCTGTCTCTCCTCCAGACGCTCTGTGGTCTGGCACATATTGACAAAATGCTTGAGCTCAGGGATGTTGCAGTAGATTAGCGTGATGACTTGCTTGAACTGCGACTCTCAACTGCTTCTGTGCAGACGGAGGCTAAGCAAGGCGTATGTACAGCTTATGCAGCTCTGTCGTGATACCTTAGTGAGTGGTTCCCTTTGGGGTATGGGTCAGATTTATTTGCATAGTTATTAAATATATAGTTAAGTCATTTGGTGGATGCCTTGTCTTCACAAGCTAGTGGGGCATATTGGTTAGAGTGGTGGATTATGATAGGGCATATAGAATTGTAGAGTTGGAAGGGGCCTATAAGGTCATCGAATCCAACCCTGTGCTCAATGCAGGAATCAAGAGGCAGCCGGAGAGGTATGCTTTAAGGTAGATTCCTGCATAGAGATGTGAAGGCCCAGAATAAAACCGGAAAAAAATGGTAATAAACCATTTTTTCCTTTTTTTTTCTAAGCCTTTTTTCCCCCCGAAAAATTGAAAAAAAATGAAGAAAAAATTGATTATTGGGATGTTTTATTTTAGCATGATGAATAAAGTTTAAGATGTGTTCAGATATTTACTTCTCCAAATGATTTCTAAAAACTATGTGCAGTATCAGATTATTACAATTTCTGTGCACCAAAGACAAGCGAAGTCCTAGGTTCCAAACTGAGACTACAACTCTCAAATGCAAGAACAAGATATATTTCTGCCTCTAGGGGGCAGCATTGCCATTGCAGCAGAGACTGAAACTAATAGTGATAGCTCTAGGTCAGGAAATGAGTCTGATTAAATTTCGTGCATATTCATTGAATCTTGGTCCCTGCCTTTTTCTCAGTTCTGTTTATGGGAATGGCTGGTTGCAATTGTAAAAATGTAATCCTTGCCTCTCTTGGCTAATAAAAGCTAGTAGGGATGGAACAGCCGGCTGGGCCAAGGAGGTGATTAATGCCTCTCTACGAGAGGGAGTGGTCCCAGACCGTCTGAAAGAGGCGGTAGTGAGACCACTCCTGAAGAAAACTTCCTTGGACCCGGAAAATCTTAGTAACTACAGGCCAGTAGCAAATGTTCCATTCCTGGGCAAGGTCCTTGAGCGGGTGGTGGCGGGCCAGCTCCAGACACTCTTGGATGAGACTGATTATCTGGATCCATTTCAGTCGGGTTTCAGGCCCGGCTTTGGCACGGAAACAGCCTTGGTTGCCCTGTATGATGACCTATGTCGGGAGAAGGACAGGGGGAGTGTGACTTTGTTGATTCTCCTTGATCTCTCAGCGGCTTTCGATACCATCGACCATGGTATCCTTCTGGAACGTCTGGCTGAGTTGGGAGTGGGGGGCACTGCATTGCAGTGGTTCCGCTCCTACTTAGCAGGACGGCTCCAGAAGGTGGTGCTTGGGGGACATTGCTCGGCCCCGTGGACTCTTCAGTATGGAGTTCCGCAGGGATCGGTCTTGTCCCCCATGCTGTTTAACATGTACATGAAACCGTTGGGTGCGGTCATCCGGAGTTTTGGAGTGCGCTGTCATCAGTACGCTGACGACACGCAGCTCTACTGCTCCTTTTCATCCTCATCAGGTGTGGCTGTGGATGTGCTGAACCGGTGCTTGGCTGCGACAATGGACTGGATGAGGGCTAATAAACTGAGGCTCAATCCAGACAAGACTGAGATGCTGCTGGTGGGTGGTTCCTCTGATCGGATGGGGGGTGTTCAACCGGTTCTGGATGGGGTTGCACTCCCCCTGAAGGAGCAGGTTCGTAGCTTGGGGGTTCTCCTAGAACCATCTTTGTCACTTGAGGCTCAGGTGGCCTCGGTGGCACGGAGTGCTTTCTACCAACTTCGGTTGGTGGCCCAGCTAAGCCCCTATCTGGACAGGGATAACCTAGCTTCAGTTGTCCATACTCTGGTAACTTCCAAATTAGATTACTGCAATGCCCTCTACATGGGGCTGCCTTTGAAGACGGTCCGAAAGCTGCAGCTTGTGCAAAATGCGGCGGCCAGATTGATAGCTGGAACAGGGAGGTTTGAGCATGTAACACCGATTCTGGCCCGCTTGCATTGGCTGCCTATATGTTTCCGAGCCCAATTCAAGGTGCTGGTCTTAACCTATAAAGCCCTACATGGCTTGGGACCACAATACCTGATGGAACGCCTCTCCCGACATGAACCTACCCGTACACTGCGCTCAACATCTAAGGTCCTCCTCCGAGTGCCTACTCCAAGGGAAACTCGGAGGATGGCAACAAGGGAGAGGGCCTTTTCAGTGGTGGCCCCCCGACTGTGGAATGATCTCCCTGATGAGGCTCGCCTGGCGCCAACGTTGTTATCTTTTCGGCGCCAGGTCAAGACTTTTCTCTTCTCCCAGGCATTTTTAACAGCATTTTAACAGCATTTAACAACGTTAAGTTTGTTTTTAATGGACCCCACAATTGTTGTTTTTAAATGGATACTGTTGTTTTTATACTGTTTTTATGTGTGTGTGTGTGTGTGTGTGTGTGTGTGTGTGTGTGTTTAAATTGTATACTTTTAATGTTTACTATTTTTAAATGTTGTAAACCGCCCAGAGAGCTTCGGCTGTGGGGCGGTATATAAATGTAATTAAATAAATAAATAAATAAAATTTATGTCTGCTTGACACTTTAGAGGACTAGCTGTGACATAAATAATTTTCTGTGTTACTAATGTTGATGGTTTCTTCTGTTATTTTTTAAAATTGTTTTTTGCCTGCTCATAAGCTGGCAAAACCAAGAGGTTCTTTACAGTTCAGGAACTTGAAGCTCCATTTGTTACTGAAAGAAGTAAAAAAAAAGTAAATTCAATTTGTAATAATTGTTTGAATACACTACTTTTAATATACCAAATGTAATAATTTTATGCCAAACTAACTTGGAGATAATTACATTTTATGTTCCTAAAGTAACAAAGTGACTTTCAATCTCTGAAAAGTGCTAATGCATTATTTCAATTTTTCTGAAAATTTTTGTTTTTTTCTGAAACCCCCAAGAAAAAAACCAGGTTTTTTTTCCATGGCTTCAAAATTTCTGGAAATTTTACAACTCTATTCCTGCAATGAGCAAGGGGTTGGACTCGATGGCCTTATAGGCCCCTTCCAACTCTACTATTCTATGATTCTAAGTACTTCTTCACACAGCACATAGTTAAACTATGGAATTCAATTGCACAAGATGTGGTTATGGCCACTAATTTGGATGGCTTTAAAAGAGTTTAGACAAATTCCTGGAGAAGTCTTTCAATGGCTACTAGTCCTGATGTTTATGTTCTACCCCCACTGTCAGAGGCAGTATGGTTATGTACACCATTCCCTGCTTATGGGTTGCTGGTCAGCAGCTGATTGGGTACTGTGTGAACAGAATGCTGGACTAGATGGGCCTTTGTTCTGATACAACAGGGCTCTTCTTATGTTACGTAATTTTGTTAGACGATCAGCAATTTCACATTTCAGTTCTTTAGGAACTCTAGTATTTGTAAATAAGAGTGAGAACTTCATCTTTTATCACCACTTTTTGCCTCAGTTCTCAGGCTTCCTTCTTGAAAACATCTGTTGAGGCCCAGGTATCTGTCCTTCATCATCTGCAGTGAAGACAGATAAAAAGAATTCATCCAGCTTCTCAGCATTCTCCTTATCTTTCTCTTATCCTTTTCATCCACCAGTCCAACTGTCTCCCTACTTGATGGTCTGCTCCTTGTCTGTTTAAAGAAATCTTTATTGTTGGACTTAATGTTGTTAGCGATACGATCCTCAAAATGGGTTTTTGCGTTTTTGCATCTCCTTTGTGCAAGCTTGTGCTCTGTTTTGTTTTCCTCACTTGCACAAGACTTCCATTTTCTGAAAGAAGCCCCTTTCTAATGGCTTCCTTGACACTGCTCATTAACCATGCTGGTGACCTCTTGGACCTGGTGCTACCTTTCCTAACCTGTGGTACATATTTTAGCTGAGCTTCTGTTATTGTGCTTTTGAGTAACTTCCACATGTTTTGAAGGGATTTAACCCTCTTGACTCCACCTTTCAATTTCTTTTTCACCAGTTCCATCATTTTAGAGAAGTTTCCTCTTTTGAAGTCAAATGTAATTGTGTTGGACTTCCTGGGCAGTTTCCCAGTTTAGTCTATATTGAATCTGATAGCACTGTGGTCACTGTTACCAATTGGTTCTACAATATTCACATCTTGTACTAGGTCTTGGGCGACCCCATTTAGGATTGAGCAGGGGGTTGGATTCGATGGCCTTTCCAACTCTGCTATTCTATGAGTCTATGAGTCTATGATTAGAGCTAGGGTCGTCGTACCTCTGGTAGGTTCCATGGCCACCTGTTTTAGGGCACAGTTGTTTAGGGCAGTGAGAAATTCAACCTCTCCAACCTGGTGCCCTCAGATGTGTTGGACTACATCTCCCAGCATGGTTGCTGACAATACAAGATTTTAAACCATGGATTGGCAACCCAACGCCCTTCGTACCTCCCCCATACCTTCCATTTCCCCTCACTCCCAGTCCCACTTTTTCTTACCGCTGTCCTCCTTGAAGCTGCCAAAAAGCAGGAAGTGGGACTTTGCTCACCGCTTCCTTTATATAGTGTGAAGTTAGTGTGAAGGTGCTCATGGGCTGGCAGGGCTGGTGTGAGCAGGCAGGGCAGCGGTGGGGAGAAGGGCAGTGGTGTTGAGAGTGTGTGTGTGGCAGAATTGGCAGGGTGCAGGTGGCAGAGGAACCCTGTGGAGGTTGTGGGCTGGGGAAAGATGGCAACAGCTGAAGTGGCAGGAAAGGAAATCCTGAGCAGGTGACGGGGGGAGGGGGCTGTGGGGGGAGAAAGGAGAATACAACAGGAGAAGTGCTGCTGCACAGATGGGGGGAGGAGGAGGAGGAAGAGGAGGAGGAAGGAAATCTAGGGAAGAGGTGGGCAAGAGAAGAGGAAATCCAGAGGTGGCCTGTGGAAGAGAACGTGCTGAGCATATGCTTTGCACACCAAATGTCCCAAGCTTGGACAACCTCCGTCCCCATCAAACACTTGCTTCCTCTGTGCGACAGGAGGCCCCTGTGTGAACAGAACGCTGGACGAGAGGGGCCTTGGGGCCTGATCCAGCCTCAGGGCTCTTCTGATGCCCTTGAGAGTGAGCTATTGCCTGTGTGAGTTCACCCATGAAACGGCTGAGCACATGCTTTGCGAGCTGAAGGTCCCAAGTTTCAATGACACCTCCCCCCCATTCCAAGATATTAAAGATGTTTTGAACAGATTCTTCTTTTTAATTACTTCATAGAATCATAGAATAGCAGAGTTGGAAGGGGCCTATAAGGCCATTGAGTCCAACCCCCTGCTCAATGCAGGAATCCACCCTAAAGCATCCCTGACAGGTGGTTGTCCAACTGCCTCTTGAAGGCCTCTAGTGTGGGAGAGCCCACAACCTCCCTAGGTAACTGGTTCCATTGTCGTACTGCTCTAACAGTCAGGAGTTTTTCCTGATGTCCAGCCGGAATCTGGCTTCCTTTAACTTGAGCCCGTTATTTCGTGTCCTGCACTCTGGGAGGATCAAGAAGAGATCCTGGCCCTCCTCAGTGCCTTTTGCTTTTTATGTGCTGGGTTGTTAAGCCCCCCCAATGGCAGCCAATTTTGTGGTGGTGCCTTTGACACTTCCTTAAAAATCCAAATGTGCCTTTGGGCCCACAAATGTTGCCTAGCCCTGCTTTAAACCTTTACCTCTTTCTCTTGGCACCCATTCTCACTAGGTCCCAGCCTGCCTGCACTTTGAGATCAGCCTCAGAGGCCCCGCTAGCACGCCCATCTATGAGAGCGATGAGGCTGGAGTGAGGAAGGGCCTTTCAGTCGTGGCTCCATGTTCGTAGAACTCTGTTCAAATTGAATTGCATAACGCTCCATCACTGTAGATGTTCAAGTGGGCTCTAAAGATCTATTTGTTTTACAACTGCCTTCTCTCGAATGAGGATCTTCTTGGGTTGCTCTATCTATAGTGTTACTGCAGCCTGTAACAATCTGTCCTTCTTCGTGGCCTCTGTGCATCACACATATGGGTTTTTAGTTCTTTTAGTTTGTTTTCAGTTTTTGTTAAGTCTTAATTTATTATTGTTAGTATTTTTTGCTATTTTACCCTCTAGCGATCTGGGATCGCATCAGGAAGGGCTCACATGGCTGTTAAGGCCTTTTTTCTGAAGATCCTAGTCATCCCTCGGTGGCTGAGACAAGCATGGTTCACTCTACTTCTGAAGATATCACAGAGTAGGGTCCTCCGACTCCCATCAGTACTGAGCCTCTTTTGCTTACATCCTGACCAACAAATGCTCAGACTCATTGCATGAAGAATCTTGATACCATAACTAATTTTGACATGAGGTCCATTCCATATTACACCCAGCCTGTAAGCTGGCAACAGAAAAATCATCTACCACGAAATGGAATGTTTTTTCTAAGTACTCGGATCTTCAGGACTTCCATCCTCATTCAGCCTCCTTGAAGGATGTACTTACCTTTACACTCCTTATATGCTAGGGCTGAAATAGTTGTCAATACGTCTGTACTAGTTGCTTTATCTGAGCCTGAGTTTCATTCCAGCATGCAGTTTATCAGTCTTGCTACACTCTCTGGACAGCAAATCCATCTGAGCCAATGGCAACCTTGGATTTCAGGTTACATTTTTGGAAGGTTCTTTTTCAATTACTACCTTCTGCCAGTTTCCTTCTACTCCAGTGGAAGTCGCATTACAATCACCTGATGTAAGGCAAGCTCTTGTTTTTGCAAGGCTGCATTGGGCCAATTTTGTAAGACTAAAATACCATTTGCCTGTTACACTGTCCTTAAACGAGGGCAATCACTATTGTCACAAACATTTGTGGTGTGGATTGTGAATGCTATTAAACTGCCCTATGAGTTGGAGGGCTTACAACTCAATGGCCTTGTAATACCCCATTCTGTACTCACTGCCTCAACGTCGACAGCCTGAGGCAAGTGACTGTCGATCCTGGACTTCTGCAGAGTGGCTGCTTGGTATATGGCCACCTTGCAAACATCCTGCAGAGATGAAGTTTATATCTTGGAACCTTCTTGGGTGAGGGGGGTTAACCCAAAAGCAGCGCAGCTTGTAAAAAATAATAATTAAAAAGCGGTCTCCTTGCTGCCTCTTTGGGATTCTCCTGAGAGAATCAGTGACTGCTGAATAGTTGGGAGCTGGTGTGTGGGTTTTTTTCTTCCCAGTTCTCCCTGCCTTCCTCAGGACAGCTGCTCAGGTTAAAGCAAACTGCTCTAGAATTGTACGTTTAAAAAGGAAATGAAAGGGCAGGAAGATCTCAGACGCATATCCAGACATGAACATTCTCTAATTACCCTGCGCCTTCTCCTTCCCTCATGACCCCAATTCTAATTAAAGCCTTGAACAGCACTTGACTAATTGGATGAGTCAGAGGAACACTAATCTGGGTCAAGGCTTCCTCAAGCCTGTCTTCCTTCCTGCCCCTCCTTGCTTTCCCTTCCTTGTTTCCAGGTGGAATTAATGCTTCCACCTGGAAACAGTTCTGCTGCTGCTGCTACTGAATCCTTGAGGAAAGTGGGAAGATGTGATCCAGAGCAGTCATCAAGCCAATTCATACAAACACATTTAAGTGCAAGAATTTAGGTGCAAGAATCACCATCAGGCAATTCTTCCACCCTACCCCACCAGGTATAACTGTGGGCCAAATGGCCTTTGTAAAAGGCCGATATATATCATCCAAAGTATACACCTGCCAGTGAGAGGTGGTGCCCTTTCAGTTACGGAGCAGTGCAATGAAAGGACCACTGGCTTTGGGAAGCCTAGATGCTCTGCCAGGGCTTTCTTTGTGTTCCTCAACTATTATTATTATTATTATTATTATTATTATTATTATTATTATTATTATTATTAAGCACCATCAGTGTACATGGTGCTGTACAGAGTTAAACAATAAAATAGCAAGACCCTACCGCATAGGCTTACAGTCTAATAAAATCACAATAAAACAATAAGAAGGGGAAGAGAATGCACCAAACAGGCACAGGGGAGAGTAAAACTAACAGTATAAAAGTCAGATCAAAATCAAGTTCTAAAAGCTTTAGAAAAAAGAAAAGTTTTTAGCTGAGCTTGTAGTTCTCAAATGTTCTGGAAGAGCGTTCCAGGCGTAAGGGGCAGCTGAAGAAAACGGACGAAGCCGAGCAAGGGAAGTGGAGACCCTTGGGCGGGTGAGAAACATGGCATCAGAGGAGCGAAGAGCACGAGCGGGGCAATAGTGTGAGATGAGAGAGGAAAGATTGGAAGGAGCTAGACCGTGAAAAGCTTTGTAGGTCAACAGGAGGAGTTTATATTGGATTCTGAGGTGAATTGGAAGCCAATGGAGAGATTTCAGAAGTGGAGTAACATGGTCAGAGCGGCGAGCCAAGAAGATGATCTTAGCAGCAGAGTGGTGAACAGAAACCAAAGAACTGATGTGAGAAGAAGGAAGGCCAGTGAGAAGAAGGTTGCAGTAGTCCAACTGAGAAATAACCAATGCGTGAACAAGCCTTCCTCACAGAGCCAGATGGGGGTCTCCTGCTAAATGTCCAGTAGTAACCTGAGAGTGTTTATTGAGTGAGAGAGAGCCTCTACGACTGCCTAGGTCTGGCTTCTTAAAACACTTATGTGTTTGGAGGATTTGCCATTTTCTAATTGTGGAGGAAGGAGGCCTATAGTCCTGGCAGCTTGCCCCATCCAAGAGGCAGAACAGGGCTCTCTGTGCTGCGTCATCTTTAGGGTGTGGCCATTGTGAGGCTCTGTGTGTGTGCGCGTGCGCGTGTAGAATCAGAGTACTGTGGGTCATCTGGTTCCGTCTGCTCCCTTGAAACAGGATATCCTGTATTTAAAAGATCCCTGAGAGATTTCACTGCTAAAGAAAAGGAGACGTATGCTTGCTGCTACATAGCCAGGGATCGCTCTCCCTCCAGCTAAAAATCAATATTGAAAGCTGCTGTCCTTTTCTGTGCCTTCTTGAGAACATTCTAGGCACCTGAAAACGGATGGATAAGGAGAGCGGTTGATCTTTTCTCCAGGGCAAACATACCCAGTTCCTTCATTCCAGGGTTGATTAAAAAAACCCCAATGATTCCCCTCCTTGTTTCCAGGTGGAATTAATGCTTCCCCCTGGAAACAGTTCTGCTGCTGCTGCTGCTATTTTATTTTTTTTTAAAAAAATGGATTTTTAAAAAATTAAAATCAGATTTTGACATTTTCTTAAAACAATTAGTAAAAAAAGAGCCTAGGTCAACAGTATCATCATGAATACTAATTGCACAACTTTTAATTAATAGTCCACTAAGATGGCACATTGTTTTAACTGCTTTTATTGCTTTTAAATTTATATTGTTTTAACTTGGTTCATGGTTTAATTTGTTTTTAACTGTGCATATTTATTGTTTTGTAAGTTTTTATCTGTACGCTGCCCTGAGATCTTAATGGTATAGGGCAGGATGCAAATGTTTTAAATAAATAAATAATAGTCTGTGAATATTTTAACAGCAGTTTATGGCGATGGGAGATACCCTGATCCGTCCTATTATGCACTGTGTTCATGCAGTCCTAACTCCTGAGGAAATTTCTGCATGTATCCTCCACTGTAAATGGGAAATTCATGGCATGGCGGCAGCAGGGCCCTAAAAGAGATCCTATCTGGGAGTACTTTGTTTCTGTACCTGCTGTACTTGAAATTGCCCAAATATTGTTGGGTTTTTTTTAAAGAACTTTTACATTTATCTAAAAACTTAAATAGTAACTTTTCAAAAATCCAGGTGTGTACTGTGTTAATGTTGTTTGTTTGTTGAAGAACACTTAACTAGAAAAATAAACAATCTTACTTGTACAAATTCAAAGCCTTTTGGTGATGGTGATTCCGGCACGTCATGACAACAATATCATGATTAATTGAACAGTTGGAGCTAGGTCATCTCCTGAATGACTTTACAAGTTCATTCTGCTTTAGTACTAAACTGTCCAAATTATCATCCCATTTTTTGATGAAAATTAATCTGAAAACAATTTAGAATAATTGCTACCTTCTAATGAAACCTGCATTCCTGAATATGTATCAAGGTTATATTGAACAATAATGTATGTCTACTAAAAATGATGATTAAATAAAAGCTTCCTCACTAGTGATTTAAACTGTGATTTAAATAATTAAAATTGAGTCCTTCAGAGAACTGGTTTAAATCAGTTTGATTTGAATCAAATTAGCCCTGCTTCATTCTCATAGGATTTGCTTTCCAGACACTTTATCACCATTGTCTTCATTCTCCTCTGAATTCTTCTGTCTGGTGTGATGTGTGCCTTTGCTTGCAGGCAGCGTGCTGTATGAGTCAGAGACTGGTGTGCCCCATTGCGTGGTTCAGCATAGGGCTCTCGGATCCTTTAATACATTGTGCGTTGAACTGGTAGCATTAGCAAGAGATTTTGCAGGCTCAACGCTGTACTGTAATGAACTAGGATAGCAGTAAAGGAAAAAACTCTACTGCTAATTGCAGCTTCTAGAATTCTACCGGCTATTATGGTCAGAACATAGAAACAACAGTTTCTGCCTAGAGTGGAAATTGGTCCCCAGAGTTAAACCTGGCACCTGGGGGTGCTCTCTGGGCACTCATTTGGCAAAGTAGAGGCAAAGAGCGACAATGCAGAGCATGGTAACTGGCAGTGGGATTTGGTGACAGGTTACCTTGTGGCAAAAGAAGAGGTCTTGGTTCATCACCTCCTCACAGACTGGCCACTCAGGGCCTGGTAATTGCTCACACACACACACCCGGGTCCAATACACCCAGGAAGTGGATAGGCCCATATCCTTTCAAACATCTTATTTTTTCTTCATTCTGAAAGGTTATCTCAAGTGGTGGTGTCAATCCCATCCTTACAGTTAACTAGGCTACTGAGTTTCTTTTAGGTATAGAGTGTTAATTTTGGTGGCAGCGGTTGAAAGTTTTAAAGCTGAGTCAGGATTCCGTGGCAGGGAGGTCTAATTGGGAACTTCATCAAAAACTGTGCCAGTGAGTTCCATAGACCCAAGCCTCAAAGTTGTTTTTGTTTTAAAATGTGCAGCAGAACATGTCAGATAAGCTATGTGTTCCGCTGCACATGATGGCATTGGCAGGATAACAACATACAAGGTTCCCTTTGATGAGGAATTTAGAGCTACATTCATTGACTACTGCAGCATTGAACCAGAACAAGCCAGAAACACAGGACTCTATAGAATAGAACCCAAACCATCAAGAACGCACGTTTTCTTGACATATGGTGAGTCTAGTCACATATTGGGAAATTGAGCATGACTTGGAGTTCCCTTAAATGTCTATCACTAAAAGATAAATTAGATCATAATCTTAAAGAGGAATGAAAAATAACTATGCTGGGAATTGTACAGGGAGGATGGGTAAACAGGAAAAAATCTGTTCCTGAATTTTTCAAGTCTTTTTCAGGCCTTCACATTTCTTTAAATATTTTTTTATTATTATTTTTACATTTTTATACCGCCCAATAGCCGAAGCTCTCTGGGCGGTTCACAGAAATTAAAACCATAAGTGGTTTTAACCAACAGGTTAAAAAGACAAATACAAAATACAGTATAAAAAGCACAACCAGGATAAAACCATGCAGCAAAATTGATATAAGATTAAAATACAGAGTTAGAACAGTAACATTAAAATTAAATTGTTAAAATACTGAGAGAATAAAAAGGTCTTCAGCTGGCGACGAAAAGAGTACAGTGTAGGCGCCAGGCGGACCTCTCTGGGGAGCTCATTCCACAACCAGGGTGCCACAGCGGAGAAGGCCCTCCTCCTAGTAGCCACCTGCCTCACTTCCTTTGGCAGGGGCTCACGGAAAAGGGCCCCTGTGGATGATCTTAAGGTCCGGGCAGGTACATATGGGAGGAGGCGTTCCTTCAAATAACCTGGCCCCAAACTGTTTAGGGCTTTGAATGTCAATTCAAACATACCAGCACTTTGAATCGGGCCCAGACCTGGACTGGCAGCCAATGAAGTTGTAAAAGGACTGGTGTGATGTGATCTCACCGGCCATGTACAGCCATGTGGAAGAATGTCCAGGCCACAGAATTGCTCATGTGAGGTAGCAGGGCTGCTAAACGTTAACCGTGAAGATGTACTGGCAGGTCGCCTTGAGCTGAGTCTGTCCGTATTGTTTTCATGTGCTTTTTAGTATTCAGAAAGGCAACTGAAGTTCAGCTCTCAAATGTGTCATCCTAGTGATGATGAAATTCTCCAACATGCTTAGAAATACAAGGCAGGTAACAAAGTACTAAAGCCACGCTGAAGGATGGTACTTGGTGCGTATGAGAAAGTGGGAAGGAAGGTGCTGGAAGAGGCTTGAGCAGAGCACCACTCAAGTTTTCACTAAAATTGGCATGACTTTGAGAAGGGCTCTCCGCTCCCGGAACATCAGCTACACCATGCTAAATCACTTATTCCTGTCTTCACAGGTTCAGGGTTGTTTTAGGAGATACTTGAAATTCAGAAATCATTATATATCAGTGGAAAATGGCTCTTTCTCTCTATTGTTGTGCAGCCTACATTGTAGCGGTGTTCACTGCAGAGGATACAGGACAGAATCCTGTTCCTGAACTGATGTTTTCAGGAGTCTGACGAACTGAGGCAAATAGTGGTGACAAAAGATGAAGTTGACAAATTGAAAGCAAATAAATCACCAGGCCCAGATGGCATCCATCCTAGAGTTCTCAAAGAACTGAAATATGAAATTGCAGACCTTTTCACAAAAGTATGCAACATGTACCAGAGGACTGGAAGATGGCCAACGTAACACCAATTTTAAAAACGGGATCCAGGGAGGATCCAGGAAATTACAGGCCGGTTAGCTTGGCATCCTTTCCAGGTAAATTAGTTGAAAGCAGGTTAAAGACAAAATTAGTAAGCATATAGAAGGGCATGTCCTGCTGAAGAAGAATCAACATGGCTTCTGCAAAGGCAAGTCGTGTCTCACTAATCATCTAGAATTCTTTGAGAGTGTCAACAAACATGTAGACAGGGGTGACCTGGTGGACATCGTTTATTTGAACTTCCAAAAGGCTTTTGATAAAGTCCTCCACCAAAGACTCTTGAACAAACTTACAGTCATGGAATAAGACAAGATGTCCTCTTACAGATCAGTAACTGGTAAAAGAATGGAAAGCAGTGAGTAGGAATAAATGGTTAACTCTCCCGATAGAGGGAAGTAAATAGTGGGGTCCCACAGGGATCGGTATTGGGACCAATTCTTTTCAGCTTGTTCATAAATAATCTGGAATTAGGAATGAGTAGTGACGTGGTCAGGTTTGCCAGTGGCACCAAATTATTTAAGGTTGTTAAAACACAAATTGATTGTGAAGAACTCTGGAGGGATCTCTCCAAGCTGGGGGAGTGAGCATCCAAATGGAAGATGTGGTTCAATGTAAGCAAGTGTAAAGTGATGCACTTTGGGGCAAAAAAACCCAACTTCAAGAATAACTTGATGGGATCAGAGCTGGCGGTGACCGAACAAGAAAGAGATCTTGGGATTGTGGTGGACAGCTCGATGAAAATGTCTACCCAGTGTGCAGCCACTGTAAAGAAGGCAAACTCCATGTCAGGCATGATAAGAAAAGGAATTGAGACTAAAATGGCCAGTATCATAACTGGCCTTATACAAATCTATGGTGCAACCACACTTAGAATACTGTGTGCAGTTCTAGTCTCCACACCTAAAAAAGGATATTATAGAGCTGGGAAAAGTGCAGAAAAGGGCAACTATAAAACGATCAAGAGGTTGGAGCATCTCCCCTGTGAGGGAAGGTTACATCAACTGGGATTGTTTAGCTTAGAAAAAAGGCGGCTAAGGGGAGACCTGATAGAGGTGTACATAATGATGCATGGTATGGAGAATGTGGACAGGGAGACATTTTTCTCCCTCGCTCAAAATACTAGAACCCAGTGGGGACATTATCCCATGAAGCTGATTGGTGTGAGATTCAGGACAAATAAAAGGAAGTACTTCTTTACACAGTGCATAGTTACATTATGGAACTCACTACCACAAGATGTAGTGATGGCCACCCATTGGGATGGCTTTAAAAGGGGGTTGGATCAATTCCTGGAGGAGAAGGCTGTCAGTGGCTACTAGCCCTGAGGGTTGTGTGCTATCTCCAGTATCAGAGGCAGTAAGCCTGTGTGTACCAGTTGCTGGGGAACATGGGTGGGAGGGTCCTGTTGCAGCATGTCCTGCCTTGTTGGTGCCTGGCTGATGGCTGCTTGGCCACTGTGAACAGAGTGCTGGACTAGATGGACCTTTGGTCTGATCCAGCATAGCACTTCCCATGTTCTTAATACATGTGTGTAAGGCAAGTTGAAGCTTATAGCATCCAGAATTTTGCAAAGTAGTTCCAGACCTGTAGGAGTCAATGGGAAAATAAAATGTTAATTGGAGCAGATGAAACCAAATTACTTGTACTATTTGCACTCCTGCTTTAATGGGCAGTTGCTTCTAACATGAATACTTTGAAACTTTGCAGCATTCACAATGGTATCTTCCAGAATAAATTCACTAAAGTTTGGAAAACAAAGGTAGTTATTGATTTATATGTTGAATCTGCTTTTATTTGCATTGACTTGCAATGGCAGGCTGTACTATTGTGATTAATGAAGTATTACTGGTGTTCTTTGAGACCTAAGGGATCTGCATATCTTAAATGGGTTCCTCTTCAATATCATAGAATCATAGAATAGCAGAGTTGGAAGGGGCCTCTAAGGCCATCAAGTCCAACCCCCTGCTCAATGCAGGAATCCACCCTAAAGCAGCCCTGACACGTGGTTGTCCAGCTGCCTCTTGAAGGCCTCGAGTGTGGGAGAGCCCATTATTATTATTATTATTTATTTATTTATAAAGCACCATCAATGTACATGGTGCTGTACAGAGTAAAACAGTAAATAGCAAGACCCTGCCGCATAGGCTTACAATCTAATAAGCCCACAACTTCGCTAGGTAACTGATTCCATTGTACTGCTCTAACAGTCAGGAAGTTTTTCCTGATGTCCAGCTGGAATCTGGCTTCCTTTAACTTGAGCCCGTTATTCCATGTCCTGCACTCTGGGAGGATCGAGAAGAGATCCTGGCCCTCCTCTGTCTGACAACCTTTTAAGTATTTGAAGAGTGCTATCATGTCTCCCCTCAGTCTTCTCTTCTCCAGGCTAAACATGCCCAGTTCTTTCCGTCTCTCTTCATAGGGCTTTGTTTCCAGACCCCTGATCATCCTGGTTGCCCTCCTCTGAACACGCTCCAGCTTGTCTGCATCCTTCTTGAATTGTAGAGCCCAAAACTGGACGCAATACTCTAGATGAGGCCTAACCAGGGCCGAATAGAGAGGAACCAGTACCTCACCCTATATCTAGGCTGCTGTATTTTATTAAGGAAATAGCATGCTGCCACATCAATATTCTCTGTTGTTCTGGTTATTGGAGCAACATTGGAGAGTGTAGGTGCTGGTAGTATAAGTAAACTCTGGATCTCTCACTTTTGGGGGCTGCTGAAAAGGGGCTGTGTATGACACTGTTTAATAACTGTTTAGTGACATTTGTGAGCTAGGGGATTATTATTATTTTTATTTACTTGTGGCTAGGGATGGCTAGGGATATCTCCTAGCCATTCTTCTCTCCCGGTGTAAGTCCTGTTCCTCTAAACTGTTGGGCAAGTTGTGGTCTCTGTATCAAGTGGTCCAACATGTCCAGCCATTTAGGTCTGCTGGCACCAGTTTCCTCTCACTCTCTATGGGGTTCACACGGTTGGAATTGATTGAGAAACCATTGTATGCTAAGAATGTGCTGCATTAGTCATACAGGCCTTTGTGTCCTCTGCGATGAATTTTTGTTAACACAAAGGCTCATAGGATGGAAATAGAGCCACACTGTGTTAAGGGACATAGCTGGCAATAACAAATCTGCCTTTCAGCATTTCTTCAAACAGTACTTCAAGTAGGGGAAAGAAGCAAGGTTAATGTCCATATGCGTTGACTCTTTTTAAAAATCTGTTTAGAATACTTCTATGTAGCTTCCTGGCCAAATGTTCTCAAAGCGCTTCACATAGTTCAAGGTGGCTGTTGTCAAACATGCTTCAGTGAGGCTGAATACAGTCTCACTAGGGAAGGGGCTTTTTGCATGAAGATCTTGCACCTTAGACTAGGCAGTAGCCTCCTGCTCACCCTACAAGTTCTGGTCCATCCCTTGAAGCTCCCATCTCTCTCTTTTTCTCCCCCCCCCCCCCACTCTCCCCACCAGACCACATCAGGATATCAAGGCCAGGGCGGTTCCAGCCGTACAGTTCTTCCCTTGTACAGCTGTCTTGTGGGTAGCTGGGGGACTCAGAGGAGGGGGCTTGATGGAGTTGGCCTCACCATTTGCTGATGTCAGTGGTGTTGGTTTGGGTGGTTTTGACCTCGACAGTGGTGAAAGAGCAGCCCTGTCCCTGAGCATAGAACTGGGACCCCCAGTTCTATGTGTGGACTCTCCCACCCTAGAGGCCTTCAAGAGGCAGCTGGACAACCCTCTGTCAGGGATGCTTTAGGGTGGATTCCTGCATTGAGCAGGGGGTTGGACTCCATGGCCTTGTAGGCCCCTTCCAACTCTGCTATTCTATGATTCTATGATTCTGCTTAGCTTAACTATTTTCAATCTCAAGTAAGATGTTACTGTTTACTTCCAGTTGGGCATATTTATTTATTTAAAACATTTATATCTCGACCTAGAATCATAGAATAGCAGAGTTGGAAGGGGCCCACAAGGCAATCGAGTCCAACCCCCTGCTCAATGCAGAAATCCACCCTAAAGCATCCCTGACAGAGGGTTGTCCAACTGCCTCTTGAAGGCCTCTAGTGTGGGAGAGCCCACAACCTCCCTAGGGAACTGATTCCATTGTTGTACTGCTCTAACAGTCAGGAAGTTTTTCCTGATGTCCAGCTGGAATCTGGCTTCCTGTAACTTGAGCCCATTATTCCGTGTCCTGCACTCTGGGAGGGCATTCCACAGTCGGGGTGCCACAGTCCATATGAGTCACTAGACCCTTAAGCGCTGCTCCAAAAGCACCGACAAAACAAGTGGTTGATCCAAGCAAGAGAGAGACAAGTCCCCACACTGGGAGTGAAGGTGACATGGCAGGAGAACTAAGGAAAATGCCATAGAGATTAATCCAACAAGTGCACGCTGGGTGCAGAAACTGGAGTTTGCATCTTTATGTTGTGTGGTTTGCCAAGAGGGACTATGCCCCTACGCTCTTGGCCTTTCCTGAGTAGTAAATTGGGTCAGCCTGCTCACCATCCTATAGCAAGGCAGTATCGTGCATCACTATGTTCAATGTCTAAGGTCCTCTTCCGGGTGCCTACTCCGAGAGAGGCTCGGAGTGTGGCAACGAGGGACAGGGCCTTTTCGGTGGTGGCCCCAGACTTTGGAATGATCTCCCTGACGAGGCTCGCCTGGCACCAACGCTGCTATCTTTCCGGCGCCAGGTTAAGATTTTCCTCTTTGTCCATGCATATGGCGGCACATCTTAATCACCCACATGTTTAGGGTTTTGTAATGGTTTTTAATGCTTTATGTGTGTATGCTCTGTGTTTTAGAATTTTAAATTTTGTATACTCGTTTTTATCTTAATTTTAGAATTTCTGTAAACCGCCCAGAGAGCCCTGGCTATGGGAGCGGTATATAAGTGAAATAAATAAATAAATAAATCTTAAAAGGAAGACATGGATGGAGGTTTACAACTGGTCTTAGGTGGGGTGGCCCTCCCCCTAAAAGACCAAGTACACAGTTTGGGAGTCCTCCTGGACTCTGAGCTCACTGGGGAAGAAGCCCAGGTGGCTGCTGTGTCCCGGAGTGCATTCTATCAGCATAGGCTGGTATGCCAGCTGCGACGCTATCTGGAGAGGATGGACCTTGCCTCAGTTACCCACGCAGTGGTCATGTCCAGGCTGGACTACTGTAATGTGCTGTACGTGGGGCTGTCTTTGAAGATGGTTCGGAAACTTCAGCTGGTGCAGAATGCGGCTGCCTGAGTATTGGTGGGGGCGAGGCGAACTGGCCACATAACACCTGTGCTGCACCAACTCCTCTGGCTACCTGTGTGTTTCCAAGCCCAATTCATAGAATCATAGAACAGCAGAGTTGGAAGGGGCCCACAAGGCCATCTAGTCCAACCCCCTGCTCAATGCAGGAATCCACCCTAAAGCATTCCTGACAGATGGTTGTCCACCTGCCTCTTCAAGGTGCTGGCTTTGATCTTTAAAGCCCTAAATGGTTTGGGACCAAGCACCTTCACCCTTATCAGCCTGCCCGCCCTTTAAGATCCAAAAGAGAGGCCCTTCTCACCTGCCCACCAGTGAGAGAAATTAGGTGGGTCTCCACATGGGAATCATAGAATCATAGAATAGCAGAGTTGGAAGGGGCCTACAAGGCCATCGAGTCCAACCCCCTGCTCAATGCAGGAATCCACCCTAAAGCATCCCTGACAGAGGGTTGTCCAGCTGCCTCCTGAAGGCCTCCAGTGTGGGAGAGCCCACAACCTCCCTAGGTAACTGGTTCTCAGCAGTGGCCTCATCTGTGGACCGAACTCCCACCGGCGGTCTGCCATGCACAATCCTTACAGGCTTTTAAGAAGGCCTTGAAAAACCATTTTATTTCACTACAGCCTTCTCATAAATGAATACCATTTTGCTGCCGCTGCCCTTGTTGTTTTTATTGCAAGTTTTTTCTGTTAGCTTTTATTGTTTTTAACTGATATTTTGCTTTCGATGCTTTTATTGCTTTTAACTTTTATACTGTATGTATAGTTGTAAGCTCTGCTGGCTGGGGCATTCTGGGAAATGCAGTCCAACACATCTGGAGCGCCCCAGGTTAAGGAAGGCTGCCCTAGGGGCTTCATAGCGCAGGGTCTCTTCAGCACGGTGCGCAGAAGACAGAGCAAAGCATCGTGCTTACGTGACTTCGTGCCACGCATTGTCCTGCCTCCGTGTCCAGCGGCCAATTATGTGGTGTAATTCAGCGTGAAGTGATGTTGCTTCATGGGTTGTGCATACCTAGAGTTTTGACAGCAGCTCATTGCACCACCTAGTTAAGCCTCAAATGTGACACCAGCCGGAGGTATTCATAAGAACTGACACCCCCCTGTCATGCCCCCCAGTTCAAACAGTGAGATGGTATTGATGGGAACAAATGTCCCACTTAAGGTGACTGTTCTACAGTGAATGGTTTGTTGAGGCTCAGAATAAACTGTGACGTTTGTTTTATTTGTTTTTATCTTGGTCTTGCATAACTAGCCATTATAATTAAGAGTACATAGCTACCGTGTTTCCTAATTAGGTCAAAACAAAACACAGCCAGGGAGAGGTGTTGTCCACACGCTCTACCTGTCACCATAGCTTCAAGAGAAGCATGGAAAGGAGTTTCTGGTAGTTCTGTGCCTGGTCTAGCCAGTGAGGGTCTGTTGCACCGCTGTGTCCTGCTTGTGGGTCCCTGGTTGGCCATTGTGTAAACAGAGTGCTAGATTATCATAGAATCATAGAATAGCAGAGTTGGAAGGGGCCTACAAGGCCATCGAGTCCAAGCCCCTGCTAAGTGCAAGAATTAGATGGAGCCTTGGACTGATCCAGCATCCAGGGTTCTTTGGATGTTCTTAAAGCAGGAAGGTTAGCAGTAATAGTAAATTTATTTAGAGCCATAGGCCACCACAATATACATTAAAAAGTACATTTTAAAAATTATTATTATTATTATTATTATTATTATTATTATTATTATTATTAAACTTCCTGACTGGTAGAGCAGTACAACAATAGAACCAGTTACCTAGGGAGGTGGTGGACTCTCCCACACTGGAGGCATTCAAGAGGCAGCTGGACAAGCATCTGCAGTGGCAAGAATGTTTAAAGTACAATATTTATTTATTTATTTATTACATTTCTATACCTTCCAATAGCCAGCACTCTCTGGGCAGTTCAATGCTGGAAAATAAAAGCAGGATATTCTGACTCTGTTCAGCCGACACACTGAAGTCACAGTGGTTAATAACTTTGAGCTAAACATTATGGCTTAGTGTGTCGTGTGAACCATTCCTGACCATGGTGGCTACTTAATCACGGTTTAAATACACTAAGCATTTACTGCAAAAGAATTTGCAGCCTAACCAGGGCTTAGCATGATCACATCTGAACAGACCCACTGTGGATGGATGGTTCCTGGAAATCTGGGAGGTGTCACTTGCTCAAAAACTGACACAGCATAACTAATCAGAGGGATTATTAAATTAGTTTTGTTTTTAGAAATGTGGTTCCCCTTCATTACATACATTAGTGCAGCATCTGCAGACCAGCATCTATCTAGTGCGCAGTCCGTAATAACTAGTATGGCTAATAATTGGAAAATTAACCATTTTTTGACTGTAATTGAGCTTATTTTGGCTGGTTTTGCACATCACTTTAAGCCAGCCTTCCTCAACCTGGAGCGCTCCAGATGTGTTGGACTGCAACTCCCAGAATGCCCCAGCCAGCTGGGGCATTCTGGGAGTTGTAGTCCAACACATCTGGAGCACCCCAGGTTGAGGAAGGCTGCTTTAAGCCATGGTGGGTTGTTATGGGTGGTGGCGGCAGGGTGGCTTTAATGCAATGTCTGAACCCGGAGCGGGTTTTCCATCATTTTTTCCCACTTTCCAAACAAGCCACCCTGAGAACCCATAGCTTGTAATAGGGTTGTTTACGGTGGCTTGTCCCCAGGGTGCCTTGCTCTGATGCCTGACCCCGGCAGGATGGTTTTATTGTGGGTAGTCAGGGACAGGTAGAGAGCCGCCCAGCAAGAGCAGCGGAAACCGCTGCCACTCCTTGTGATCTCACCACCATTCTCCTCATCCCTTCTTAGCAGCACTTTCTGCCTCAGGATAGAATTCTTTAAAAAACATTTTCATAGAAATCTTGAAGGACACTGTAGGGTATCATGTATGCGTTTGCAGTTCTTTAAAAAAAAAATGGCCCTGAATGTCTGCTGCTAGGAATTCCTCCCCCCCTACTCAGTTTACTGCTCTGCCTTGAAATTTGTGCAATCCCCCCTCATTCTACTGCTGTGCCATGAAATTTGTGTAGTTTTAGCCATCTGTTTCACTTGTCTGCTTTAAAATTTGTGAATATTTACCTACTCAGTCCTGCTCTGCCTTGAAATATGTGTTTGCTTGGTGATCCCACTCACTGCTCTGAAACCCTTGTATACCGTTGACAGCTAGTAGTAGAGGCCAGTGGAGGGAAGTGACTGCAAGAAAGTGCAAGAAAGCGGCTGCAAGAAATGGCTGCAAGAAAGGCCAATGCTCTTTGGGGCTGCATTAATAGAAGTATAGCTTCCAAATCACGTGAGGTTCTGGTTCCTCTCTATTCGGCCCTGGTTAGGCCTCATCTAGAGTATTGTGTCCAGTTCTGGGCTCCACAATTCAAGAAGGACGCAGACAAGCTGGAGCGTGTTCAGAGGAGGGCAACCAGGATGATCAGGGGTCTGGAAACAAAGCCCTATGAAGAGAGACTGAAAGAACTGGGCATGTTTAGCCTGGAGAAGAGAAGACGGAGGGGAGACATGAGAGCACTCTTCAAATACTTGAAAGGTTGTCACACAGAGGAGGGCCAGGATCTCTTCTCGATCAACCCAGAGTGCAGGACACGGAATAATGGGCTCAGGTTAAAGGAAGCCAGATTCCAGCTGGACATCAGGAAAAACTTCCTGACTGTTAGAGCAGTACGACAATGGAATCAGCTACCTAGGGAGGTTGTGGGCTCTCCCACACTAGAGGCTTTCAAGAGGCAGCTGGACAACCCTCTGTCAGGGATGCTTTAGGGTGGATTCCTGCATTGAGCAGGGGGTTGGACTCGATGGCCTTGTAGGCCCCTTCCGACTGTGCTATTCTATGATTCTATGACTAGCACATTGGTGGGAACCGAAAGCAGCTGGTGGCTGTAGGCAAGAAGGAGCCTTTGGGGCAGGTGTTATTGCTTCACTAGAACATGAAGCAACCTTTTAAAAAAAGAAAATTGTTCCTTAGCAAGGGAAGTGCCAAAGTGGAGGGTGCAATTGACAAGGTCTTTGACAAGAGGGAGATTTTGGTATGCTTGGCTAAACGGGGCTTTGCGCACTTGCCCAAGACCATGAAAAAAAGTGAATGCGTAAGGGGCTCAGAAAATTGTTTACAATCTTGGTGTGTGAGTGAGTGTGAGAGAGAGTTTCATTCAAGAAGTACTGGTAGAAGATGAAACTGAAAGAAACGTTCTCACAAGGGGGGGATATGGCTATGCTGAGATCAGTAACGGACAAGTGGTCTTGCAGTCCTGCACGCTTGTGCAAGTCCTCTAAAATGAAAATTAAAACAGATATTTTTGAATGCTTTCCCATGTTCGTAAGGGCTCAGAAACTTAAATTTCTTTGGTGATCTGATGTGGGGGTGGGGAGTAAGTGTGCTGATGAAGGGAATGAGGTGTTCTGCCATTAAGGTACCTGGAATACGTTCCAGGAGGACTGAGAGAACTGAGGGAGAAACAAGCCACAGCAATCTGCCAGACAGGTGATTGATTGTCCGCTGGGAGTACCAGACCAGCCACCCGCCCACCGTGGTTTATTCTCAGGCTGGCTTAGGGTGACCTGTGAAGTTGCCCAATGTATACTGTAAGGGCGAAGAAACAGAATGAAAGGATCTTTTTTTTTTATCGTTCCTCTTAATCTGTTTTCTCACCAGGTCCTGGAGAAAAATCCCAACACACCTATGAGCCATAAAGAGATCCTTCAAGTAATCCAGAAAGAAGGATTGAAAGAGATCAGGTGAGTACTAATTGCGTAACATTGCTATAGTGCTCAGAACTACCAGTAGCAACTATCACCCTGCTACGCTTTGCTTTCAAGCTATTATTTTGTGGGTTGGCAGGGGTGATGCCCATTAATTAAGCAACACAGCCCCTCCTTGGTTGCACAGTACTGTATTTGATTATTTATTTATTTATTTATCTGTGGCACCTTTATACTGCCCAGTCACCGAGGCTCTCTTGACAGTTCACAATTGAAACCATAACATACAATAAATCAAAACATATAAAGCTTTAAAAGTTTATAAATACCACGTAAAAGCAAAATAAACCCAGCAGCAGTTACAACCGAGGGAAAGCCTTTGTGAAAAGATGTGTTTTCAGGAGGCATTTAAAGGATGTTACATTTTCCGCCTCCCAAACCGCACAAGGGTGCTGCTACAGAGAAGGCCCTGCCATGAAGATTCTTCATGGCGGCGTTCCATTCATTACGAAGTGATGAGGGGGACTCAAGATCCCGAACTCAAAAGGAAAGGGGCAAAAGGGGGGAGAGAGGGCTTCTCTTGTGTTGGGGGGCAGAAACAGACAGCTAGATGTGGGTGCTGGGGCGCCCTTTGAAAGATAGAGGGGGGTCATTTAAAGATAGGATAAGGAGATCAGGGGCATTTGGTGGGGGTGTTGCTGTACATTGCAATGGGGTTTATTGCCATTTCTTTTTCTGAGGGATTGATGGTGTTCTGCTCATGAACCATGTCCTCCCCTCACATTCACTTGGGGGGGGGGGGTAGGAGGGGAAGGGAGGGGGACAGAAGAGGGCCTGGAAGTTCAATAGCAACTAAGGGGCCTCTTCTCTCACCTCTGCATTTGCCCTTTTGCAAGTAATGCGACAGCCCTGCTGCGTAATTCACCCTCATTCCCTTTCCTTCTTCTCCTTCACCTTCCACATGTTTTTTTTTTTATATCAATAAAGTTTTCCCTCTTTTACTTCCAGTTATGGGGGAAGACTTTTATGTGCACACGCAGCATCTAGAGCGTTTGAGGGGAGGATAGATAGGCGCCATCTTGGTCTCTGGCAGAGAGGCTGTTCTTTTTGAAGGGGCGGTGGCAGGTTGCCCCATCTTTGCTTCTGGCTGTGATGGGCTTCTCGTTTTTACTGGAGGTGGGGAAGGGAGAGAGAAGAAACGACCAGCGTGAGCCGCGGTCTTTGTTTCTGGCACAGAGGCTTCTACTGTTTGGCTATTAATGCCCAGGCTTTGAACTTCTGCACATCTACAGTGCTCAAGCTTCAGTTTAAAGCAAAAATGAGCAAAATCTGTCGGGTAGATCTCTAGTAATAAGCCTTACACTACCGTACTCTTATATAGACTATGATCATGAAATGATGATGATGATAATTAGAATAAATATCTAATAAAATTAGAATAGCAAACAGTATATCTAGTTTAAGCTTATGTTCCACGAGAAATCAAAAGACCAAAAGAAATTGGGAATTTCTTTCCGGAACAGGAAAGGGGGGGCATTATATTTTCCAATAAATAAATAACGAATAAAATGACTGTTGTATCTAATGCCTCTCAGAAGTTAATTGCAAATGATTTGAATTCGACTCCTATTTATGCTTAAGAAACTTCAACAATTCCCCTTCCTTCAAGGCTCCAACCGAAAATAAGGCACTCAGATGGCTGAAATGTTCGTATGTCGTGTGTGTGCGTGCATGTGCAGAGCTTGAGCATGTGAGGACTTTGCAGTTGCCACCAACAGAAAACAGTGTGGTTCCAGGGATGTGTGCCATGAGTCCTATTAATTCTGATTTGGTGCTTTGCTTGGCCGGCCTGCACTTAGTGGACGTCCTGGCTCTGGGCACAGCCTAGGTAGATGCCAGGTGGGTACAGAATGACACTGCACTTCCACACTCAGCAGCCTCCTCCAAAAGCCAAGTTTGTGCTGATGGCATCTTAGTTCTCCCCCCCCCCCCAATGCCCTGCTCAGTCTCTCAGCCATGGGTCTTTAAAGCTGCCCCTTTCCCAACAGCCGTGCTGCTTCTGCAGTGGTTTTGACTTGGCGTTTTCTCGTAGCAGCCTCAAGTCGAGAAATGCACAACCGCCACCAGAGTTTTAACCTCAGCAGCTGGACGCAGAGGGCCTAGAGCAGAAATAGCCTCACTGAGTCTCTCTGGAGAGTTGAGACGTGGCTTTAGCCTCTGTGCAAGCAGGAATGTGTGTTTGGATTCACTGTGGGCAGGGCAAATTGGGGCTGGCTCCTGCAGCTCAGTGAGAGTCTCCTTGGCTCCCACCTGGGGGCGGGGGGAGGGCATTGATTCTGTAGCTTGCCCCATCAGGCTAAGTTGTGTTCGTAGCAACAATACCAATAGGGATCGGAAAAACAACAGTAAGGCCAGAAACCAACGGCAAACCAGAGACGGCTGTACTAGTTGTGTTCCCAACATGTTTTGACATGTCTTTATCAAGGCTAAAAACTCTTAAAGGCTTCTCCGGAGGATTCCCTCTCCCTTTATTCATCCAAAGAGACGAAGAAAGGGAGGAGGAGACCAAATTCTTGCTTTGATAAAGGCCCGTGTCGAAACGGGTTAGAAAACAACCAGTGCGGCTGCCTCTCTTGTTCGTTTTTGGTCCTGTTCATCGCCTCTGCTTGAGCGCAGTTCAGAGGGGGCAGGGCAGGGCACCTGGCCTCCAGTCCTTGAGACTTTGGGTCTTGCAGGCCTTGGTGGCATCTGTCACTCTGTGCTGCCGGCAGTCCCCTCTAACCCTCCCCTGCCCCATTTGAAAACCATTGCCATCTTTAGCACCAGATTAACAGTCCACAGCAGCCAGGGGATAAATCTCTGGCCTGTGCAGAAGTGTTGCTTTGCTGGAGGAGGTTCAGAGGAAGGCAACCAGGATGATCAGGGGTCTGGAAACAAAGCCCTATGAAGAGAGACTGAGAGAACTGGGCATGTTTAGCCTGGAGAAGAGAAGATTGAGGGGAGACTTGTAGTGCTTGTAGTAGCACTCTTCAAGTGCTTGAAAGGTTGTCACACAGAGGAGGGCCAGGATCTCTTCTTGATCCTCCCAGAGTGCAGGACACGGAATAATGGGCTCAAGTGACAGGAAGCCAGATTCCAGCTGGACATCAGGAAAAACTTCCTGACTGTTAGAGCAGTACGACAATAGAACCAATGGCCTAGGGAGGTCATGGGCTCTCCCACCCTAGAGGCCTTCAAGAAGCAGCTGGTCACCCATCTGTCAGGGATGCTTTAAGGTGGATTCTTGCATTGAGCAGGGGGTTGGACTTGATGGCCTTAGAGGCCCCTTCCAACGCTACTGTTCTATGATTGTATGATTCTGATTCTATGCTAAATACTTAAAGAACACACTCTCTCTCTTTTTTTCTCCCCTCCCCCTACTCCTGCTGCTTCTTCTTCTGAATTTCAACCAACTCCAGAAGGTAAGAACTGTTGTTGATGATGTCTAAGTGCCATTGTATGTCACTAAAATAATATTTCAGTTGATTTAATTGGAAGCAACAAGGTTGTTTAAGCATGCAGGCCTAGAAGTGGAGTCATTGCAGTACTGTTTGGCTAAGGGCTTATTTCTGTGCCCGCCTGAAGCCTCAGGTTGTGGGAGGCAGTGGCTAGCCAAATGGTGTGGGAAGCCTCCTGAACAAGGCCCTGCCTTCAGTCCTGCTTGACCTGAACAGCTGCCTTCACTTTTGGTGGCCTGGCCTGTGGCTGGGCTGAGCAAAAGAAGCTTAGCGGAGGCTCTTCAGCTGGGATGATTTCATCTCTGATTAACACGCCAAGCTTTTCTGAGCCATCTTGTGGTTCACCCTAGAATCTCCTGAATGCTGCATTAGGCTAGAGGCGTGTCTGCAGTGCAGAGTAACCACTTGCTGCAGCACGCTGATGGAAACGCATGATGCATCCCTGGCAGAGAGAGGCACCTTATGCCTGCAGCCGTGTCCAATGACTCCACATGTCTTATACCCTGTGGAACCAGCTGTGCAAATTTTGGCATGGCCCAGTTTGGTTTTGCTATCATACCCCTCAGATGTGGTGAAGGAGGTAGTAAAGGCCTTGCATAATCTTAGAATTGGATGCATTTCCTGGGTGCCTTTGATCCCCAAATAAGCAATATGCAGACATGCCCTAAATGTGAATGCTGAAACCTTTCTGCACAATCTTTGTGTGCTCTCGTTCTAGTTACAAAACTTTCTGCTTGTACATAAACCAAGCAGGGAAAATGAACTGACGAAAGCTAATCCCTCATTCATTTTGCAACTAAAGTAAATAAACTAAATTGTATTGTGGTGGGTGGCTTCCATTTTAAAGATATTCTAGCCAGTGTTTTTCTTGTATGGCTTTGGTGCTTGGACAAATGTTTCCGTACTTTAAAGCCAAATCTTCCGGCATATTGCAGTAGCATTTTCTTTATCCAGATCTCTGTGGTTGACAAACGTAATGCAGGTTTAAAGCATTGCATATGAACACACCTGGTCTAAATGTTTGGGGTTGCATTTGTTGCTTTTCTGGTTATTGAAATACCTGATGTACAAATAGTATAAAGAAATGTATAAAACAGCAGCAGAAAAATGCAGGTAATAAGACTTGCTCCAACTGAGCTTAATTTCAGTGATGTTGAGCTTTAACAATAAACTATTCCGTGTTGGAAGTGGCTTGTAGTAGTCTTAAACTGCTTCTCCGCTTGATGGTGGATATGCAGCGCACTCTGGCAGCTGAATTGGAGGCAACTCTAGTTTTTGGAACTGCTTTGATAGCCGCCCTGCACTTTAATCTCAAGCCAGTGCACTCTTAAACATGACATCTCTTACAGACAGACACAGGTCCAAAGGAATGAGGAGTTGGAGCCTTTCCAGAAGCATTGTTAGACCTTTCTTACATTTTGGTTGACTCTGGCTATGGTCTGGATGGAGACAGGGAAGGATGAGGCCTTACTTCTCTGAGGCATCCCTTTTTTGGACGTTACCTGTCTCGTAGGTGAAGGATGTGGAAGAAGAAAGGAATTTCCTCCTCCTTTGGGGAGTTATTCTTCCTTAATAAACATGGCCTGGCTCACATGGAGGCGAATGTGTATTTGAAGAATCATCCAGTGGGGCAAAGCCCTTGGCAGAGACAGGCCACTTCTCTAACTCCCCATGTAGTGTACTGGTCAAGCAGCTGTGATGTCTGGTGGCATTCCCCTGGGGCTAACCTTGCGCCTTTGTTTTCAGTGGGACTTCTCCTCTTGCGTGCCTGAATGCTATGCTGCACACCAATTCCCGTGGGGATGAGGGGATTTTCTATAAGGTCCCTGGAAGGATGGGCGTCTACACATTAAAGGTAAGCGAGTCTCCTGCTTGAACGCAGAACTGGCTCTTGGCAGGTTAGGCTGCTGTTCGGAACGCCTGGCCTGCCAGGCTGAGAGAGCTTCATGGGGCGGCAGACGGATGTGGAAAATAAACAAATGTGCCCGGTGGGGCTTAGAATAGAGTCCCTCTAAACATGAAGGGGTTTTATCCCTTTGTTCCTGACCTGGCCTTTAATACTCATGGAATGATGGTGCCTTACAGCAATAGCTGGGATCTACTGGTGGTTTTCTCAGTGAGTGGTACTAGATTAGAATTCCTGGGCTGTATTTATTTATTTATTTAATTTTATTTATTAAATTTATATACCGCCCCATAGCCGAAGCTCTCTGGGCGGTTTACAAAAGTTTTTTAAAAAGTACACAAAATTTAAAACCATCAAAAAATATGCAAAAACAACAGTATAAAAACAGTCTGTCGTAAGTTCAGTGTAGATAAATGCATGTGTATGCGCTCCGTGAGCTAAATGTATGGCTCATGACATGTGGTCAGTAATTGGCTTCACCCCTTGAGCCACCATTTCGTGGCTGGCTTTGGTTGGTAGACCTAGCAAGAGACAAACTAGATCCTACAAGCCCAAAGTCTGCCCATTCCTGATTGGTTCCCCTGCAACCACCGGAATCAGACAGCCGGCGACAATCACAGTAGTTTTGTAGGGAAACAGCAAGCGGGATCCCAGTCCAGGAAGCCTCCCAGAAGTGTTAATTCTTTGTCGGTGGAACTGCTGCAACTTTGTCCGCTGCAGCAGACAGTGGGAACAGGGTGTGCCCCACCCCTCCCCGGTGGATTCTGGGGGCAATGTGGCCCCCAATCCCTGAGTGGGTGGGCATCTGTTGCTTTCGGGTATGTGGGATCCTTTTTCTGGACAGGGATTTGAGAAGAGGATCCACTGCGCTTCAGAAGCCGCAGTCTGAACATAGGTGCCTCCACAACAGACACCTGGACAGGCCTGCTGTCAGTTTAAACGTGGCTGGCACACAAGATCTTCTTAGTAGATTATTAGGCTCCCTGGTTTTTGAGCCAGAAGGTGGCATTTGTTCTTCGGTTCTTGCCTTCTGCTTTATCGCTCTCAGTTAATGTTGAACTAAAAAACACACCCCAACACCTCCTGCTTCTGAGTCGGTCTCTCTGTGTTTTTGTTTGTAGAAAGATGTTCCAGATGGGCTGAAAGAACTGTCTGAAGGCTCGGAAGAGAGCAGCGATGTGCAGTCTGACTCCCCCACCTCAGAAAACAACAGCAGCAGCAGCAGTGACAGGAGCAGCACCAAGGAAGGGAGGAAAAGCAGGTGGCGGAGGAAAGGTAGGTGTATCTGAGGAAACGGCAAGAGGGGTGGGGTCCCTCCTTTAGCACGGCCAGCAGAAGCGCCCCGCTCTCCGTTCAGCTGCTACGGTTTATTGGTCCCTGGTTCTTGTTGCAAGATTGGTTGTGAGTTTGTTGTCTTGAGGTCGCTCAGCCTCCGCGTTGCTGTACGCAAGGGGGCTTCCGCTGGGCTTGCTCCAGTGGTAGCTGAAACTGCCCATGAAATTGCCCAAAGCCTTTGCATATCATCCGGATATTGAACTTCTGCAGCTCTTCTTCTTCTCTCCTCCAAAGCCCTCCCTGTTTTGGAAGCATCTTCCTGCAAGTGGGGAGGTGATGCTCGGGTTCAGATTAGGGCGAGAACTCCAAAACCACACCCTGGAATGCAGGTTTGGGACACTTGGGGAAACTGACAAGATTTTTCTCTGCTTGTTGGAGTTCAGAAGTGCCGCAAATCCTCTGATCTGGAGGTCAATTCAGGTTTCGGGATAGGCACAGATTTTCATGCCTGCCTGTGCAGCTTGTGACCCCTCAATCCATACGCGGTCCACCAGTCCCCCTAGTCTTGTTCCTCATCCCCCGTTTTGTACTCCAAGGCCCACAGCATGTCAGGTACCCGGAATGCTGCTGCCTACAGACACGTTCCTCTCCTTCGCCGGAAATGTTTAGAAAGCCCTCTCGCTTGTAGAGAGTGCTACCCGATAGCCAAATAAATGTTTTGTGAGCCATTGATCATATAGCGGCGTCTGTGTTCATTTTGGACCCCCTGTCTGCCGGGAAAGTTCACTGGGTAGCTGTGACGTAACAGACCCTTACACTAGGCCTGTCGCATAAATCCTTCTCAGGCCCAGCACCGCCACTTGAAAACCTGAGGGAAGGTTAAATAAAACCTTTCCCCTAGCTATGAGGGAAACAAGTTTAATATTGGGCCTCTCAGAATATACTGTGGGAAAACTCTGGTGTGGGTGCTTAATAACTGTAAGGCAGGTAAATAATACCAAGCTGACACGTGGTATTTGGTAGCTAACAAAAGAATAATACGTTTATTGTCGTTTAAAAGCTTTAAATCAAAATATAATACTTTCAATCCTGCCTGATCTAAACTCTCCACACGCCAACCACCTACCTCGCTGTCTTCCCACCATTTCTAAGTCCCTAGAATCCAAACACCTCAATAAACAACTCTCTCTCACTCATTCCTCAAACTCTCACACCCCACAATCTCCCAACACTTTCCTTATATACGCCTTTCCCTGCCCACCTATTACATCATAAACCACATCCACTCAGTTCTAACATTCCATACTTACCAGACATACTCATCCAGACATATACAAGATACTCAATTGTGGGGTAACGCCACAGTAGCCACAGGCAAGTCAGCATCTCCCAGGTTTAGTTTCCCATGAGTAAACTGGCAATAATAGTGACTTAACTCCCAAGGAAATATATGATTTTAGATTGTAAGCCATATGGCAGATTGTCTTGTTCTGTTCTGTACAGCGCCATGAAAATTGATGGCGCTTTATAAATAAATATTAATAATAATTAATAATGAGCAGGCTTCTATTGCACGCTTGATTCTAAGCTGTAGGAATAGTTGCTGATACAATGCTTTGAGAAAACGATCCATACTGGAGGTCTGTGTGTCTCTCCATTTGCCAACACAGAAGTCCTGAAGAATCCTGTGCCCAGAACTCCTGAGAAGCCCCTGTGCCCAGTTCCATACAGGTTCTCCTTGGGGAGGAGCCTTCCTTGTTGGGCTCCTCCTGATGCGTCTTTTTCCAGCTTGCTGCAGACTACCTTTCTCCCCTTCTGTCTTTGCCTTGAGTTTCTGAGGGGGAGGAATTGCAGAGAACAGCCGTTTTGGCTAGCTTCGGTTTTCCATATCGTCTGATACATTTCGCAGAACACCGTTTCCTCATGTTGTAAAAAAGCGGAAAGAGCCAATGCTGAAGTCAGGTAGATGGGGGGTGTGTGTGTGTGTGCGTTTGTGTGTGCGTGTGTGTGTGTGTGCTATTCTGTGCATTTCATGTCTGTCTGACACAAGAATCCTTACATTTGGCCGGTGGGGGGGAGGGCAAACATTATTTGGCTAGAGGTAAAGCTAGGGAGAAGCGGAGGAGCGGCGCGCTGTGAGTTTAATGATCGTAGGAGAGCCGAAGGATGAAGGAGCTGCACGCCCTGTCATCTAGGAGATGGGGCTTCTCAAACGTAGTGGAATTCCCCAGGTCAAGAAGGTAAGCAGTGCAGGGGCCTCCCTTAGATTCAGAGGCCACCCAAGGCTGCAGTGGCGGCAAAACTCCTTTGCAGCGAGAGGGGGGGAGGGAGGGAGGGGGGGAGAGAGAGAGAGAGAAGTCCCAAGGGGGTGTTGGCCAACCCAAGCTGTTTTTGTTATTCAGGATGAGGGATGGTTTAATGCTATAGAAGATGCTTATCAAAGGAAATTTTGAATAGTGCACACTTCTAGGACTGTGAAGGTAGAATCATAGAATAGCAGAGTTGGGAGGGGCCTATAAGGCCGTCGAGTCCAACTCCCTGCTCGATGCAGGAATCCACCCTAAAGCATCCCTGACAGAGGGTTGTCCAGCTACCTCTTGAAGGCCTCGAGTGTAGGTACTTTCATGCTAAACTGTGAATCACTTCTACAAAACTGAATGCGACTAATCCCTGGCCAGCACAGGAGAGCTGATAAAGAGCTGTGTTTTATTGTAAGCCGCCTTGTGAGGGCTTTGCCCTGAAAGGCGGCCAAGAAGTGTTTTAAATAAATAAATAAAATAAAATAAAAAGTCTGGGAGAGCCAGACTGCAACTAAATCACAAATCTTTTGAATCGCAACTCTTAAATTTTGAAATTACTTTGAGATTAAGCCACTTAGCAAATTCCCCAGCCTCAAGGTTGACCGCTGCTATTGTATGCCTGGGTTTGCTAGTAAAGGTCATTATAGCCGGTCTTGCGGTCATCTTCACCACCAGTTTTTGGTAGAAAGGTGGGTAATAAATTTAAAAATAAATAAATATAAATCTGGGCCAAACTGGTGCATCAGTAAGAGCTGAGACCAGGAGAACTGAGTCAGCAAAACCCTGATGCAGTCTTAGTTCAGACATGGGGAGGGTGGATTTGAGGAAGCCAGTAACTCCAGCCTCAGGGCCTTCTTGCCCCCAACAGTGTAATTCAGGGTTGTTGAGACTGGTCTTCCTGATGAATTGTTGCTGTATGGATGACGGAAAGATTGAGCACTATTATAAGAGAAGGAATTCTACAGCCAATATGCTTGAATCTGCTTATTCATAACTTATGCTTCTCTTGCTTGTGGTGAGGATGGGCAGACAGCTATGCAGGGTGCTCTACCCATGCATCCTGCCCATGGGAAATGTGTTTATCCCACCCCACCCGTGTACACATGTGCCTTTTGAAATTTCATCAGGGATTGCCTGAAACGTTTGAGCAATTGTGGTCTAGATGCGTCCTTGTTTAACCATACCCATATGCTGCTGTTATACTATATGGATAGGAAAAGCACACCCCTGTTTTTCTCCCTGTAGCAAAAAACAAAGGTTGTAAAATGGTTGTTAGAGAGGGTCCTGTCCCTTCCATATGGTAATGAGTGGTAGAATGGCAGTGAATGCCAACTTCAAAGATGCCTTCTCAGCACCGTGGGAACTGACCCCAGCTTTCTGGAGGCATGGTGTTCTCGCCACTGCTACCATTTACCTATATTTGAAAACTGGGCAAGATCATCCAGAACTTTGGAACTGGGTGCCATTGATATGGTCCCTGGGGCATGGTCTGAAGGCACATGAGGCAGCCACCTTGCTGAAGCTAAGCAAGCCTGGATATGGTCAGTGGTTGGAGGGGCGACCGCCTAGGAACTGTATGGAGCCACCTTGAGCTCCTCAATGGAAGAAAGGTGGGATATAAATGTACTAAATAAAGATGGATGACAAGCGTCACTCTCTCTTTTGCTAACTAAGCATGCAGGAGTTACTGACTCGCTTCTAAATCAGTGTTTGGAAGCAATGGGTGGGTGGATGAGCTTAAGCACAGAGATGCTGAATCTGGGGATCCTTGGGCATCCTGGCTGATCAAAACAGCCAGAAGAGGCTTGGCTGAGTGAATAAGGAGAGCGGTGAATACCTCCTTAGAGGAAGGAGGTGGTCATGGTGGTCACCAATTTGGGTGGCTTTAAAAGGGGGTTGGGTAAATTCCTGGAGTAGAAGGCTATCAATGGCTTCTAGCCCTGATGGCTATGTGCTACCTCCAGTATCCGATACGCACCAGTTGCTGGGGAACATGGATGGGAGGGTGCTATTGCACCATGTCCTGCTTTGTTGGTCCCTGGTCAGTGGCTGTTTGGTCCGTGTGAACAGAGTGCTGGACTAGATGGACCCTGGATCTGATCCAGCATCAGGGCTCTTCTTATGTTCATCCAGCCTTAAGATAGCTGCTGTAAGACCTTGGTTAGATGGCTATTGTAAAAGACATGTTATACAACTACAGGGCGATCTCATAGTTGCCATTCTTGGGCAACATTTTTGAGCGTATAGTTGCATTGCAGCCCCAGGGAAACTTGGATGAAGCGGATTATCTAGAGCCATTTCAGTCTGGGATCGGGGCTGGTTTGGGGACTGAGACTGCTTTGCTCGTCTAGCTGTTATAGACAGTCTTCTCTGGGAACTGGACAGGTGAGTACGTCATCGCTGGTTCTGCTGGACCTCTCCGCATCATTCGGTAACATTGACCCTGGTAACCTTCTTGACCGCCTGGTGGAGATGGGCTTTGGAGGTACCATCTTAACATGGCTCCTGTCGTTCCGCGAGGGCCAGTCCCTGAAGGTAGTTTTGGGGGACTCCCGCTTGGTGCCCTTTGGCCATTGGCTTACGTGGTTCTGCAGGGATCAGTCTTGTCCCCCTGTGTTGTTTAACATCTACACGAAGCTGGTTGGAGGCAGGGATTTGTGGATCATCATCACCAATCTGCACCAATCGGAGCCCATTGAGCCGGCTCTGCAGTAACTGCTCCAGCTTCCTGCAGGCATCTAGGTCTGATTCAAGGTGCTTCTTCTGGCCCTTTAAAGCCTGTCAGTGCCTGGGCCGAGCATCCTTTGGCGTCAGCCCTTCTCTGCGCTGGTGACCCTCGTTTGTTCTTCATGCCTCTTAAGTGAGACGAAATCTCTGACGATGCTTAGAGGAGCAGGGCCTCCATCACAATTGGCCCGAGTCTCTGGAGCGAGGTGAGGTCTCTGGAGACCGCTCTCCAGGAAAGGGAAGCTCACGGGCCTTTTCATTTCCCAGGGGGCTTGTAGACCCACCTAACTCTGGGTGACTTTTGACTGAAGTGCTGCCCTGGTTTTATCTATTCATTGTCTGTTTAGTTTTGGGTTTTTAAAATTGGGTCCTGTGCCCCCACCACCACCTTGAGCTTAGACAGAGAGGTATGAAAAGGGTTTTAATGAAGTCTTTCCAGACACAGTCCAAACTGTTGGTTTGGATGAGTGAAACTCAGGGTGGGAGAAGGGATCTAGGCAGGTGCTCATCCAGTGTCTGCTTTTAAAACTCCAGGGATGGAGACGCCGTGGCTTTGCTGAGCAGCTTCTTTTTTCTCTGTTGTCACAGATGGCGCATCTCCAGACCCATAAACCGGCTTTTGCTGTGACTTGAACCAGCTAGTGCTTGCATCTCCCTCTGAGGGCCCAGCAAATAGTTGCTCTTTTAGTCTGGTAGGAGTCTGGTAGACACTTGAAGTTACTCTTGGGTCCCTCTCTCTTGTCATTTTTCTCAGAGCAGAGGCATAGGGAGAAAACTGCAGGGGAGCAAATGAAAGTAGTTCTGGATTACCATGCAGTCTGTACCCTTTGGGATCATAGAATCATAGAATAGCAGAGCCGGAAGGGGCCTACAAGGGCATTGAGTCCAACCCTCTGCGCAGTGCAGGAATCCACCTTAAAGCATCCCTGACAGATGACTGTCCAGCTGCCTCTAGTGTGGGAGATCCCACCACCTCCTTAGGTCATTGGTTCCATTGTCGTACTGCTCTAACAGTCAGGAAGTTTTTCCTGACGTCCAGCCGGAATCTGGCTTCCTGTAACATGAGCCCGTTATTCCGTGTCCTGCACTCTGGGATGAGCGCCACCCCCCACCCCCTGTTTGGGGTTGGTTACTATTTTCTCTCACACACTTCCCACCTGCTTTCCACTAACACCACCACCACTAACCCAGTTTTGTATGGTTAGAAGATCACTTTTGTGTAGGAAAGGATGTGTAAGGAGAAAAGGTTACAAAGGGGGGGGGGGGTATGAAAAAAAGCAGAAATACAGGTTTTCCGTCTCAGATGAGCAAAATTTAAAGAGCAAAGGAAGGTGCGGTTGCAACTCAGGCAAGCGTCAGACTCTGAGACGAGCCCTGCTCCATCTGACCAATGGTCCAAAATCATCTTTCCCACAGTGGTCAACTGGATGCCTCTTGAGAAGGTCGCAGAAGCAATAGTCCTTCCGCACTGTTGCTCCCTGGCCGTGGGGATTTAAGGGCAGTTAAAGGTTGGCGTTACATAGAAGCATGAAAAACCCAGTTGCTAAAATGGAGTAAGATGGGGCTCTCCGAGCACCCCTGTAATAGGAGAAATCCGCAAAATGTAAATGCAGGCACCGCCATGGAGATGTCCTGGTTTGGGGGAACGATGATGGGGGAGGGCAGGTCCCGGGTATTTTTCTCTTTGCCTGTTACAGGAAGTGAGGCTGTGACACCAGAGCCTTTTGCCCAGTGGGAAAATGGCTCCTCTGGTTGGGCCCACCTTACGCACACCTCTGCGTACTGTTCTGACTCAAAGCATTTGATGTACATTAAACAGGTACATTAGGCATTTCCATGGCACGTGCCCCAAAGCCTGTTCCATCTCTGCAGCTGTCCTTAATGCGCTCCAGTTCATTTGCACCCTTAATGGCAACAGTTAGGCAAGAGCAGCAAGAGAGAGGCTGCCTGGCCCTGCTCCTTCCACTGCGATTAGTCTCAATACATTTCCGCAAGAATCAAGAGCACATCTGAGTTGCTGGCAGACGAGGGAGGCGTCCTGTCTCCACAGCGCCTGTTGTCACAGCTTGTGTGCAGTGCTTCAGCATGCCTTTGTATCCTGCCGACAAAATGTTGAGCTATTTGCCAGGGGATCGGTCTTGATGGAAGCGTTTAGGGCTTGGATCTGTGTGTTGGGAGATGTACAGCAATACTTAATGCTGCATATCTCTGCAAAGTCCCTTGTAAAACTAAGCAGCGTTCATTAGATTCATTAGATAATGCACATTGTTCGCAGTACGAAGGGATCAAAATGGCCTTTAAGAAAAGCAAAACTAGCAAAAAGGCTGAGGGCCTCAGTTCTGTGTCCAACTTCCGTGACCGTCGAGAAAGCGCACGTAGGGCTTCAGCGGCGTGAAGCGGGCAGCGCTTTGCCCTCCGTGGCCACGGTCCTGCGGCTGCTCTTCTCCAGTATTTTTGTTCTCCTCCTTTACGTGCCAGGCAAGCTTTGAGTCCAGGGTTCGGTGTTTCCCCGTGAGAGCTGATGGGATCCCAGATTCCTGGAGCAAAGGAGGAAACAGCAGCTCTCTTCTCTGTTGTTTGTAGGTGTTTGATGTCGTCAGTCGAGGCAGAGCAAACTCGGGCTTCTGAATTCAAGTCTTGGCAGGTAAGTAAAGGAGGAACTGGCTTTGTCACTGGAAAAGAGGCTGCTTTCTCAACCCTTGGGCTGCCGCATTTCAGCACTCCGTTTGGTGCCATCGTTGCTTTAGCATTCGGTTGCAGACTTAAACTGGCGTTTAAATCTTTGGAGGAGCGGAAAGGGCAAGAGCCCACCTAGGCAGGGGAGTCTTCCCAACTGATTGCTCTGGACTGGAGGCACTTGGCGTTCCTGAGGTTTGGGGCAAGAGGGCATTGCGTTGTGCACAGCCCCTCGGCTTCCCAGGACGTGTGATGTCAAGTGCTGGAGGGGTCTGTTCTGGCCTGTTCCAGGAGCCTCTGCCTGTGAGGCAACGGCACCCAGAGCGTAAGGAGCACGTGAGTCCTTCACATGTGCACGCCTAGAGAAGACGAAGGCTACGTAAGCGGTTTGTGAACAGCAGCTCGTATCGCCAAGACACTCGTGTACCTTAAGCCACAGCCACTGCGTCTCAATCCCACTCTGCTGTCGCAGCTCAATTAAAAGGCTATCATGCGTTCAGATGGAAATCTTTGCAGATTCGGTATTCCGGAGGCGGAGAAAAGTTGCGTGCTGTTGAAATGCGTGGCAGGGACAACAGAGTCAATAATTGTCAAGTTTAACATCTGGCTCTGAAGAGGACTGCTTTGTTGTACAAGAACTGAGGCTTGCTTCAGCGGTCGATTGCCCTGGCAGCTTGCCTTGAGGTTTCTCATCAAGAGCCGGGCTTGTGCCTTGCAGCCCAGCTTGTGTGGGCCTTTGCCAAAGAAGAGTGGGTGAACTGGTGCTTGTGCTACTAGGGCACGCCTGGTGGCGTGTCACTTCCCCCGTAGAGCTTGCACTTATTAAGGAAGCAGTCCAGTCATTCAGGACGTGGGGAAGGGTTAGGGCAGGGACATGTTGGGACCTGGTTGTTACCTCCGTTGCGTTCAGTACTGCCAGCACTATCAAAAGTCTATGGCACAACACGGATCCTGTGACAATGTTGTATGGCTAAGTGAACAGTTCTTGACCATTCTCCCCTCCCCCCTTTTAAAGATCTGACACAACCCAAAAAGTCTGGGCTCATTGCAGTAGCACAACAGAGTACCTATATGCCACCCACAAGATTCAGTAAATTGTAACACTCTCAAGACACAAAGCTAATTTCTGTGCGGGGCAGGGAGGCCTGTCTACAACCCCACGTCGGTGCCTTTGTTGGTTCACTCACTGCAATAAGGGAACAGGAGCTCATTCCAGTAACATCAGCGTGTGCATCTGGAGTTCTGCCGTCTTCCCGTCCCTGAGATGAGAAGCGTCTGTCCTTCCTTGGCTTCAAACCAGGCAGGAGGAAACTCAGGAGCAGCTGGGTCAGTGGGCCTGCAGGACTCCCCTCCACTGCATTCTCCTACATGGGGGGACCCACAGCTGGATGGGAAGCGTGAAGGGAGGAGTCTCTCCCTTCCGCTTGTTTGAATCTCTAGTAGTATTAATTCATCAAGGATGTGAGCAGGAACTAGAACAAAATCCTCTGGTGAGGTGGCCTGAGTAACGTACACGTAGATGGGTTTTTTTTAGTTACAGGATGCAGCAGTAGAGCACAGGTGTGATGTAGCCTCAGCCCTCCAGAAGTCCTACATGACTGCAGTCTTAAGTTTCACTAGGCATTGTAGACATTGGCGCATGCCTGTTCTTACAGCCACAGGAACTTGAAATGTGTTTTTAATTACTATTATTAAGCAGCTGTCTTAGGAGGGTAAATATCCACCACCACTTTTTGCATGTTTGTTTGCACTTGCACAGAATTGTGGAATGAACCCAGTCCTGGAAGTGGAAGCAGCACAAACCTCTGTGTTTGGATATGTCTGCGCTCCATTGTAACACCCCTCTATTGTAACACCCCATCGTAACACAAAAGCAGAGCAGATGGCGTGCGCTCCCACACTAGAGGCCTTCAAGAGGCAGCTGGATAAGCATCTGTCAGGGATGCTTTAGGGTGGATTCCTGCATTGAGCAGGGGGTTGGACTCGATGGCCTTGTAGGCCCCTTCCAACTCTGCTATTCTATGATTCTAGATGATATTGGGGGATATATGTTTATCGCACACTTCTGGGAATGTCTCCATTGTAGCACGATTGGATGATGCTGATGAGCTTCCTTTATTACATCGAAAAACTATACAGAATGCCCAGGAAGCTCAAAGTATAGAATCATAGAATAGCAGAGTTGGAAGGGGCCTACAAGGCCATCGAGTCCAACCCCTTGCTCAATGCAGGAATCCACCCTAAAGCATCCCTGACAGATGGTTGTCCAGCTGCCTCTTGAAGGCCTCGAGTGTGGGAGAGCCAACAACCTCCCTAGGCAACTGGTTCCATTGTCGTACTGCTCTAACAGTCAGGAAGTTTTTCCTGATGTCCAGCCGAATCTGGCTTCCTTTAACTTGAGCCCGATATTCCGGGACAACCTTTTAAGTATTTGAAGAGTGCTATCATGTCTCCCCTCAATCTTCTCTTCTCCAGGCTAAACATGCCCAGTTCTTTCAGTCATCATGAGTCATTTGAAGAACTGCACTCTGTGGAAAGCTAGCGTGAGCGGTTGAGAAACTACTTACAGTACATGGCTACCCCTCTGGAAATCAAAATTTTCATTGCCATTGGTTTCACATGACCTAGGCAGCCAAATGGCAAATGCGGTTCAATGTAAGCAAGTGTAAGCACATTGGGGCAAAAACCCCCACACCCAACTTCAAGAATAACTTGATGGGATCTGAGCTGGCGGTGACCGAACAAGAAAGAGATCTTGGGGTTGTGGTGGAAAAGCTCGATGAAAATGTCCACCAAGTGTGCAGCCATTGTAAAGAAGGCAAACTCCATGTCAGGCATTATAAGAAAAGGAATTGAGAATAAAATGGCCAGTATCATCCTGCCCTTATACAAACATCCTGCCCTTGTCACACAGAGGAGGGCCAGGATCTCTTCTCAATCCTCCCAGAGTGCAGGACACGGAAGAACGGGCTCAAGTTAAAGGAAGCCAGATTCCAGCTGGACATCAGGAAAAACTTCCTGACTGTTAGAGCGGTATGATAATGGAACCAGTAACCTAGGGAGGTTGTGGGCTCTCCCACCCTAGAGGCCTTCAAGAGGCAGCTGGTCAAGCATCTGTCAGGGATGCTTTAGGGTGGATTCCTGCATTGAGCAGGGGATTGGACTCGATGGCCTTGTAGGCCCCTTCCAACTCTGCTGTTCTATGATTCTATGAAACCACACTTTGAATACTGTGTGCAGTTCTGGTCATCACACACAAAAAAGATATTATAGAGCTGGAAAAAGTACAGAAAAGGGCAACTAAAATGATGAAAGGGCTGGAGCATCTTCCCTGTGAGGGAAGGTTACATCAACTGGGATTGTTTAGCTTGGAGAAGAGGAGGCTGAGCGGAGACCTTATAGAGGTGTACAAAATGATGCATGGTATGGAGAATGTGGATGGGGAGACATTTTTCTCCCTCTCCCATAATACTAGAACCTGGGGTCATCCCATGAAGCTGATTGGTGGAAGATTCAAGGCAGATTAAAGGAAGTGCTTCTTCACACAGCACATAATTATTATGGAATTCACTACCACAAGATGTGGTGATGGCCACCCATTGGGATGGCTTTAAAAGGGGGTTGGATAAATTCCCGGAAGAAAAGGCTATCAGTCCTAATGGCTAAGTGCAATCTCCAGTATCCGAGGCAGTAAGTCTGTATGCACCAGTTGCTGGGGAACATGGGTGGGAGGGTGCTGTCGCACCATGCCCTGCTTTGTTGGTCGACAGCTGGTTGGCCACTTTGTGAACAGAGTGCTGGACTAGACCCTCGGTCTGATCCAGCATCAGGGCTGTTCTTAGATGTGGTGAGGTTGACAAAGACCCTTCCTGGTTATTACTGTCCTGGCTCTTTTTCTCTTGTTGAAAGTTGCGCTGGTCAAGGCAGTGTGCAAGCCAGCAAGGATTCACCGCTAAATGCCAAGTTCTAGGAAAAAGTGAAGGTAGCTTTTTTCCCTGTTCCAAAGCAAAGAGTCATGTGGCATCTTCAGTGTCATGTGGGGAAGCCCAAAACCATGGGTGGTGTGTGTGTTCGAAAGATTGTTAACCTCTGAACTGCTTTGAGTACAGCAGTAAACACAGACCTAGTAGAGCCAAGGCCTGATGTGCCTGGGTTCCCCATAGAATGCCCCATTCCTTCCATGGGGAAGAGAGTTTGGGAAAGGAAGCAGCTGACCAGCACATTGTGCCTTGGGGCAGGAGGGGGACCGATCCTAGTTGAGCGTTGCCATTTAGTTTAATGTGGCATCATCGTTATTCGTATACGTACAAAACAGGAAGCCCTTTCAGATCATATCAACAACCTACTTCCTTATATGTACAAAAATAAAGCTGTCTGACAGCAGTAAAACTGACACTTTCTGAAATGGAGACAAGCCCCGCGTCTATAGGCACAGCCAATCAGGAACTCATGGTGTGGGAGGGAAAGTCCTTAAAAGTTAACCGTGTCCACCGCGGTGAGCCTCAATAGAGTGCTGCAAGAACCAAGGGCAGGTGGTAGAAGTGCAGACCTTGCTGGCTTTCAGTGTTGCAACAACCATGTCCCAAGAGGAGCTTTCTGAAGTTCCGTTGAGAGGTAAGGCTGAAGGCCCTGCCTGGTTGGGATGGCAGCTAAGGGTCTCCACGTCACACGTGTCCGTGGCTTACGCCATTCTCCAAACCTGGGCTGAGGAGGGCTTCCTGTGCGTTCCTCCAGGCAGACCAGACTTTGAGCCTACGGCTGGGGGGCTAAAGGAAGAGCCGCCCCGCTAGTGTTCCAGGGACCCCCATGTTGTCTTCCCTATAACTTCATCTTAACCTAACCGGGTACCATCTTGAGTCAGTTGCTGATGTGGGCCCAGGTGACTCTTCAGTTGGTTGGCTGTGGTGGCTTCATCAAAGAACACTTGTGCTTTGAAGAATGCATTTCTGCTTGCGACGAAATGTGGCTTTCCTATTTGTGGAACGTGGGGTCTGGCGTGAAGGAAGTTGGCATTATTGTACGTTTTGGCAATAGAGAAGCTTCTCTTTGCTCTCTCTTTTGTAAGACGTTTTAGTAGCTTTGCCACCTTCATCATCCGTGCAAGTGGCTGTAGCTGCTGGACCAAGCAGGCTTGCAAGGGCCGCTGCTGCAGTCAGAAGCTGATGGTTTGCTAGAGCGTGACAGTTTGGAGCGGGGAGTTCTGGGACGTGGGCAGTCTTTGGAGGGTTAGATGCTCTGAGGAGCATTTGGAAATCACATAGAATCATAGAATAGCAGAGTTGGAAGGGGCCTACAAGGCCATCGAGTCCAACCCCCTGCTCAATGCAGGAATCTACCCTAAAGCATCCCTGACATCCCTGTCCAGCTGCCTCTTGAAGGCCTCGAGTGTGGGAGAGCCCACAACCTCACCAGGCAACTGATTCTATTGTCGTACTGCTCTAACAGTCAGGAAGTTTTTCCTGATGTCCAGCCGGAATCTGGCTTCCTTTAACTTGAGCCCGTTATTCCGTGTCCTGCACTCTGGGAGGATCGAGAAGAGATCCTGGCCCTCCTCTGTGTGACAACCTTTTAAGTATTTGAAGAGTGCTATCTTGTCTCCCCTCCATCTTCTCTTCTCCAGGCTAAACATGCCCAGTTCTTTCAGTCTCTCTTCATAGGGCTTTGTTTCCAGACCCCTGATCATCCTGGTTGCCCTCCTCTGAACACGCTCCAGAGTGGGACATAAGAAGATACAGTAGGTGTGGGGAGAATAGTGGGGTCCAAGCCAGGAAATCCGTTCAAAATTAATTGTGGAATAAACATTGTGCAAGCTGGAATATGGCTAATAACTGGATGCTGTTCAGAGTGGGACTGAGGCATTGGCCTGGTGGCTGAGACCAAGGGTCCATCTGGTCCAGCACTCTGTTCACACAGTGGCCAACTGGCTATCAACCAGGACCCCACGAGCAGGACATGCTGCAACAGCACCCTCCCACCCATGTTCCTCAGCAACTGGTGCATATCAGATACTGGTGATAGCACAAAGCCATCAGCACTAGTAGCCATTGACAGCCTTCTCCTCCAGGAATTTATCCAACCCCCTTTGAAAGCCATCGAAATAGGTGACCATTATAACATCTTGTGGTAGCAAGTTCCATAGTTTAACTATGTGCTGTGTGAAAAGAATTCCTCCTCTTACCTGTCCTGAATCTCCCACCAATCAGATGTCAACATAGAGCGCAGCCTGCCAAAGAAGAGGTTTGCTGCTGTGATCACTTTCCTGAATTTATCCCAGGCCGTTATTCCAGCTCTCCGGTGCAGGAGCTTCATGCCTTTTGGCTACTATAGCCACATATTGCAGGTGGAAGTTGTATGAATAAGGAACCTTGCAAATCCCCTGGGAGCCACACTCTCAAGCAGTCCCGGTCAAGCAGATAAATTGACTCCTAAGCCTGCTTGCATACTTCAGTTGCTCTTCTACCGTAGATATCCCAGCGTACCTCCCTAGAAAATCTCTGCTGCAGAGGCTAGACGGACAGATTCCATCATTTGTTTTGACAGGCATGGCTCCGTTGGCACCCCCTTCAAGTGTAGGCACATCCTTGTTAACTTACTTTATCCTCCCAAAGGCTTGGGATGAGAAGTTGCGCTTCTAGACTGTTGCCTGTCTGGCTCTTGATAGCTGCCATCTTGTTCACCAAAAGTGTCTGGTGTTCTCGTTTTGGACTGGGGCTTGGAAGAGTCATAGAATCATAGAATAGTAGAGTTGGAAGGGGCCTATAAGGCCACCGAGTCCAACCCCCTGCCATGAAGCTCAGTGGGTGACTTTGGACCAGTCACTGTCTCTCAGCCTAACCTACCTCACAGGGTTGTTGGGAGGATAAAATTGAGAGATGGAGGGTCATGTATGATTCTGCTTTGGGTTCCTTGGAGGAAAAACAAAATAAATGAAGTATGAGTCTTGCATCAAGATGTAACTGCACATTTATTTATATTTTCTTAGTGAAATATTTTGCCCTGTGCCCTCCAAACTCCTGCCCTCCCAGTTCCTCATTTGATTTAGATGGGCCCTGCCCTGTTTCTGTGTTCAAATCCAGCTGTGCTGTAGCATGTCAAAAAATATTTCTCTGAACTTCTAGCACATCTGGTTATCTTCATGTTCTAGCCATTCTTGCAGAGTTGTTAAGCGCTAACGTTTCTGTGTTCTCCGGTATGTTCTGCCCTTTTAAGACTCAGTTACATGATATTCTTATTTAACTTTCAGGGTCTGATCACTCCAGGTGAGTTCATTTAAAACAAAGTAGCTCGTAGATATAATTTTAAAAACATTGCTATTCAAGAGGGGGGTGTTCATACAAGAAGTATTCCCCATGTGCCAGGGGAGAGTTGACACATAATCCATTAGGTCTAGATGTTCCTGGATTTTTTTGATCGGTGTGGAGTGGGTATAGAGAGGTTTAAAGAAACCCATGCCTCAAGGACTGGGTGGAGGTGTCATGGACCTCATGCCATCTTGAGACATCCCCCCCCCCAAAAAAAACACCCCAGTGCCCTTTACCTTAGGGGGCAGAGAGTCTAGGGCTGCTGGCAGCCTGTTACCTCTGAGTCAAGGCTCTGAGGAGGAGGCTGTGAGGTTCTATAAAAGGGAGTGTCCGCACTCCCTCACTTCAGCAGGTTTATAACAATCCTGCTTTAGGAAAAGGGATTGGATAAGCTGAGTTCGAGGATACTAAATCTGAACTGATTCTGTTCGTTTTCTCTCTCTCTCTCTCTCTCTCTGTCTGGGTTGGTGGGTAGGAATATATTGCATTGTGGGGTCAGAGGGGGTTGATTTGCACAAAGATCTCTGAACTGCCTCCAATGTCTTGTTTGGGTAAAATGCAGAAATAATAGTTTTGGCTGCCTGATGTTAAGAAGGATGTGGAAGTCCAGAGACAATGGCGGTGGGCAGCGTCCAAAGTGCTTTAAAGATTTTGTAAGCCCAAAGACATTCTAGTGAAGAAACAGGGATGTGTATCTTGCCTTTTGAAGAGAGGGAGAAGGCCAACACCACTTTTCTCACCTCTAACAGCAGCTGAGGTGTGCAAGAGTAGCTGTTTGTGGTGTGTTTACAGAGAGTTGATTTCCATTTTCACCGAAGCAGGGAGCAGTCTACAATTATGACATGCACATACATTTATAGGAAAGGAATAGTGTGGCACTAGGAAAAAATCATACCCCTACAATCTCCTTGCTGCAGGAGAGGAGAGTGGACGTGGGCCTCTTGAGCCTGGCCCTGTTCCATGGAAGGTTTTGATCCGTAGCTCCAAGCTATTCCCTGCTGGGGAGTATTGTTTACTTCAGTGGCCCTGCGGCCCTCCAAAGAGCTGAGATAGCTTCCATCTGGTTTCTGGCTGGCAGCCTTTGATCCAGGCTGGGCATTATCTGGGAAGGTGCCTGTTCTAGCGGTGATGTGGGGTCAGCCATTACGGGGAAATGGGTACAGTCAATAGCAGGGGCAATGCTGGTGCTTTATAGAGTTGACCTAAAAACCCTTATGGCTGTTTCTAGTATTATTTATTTATTTACTTATTTATTTTTATATATAGCACCATCAGTGCTACCAAGGAGCTCTCCAAGATTAACAGAGGGAGCGTAATGTGAACAGAGGAATGTGTACAAGAGGCAGAATCCCTGTGAACACAAGTTGCTGGGGAACATGGGAGGGTGGGTGCTGTTGCTCTTGTGTCCTACTTGTGGGTTTCTCATGGGCAGCTGGTTGGCCTCTGTGTGAACAGAATGCTGGACTACATGGACCTTTGGACTGATCCAGCATCAGGGCTCTTGTTAATGTTAAGATGTGATGTGGTATCATTGTCAATGCGTAGTGAACGTTCTACGATTGAAGTGGAACAGGGCAGAGATATTCACCATTGAGGACATAGAATCAGGGCATGGCTGTACATCAAAGTGTTGGTATTAACGTTTAAAGCCCTATACGGCTTGGGGCCAGGCTATCTGAAGGAACGCCTCCTCCCGTATGTACCTGCCCAGACCCTAAGGTCATCCTCAGGGGTCCTTCTCCGCGAGCCCCTGCCAAAGGAAGCGAGGCATGTGGCTACCAGGAGCAGGGCCTTCTCTGCTGTGGCACCCTGGCTGTGGAATGAGCTCCCTAAGGAGGTTCACTTGGCAGCTACATTATATGCTTTTAGACGCCAGGTGAAGAAGACCTTTTTATTCGCCCAACATTTTAACAATCTATAAATAAATTTTAACGTGGTGTTTTAAATTTGTAATTTTGCATTGCTGCTGTTTTTATCTGGTTGAGCTTTTATATTGCATTTTATATTATGGTTCTATACTGTTGTTTTATACTTTGAATGTTCTTAATTTTTGTGAACCGCCCAGAGAGCTCCTGCTATTGGGCAGAAATGCAATAAATAAATATTATGAAGGAAAAGTGAAAACTCAGCATGTTGGGGTGAGAGAGTCAGACATGGAACCAGCAGAGGAGGAGGATTGCACTTCCTGACTCAAGCCCCAGAGCCGGCGGCCCAGAACTTGGCAACCATCAGTCACCCAGGCTCCTTCACCAGGGGGACAGCTGAGAAGTCTCTGAGCACCATAGAAATACTGCAAGACTCCCAAGAAAAAGTGCAAGCCCTTTAAGGACACCATCCTTATTGTGGAAGACAGAGCTTGACCAGACAGCCTCACCCAACTTGGTGCCCTCCAGATGTTTTGGACCTCAACTCCCATCATAACCAGTATGACTAGTAGTCAGGAATCCTGGGAGCTGCTGTTCAAAACGCCTGGAGAGCATCAGGTTGGGTAAGGCTGCTCTGGCCTTGTTTGGAGCACGTGGCCAGCCTTGGAGCGTCCCATGGTCTGCAGCCCCAGTCCAGCCAAACTGGCTATCTGGTCATGCTGCATTGATTGCTGCCATCTTGGATGTCCATAGGAGCATAGGAAGCATTCAAAGACTTAAAAGGTTGACACACAGAGGAGGGCCAGGATCTCTTCTCGATCCTCCCAGAGTGCAGGATACGGAATAACGGGCTCAAGTTAAAGGAAGCCAGATTCCGGCTGGACATCAGGAAAAACTTCCTGACTGTTAGAGCAGTACGACAATGGAATCAGTTACCTAGTGAGGTTGTGGGCTCTCCCACACTAGAGGCCTTCAAGAGGCGGGTGGACAACCATGTGTCAGGGATGCATTGAGCAGGGGGTTGGACTCGATGGCCTTGTAGGCCCCTTCCAACTCTGCTATTCTATGATTCTATGGCCCATCTAGCCCAGTATTGTCAACACTAACAGGCAGCAGCACCTCTCCAGGGCTTCAGGCAGATCTTTCCAGCCCTACCTAGAGAAAACGGGGATCGAACCTGAGACCTTGTGCATGCAAAGCATGTGCTCTGTCACACTGAGCTATGGACAGGCTGTTCTGGGCAAGAACCTTATTTTGCCCTGTGGGTTCCCTGCAGGACAAGCCAATCTGTAGTGTCCAGATTGGTTTGAAGTCTATCGTTAGATAAAGGTGATGATGAGCCTTATTAATATTTGTCAGGATTGGTCCTTGTACCTTGGCTGAAAACATGGAAACATGGACTCAAGAATCTGATGAGGAGGGACAGTGCAAAGTGGCAGGGAAGGAACCAGAGAATCCGGGAGATGAAGACAGGGAAGATACTGTCCAGGTGTAGGCTAATCAATTGGATCAAAGCCCAGCCATAACCTCTCTCTCTATGGGACCACAGCAACTCATGGGGGAAGGGGGCGTGACAGATGCAAGGATCAGACGTAAGGCATCCTGCAAGGTTGGCCCATCACAAGTTGTCTCTAGGGGAAGACTCTCCTTAGGAGCTGGACTGGGAAGGCCTTTCAGGTTCTGCTCTGCAGGATTGGACAGCTGGGACCATACAAGGTGTCTGCAAAGGCACAAGGTGGGGTGGGCATAGCGATAGAGAGAATGTAGCCCCGCACTCCACAGGCAGGCCGGAGGTCTCCCTCAACAAGGCTCCTTTCCGCTCAACTGCCATCACCAGCAGCGATTCCCGCAGGCTGTACTGCGTGAGGTGGAGCAGGACCTTTTCTCATGCCCCTCTTCCCTCTTTCCTCAAGTGTTGTGTCTCTTTAGATTATGAGTCTCTTGGCAGTGACTGTTTGTGTAATTGTTTGTTAGCTGTTCTGGGAGCCTTTTTGGCTGAGGAGCAGCATTAAAATACTGCAAATAAATAGAGAACTGCCCTTCATAGGACACATATGTTGTGTTTCCTATTTCCTCCAGCATTCACATGTGCTGGCAAACTGACACAGGACACCAAATCAGTGAGACTTCTTTTATTGGAGGAAATCCCACAATGAAAATCTTAATGGTTACACACGTCAGAAATACTTAAAGCTGATAGATGGTCAGAAAGCTTTAGGCTTCCAAGATAACGTACAGTCAAAATGCTACTCACTATAATAACAAGCTGGTTTCCTAGTTGCCATCTCAATGGTTCCAAAAACAGGTTCCAAACCCGACCAAGGGAGGGGGGACATTCCTGATACGTTTCTTCAGGCAATCACAATGGGGAATTCTTGAAAGGCTTAACAAACCATCCCAAGGGAGCTGGACCAAACGCGGCCCCACCTTGGTTACTCAGGGAACATGGCCAAAGCCTAAACAAGATCACGGGGTGGGTAAAAATCTCAGGCACAAGAGCTCCTGTGCTTCTGCTTTAGCACTGGGAACGCCCCGCCACCGGAGCTGGCAGAGGAAAAGTCCAACAGTCATGATCAATCCCAGCCTGCCGCTATGCTGAGCTGACCACAAAACAAAACACACAGTCCACAGCAAATGCGAGTTCAGGTCTATGAAAAGCCTCACAGTACATTTCATGGCACAGTCCTTAGTAAGTCCATGTGCAGAATGCTTCCAAAGTCCCAAACGGTGATGTATCCGGACAGGGAGGGGTTCAGGCCAGGAGTCGAAAGATGATCCTAGCAAAGGCTCCTTGCTTTTACTCAAGCTTATAAAGGGAGGCGTGGGCCTCTTTCAAACCACTTGACAGACAGGGGCTCTGGCCCGTAAGCCATGCCCATGTCCAAACAGGCCGGCACAGCTCAGCCCACCAAGATGATGCTACAATTTGAGTGACTCCTTCAACAACAACAACAACAACAACAACAACCTGCCTTTCTAAACCCTCTATCCATTTCCCAGAGAAGCCTTGCAGTCTCAAGGCTGAGGTAGGTAGGTAAATCCACTCCTGTGAGAACTCTGATAAGTTTGCACTAGTTCTAAATAAATCTAACTACAACTTGCAAGGCCTCAGTGGCCTTGCTGAAACCTATACCTGACAACATGGCCACCCTAGGAGCAGTGGTGGTTCCTAGGTGGTCTCCCCATCCAGGAACAGACTCGACCCAGCCCTGCTTAGCTTCAGCAAGGTGGCTGCATCGTGTGCCCTTGGAGGCTCTGCCTTAGAATTTTCAGGCATATGACATCCTATTGTTATTGGATTCCTTGGAGATAAGTTAACTCTAAATATAATAATATATAAAAAGCCAGCTAAGCTTTGAAAGCAATGCAGACATAAAGTCTGGCCCTCAGATAAAGCCGTTCTAGTCTCTGCTATTGTATTTGGTCTATTGGGGTGAGAACAGCACATGAGTCCACCAGCCCAGGTAGTTCAGGAAGGGGTAGATGAGACAGAGGAGACAAGCGTAATAGATTCAGCCAGGAGGGTGATCCGCATGTGATAGGCTGACATGTGGTTTCCAGCGGTGTAAAATGCAGGCTCTCACTCTTTTGGGCCTTCAAGGAATATCCAAAAATTCAGGCACGTTAACACACCAGTTCTAGCAGATCTTTTGCAAAGCTGTTGGGTCTTAAAGCCCAATGTATTCTTGCGTTGAGCAGGGGGTTGGACTTGATGGCCTTGTAGGCCCCTTCCAACTCTGCTATTCTATGATTCTATGACCCATTCAAGACCAAGCCACCACAAATCTCTTGCATTGCAATATATTAATATTTATTTTTATTTATTAATTACATTTCTATACCGCCCAATAGCCGGAGCTCTCTGGGCGGTTCACAAAAATTAAAACCATTCAAAGTATAAAACAACAGTATAAAACCATAATATAAAATACAATATAAAAGCTCAACCAGATAAACCTACCTCACAGGGGTAAATTTATTTTATTTATTACATTTATATCCCGCCTTTTTCCTCCAAGGAACCGAAGGCGGTGTACCTAATCCTCTTCCTCCTCTCCATTTTATCCTCACAACAACAACCCTGTGAGGTAGGTTGGGCTGAGAGTCAGGGTCACACAGTGAGTATCCAGGGCCGAGTGGGGGCTAGAACCCGGATCCCCTGACTCCCAGTCTGACACTCTCTAGCCACTACACCACACAATTCATTTCCTCCAGCTGCTGTGAACCACCCAGAGAGCTTCGGCTATTGGGTGGTATAAAAATGTAATAAATAAATAAATAAAATGTGTAAATCGGCAGCTAAGCTGAGAGCAGACAGGAAGTTTCTGAGGGAGGCTGCTGAGGACATCAGCAACCCTGCTAAGAAAGTGCGGGCACTGTTTCCCTGCGAGACCTGGTTCCACTATTAATTTATTAATTTATTGCATTTCTATACCACCCAATAGCCAAAGCTCTCTTGGTGGTCCAGAAAAGTTAAAAACCATCCGACATGAATCAAAGTATAAAACAAACCACAGTATAAAAGCACAATAAAAATACTATGTAAAGGCACAACCAGGGTAAAACCGAGCACTGCAGTGCTGGTGGTCTTTGGGTCCTTGTAGTGGGGGCTTTTCTTGAGTCCGGAAAGGAGCCTCCTAATCCCAGCTTGTGTTGCCAGTTCTGGCACAGCGTGGTGTTGGCGTAGGTGTTGGCAACACACCTGCCCTTGTGAGCGACAGCTGGATGGAGACAGTTCAGGGAGAGGAGGCGGCCAAAGGCGCTGGTCTCGGCAGCAGAGCCCACGGGGGGTCCTTGCCTCCCACCCCTCCCTGTGCTGGAGCCTGATTGCCAGGAGATTTAGCCAGAGTTTTGGAGGTGGACGTTTGAGTGGACTCCGCCACCACGCTTGGTGTTTCCTCTTGTTCTCAAGGGGCAAAGCACATGTGCTTTAAGACGCTGTTTTAGCCATTCTTCCAATGGAGAGCCATCTTCCCTGGGTGAGCCTGGAGGGAGGGATGGGGGTCACTTGCTGGTGTGCCTCTGGGGCAGGCGAAGCCATTTCCAGGCCCCAGGCTCTCCAGCCTGAGGCAACAGTTGGTTTTCCTCTTGGCCTGCTTGCTTAACTTCCTCTTCTCCTTTTTCTGTTCTTGTTTCTCTAGTATCAACCAGGCTCTCACAAGTGTCCCCCCCTCAGCCAGGCTGCCCGTCTCCTTCCATCCCATCAGGTAAAGTCATCTCATCATCTCAGAAACTCAGCAAAAAAGCACTGAAGCAGGTAAGTGGAGGGATCAGCTGGGCTTGGCCTTTTGTGCCATCTGTGGGTTGGCGAGAGCCTTCCTGCCCGGGGGCTTGCCTTATTTATTTATTTATTTATTTGTTTGTTTATTGCACTTATATACCGCTCCCATAGCCAGGGCTCTCTGGGCAGTTTACAGAAATTTTAAAATTGAGATAAAAATGAGTATACAAAATTTAAAATTCTAAAACACAGAGCATACACACACATAAAGCATTAAAAACCGTTTTTAAAAAAAGCTAAACATTTGGGTGATTAAGACGTGCCGCCATACGCCTGGGCAAAGAGGAAAGTCTTAACCTGGCGCCGGAAAGATAGCAGCGTTGGCGCCAGGCGAGCCTCATCAGGGAGATCATTCCACAGTCTGGGGGCCACCACCGAAAAGGCCCTGTCCCTCGTTGCCACACTCCGAGCCTCTCTCGGAGTAGGCACCCGGAGGAGGACCTTAGATGTTGAACGTAGTGACCGGGTATATTCACGTCGGGAGAGGAGTTTATTTATTTATTTATTTATTTATTATTACATTTTTATACCGCCCAATAGCCGAAGCTCTCTGGGTGGTTCACAGAAATTAAAACCACAATAAAACAACCAACAGGTTAAAAGCACAATTACAAAATACAGCATAAAAAGCACAACCAGGATAAAACCACGCAGCAAAATTGATATAAGATTAAAATACAGAGTTAAAACAGTAAGATTTAAATTTAAGTTAAAATTAAGTGTTAAAATACTGAGAGAATAAAAAGGAGTTCCGCCAGGTATTGTGGTCCCAAGCCGTGTAAGGCTTTATAGGTCAAAACCAGCACCTTGAATTGGGCTTGGAAACGTACAGGCAGCCAGTGCAAGCGGACCAGAGCAGGTGTTCTATGGTCGAACCTTCTGGTTCCCGAAATCAATCTGGCCGCTGCATTTTGCACGAGCTGCAGCTTCCGAACCTATGGCACTGGCCTTGCCCCGTGCCATAGGTGTTAGGCGTGTCCTTGCTGTTGCTATGCCCACCCCACCCTCTTGCTCCTCCGCCACTCTCCAGCAGACGCGATGGTCACCAGGAAGCTGGCTCCGGGTTCCCTTTGCAGCCCCAGCCTCACGCGTGGCAGGCACACTCAAGCGCGAGCCGTCAATCAGCGGATGGGCACGGGAGACCGTTTGCTCTTTCTGTTCAGGTGTAAAGCAGACTGAAGTCCTGAAGTTATAACCCTGCTTTACCCTTGGCTCTCCAAAACGTACCTAGATAGAAATGCATCCAAACTGCCCTTGCTGCCTCTTGCCTGCTGCTGCTGCTGCTGCCAGACAGACGGTGTCCCATCAGGGCTGCTTGTGTCTGCCCGGAGCCCCGGCCCTTCCTCCGGTTTCTTCAGCTTCTTTTTGTCTCCTGGTTTGTCTCCCCCCCCCCCCCCCGCCCCATCCTATGTGAGCTGCGATGTTGGATATTTTCTCAAGACAACTGTGTTCGCGGCATCTGAGTCCTGCATTCCAAAGGGGAGAATTCAAAAGTTATTTTCCCCTCTGACTCGGAAAGGCGGTGGCTGCCTCTCCTGAGACCCTTTGCCCTGGGTTCCCGTTTTGAGTGACCCCCTTCTCTTTTGACTCACAGCAATCCTCCGGATCCCTTCCTTGCCCTTCTTGCGTCTTCCCCTGTGCATGCAGAAGATTCCCCGTGAGGGGTGGGGGTGGGGGTGGGGCACCTTGCTCTGCTAAAGCATCCTGGCTCCCTTCCTTTGCCAGAGCCCTCCAGCCCTCCCGCTCCTTGCCTCCTCCTGCTTCTCCCTCCGTAGCTTCCTCTGCGTGGAGAGTCGCTATCTCCAGCATTTTGGTTCGCTGTTGCGAGGGCCCAGCCTTGCCTTTCCGCCCCTCAAGCCGACAGTAGTCGGGGAACGTGGGTGTGCCTTGCTCTGACCCTGGCCTTGTGCCCATGGCAAAAGAAAGAGAGCACATGCCACCCTTTCTTTTGGGGGGCTTCCTCTGGGTCAGCCTTCTACCACTTGGTGCCTTCCAGGTGTCTTGGATTGTGACTTCCACCATTCCTGGCCAAGCTGGCTGGAAGGGGCGATGGGAGTTGTAATCCAACACATCAGGAAGGCATCAGTTTGCGGAAGCCTGTTCCATGCAGTCGTGTATCACGACAAAGGCCTTAGATAACCCAGTTGGATCCTGTTTCCTAATCAGCAGTGAAATTGCACGGCCAATTAATCAGTGCTGGTAGGATAGAAGGCAGTCCCTTGGCAGGTGTCTTCTCCCCTCTGGAACTTCCAAGGTGCAGAGTTTTTCCACATAGTTGGATGCTTCAGAGAAGTGCTAGATCAGACAGTGGCCATAGTTGGTAGAGAGAGAAAGTCCTTCTTTCCCCCTGAATCCCTTGGTGTGAAGTTCCCTTTAGCATACGACTCTGCAATTCCCCCCCCCCCCCCGCCTCATTCTTTCTTGCTAAGCTATCAAGTTAAGAATTAACACCTTTGCAAACATCTTGTTTGTCTCAAGATTTCTCATTAATAAGCAAACTTAAGCATGGCCCTGAATCTAACAGAGCGTGTTCAGAGGAGGGCAACCAGGATGATCAGGGGTCTGGAAACAAAGCCCTATGAAGAGAGACTGAAAGAAGTGGGCATGTTTAGCCAGGAGAAGAGAAGATTGAGGGGCGACATGAGAGCACTCTTCAAATACTTGAAAGGTTGTCATGCAGAGGAGGGCCAGGATCTCTTCTCGATCCTCCCAGAGTGCAGGACACGGAATAACGGGCTCAAGTTAAAGGAAGCCAGATTCCAGCTGGACATCAGGAAAACCTTCCTGACTGTTAGAGCAGTGCGACAATGGAATCAGTGACCTAGGGAGGTTGTGGGTTCTCCCACACTGGAGGCCTTCAAGAGGCAGCTGGACAAGCATCTGTCTGGGATGCTTTAGGGTAGATTCCTGCATTGAGCAGGGGGTTGGACTCAATGGCCTTGTAGGCCCCTTCCAACTCTGCTATTCTATGATTCTATGATTCCCGACATGTTATAGAAAAGAGATGCATGGTCAGACCCAAATACGTAGTGCTCCTCACACTTGCCATCCAAAGGCTCTTATGACGCTATTCTGTCTTCTTCTCTTCCTTAACCGTGTTTTTTTCCTGGTAAGAAAAAAGATGGAAGAAGCCGTGGGGAAACATGGGGCGGGGGGTTAGGCGTGGACGATGATGACAATGCCTGAACCCCACGTAAAGCCCCATGGCTGAGGCAGAGCAGTGATGTGACGAAAGCGTTGTCTGGAAGCATCCAGAGAGGCAGAGAACTCCGGGAGCTTCACCGTCCATCTTAGCCCGTGACTCCCTGCGAGGAAAGAGATGCCAGCAATTTACAATGGATACCTAAAAAGAACCCGGCTCTGGTTTTTGCTGCCGGAGGCTGCCCTATAGATATGCCCCCAAATCCCACTTTTCTTTTGAGAGAGAAATTCAAAGCAGCTAACAACACAATAGTGAAGCAGTCCCATCAGTAACAGTCAAAGAAAGGCAAAACAGAGCAGCAGCCAAGATCGGTATAAAGTAGTTGGTGGGAGAACAGAGGTCACCTCCCTCTCCACAAGAGAGCAGCATGGAAAACACAACCTGGCCATGCTCCTCCGGGGAAAGTCATCCCTTGATGTGATGCTGGAACTAACCCAGAAGATGGGGCCAGGCAGGCGTCCCTGGGGAGGGCATTCCACCCGCAGAGAGGGCATTCCGCCACGTTCTGTAGGCTCCAGAAGGCCCTGCTGCCTCGCCCATCCCTCTCTTCCTAGGCCCTGAAGCAGAAGCAGCGCAAGCAGCAGCAGTGCCGAGCCAGCGGGCCGGTCTCCTCCAACCACCACCTCCTGCAGCCGCAGCACTCAAAGGCAGCCGGCCATTCCACACCTGGGAAACCCGGTAAGAGGCCCGGGGGTGGAGTGCCTCCCCCCCCCAAAAAAAACCTTTCCTAGTGAGTACTTCTCATGGTCCCCTTGGCCTCATCAGGACTGGGAGGAGGTGTCCGGCAAGAAATGGAGACCAAGCCACTGGCTAGCACCGAACACCTTTTTTCCATTTGAAGCGAGCAAATTGCTTCTTGAAAATGAGGTTTCCCCTAGGCCTCGGTTTGCCCAGAAGCACCTAGCGAAGAGTGTGTTTCCCATGTTAAAACAGGACATTTGGAGGGAAATAGGAGGGAGGAGGAGGAGGAGGAGGAGGAGGAGGTGGTTCTGAATAGGAATGAACCCCATGATCAGTCAGGAGGAGAATGGGTGTTGCATGATGTCCTTTGGGTGCTGCAACTCTGAGGCACGTAGGAGCATAGGAAGCCGCCTGCCGCCACGTCAGACAGGTACAGATCTCAAGTTTCCAGAAATTATGAAGGGATGGCATTGACTGTGACCCTGAAGAGTTAAAGCTGGAAAGAGCTTTTCTGTTGATTTTTTTTCTTCTGAAAACTTACTGCTCCCACTTGACACATGATACCCACACAACCAGTAGCCTGAAGTGGGAGAGAGCTAGCAGTGTGATGGCCAGTTTTGCTAAAGTGTTGTACTGAGTACCTGTCTTAATTGGAACGTTTTCTCTTTTTCGTTGCAGCCTGGGAAGGAAAGCAGTCTGATGGACATTCCAGCAGCTCCCAGAACTCTACTTCCAGCTCCTCTCCCTCTCTTAAACCTGAGCCCTCCCTGCCAGTCCTGGGGAAAAAGCCGTTCCAGAGATCCGAGAGGCTCCATGCAAGTAAGCTAAAAATGAGACGTCGTCTTGCCAGCGGCCAAGGAGGAGGCTGGCGGGGAGGAGGGTGTCACGGAGGCTCGTGGCTCTGAGAATAGAGGCCTTCCTCCCTGGAGAAAACCGTCAGAGTGAATTCCTGGGAAGTCTCATGTGTTTGGCCAGGGTTGCCCCCGAATACTCCCTGCCGGGGGTCGATTAGTCAGAGAGCGTGGGGGACCCCCAGCTGAGTCGGGGTTTGGTGTGCACCCCACATCTGCAGAGAGGCCAAGCCATGGCGGAGAAGGCAGGCAGCACTCAGGCTGCCCTTGAAACCCGCTGGCCAGAGAACAGCCCCACCATTCCTTGTGTTGCGCTGGGGTGGGAGCGGCAAGGTGTTCTGCTTTCAGGTTCAAAGTTTCTAACTCCTGGACAACTGAGCCGGCAGGAAACATGCAGCAGTGATGGTGGGGCTTAGCCAGCCTCCGCTCCCAGGGCCAGATTCGAGCTCATTTGCTTAGGGCCAGTAGGAAACCTGTCAGCAACGGAGCGTGACCGGCAGCCCCACTTCTTTTAGCATTCAAGAAGGCTGCCAAGACTGATCTCTTCCGGCAGGCTTATCCAGTGGAATTTTAGGATGCTTTTAGAATGTTTTTAGGATGCTTTTAGGATGTTTTTAAACAGTGTGCACCACGTTTATAATCCGTATTTTATGTATTTTATGCTTGCTGTTGTTCCCTGCCTCAATCCAATCGGAGAGGCGGGTAAGAAATATATTATTATTATTATTATTATTATTATTATTATTATTATTATTATTATTATTCTCCTCCTCCTCCTCCTCTCTGGGCCAGGTTTTCTCGCTCAGCGGTGGCACTTAACTGGCGGAGAACTGTTAATTACTTATGAAAAGCCTTAGGGTTGGTTCACAACAATTTGTGTTTAAAATCACAACAAGGCCCGCCAAGGCAGCCCCCGCCCCACCACTGCCCCCACCCTGGATGCGCAATTGCAGCTGGCACATGATCCCAAAAACGTTATTTGGGGTTGTGTTTGTGGGGTCTTGGTTTCACTCTCACTAGGAACAAGAGTTTCCCCTATAAGTAGCCCAATGGCATAAATTATATGAGCAAGAGTGCTTGTTCTCCTCAAAACACCTCAGAACAACTTGGATTGCACAGTCCAATAGAGAACCAAAACGTTTCCTCTGATGTTCTGCAACAAGCAGTCTTGCTCATATAATTTATGCCACTGAGCTACTTACAGGGAAAACCCCTACGGTGTCTGAAGGGGCACGCTGGGGAACATAAGTGTACTCCTCAGTATAGCAGAATTGTGAGGCCGTTGGGATACGCTCCCATGTTCACTGGCTTAGTCTTTGAGGCACTGGAGAAGACCGGTGGGCAGAACCACAGCTACTTACTAAGGATGGAAGAACAATGAAGAAGAATTGCCTTTAAACTGAATAGTTTTGTAACCAGAGAGAGAGAGGAAGGGTTCTCCCAAGCATTTGTCTCCTTATTTTTCATATAAGAACATAAGGGATCTCTTTATCTGTCCCTCGTTAGGAGTGAGCAGGAGCAACTCACAACATATATTTTTAAAAATTAGCACAAGTTATTTACTACTACTACTACTACTAATAATAATAATAATAATAATAATAATAATAATACTTTCTTACCCGGCTCTCCCTTTGGATCGAGGCAGGGAACAACATTAGTACAATACAATATAAATCAAATACATCAAATTAATTAAAAGAGCGTGTAAAACCAATATAATATTAAAATAACTATCAGAACATCTTAAAATTCTTAGGTTTAAAATTCACCTGGGTAGGCCTGCCAGAAGAGACTGGTCTTTATGGCTGTTTTAAACTCAGAGAGACTGCTAAGTTGATGAGTATCCTCTGGCAGGCCATTCCACAGTCTGGGAACGACAGAAGAAAATATTTTAATATTTTATTTACCTTTTCCATATGGGCCACAACCTGTTAGAAGAAGGGAAAGACCTTGAATTAGTGAACACTTAACTTTTAAGCTAGTGGGGTTGACTTTAAGGAATATCCTTAAATATGTAGAATGTCTGTGTTAGTTTCATTGTGTGCTCCTGAATTTACAGTGTAAAGATGCAGCCATCAGATGCGCAAAGTGTTATCCTGAGTTGGCATAGGGTAGAGGAAGCATAGTCGTAGAGAGAAAAAAGTAAGCAGTGAGGTCAGAGGAAAATGAAATGCAAAAAACACATACTGTGATGATTGTGTTAAAGCTTATTGTATGTTACATATGTAAAATAATTACAGCGACCTTGTTGATAATAATGCAAACATCCTGGCATTATACCTGTAGTGGTATAAAACTGTTATCTTGATTCAGGCCACAGGGCATAGAATTGAATTTCACGGTGGCTTCTCTCTTTAAAGTTTCTTTGTTCAAGAATGGACACTTTAATATGACTAGCTGTGTGTGCTGGGTCATAGAAATCTTCTCCGACTGGTTTCTCAAAACAGCCCCTTCTGATGCCAGATTTGTATCCATTTATTCTTTGGTGTAGGGACTGGCCTGCTTGCCCTATGCAGAATGCAGAAAGGCATTTCTGGCAGACGATAACACGTATAACCTTGGAAGATGAGCAGGCTTGGCACTGTGGCTAGGGGCAGAGTTGGCATCTGGGTTTGTGGCAGCACCTGGTTCCGGGTTTGTTTCTCTGTCCTGTGGCCTGTGGCTGCAGGTGAGTGGCTGTTCAGGTCAGCATGCTGGCTCACTGTCCCAAGGCCTGTGAGAGTGCAGGCTTCCCAGAGTGCAGGACACGGAATAACGGGCTCAAGTTAAAGGAAGCCAGATTCCAGCTGGACATCAGGAAAAACTTCCTGACTGTTAGAGCAGTATGACAATGGAACCAGTTGCCTAGGGAGGTTGTGGGCTCTCCCACACTAGAGGCCTTCAAGAGGCAGCTGGACAGCCATCTGTCAGCGATGCTGTAGGGTGGATTCCTGCATTGAGCAGGGGGTTGGACTCGATGGCTCTGTAGGCCCCTTCCAACTCTACTGTTCTATGAGAGGGAAGGACCGTTGTCCAGGATGGCCTGTGGGTCCTTGATGCTACCTTGTCGTGGCTTGAGCTGGGAGCCGGAGGTGACGGCAGTTAATCTTCTGTCACTTCCTCTTTTGGGTCTGTTCAGTAGTGGATTATTCCTCAGTACCAATTCCGCCTTGTTGATCTCCTTTTTCATTCCTTGGTGTGAGTTTTGTGGTCTAAGAAATGTCTGATGTAAATCCTTAGGTTGTGTGACTGTAACAGACACAGTTGTATCACAGGGCGTGGCTGTACTCTGTAGACCTTGTGGAAGCTGGAAGGACGTAGATGCATAAAAGCATTCAGTTGGGGGTTCCGATACAAGGCGGCGCTTGTATGTCCGTTGTGTAGTTGCGCATCAGCGGACCTGCCACATGGGACTAGTTCTAGGCTCAGGCTGAGGGTGGACTGGAAGGGGTTGACGTCCTTGTGGAAATTCTCAAGATGGTCAGGGTTCTTGCATATTTTCTTGGGATATTAATTACTGGGGTGTGGTCTGATTGATACGTTCTTATTTATTTATTTATTTATTTATTTATTTATTACATTTCTATACCGCCCAATAGCCGGAGCTCTCTGGGCGGTTCACAAAAATTAAAATCATTCAAAGTATAAAACAACAGTATAAAACCATAATATAAAATACAATATAAAAGCCATGTCCTCTTCTTGACATGGTTTTGTTGCCTCTGATCAAGAGTTATAATGTATTGGAAGCGTGTTGCACTTAAGCAGCTTTCTGGAGCATTTCGATAAATCGATGTTCGACCCTTCTTCAGAGAACAGGCTCTGAGTGCTGCCCTCCGCTGTGTTTCCTTTCACGTTCCAAAGCCGCCTAGGGTGACGTGGGGAGCAGCATGAGGCCGGCCACTGAGCCGAAGGCAAGTCCTGCAGGGCGGTCACCTGGCAGAGGAGGAGGCGGTGGCAGGCTGGGCCTCTGGGCTACGCGATGGGGCTGGACCTGCCAGGGGGCTTTCGGCTGGACTCCAGAGCCTCGCAGGGCCCTCCCAGGGCGAGGCCTGAGGCTGCTGCCCTCCGGGCTCCGCAGGGGGTTCCCCCTTCCGTGCTGAGCAGCCGTCGGCAGAGCGGACTCCTGGCCGGCCCCAGAAGGGAGAGGGGGAAGGCGCGCTCTTCCCTGGCCATGACACCGTCCTTCCGTGACTCTTTGCTCAGGGCAGCTGAAGAGGACAAAATGTGCAGAGATAGATGTGGAAACCCCGGACTCCATCCTGGTGAACACCAACCTGCGGGCCCTGATCAACAAGCACACCTTCTCGGCTCTGCCAGCTGACTGTCAGCAGAGGCTGCTCCTGCTTCTGCCGGAGGTGGACCGGCAGGTGGGTCTCCAGGGACGGGGGTGGGGCTTTATTCCTTTGTATGTGGCCCATGGCGCTCCCTTCCCCCTTTTCAAAAGAGAAGGAAGTCTGTGCTTTCCCCAACCAGCTCGTTTCCCCTCCCCAAAGTCTCTGCACAAGTGCGCAGTCCCAAGCCGGAGGGTTGGGTGGGGGCGGGGGAGGCCTTCCTCCCCCCTGGCACCACGACTGGTCCCTTGCAACCCTTGCCTCCTCTTCCTCCTCCTCCTCCTCTTCTTCTCCCACCCCCCCACCCCTCAGACCGGGATGGACGGCCTGATGAAGCTCAGCAGCTCTGCCCTCAACAATGAGTTCTTCACGTCTGCCGCCCAAGGGTGGAAGGAGCGGCTGTCAGAAGGTGAGGCCTCTCTCTCTGCGTGGGCCGGGCCCCTGGGGCTTTCAGGGGGAGCTGGCAAAAGGCATTGGGCGGGGCTTGGCTGGAAACGGTCACCAGGTGGGGTGGGGCGGGGGGTTTCACTGGGGAAACTGGCCGCCCCGCGGGGGGGAAGCAGGGAGGGAGGGGGATGTGGCGGGGGGACCATCGCGGCCGATGAAGCAGCCGTGTCCTCTCTTGTCAAACCCTGTGCGGCAGGCGAGTTCACACCCGAGATGCAGCTGAGGCTTCGGCAGGAGCAAGAGAAGGAGAAGAAAGTGGAAGTGTGGAAGGAGCAGTTCTTCGAAAGCTACTACGGCCAGAGGTGAGGGCTTGGTCTGCCCGGCCTTCTCTCCCGGAAGGCCGCTCCCCTCTCATTCTGGCTCTTTGTGCAGCGGCTCTGGGCTGACGGGCGCGATGGGCGGTGCTGCCCCAAGGCCTCGCTGCCCTTCTTCTTTTGTGGCGCCCCGAGGGGCAGCCGTGTGCCGCGAGCGAGGGAGGGGGGAAGAGGATCCCTCCCGGCGCTCCGTCCTCGTTGGGAAGAGGCGGCCGTCTTGCAGTCCGGGGGAGAATCCCCGGTGGGGCTGGCCGGCCCACTGCCCGGCTGGCTCCCCCAGGGACCCTCGCCGGCTCCTCGTGCTCGTTGCCTGCTGGAGCACGTGGCCGTTGCCTCGCAGTGCGGGTGTAGTTGCATCTTCCTACTCTCACGTGACCCCCAGTACTTCCCCCTAAGTTTACAAAGCTCTTCACATACACAATTGCCGCAATCCTTACAAAAGCTGCGTAAGGCCGACCCGTGTTGTGGCGGAAGGGCTGAGGCTGGCTTAAGGGCGGCCCACGACTGAAGAGAGGTGGCAGCTGCAGCCTTCCCAGCTCCTGGCTCACACTGTAAACCAAGGCAAGGAACAGAGCGGCTCTGAGGGCCCACTGAGGGAGGGGCTTCCGCTCCCTCGATAGGCCCAGGTCTGCTCCGCCACCCTCACGCCCCTTCACATGTCAGAGCGGAGCAGCCGTAGAAGATGGACCCACCTCTGTCCTTGTTTCCTCACCATGGACAAAGAGGTCCCTCCCTTCTTGGGGATTTATTTGTTATTTATGCATTTGAGGTATTTGTACGCCTGCTCTGCTTCATTAGCAACTTCCAGGGTGGTGTAGAAAATCCATTAAGATCCACTATTCACCAGCCTAGTTCACCTGCAACGACAACCCAGAGAATGAATTGTTGCCTTACCCAGAGTTTACCCACGATTTGTCTGCCAGATGATTGCACAAAGCGCAGGTTGCTTTTTCAATTCCTGAGTTGTTGGATTCCGTCCTCCTTCGCCCACTCCTTCCCCGTATATAAAATGCTGTTGTGGCACTGTGCTACTGGCATGGAGAGTGGCCATGTGCTTTTTACCACGCTTGCCCGCTGCCTCTGCAGCCAGGTGAAACAACCCATGAACAAACCGTGGCTCTAGGTTCATGCGAAATGACATTCCATAGTTAAAATAACTCCGAGCTCACAGCCCGGGTTCTCTTCCTGGGATGTTTGTGGTTAGCAACCCATAGTTCACCCATAGTTCCACATTCACACAGAACAACAGGCCAGGGTTCAACAACCCATACTCTGGTCACCCTCATGCTGTCCACTGCACCAGCTTGATATCTTCTCTCTACCTTGAGCCAAAGCCACGGCACCCGTGGCTGGTGGGAGGGGAGCCATGTGTGTGCTCTGTAGTAGGAACTGACTCTCTCCTTGTTGGCTGCTGCATGCTCATATGAGAGGTAGCGGCTTGCACGCACCCACACAAGATGGTTTGGGATGAGGCCTTGATTGGGCCGTTGCGCTGCCTCATTCACAGGATTTTACAGGGGGCTCAAGTCCGCGTCACCTTCCACTCCTCCCCCTGCCCTGTTTCCCCACTGCTGCTTCTGCCGTGAGCCCGGACCCTCGCTTGGCGGTGCGGTCGTGAGCGTCAGGGGCTCCAGCAAGCCTCGCTCCGCCTCTCAGCCCCGGAGAAGACCGCTGGGGCTGGGGCTGGGGCTGGGGCTGGGGCTGGGGCTGGGGCTGGGGCTGGGGCTGGGAGGAGCCTGACGGGTGCCTCTCTTTCCTCCTCCTGCCTCTCCTTCTAGTTCTGGGCTGAGCCCTGAGGAGTCCAAGCAACTGACGTCCTGCCTCCCTGCGCCTCGGAGCCCGGCGGAGGCTGGGAATCCAGCGGCAACAGCGCAGCTGCAGAGATGCGCACCGGTCCCTTCCGTGGCGCCGGGCAAAGAAGAGGCCGCTCCTCTTGCCGGCCCCAAAGCGCAGGAGCTCCGGGCCCCGCCGGCAGCCCGCCAAGGAGAGGAGAGCAAGCAGCCCCACGGGCCCAGGCCGGCCGAACACGCAGGCTCCTCGGATGACAGCCGCCACGCCCCCTCCGAATTCAGCCACCGGAGCCCGCCCCGGCCTCCCACGGGGGCTGAGGAGCCCACGCCAATGGAGGTGCCGCAGCCGGCGGGCCTGGGGTCCTCGGGGAAAGAGAACGCAAGCGAACCCAAGAGCCCGGCAGCGGCTGCTCCGGGCGCAGAAGCCAGCCCCGGGGAAGAGGCCCAGGAGGCCCCCGCCGCCGGAGCCGAGCAGATGGACACGGGAGCCCGGCCTGCCAAGAGGAAAGCGGACGCTCCCGAGGAGGCCCTCGCCACGCCGGAGAAGCGGCCCCACTTTGCGGAGCAGTCCTCCTCCAGGCCGCCTTTTCAGGGCCCACCGCAGCCCTTTCCCATCGCGCCGGTGCCAAAGGTCCCTCCGCTCCGGGTAAAGCGGCCCGTTGCCTCACGGGGCTGAGCTGGGGCTGCCAGAGCTGGGCGGGAGGGAGGGAGGGCTCCCCACCCCAGTCCCAGCGCCTGCCCGGGACGCTGTCTTTGTCCTGGGAGATGCCTGACGTGGAGGGCGGCCGAGGGAGACGTCTTTCTCCTCCTCCTCCTCCTCCTCTCGTTGTCATCGGAGGAGCCCAAATGGCCACCATTTTGGATGGCTTTAAAAGGGGGTTGGACCACGTCCGTGATGGAGGAGGTCTGTCGATGGCTGCTAGTCCCGATGGCTAGGTGCTCCCCCAGCATCAGAGGCAGGAGGCCCACGGGCACCGGTTGGCGGGTGGGAGGGTGCTGTTGCATCCGGGTCCTGGATGGACCCGCAGCCTCATCCAGCATCAGGCTCTTCAGAGAGGACACCCCTCAGAGCAGGCGGGTGGCCGGCTGGGTCTTGCCGAGCTCGGGCACCTGACTGGCTCATAGGGCAAGTGCAGGGCGCTGCTTGCTGTGACTCACGTTTCGCCCCTGACAGCTCATGGGTGAAGGCCGAGGCCCTGCAGGGCTCTTGGCAGTTGTAGCTGCCCACATGGGGCTCAAGAGACCCCTGGCCTGACTGGTTGTCTACGCCGCCTCCGCCTGCCCCAGGGGGAGGGACCCACCGGCCTCCCTGGCAGCCCTCACAGAATCATATAACAGCAGAGTTGGAAGGGGCCTACAAGGCCATCGAGTCCAACCCCCTGTTCAGTGCAGGAATCCACCCTAAAGCATCCCTAACGGATGGTTTTCCAGCTGCCTCTTGAAGGCCTCTAGTGTGGGAGAGCCCACCACCTCCCCAGGCAACTGATTCCATTGTCGTACTGCTCTAACAGTCAGGAAGTTTTTCCTGATGTCCAGCCGGAATCTGGCTTCCTGTAACTTGAGCCCGTTATTCCGTGTCCTGCACTCTGGGAGGATGGAGAAGAGATCCTGGCCCTCCTCTGTGGGACAACCTTTTAAGTATTTGAAGAGTGCTCTCATGTCTCCCCTCAGCCTTCTCTTCTCCAGGCTAAACATGCCCAGTTTTTTCAGCCTCTCTTCATAGAGGACCGAGAAGAGATCCTGGCCCTTGGTGCCCAGCTCCCTGGCACGGAGGGTGCTCTCTTGCCCCTCAGGAGCGGGATCCTCTCCTCTTGGAGAAGGTGGGGGGCAGTTCCAGAGGCCCTTCGCCCAAGGAGCGCTCTCCCACCCAAGAGGGATAGCAACAAGGGCGGGGCGGCAGGGCGGCTTTTCTTTCCTTCTCATGTGTGCTTCCGTCTCTCCTCCAGATCCCCGTCTCCAGGATCCATGGATCTCCAGCACCGTCTCCTGCCAGCCAGGTCTCTCCCAGGCCCGGCTTCCCAGTCACCGTCACCAGTCCCAGGAGGACGGGGGCCAGGACTTTGGCCGACGTCAAGGCCCGGGCCCAGATGGCCCGGGCCCAGCGGGCCGCCGCCGCCGCCGCTGCCACCATTGCTGCTACTGCTGCGTCCCTTGTGGGAGCCATCCCAGGGCCAGGCCCGGGAGGGGGGAGAGCAGCGGAGCGGAGCGGCCCACCCCCAGGGAGGCCTCATGGGACTGTGCTGGACCTGGCGGGCCCTGGAAGTGGGGCAGAGCCGCGGAGGAGGCCCGTGCTCTCCTGCCCGGGCACCGGCTCCCCAGCCGAGCCCCCAGCGGCCCCCAGCGGTGCTGCAAGAGCACAGCTACAGTCGCCTCCCCCAGCACAGCTCAGCAGCGCCAGCAGCCCCGGGGCTGAGACCCCGCCGGGCCCCCAACCAGCCCTAGGGAGCGTCCGCTGCACAAGCTCCGGTCCCTCGGCCGCCCAGGGCACGGCGGCTCCTTTGGCTCCGCGGGCCAGTCTGGTTCCAAGCCTGGGGGGGCCTCGCAAAGCCCCTCCCCTGCTCAGCCGGGGCCCTGGAGCAGCCGGCGGCCCTGGGGCTAGGACAGCCGGCCAGAGTCTCCCCGCGGCAGTGGCGGCGGTGGCGGCGGCTCCTGCTGCCAGCACAGGGGTGTCCAGGGGCCAAGGCCCCTCCTTGCCCCCCCTGCCCCAGGTGGCGGCTGTGCCCCTCAAGGCCCCTCCTGCCCCTCGTTCTCAGGGCGGCGCCGTGGCCACGGCTGCTCCGTCCCACGGCACTTTGCCTGCGGCCCACAGCCTGAAAGGCCCCACCGGCTGTCCGGGGGCGAGTGGGAGCACCCTCAAGGGCAGCCCCAGCATCCCTGCCAGCAACCCCCTGGTGGCTCAGCTGCTGCGGGGCAAGGAGGTGCCGATGGAGCAGATCCTGCCCAAGCCCCTGGCCAGAGGCGAGGGGAGGCCCGGCCTGCTGCCGCCCGTCAAGGAGGGCCAAGAGGCGGCTGCCATGGCGGCTGCCAGCGAGGGGCAGCCTCTCCTCGTGGCCTTCCCCTCGGGCAAAGTGGGCCACCAGCCCCACGGCCCTCCCCCCACCCCCTCCTTCCCAGGGCAGGACCTGTGGGGCCCTCATGCCCAGCCGGCCTCTGGCCAGGGCCCCCGGGAGCAGCTCCTCCCAGCCTTCCTGCAGAGGGGGCCTGGCCAGGGCCGGCCTCTGGCCCCCTCCCCGCCCTCCCGCCTCCCCCCGCTCCCCCCGGACTTCCTGCTCGAGAGCAGTTCCGCCAGCCCGGGTGGCTTTGTGCTGGGATTCATGGGGAGAAGGACGTCCCGCCCTGCCATGTCTGGCCATTACCTCCTGAACGTGTCCACCTATGGGCGCTGTGCTGAGAACCTGCGGAGGAACCTCGCCGTGCCCCCCGGGAGCCGCCTGAGCCACGTGGAGTTTGTGGAACAGGAGCAGGCAGCCGGAGTCACCAGCGATGGCGGCAGCAGTGGAGAAGATGCCGGGGACACGGACAGCGCCGAAGACGAGGAGCTGCGTGTCGCCGTTAAAGAGGAAGCGCAGGCTCCGGAGTGGGGTGCAGCCGAGCCGGCAGCCCCCAGAGCAAAGGCTGTGGAGGTGGAGCAGGCAGCCCCGAGCCGGAAGGAGGGAGGCCTCCGCCCCTGCTCAGCTGGCCAGGACTGCGCTGCCAGCCTCATGGCCAGGGATTTCATGCAGGTGGCCCAGGCGGTGAGGAGGGACCTGAGGCCCGGGGGCGGCGGCGGCGGCAGCAGCAGCAGCACAGAGTTCCGCCCTGCTGGGGCTCCAGCGGCCTCCCCGCCTCCCCGGCCCCTGCTGCTCTCGCCCTCGCCCCCCTCTCGGCTTTTTGGGAGCCCTGGTGCTGCACAGCTGCTCGGGCCGGGCTACAGCGGCACCATCAACGTCTCCACGTCTGCGGACCTGCACCAAGAGGCGCTCCTGACGGGGCTGTCGGACCCCAGCCGCATGGGGGACGTGGTGTCCTTCTCCGTGACGGTGACCACCATCCCGGCAGGCCAGTCCGTGAGCCGTGGTGGCCACGAGCACCCCCTCCACGGCCAGGCCTTTTCGGGCGACGGCGGCGGCGGCTTCGCGGAGCTGCCGTCCAAGTGCTACTGCCGCCTGAAAGCCATGATTGTGTGCAAGGGCTGCGGGGCCTTCTGCCACGACGACTGCATTGGCCCCTCCAAGCTCTGCGTGTCCTGCCTCGTTGTGCGGTAGCAGCCTGGCTGGACAGCGTGGCGGGCAGGAGGGGCTCGCGGTGGCGGCGGCGGCGGCTGCATGGGGCGTCTCCGCGCCCCCGAGAGTGGAGGAAGCACCTTGGACTGCCAGCCGGACCTCCTGAGGACAAGTGTTTGCACTTACGAAACCATGTAAATATGTTGCGTTGTTTTGTCTTAAAAGTTATTCTCCCCCCCCCGATCTTTTGAGATAAATCTGTTGATTTGAACCCCATGTTCCTTTAGTCTCTTGTGCCCTCGTAGCTGAACTCTGCTCCAGGCAGCCCCTCGGCTCACAATCCAGGCCTCTGCTTCTCGGAGGGCTGGGCCGGGCCCTGCTGAGCCTCTCCGGTGGGCAGGCCCAGCCTCGGCCCTCCTCCCCTTTCCCAACGAGTCGCCTGTCTGCTCCGCTGGTGGGGGCCGTTGGGGCCCAGGGCCGGCTGCCATGTTTCCTTGTGGTGCTGCGTGGGCGGAGAAGCACAGGGACCCAGCGAAACATGGCAGCTGAGATGTGTGCACCACCAGCGTCTGTAAGCAGTGGGCAGGCAGGCTGCCTCGCCGCTGGATTTTGGTAGCATTGGTGTGTGCTGTTGAGCAGAAGAGGGCCGAGGGAGTCCCGTCCCCAGGGTGGGCAGGGTGGCACCGCTGAGTCCGCGCCGAGGCCAAGAAGAGCTTTCGAAGGACGGCCTGGGGTCAAACCGGGCAGCGGCAGCTGGGCCCTGTCGTGCCACCGTTTCCTCACGAGAAGCCCCCTCGCCCCCCTGCCCCCCTTTCCTTTGGATCAGGTCAAAAATGCAGCAAAGACCAATCTGTTTTGATCCCACTCCCATCGTCCCCAGCAGAAAATGGCCCCATTCAGAGCAGCGAGGACAGGCCTGGTCCCTGGGCGCCCAGTCTTTTTTCTGGGCTAGCAGGCCCGTGCCTGGGGTAGTCCCAGACCAGGAATGAGGCCTGGATCTGCTGGTAGGACTCTGGGTGCCTTGAAGGGGGGCAGCGAGGACGTCTGACTCCCCTCCTGCCTTCAGTTACACTGTCCAGAAAGCTTGGGGGTAACCAGGAGTGGATTCGTGTGTGGAAGGACGGACGGGCAGCTCCGCTGAGTTCTGGTCCTCAGCACAAGTCCCTGGCCTCGGAATGCTTTAACTCCCCCTGGGTGTCTTTTGCACCAGGCTCCAGCCGGTGGATCTCTCTGGGTTCTAGGAAAAGAAAACCTCAGTGGAGGCTGCAAGGCAGTCCCACCTGCCCCAGGCCCTCTGGGTCTTGCTTCCTGGGAGTTTCAGGCCCTGGAAGAGAGTCAGGGCTGCTCCCGCAATGCTCCTCAGTATTCGGGCGTTTCCTTTCCTTTTGTATGAAAGGCACAGAAGATACCAAGCTCCTGAGCATACGCCTCCTCCCGTGAATCTGTGAAGCTGCTTTGTGCCGTGTCTCCACCTGGCCCAGTAGTGTCTGTTCCAGAGTCTGGGGCAGAAAGGTCCCTGTCCCTTCATTTGCCCCCGGGCCCTTTAACTGGACAGGCTGCCCGGGACTGGACGTGGGGCTTTCTGCATTGGAAGCAGGGGTTCTGCCATGGAGCTGACGTCCTGCTCCTTCCGGCCCGTAAGGCTGCAAAGATATATTTACGGGGTGGGTGGGGGTGGGGTGGGGGTGCTGCTGCCTCGGCAACTCTGAAAGGTCTGAGCAGAAGCATAAAAAGGGCTGCCTTCCCCGTGTCCGTGGCTAACAGGAACAGAGCGATTACGGGGGTGTCATTAATGTCAGCTCCCAATTCCACTTGTTCGGGGCAGATTTGTCGTGCGCAGGGGGCGTTGCACAGAGCACCTTCCCCCCCCCCCCCCGGTGCTTCGTGCATCGGCTGCAGACTGGTGCCACAAGGGCACGCAGTGCTTTGTCGCTGACCCACCTGGTCATGTGCTGGTTTTAGATGAGGAAGTGCCACAATTTCATAAGCAAGAACAGCCAGTCAGGGTTGAATGAAAGCCGTTTCCAAAGGCTTCGGAGGACGGGGCCGGGCAGAACGTCCCTTGCAGGAGCCTTTTCTCCCCACACCCAGGGACGGAAGCCACCTTGTGTTTGGCCTCCTCCAGCATGGAAGAGCCCCAAAGCGCCGCCTTGCTTTCCGAGCGAAGGACTCCCCAAGCCAGCCTCCGGGAGGCGTGTTGGTGGCATGGGGGGACGCGGGCAGAAATGGGGAGAGGCGCTTGGAGGAGGGCCATGTCACCGGCCAGCTTATGTCGGAATAAGACACGCCTGTGCACCGTTCTCACACTTGCCATCAGAAGACCAGGCTGCCAGGGCCACAGCAAGAGTTGGGCCCTTTCCCAGGGTACGGTTTGCGGCCTTGGACCAGCAGTGGCTGTCCAGATACTCCTGCCCCACCCACCCCCCGAGCAGGGCATGAAGGGGTTCCTGCCAGCAACCGCGCATCTTACTGCCCCTGATCTGGGGGTGGGGGTGGCCTTGAGCTATCACGGCTAATAGCCTAACCTCCTTTGGAAGGCTTCTACGCCCGTGGCCATCGCCTTTCTTGGGTTAGCAAACTCTGCCGGCTTGCTACGGGCTCTTTTGCCTCTCCCGAGATGACTGTTAGCGTTGTTCTTTCTGTTTATTATTTATACAGCACCATCGGTGTACATTGTGCCTTACGGGGCTGCAGAAGTGAAAGCAGAGCGATCCCTGCCCGTGAGGAGCTGAACCATTGAACGTAGACGATAAGGGGGAAATGGTGGTGGGGCGGGGAGAATGCCGGCAGTAGCAGCCACATTGATATGAGGCGCTTTCTTTACAGTTGGGAATGAGAGCTGCACCTGCCCTCTTTAGCCCTGTTTCCAAACGTCCTTCTTAAGATGGGGGCTACTGGAACTGCAAACAGCGCTCCACAGTGGGCTGTTGCAGTCCTGGCCATCCTCTTGAACCCCTGTCCGAGGGAGCCATTTCCCTTCCTCACCGCTGCCGCTGGCTGACTTGACATTTTCACCACGGCCCCAAGATCTCTGTCCTGTCAGTTCAGCTCCCATCAGCATATAGGGCAGCCTTCCTCAACCTGGGGCGCTCCAGATGTGTTGGACTGCATCTCCCAGAATGCCCCAGCCAGCTGGCTGGGGCATTCTGGGAGATGCAGTCCAACACATCTGGAGCGCCCCAGGTTGAGGAAGGCTGATATAGGGGAAATATCTATAGGTGTCTTTGCCCCAGGCCCTATTTAATGCTCTTTGGGTTTCCCCACCACCATTCTGAATAATTTGGTGCCACCTGAAAACTTGGCCGCTTCACTGCTCAGCCCTAACGCGTGGAGAAAATAACTCCAGATGACCAATTAAAAAAACACCAGCCGCAATCCACATCCTTGTGGGACCCCACTTTGTCCATCCCGCCAGTGTGAGGACGGTCCACGCATTCCTACGCTCCGCTTCCTGTTCTTCAACGAGTTGCGGATCCGTAAGAGGACGTGTTTACTCAAGAGCCTTCAGGGAGGGACTGTGCCCAAAGCCTTTGGAAAGTTCCAGAACACAATATTGAACCGATCTCTGCTTTCCGCGTGGCTATGGCTGCTCTCCAAGAACTCCAAAAGGCTGGCGAGACGGACGTGCCTCCATAGAAGCCATGCCGATTCTTCCTCAGGAGGTCGTTATTATACGTAATAATTCTAGTGTTAATAATTGACCATGTGGGGGGCGGGTAAACATTAAGCCAAGAAGTCCATAATTTCCTTTCTTCCCTTGGGGTCCTTTTTTTTTTTGGAAAAAAAATGATGCTCTCTTGCCTCCCTTCCCATCCTACAGTAAGGAGGCTGCTTTAGTGAGAAGTTCTTTTGACCCTAAAGTTTTAGTATTTCACACTATAGGTCACTGGGAGTGCAATTGTACGTCCCCAGCACCAGATATCTTCTGGGGCATAGTCCTTGCTTTTCACCCACCTCCCAGAGGCAGTAAGCCTATGCACACCAGTTGCTGGGGAACATGGGTGGGAGGGTGCTCTCGCACCTGTGTCCTGCTTGTGGATCCCTGGTCGACAGCTGGTGGGCCACTGGGTGAAGGGAGCGCTGGACCAGGTGGGCCCTGGGTCTGATCCAGCATCCGGCCTCTTCCTACGTTCTTACGTTCGCCCGTTCACTTGGGGCTGGTCCAGAGTAATCCAATGCACAGCTTTCTCGCTTCCTGTCCACTCCTCCTCACCAAACCATCCTGGACAAATGAGGTGTATCACATAGACCTACTCTGATGATGAGATTTATTTCCAAAGGGCATCACGGGAGCCACGACAGTTGCATCTGAATCGGTCACCCCGTTGCACTTCTGCCTCCCTGCCAAACAGCAGGTGTTGGTCTTCGGAGACCAACTGGTCGTGTAGCTTATTGGTTCACGTCATGTTCTGTGGGACCCAGGAGAGAAGGGGTCAAGGCGGAGGGGATGCCCACCCCCAGAACCTGGAGCTGCTAGTTGCAGCCTTGCCCTGACCCATTGGTGCCTCAAGGTTTCCCCTTTACTTTTACTCTCTTCCCCCACCCCTGCCCCAGAAGTGAGCGGCTGCCATTCACTCCCATGGGAAAGAACGAATTGCTTTTCTTGGGGGCCAAGTTCACCATGCCTGGCAGTGGGGACACCAAACCTCTTCCACAGGATCGCCCCCCCCCCCCACACACACACACCCAGAGCACACAGGAACACTGCACACGCCCGGCCCTGGGGGTTCCTGTCCCAACTTTTCTGAACACCCAGAAAAGCAATCTATAGTGATGGGCAAAACATGCACAGTTACGATACACGGAGTGAGAAGCACCTGGCTCGTTGCTTAAGAGAGGATCAGGCAGGCGTGGCGGCAGGTTGGGGGGCAGCCAGGTGGCTTGTCGAGCCCATGTCAGCTGCCTAACAGTTCACCAGGTGGTGACGCTGGTTGCACGGAGAGGCAAGTGGGACCCTCTGGTTGTATGGGAAGCCTTGTCTCTCTGGGCTTCCGGAGGTTTGTGAACGGGCCACAGGCAAAGGTCAGCCACTTCTTACCATGGTTAGGCCCAGGCAGCTTTTGGTTAAGGTCTCTCTCTCTCTGTCTCTCTGTCTCTCTGTCTCTGTCTCTCTCTCTCCACCCTGGTTTAACTGCACAAGAGGACCTGCAACTGTAAGCACAGATGATAGCCCCCCATTTCACCCCCCCCCCCATGCACTGACACAGCCGGTTGCCCTGATTGGGCCTCTTCACAATCCCAGGCCCCCCTGAAGCCAAGGAATATTCCAGTGGGGGAGGACAGCCCCCACCACACTGCCCAGACTCTCCGGCCCGCAAGAGCCTGGCTAAGCTGCTGCTTTCTCTGTCCCCTCACCCCTGCACTCGCACTGGGACCCATGCAGCATGGATTCGCCCGCCTTGCTGGGTTGCACGGAAGCCCTCGGCATGCCCAGGGCATTTCCACGCTTGAGGTAGGAAGGCCACGTGTCGTCCACCTATCCTGCCCTGAATGGAGGCATGCTGCAGTCCACTAGGACAGCCTTCCCCAACCTGATGCCCACCATGTGTTGGAGTACAGCTCCCATTCTCCCCAGCTGGCATGGGAGCTGCAGCCCAACACGTCTGGAGGGGCAGCCCTCCCAGAACTTTGCCAGTGGAGTGTGTGGACGTAGCTCTGCCTGCCCGCCTGCCCGCCCCTCTGCCCACTCACAACCCCCCTCCTACAACCACTGCCTCTCGTTCCTCTGCCTTATAACACCAATCCAGGGAAGCTCTTTCGAAATGCCCTCGTAGCAAGCAGAAACCTCAGACAGCTTTCAACGACTCCGGGAATTCTTAGTGAATGTTGATTATTTTTTTTAAAAAAACACAATGGTGTTTTTTCTTTTCTTCTTTTTAATGAACTTCAGAAGAGGTTGTGAAGGGGGATTCAGGGGGCAAGGCCAAATAAAAAGCCTGGCTGGGCAGGTCTCAAAGCAAGGTTGTGCTTCTGCGTGCTTTGGGGGAAGGCCCCAGCAACAGGCCCTGTTTGCATCAGGCGGGGGCATGGCATTCGGTTCAGCTGGGAACCGTGCTAAGAGAAGGAGGCAAGGCTAAAACGGGGTGGGAGGGATGGGGGCTCTCCCCAGCGCAAGGAACCCTAGGCTTGGTGCTTGCAAGCCCAGTAGGCGGTGAACTCTTTGGGGTGGCTAGATGAACTGTACGGCAGGTGGCCATGGCTCACTGTTGCCTGCAGTCCCCCCAGTTTTCATCCTAATATAGATCGTGAGCCATCTCGGGACAGGGAGAAGGTCGTTCCTTCGAAGTAATGTTGTTATTCATGCGGAGATCCTGGGTTTGCGTGGGCCGTCAGGCAAAATAAAAACTAGTCCCCCCAGTCTAAATCCATGGGCCAGAAGTTGCGTCCACGGGCTCCTTGCTCACTGCAGTAGAGGAAGCCCACCTGCCTGGCCCATGGAAGGAACGCACCTTGTGCAGTGCCCACCATTGATGCCCAGGGCTCTGGGCATGCAGCAGGGCTCTTCCAGTTATAAGGACATTCTGGCTTATTTCTTGCTAAGGGTTGTCTCTTCTTCCACAAAGTTACAGTAGCCAAGAGCAGAGTGGATTCCTCACTTTGGACAGCACAGTCCTCAAATAACTTAAAAACACAAAAAACTTCTGACATCTGTTCCAACAACCTTGGTTATGGATGCAACTTATGGAAGCTATTAGAAATGATGGGTTGGGGCAGATATATGGGTACAAATTGCAGAGCTGCTTTCCAAATTACCTCAAGAGACACGCCGGCAATATTGCTTCAACCAAACACAGCCACTGATGCGTGGGAGTTTTTCCTTGTGAGGCCTGTTGGAGCTAGGAAGCCAAATCAAGAAGCTTGGACTGTGTTCACGTGGTGAGTTGCCACATTCGGGTTTGAGTGCTTTTGCCCTCTGCGTAACTACTGCTCAAAAGCACCTCACTTTGCTGAAGCTGGTGGCACACATGGAGTGCAGGAGGGAAATGGCCACCAAGGACGGAATGAGTTTTGGACACCAGTTTTGAAGTTGGGGTTGGAGCGGAGAAGGAGAAACGGGGTCCTCGTTGACCATATGCCAAGCCGGTGGGCACAGTGGCTTCCTGCTAGGCAGCCTTCCTCAACCTGGGGCGCTCCAGATGTGTTGGACTACAACTCCCAGAATGCCCCAGCCAGTCCAACACATCTGGAGCGCCCCAGGTTGAGGAAGGCTGTGCTAGGGTGACTGGACAGCAGAGCTGTTAAGCTTGCTTTCGTAGAGTTCCTAACAATGCATCCGCAAGGCAGAAGTCACGCATAGCCATTTAGGAAAACCAAGAGATCATATGGCAGGGAGAGTCCCCCCCCCCCACAAAAAACACCCCTTTTCCTTTTGTTTTTACCCCCAATGCAATACATTTGATATGATTGAAAATCATTTTAAGAGCTTATAAGTAATATATTTTAAGTAATATATTTTAGTACCTCTATTGCAAAAAACAAAAGATTTGTGAAATAGATACAAAAGGTATTTGTGTGTGTGTGTGTGTGTGTGTGTGTGTGTGTGTGTGTGTGTGTGTATGCAATTTTGAATCTGGTTTTTCCTGTCAGGGGAACTGAAGGCACCCATATTGCAATAAAGGTAATAGTTTGAATTAAAACAACAACAACCCAATATGGTTTGCCAGGAGCTCTTCATTTTTATAGGCCAAGAGGCATGTAAAGATACCTTAGAGAGTGCTAAACTTTCGTCTGTTGTTGCCTTTTAAAGAGAAATTGGAATTGAGAATATGTATAGAGAAGTCAGGCTGACACCATTTAAAGAATCATATTTTTTCACAAATAATATAGAAAATATTTTACTTAAGAGTTTTAAGTATTTGAAATTAAATATAGGTATGTAAATATACTGTATGTACTTCATATATTCTTTTATTTTACATTTTATTGTAAACAAATGGCTATTAAAACTCTTTGAACTGGTTTGATTGTAGGACTCCAACTTCCATTGTAGGACTATCCATTCCATGGGTATCCACAACCCGTTGGGTTGGATCGAGGGGGGTTGGACTCGATGGCCTTGTAGGCCCTTTCCAGCTCTGCTATTCTATGATTCTATTATTCTATGATACCTATTTTGAGATCTGCCTCATCAATGCCATTGCTTGGAAGGTGTTTTGAGGCAGTCCACCCCATCACAGAGAGCGCTTATAAAAAACACCTCAAAGAATTTAGGGGAAAGCCAACTGATGTGACTTCTCTGTGTCCAAAAAATAAACCGGCTGTAAATTGGCCATCCATCCATTTGCAAATGCAAATTGTGTTAACGTCTATGTGGAAATATGTTCAGGGGTGGCTGTATGATGAGGCACAGGGGCAGAGCGTGGAAGAGACCTGTCCCTTGGGGCACAACCCACCATGATATTTTTTATTTATTTATTTATTTATTGCACTTATATACCGCTCCCATAGCCAGGGCTCTCTGGGCGGTTTACAGAAATTCTAAAATTAAGATTAAAACGAGTATACAAAATTTAAAATTTAAAATATTACCTTGCGCAAGCCCCCTTGAATGGGGAAAGGGACATGCAAGGCCCCAGCGCACTCTGTTTCTTTCAGAACTCCCCTGGTGGATCGTTTCCCCTTTCTAACAATGGGGAAGGTGCTGTTTGGGTCTTGTACCTCAGGCGCCAGAATGGCTTGGTTCTAAATGTGCTGTATGAGCAGTAGCTAGTTAGGTTCTCCTGCTGAAGGGACTGGTTTGACTGGAACGGGTGTTGGTGCTGGGTGGATTCCTGTTAGGGTCCTCGAGGAGGCTCTATTCCTGACTCCAGCGCTTTCATCCAAAGGGCGGCTTTCAGGCGCTCTGCGTGATTTTGCCGGGCTGTGTTTGAGAATGCCTTGCAGTGAGGACGAACCTCAGTGGCGTGGCCTTCTCCAAGACAAAAGGAACACCGTGAGTGTCCGACAGACGGCGGCCATTGGCTCTCGCAATGGCCACAGTTTCTAACTTGAGGGCCGTACGCCTGTAAGGGCGATCGCAGGATCACGAAAACCAAATAAAATCAAATAATGCAGAAGATAGAAATACCGAGAAAGAAAGAATAAAAGCTCAGTTTTTAGTGTTTTCAGGAGGACTGAACGTAGAGAGGTTCCCTCAAGAGACTACCACAACGGCAGCCTCAAGGAACGGAGGGACGTGTGCGTTGGGAAGTTTCCCGAATCGAGGCTCCTCGCAGGCGCAGGGCCCGCCTGGATGATGCACAGGTGACCACTTGCGAAGAACTACAGGTGAGCAACCTTTCTTGCCCTGCAATCCTCAAAATCTGCTCTGGAGGATTGGGTAACCCTGCAGCGGGGGAGCAGAGAGAAAGTCACGCCCCACAAGTGGACGCCTGCTCACCTGACGTTGGGTTTTGCTCGTAAGCCCGGATGAGGCGTAATGCGTCTCACGATTAAAACTCCGCTCCTTCACCTCATTTAGATGGAACCAGGTTTCAGCTGGAGCCAGTGCAAAAACTGGGACTCGATGGCCTTATAGGCCCCTTCCAACTCCGCTATTCTAGGATTCCCCTCCTGTGGGGCCCTACAGACCAGTAGCAGCGGTGGCAATGGGGCCTGGAAGGGAGGGTGGGAAATGCCTTGGGCTGGGCCAGCTGAACAGGAGAACGCGCAGCCTTTTTTTTTGCCTTCATGAGTGACTGTAGTGGTGCCTGTGGCCTTGAGCCCGTGAGAGAAAAACCTGGCGATGCCTCTGAACGAATGAAGGGAAAGCCCACCCTTCTCTCTGACGCTCCCTGGCTCCAGCGTCGAGGCTGGTGCTCCCTTGGCTGGGGCTGCCCTTAAGTAACGCATCTGCTTCCAGTTGCCCCATTAAGCCGAGCAGAGCCAGGCACGAGATGTCAGCCAACCCTGAGAGCCTCGGCGTGCATTTCCTGCTGATCCTTGCCCAGTTCAGATGGCTTGGCCAATTGCCTGTGGGAGGCTTGGAGGCTGCTTACTTTGCGTGTTGTCTTATTGCCCTGCTGACTCTGCTGCTTCTGCTTATAGCTCCCAAACGGAGTCTTATGTTCCTGCTTCTCATCAAGCCCTTGTAATGAAATTCCTGCCTGCCTTCCGCTGTTAGTGGCACTTTCCTATCCTCTTTATAAGTTAAATCTTGATGTGTCGCATTTCTTTCCTCTTCCTTTTTTCTTCCACAAGCTCCCCTCCCTTCTCCCATTTGTCATCTGGGCTGGCAACTGTAAAGTGTTCAATGTGGCCAGCCACACACATTTGTGGGCTTAAAGCCAGAGGGTCAAGCAAGCCTCCCATCCCACCTGCTGCACTCCCTGCCTTACTAACTGGCACATCAGTGTGACTTCCACATGACCCAGAAAGTGGAAATTTGGCACCTTCATTCCTAGAAAAATCTAGATGAGAAGGGCTTAAGAACAGTGGCTTACGTGGGGTGGAGGGTGGGGATTGTATTTTTGTGGACCACCCAGAGAGCTTTGGCTATTGGGCAGTATAGAAATGCAATAAATAAATAAAAATGTCTTAATCTGAAATTGTGGCCTCTTCCGAGTTGGATTTTCCCTTATGCCGAGCCCTTATGCCGAACTGTATTCTCTCTCCCCAGCCCTGCTGCCCCACCACAAAACGTCTGCAGCACAGAGAATCTTGGGCTCTTCCAGCTCATCAGGCAAACGATGTCGTCAGTTCCCCTCTAGCTGAGAACATTGAGCGTTGCTTCTCCATCCGCTGATCAGGACATTAACACCACACCCTTACCTGTGGGGAATTGTTAAAAAGTGAACGGGGCCCGCTTATGGGGAACGTCAGGCAGTGAAACCACAGCAGGGCCACGCTCGTGGCTGGGACTGTGTGCTCTGCGGTGCCTCGTCCGTCTTCCAGTCAAAAGGCAAGTGGGGCCAGCCTGATTGCACCCACAGCCCAAGCAGCCACTTCCAGGGTGCCAGAAGAAAAGCCCCCAGACTGGTGGCAGCGGCTACTGCAGACCTCTGGTTGGAGAGGTCCCCCTTGCCAGATGCTTCCCTCTATCCAAGCGGTGCCATCTTTCCTAAGTACCAGTAGCCCATAAGGCACTCTGTGCATAAAACAATCATAGAATCATAGAATAGCTGAGTTGGAAGGGGCCTACAAGGCCATCGAGTCCAACCCCCTGCTCAAGGCAGGAATCCACCCTAAAGCATCCCTGACAGATGCTTGTCCAGCTGCCTCTTGAAGGCCTCTAGGGTGGGAGAGCCCACAACCTCCCTAGGTAACTGGTTCCATTGTCGTACTGCTCTAACAGTCAGGAAGTTTTTCCTGGTGTCCAGCTGGAATCTGGCTTCCTTTAACTTGAGCCCGTTATTCCGTGTCCTGCACTCTGGGAGGATGGAGAAGAGATCCTGGCCCTCCTCTGTGTGACAACCTTTTAAGTATTTGAAGGGTGCTATCATGTCTCCCCTCCATCTTCTCTTCTCCAGGCTAAACCTGCCCAGTTCTTTCAGTCTCTCTTCATAGGGCTTTGTTTCCAGACCCCTGATCATCCTGGTTGCCCTCCTCTGAACACGCTCCAGATTGTCTGTGTCCTTCTTGAATTGTGGAGCCCAGAACTGGACGCAATACTCTAGATGAGGCCTAACCAGGGCCGAATAGAGAGGAACCAGTACCTCATGTGATTTGGAAGCTATACTTCTATTAATGCAGCCCAAAATAGCATTGGCCTTTCTTGCAGCCCTATCGCACTGTTGGCTCATATTCCGCTTGCGAGCTACAACAGTTCCAAGATCCTTCTCGTTTGTAGTATTGCTGAGCCAAGTATCAGCTATAATCCATGGCCAGAGAAACTGGTCTACAACCAGTAGGTTACAACAGTGACACCACCACTACTTGGGTGGTTTTAGAGGCTTGTTTCTTTTGAGAAAGAGGGAGAAGCAGAAAGAAGAAGCCTACCTAGTAAGAAATAAATAAAACAGAAATCGATTCCTTCTTGTAGGTAGGGATGGAAAAACAAGAAGCGTCCTGATCCCATGTCAGGTCATTGATCCATCTGCACTTAGCGAGAGTGGCTCTGTGGGGTTTTCAGCCAGGGCTCTTTCCCAGAGGGGCCAGGGAGATTCTAGGGCCTGAACCTGGAACCTTCTGCAGGCCACTGAGCTACAGCCCTCCCCTGAAAAATGAAATAAAACTCCAGTCCTCATGGTTCTGAACAAAGTGTTGATTTCAAGAACAGTATCAGGAGCTGCCAGCCTGTTGGTCCTTCTAGCTCAGCGCTGCCTGCATTGCCAGTTCTGCATAGGTTGTGCTTCCCCTGAAGGAGCAGGTTTGCAGTTGGAGGGGGGTCCTGGATCCATCGCTGTCATTGGAGGCCCTGTGGCTAAGAGCACCTAACCAAACACCTAGGCTGGTACTTCAAGCGCGTCTGGTCCATGGCAGGGATAGCCTGGCTGCTGTGATCCACGCATTGGTAGCCTTGAGAATGGATTGCTGTTGTGCGCTCTGTGGCGCCGTCCTTCCAGCTGGTGCAGAATGAGGCACCTTCCTGTACGCCTGTGCTAATGGATTGACGCTGGCTGCCGGTCAGCTACGGAGCTTGCTTCAACCAGCGTGTAGGCGTTTGTATACAAAGCCCCCATACAACCAAGGAGGAAGGAGTCCCAGGTTTGCTTCCCCCTGTGCCAACCTTCCAGGCCGGCTCAGGGCAGGTCCTGCTGTCCGTGCCGTGGCTCCAGCCCTGTGAAACGGTGCCCCTCTGCGGCTGGCGTATTTTAGGCCTTGATTGAAATCGTGTATTCTTTACTTTGGCTTTGCCCCAGCCGCAACTTGCCTTTGAATCAGACTCTTAATATGGTGCTATGCACTGTATTGTAGTTGGTTGTATTCTTTTGTAAACTGCTTTGGGATTTGTGAAAATGAGAAGCATTACGCATATATCCACTGACTGGCAGCAGCCCTCCTGCGCTTCCTATTGGCAGGCATTGAACGTGGCATGTCGGCATGGGGAAAAGGTGCTCGACAGACCCCAGCAGGGCCGGTGCTACCATAGAGGCCACTCAGGCAGCTGCCTAGAGCGCCAAGGTAAGGGGGGCGCCGAAAGCCGCACTCCCACAGCAGCTCTGAGAGGGCGGCTTTCGGGGGCGCCGTTCCGAAGGCTTCGCTTTTGGTGGGTGCCCACCCAGCCAAAGCGAAGCCAGGACGCTGGGGTGGGTGGGCGGGCGGCTTTGGAACGGCACGCCCGGAAGTTGCTCTTCCAGAGCGGCTTCCGGCCGGGAGTGCTGTTCCGAAGCTGCCCACCCACTGGCCCCCCCACCCCAGCGTCCTGGCTTTGCTTCAGCTGGGTGGGCGCCCAGCTGAAGCAAAGCCAGAACGCTGGGGTGGGGTGGCTTCAGAACGGCATGCCCAGAAGTCGCTCTCCCAGAAGCCGCCCACCCCACCCCAGCGTCCTGGCTTCGCTTCGGCTGGGTGGGCGAGATGGCTCTCTGCGTCCAGGTATGCTGGGTGGGTGAAAGCAGCTCACCTGCCTAGGGCACAAAATAGTCTGGCTCCTGGGTACGTTTATGGGTCAGAAGAGACCTCCCGCGTCCGTAGCGCCCGAGCCTGATCTGCCCTGTAGCATAGAACCCTGACACACTAGCTTTCTACGGGCAGGGCATTTGTCACGTGGGGAGGTGGGCTCAGGAGCGACCCGGCCACGGAGGCGCGCGGGGGCTCGAGAGGCCGCCGGCTTCCTATCACCACAGCAACGACCGCCACAGCCAACCGCGCCTGCGCACTCTACAGGCGCGAGAGCTCGCTGAGGCGCGTGCACGGCGGCTCGCGCAAGAGCGAACGCGGCGGTCGGCTGGACCAGTGTGCGCATGCGCCCGCCCTTGGGAGGTTGTGCGGCTGAAGGGAGAAAGCGGCGGAGCGCCCCCCTCCCGTCCCCGCCCCTCGCTCGGATTGGCTGAAAGAGTGGCATGGCCGGTGTCGGGAGGGCGGGTCTTTGCAGCCAGGTCCTGCTCCTCATTGGCGAGTTTCTCGGCGGAGGCGCCTGCAGGCTGAGGCGGCCTCCGAGTTGGTTGGAGGGTTTCCCCTCCCCCGTCGTCGCTTCCCCCGCCCCCTCGGGAGGCGCCGTCTGGATTGGCCGGCGCTGAAGGGAGGCGGGCCCTCCGCGCAGAGCCCTGAGCGTGGGTTGGTCGGGGCGTCGGTCGGGTCGAGCGGAGCCGCCTGAGGGGAACCGAGAGGAGCGGAGGCGCGCGCCGAGCAGCAGCAGCACGTCGAGGCGGAGGAGGAGGAGGAGGAGGAGGAAGGCGGCGGCGGCGGCAGAGAAGGCTGGGCGGCCCCGCGCTCCGCCCGCCTTCCCGCGGCCCGGCGAAGAAGTAAGTGGCCGGGAGCAGCGCGGAGGGCAGCCCCCCTCCCTCCCTCCCTCCCTCTCCGCGGGGGTCCTCGGGGGGGAGGGGAGTGGAGGGGCGGGGCCCTCCCCCCCTCGGCTGCACCCCGCCCCGCCCTGGATCCGAAGGCACCGGCCGAGCCCCTGGCGGAGGGGAGGGCGCGTGGCGTGGCGTGGCGGCTGCGGCGGCTGCTGCGCCCCTCCGTCGCGGGCCGCGCGTGTCCCTCTCCAGGTGCTCCGCGGGGCCCAGGGCAGGTGGGCCTGGGTACAGTCGGGCGGAGACCCCGGGGCTCCTGCGGGCGGGGCGGGGCGGGGGAGGGAGCGCGGGAGCGCAGGCCGCCCCTCCCCCGCACCTCCCCCCCGCCAAGCCAGGGGGAAGGCAGGGGGCATCCCTTAGGACCCCCTCGGGGGCAGGGGCCTCTTGCGCCTAGGGAGCCCCGCTCCTGGGAACCCTGCCTGCCTGCCTGCCTGCCTGCCTGGGCGGGCACAGCCTCTTGGTCACACTGGAGCGTGGCTCCGCGTTGGGCACCGGCTCGTATTGATGCACGGTTTGAGAGGCTTCTAACCCGCTTTTCAAGGTGGCCTACAACGCTGCGAAAACACGCGTGTACTGTGACGAGGCATGCCATGGTCGTGCTGCGCCCTGTCCCACGCTCTTCATCTCATTCATCCTTGCAACGATCACGGAGTCGGTTCCCACTTGCCGTTAAAAGAGATTTTTGCACGGGACCTCAGAGCATTCTGGGGTACTGAGTGTCATTCTTGCAGATGAGGCGCAGCTGATCTCATGCAGTGCCTGCCTTGGCTAAAGTTCTCTCTGTGTTCCAGCAAGTCCTGTCGTGGCAAACCAAAGTGGCATGATCGGCAGCCTGAGGCACCATGATTGGGCACCCTGGGATCCTGTTTATGGCTTTGGGCTCAGCTGTTGTAAACCGCCCAGAGAGCTTCAGCTGTGGGCCAGTATATAAATAATAATAATAATAATAATAATAATAATAATGATAATAATAGACTACAGGAAATGGCTCTAGGGTCTAATGTCTCTAGCCAGATGGCTTTTCATGTTCATCAGGCCAGAAGGTAGACAAGAGGTAAATACAGATGAGGCAAGCAGTGAAGTAAATTTCCATCTTACATCCTAGCAGGATGCAGCAATACAAGTAATGCAGACACCTCTCTTCGTTGCAAGAGAGCAATCATGAGCCGTTTACCTCTTGTCTGTGTGGACATCCCTGTAAAATCAAAAGTCAAGAGGTGCAAGGTAAGGGGGTAGAGAATGGAGGTAGTCATTGGCTTTTCTTTGTGACACAGCCCAAGTGCCCTGTGAAGGAAAGGAGAGGCTGATCTTGTCTTCCCTGCTTGTCCTCTGCAGAACCTACCTTGCATAGCTGTATTCTCTGTGAAATGACAGGTTTAGCTGATTTTTTTTTAAAAGCTCCTGGTAAGAACTCCAAATTGGCTGCAGGAGTCAAGCCCATATTGAAGACAGGCGTAGGATAGCATTGCGCCTGAGCCAAACTCCTGGGTTGTTACCTGGGTGAATCAGCACCAGTTGTTGGTGGACAGCACTGTGCTTGCTTGCTTGCTTCTGCCTTTGGGAAAGGCATTTCGTTTGGGGTTAAACTGGACGTTACATGTAATGGATCCCTGATTCTCTTCTTGTTTTAATTGAAAAGCAGCCTTAGAAGGCTTCATTTTTAAGTGGATGAGCAGTGCTGCAGGATGGACTGCTTAATCCTTTCCTAGATAGCCAGCCAGCACTTGTAGCTGCTGCCTCACACCCCTGAGGAGTCTTATGGTGATGTTAGGCTGAACTTCAGAGATGCTCCAGGGCTTTCTCTGCTGTGGCACCCCGGCTGTAGAATGAGCTCCCCAGAGAGGTTTGCTTGGCACCTACACGGTACTCCTTTCGTCGCCAGCTGAACACCTTTTTATTTTCTCAGCATTTTAACACTTAATTTAACTTAAATTTAAACTTTGCTGTTTTAATTCTATATTTTAACCTATATCAATTTTTGCTGTGTGGTTTTAATCCTGGTTGTGCTTTTTATATTGTATTTTGTATTCATGTTTTTAAATTGTTGGTTGTTTTTATGCTTTTCATGGTTTTAATTTTTGTGAACCGCTTCGGCTATTGGGCGGTATACAAATGTAATAAATAAATAAATAAAATCTCTATGTCCAGCACAACTGTGGGGGCAAGCCTCACTCTGTGCCCCTGTTCTAATGAGAGTGGGAGGGACAGGAGCGTTTTTCTATAACACAGTAACTTTTTAAGTTTCTGAGGTTTAGTGTGAGGCCTGAGAGATCCCTCACTCTTTGGTTTTTAGCAGGTAAAGATTAAGTCATTCCATTTCCCTACTCCAATTCCTCTGCTCAAATCTCAGCCTCCTAAAGCTGCTTTCCTTTTAAAAACTAAACCAAACCAGGGCTTCATCTAAGAAGGCTAGATCTCTGTAACGTTTAGTTAGTAAAGTGTTGGCTCATGGATTCTACCATAAGTAAAGAGCTTCGGCTATTGGGTGGTATAAAATGTAATAAATAAATAAAGTAGTCAATTCTTCAAACCACATTTGGGACTTGTGAGGAGGCAAAAGAATGCTTTTTCAAAGTTAATATCTCTGTTGTGTTAGTGAAGTTTTGGTTGCTTGTGGCATGGCTGTCTGGAACGTTCAGTTGCACAGGGAGCTAAGCAGCTTATAGTTCAGTTCCCTTTGAAGAAGGAAAGGCTGTTGGCTTGGATGGGATGATTACCCTTACACAGGAGAAGACTCTGGGAAAAGAATCCAGAACATAAGCTAAGGAATAGGGAAAGCCAGATGCAAGAAGGCTGAAGAAAAGCTGCAGAGTAGGCAGCGAACTGAGAGAAGGAATCTGAAGGAAAGAGAGGTGGAAAATGAAGCACGGTGAAAATTATTAATCAGTTCATTATAATTTATTTTTTATTACATTTATGTCCTGCCTTCTTTTCTCCAAAGAACCCAAGGCAGCTTTCATGATCCTCCTCCTCCTCCCATTTAACCTCAAAACAACCCGATGAGATAGGTTAGCCTATGGACAGGAGGGGCTGTATGCTGTGGGAAAGGGAAAGAGGAGTGTTAGGTAGGTGTCTCAAGGAAGTGGGACGTGGGCAGTGGCCTGAAAAGCAGACATCTGAGGAAACAGTAGGTATGATGGAGACATGGAAGAAAGCCAAGGAGAAAGCAGGACTATCAATAGCTGCTAGTCCTGATGGCTATATGCTACCTCCAATATCAGAGGCAGGATGTCTCTGTAGACCAGTTGTTGGGGAACATGAGTGGGAGGATGTTATTGCATCTTGTCCTACATATTTCTTTCTCAGTGGCTGGTCCATCTATTTTATTTTTATTGATTTATTAATTACATTTCTATACCGCCCAATAGCTGGCGCTCTCTGGGCGGTTCACAAAAATTAAAAACATTCAAAGTATAAAACAAAATGCTGGACTAGCTGGACCTTGATCTGATCCAGCATGGCTCTCCTCCTGTTCTTGTGACTCAGAGACCACCTCGCAGGGGGCCTGTGGAAAAGAGGGGCTGTGCACTTTTGGTACAAAGGAAGTGGGCAGGCAGTAAAGACTGGTGACACTGGGCCTGAGAACTAACAAGGTGTAGAATCCCATTATTCGTGTCTAAGCTCTGCTGGTTTTAGCTTCTACTGACTCTGCAGTATTATGGTTTAAGGGCCAATTTATCTGTCCATCTAAAATTATTTCTAGGCTGCCTTCAAGGGTGTGTCCCTTATTTAACAATACATTGGGGTCCACAAATCCACCTGCCGTGGTGAGGGTCTCTGCCCCCTTTGGTAAGCCATGATCAGCCTAGTCTCCCCTACATGTACTGAGCTGCTACAGCCACCACCGCCTCCTCCTTCCTTCCCAGTAACAGCCTCTGCTGAACGTGAGAGCCTCCACCTCCTCTCTCCCATACCTCCCCACCATTGCCCTCCTCCAGCCTGAGCCAATCAGAGGGGGAATGGGAGAAAGGCTGTGAGATGGGCAGCTTCCACTGGTGCCCTGCTTGGTGCCAGGAGGGGAGGAGACAACAACAGTGGGGTGAGGGGGGAGAGGAAGCAGTCGTAGGGCATCCTCCTAGGTCAGGAGAAAGGCAGGGCTTGGGGATCCTCCTTGCGGCGCTATCGCTTGATGGGGTCCCTTGCAAGTATAAGGCAGCACGGATGAACCCCCACCGCTCCTCCGTGTTGGAGAGAAGGAGGAGGCATCATCCCAGTTTTTGTGGTGAGATTTGAAGGTACTTTGTACCATACTTCAGAGTACCAGACAAAATGCTGATACTTCAGGACAGGGTTGTGGCAAGCACAAATTTTGACTGGCATACGAAATTTACGGGGCCCTGAAAGTATATATAAAAGTGTCTCTGTGTGGTATGGTGAGTCTCACGTTTGCTTAAACCAACCAGCCAATTCTTTGGCTGCAGGTTTCTAGGTAATTCAGGTGCTGAAGAGCTCCAGTGTGTTCAGCTATCCCCATTCCACTGTTAATCCTGTTGATTATGCTCTGCTTTAGGTTCACTGCAAGTTTTAATATTCCTGTATTCCATTTATTTTTGTGTAGTATTAATCATAAAGGCCATTGTATTAACTCAAGCATAGAAATCTTGTAAGCTGTCTTCTACTGAATCAGGTGCTTGATCCATCTAGCCCAGTACGGTTGACACTGACTGGCAGCCATAGCTCTACAGAGTTTCAGGCAAGAGATTTCCCAGCCTTGCCTGAGATGCCTGGGATCAAACCTGGGTCCTTCTACATGCAAAGCATGTGCTCTGCCACTGAGCTGCAACTCTCCCTCAACTTTTCCAATAGGGCTAAAATAATTGTCATGAATGTCTACCCTGTGCAGTAATTGTGAAAACAATAAGATCATAAGAAGAGTCAGGCTGGAAAAGACCAAGGGTCACCTAGTCCAGCACTCTGTTCACACAGTGGCCAACCAGCTGTCGACCAGGGACCCACAAGCAGGACATGGTGCAACAGCACCCTCCTACCCATGTTCCCCAACAACTGGTACATACAGGCTTACTGATTCGGATACTGGAGGTAACATATAACCATCAGCACTAGTACTCATTGATAGCCTTCTCCTCCAGGAATTTATCCAACCCCCTGTTAAACCCATCCAAACTGGTGGCTGTCACCACATCTTGTGGTAACAAATTCCATAGTTTAACTATGCACTGTGTGTACTTCCTCTTATCTGTCCTGACTCTACCACCAATCAGCTGCATGGGATGACCCACGTTCTGAATCCTAATATCATCCTTCTTCACTCTTGTGATCTCCAAATTTGTTGGGTATAACACCTGTTGTCCCCAGCCAGTGTGTCAATGTGTGGGGATAATGGAAGTCATATGCTGGTGAAGCAGGAAATGCCCTTACGCATGTTATGTACATATTAGAAAGCTGCAGCGAATGCATGCACAGGCGTGTACACGCACACACGACAGTTTTTTTCTTTATTACATTTCTGTGCTGCCCAATAGCTGAAGCTCTGGGTGATTCACAACAATTAAAACCATAAAATTCAATGTGATAAAATGTAATTTCCAAGTTTAAAACTACAGTATAAAATGAGCACATAAGACCAGTTCTGGTATGCTTGCATTGGCTGCCTATATGTATCTGAGCCTGATAAAAGGAGCTGGTTTTAACCTATAAAACCTTACACAGCTCAGGACCGCAATACCTGACGGAACACCTGTCCCAACATTGATGGTGCTATATAAATAAATAAATAATAATAATAATAATAATAATAATAATAATAATAATAATAATACAATCAACATCTGGGCCCTTCCTCGGAATGCCTTCTCTGAGGGAGGCTCAGAAGGTGGCAACAAGGGAGAGGGCCTTCTCAGTGCTGGCCCCCCGACTGTGGAACAAGCTCCCTACTGATTCCTGCCTAGTGCCAACACTGTCATTTTTTCAGCGCCATGTCAAGACTGCCCTCTACTCCCAGTCATTTAATGGGGTTTCTTGCTAACAGCTGGTTGGACACTGTGTGGAAAGAATGCTGGACTAGATGGACCCTTGGTCTGATCCAGCAGGGCTCTACTTATGTTCATATGATGCCGCATTTATGTCAGTCATCTAAACAGGTCAAGTATTTTATTAGAACTGTTTTTAGCTGTCTAAATTGTTTTAAATTTTGTATCCTTTAATTTTTATATTGTATTCAATGCTGTATTTTATGTTGTATTTTATTATCTTATGAATTGTTGAACACCACCTAGAGAGCTTTGGTTATTGAATGGTATAAAAATGAAAATAATAATAATAAACTAAAAATAATCAAATAAAATCTAACAACAGTGTAAAAATTTAAAATATAGTAACAAATTTATAACTCTCATCTGTGATGGTCTGCACATAGGTTGCACATTTTTTCTTGCCCAGAAGTACATTCTCTATAATAATTTTATAACATTTGAAATTTTATAGCATTTGAAGTGGTCCTTAGTTTTCAGTAGCTCTAGTTGGACTGTATGTCTTCAATTACAGTTCAGTTTGCATTACCCCAAATGGTATAAATTGGCCTTGTTGCATTACACATTTGGTTAATCATTGCCAGGAAACCAAATCATGCTGTAAGCTGAAGTGTCCACAACCTGCCTTGGTGTTGTGTGGCTTGAGCTTTCATTAAACCTGAATGTGGTGGCTAAGCCTCAGTGCCTGTAAGAGGTCTATATGCATTTTTTTCTTTTAAATTTTTTAGTTCTTTAGCCACCATCTTTTCTTTTGTCATTCACTGTTGCACTAAATTCTTTTTGCTTGTGCCATTTAAAAAATAAAGGGCTGTTCTTAGATACATCTCAGGAAGAAAGGCTAAGAAAAAGGCAAATTAGGGGAACTGGAGTAGTGATAATGAAGTGGATATAAGATCTAGAACATGTCCAATTGAGGGGAGACATGATAGCACTCTTCAAATACTTAAAAGGGTGTCACACAGAGGAGGGCAGGGATCTCTTCTCGATCCTCCCAGAGTGCAGGACATGGAATAACGGGCTCAAGTTACAGGAAGCCAGATTCCAGCTGGACATCAGGAAAAACTTCCTGACTGTTAGAGCAGTATGACAATGGAACCAGTTACCTAGGGAGGTTGTGGGCTCTCCCACACTAGAGGCATTCTAGACGCAGCTGGACAACCATCTGTCAGGGATGCTTTAGGGTGGATTCCTGCACTGAGCAGGGGGTTGGACTCGATGGCCTTGTAGGCCCCTTCCAACTCTGCTTTTCTATGATTCTATGTCTATACAGCATTCAATGGCTGTTGGTTTCCAAGGTTCATATTATTGTTGTGTTTGAGCATCTGCTTCTAAAACTGCTGCTAAATGATCGTTCTCTTGGCACTGAACATTCTGTGTCAGAGTGACTGATGGTGGTGAGCTGCACATTCAGTCTTCATGCACAATGGAGGTGAAGTACAGGACAGGTGTCCTCTCTTCCTCCCTGTTCTCTCCCTCCCTGTCCCAAGAGGTCCTGGACTATGAAGCCACAGAGGAGAACTGGACTGTGCCACACTGAGCTTCCTTGCTTTGTAGCATTAAAGTTAGCACCAGGTTAGAAAGGGACTCAGCCTGTATCCTCTGAGGAGCTAAGAAGAGCCATGCTGGGTCATGACTGGTAACCATTGATAGCTTCATCCTTCATGAATTTCTCTAATCCAAATTGGTAGCTGTCACCAGTCCCTGAGAACAGGGGGAAAGACTTGTATGACTAGAGCAGGGGGTGGGCAACTAGTTCTCAAGAACTCTTTAGCCCCATTCAGAAGACACCTTAAACCATGGCTTTTAACCACAGTGGTTAAGCCAGAAAACTGGGCTGTGTTCAGAAGACACCTTAAGCCACAGCTTTAACCATGGTGAATAAAGCAAAAAGCCTTATTCATCATGGTTAAAGCTGTGGTTTAAGGTGTCTTCTGAACACAGCTTGGCTTTCTGGCTTAACCACCATGGTTAAAGCCATGGTTTAAGGTGTCTTCTGAACAGGCCGTTTGAAACCTTTATCTACGCAGCCTTGGAGGATGAGGCTCTCAATGGCTATCTTATGTTCTTTTTGAGAATTGCCCTTGCTGGAGCCAATGGGTGACATTTAGACTCTCCAAAGGCCATTGGGAAAGCCATGCACAAGTCTAATGAGAAGCAAACTACAAGATTGCTAGGGATGGCAAAATAGAGTGGGAATGAATGGTGCATTTCTTCATAGTGGAATGTTAATGGGAGGTCATCCTAAAGCTGTGTACCACATAGAAGTAACATAATGGTTTCTCGTAGGGAAGCAGTTTATTTGCAGCACATCTTCGGCAAACTTTGATCATTTATACAATTGTGTATCAGGCTGGAAAACTAATTTGATTTTCTAGGTGCAAGCATCAAAATTTTAGGGTTTTGCATACAAAACATAGTTTCTCCAGCACTCATGTTCCCATATAGAGAAATATACCAAATGGAGGTAAAATATAGCCATCATGATGGTTAACAATTAATTGATAGCCTTATTCTCTGAATTTGTCCAATCCTCTTTTAAAGCCATCCAAGGTGGCAGCCATCGCTTCATCTTATGGTAGCAGAGTCCATAATTTAACTATGTGTTGTGTGAAGAAGTCCTGAATTTATCACCATTCAGCTTCCTTGGATGACCTTGAGTTTCCAGTATTATCAGAGCAGGAGAGAAGCTTCTCCATATCCACTTTTCCCACAACATACGTAATATTGTGCACCTGTCGTGTTCTCCCTTGCTTGCCCTTTTTCTAAACCCCAAAGCAGCAAATGTTTTATTACACTCACCAGGTGCCGTGCCACCGCAACTGGTTTCTATGATGGTGCCACAAACACAGCATTTCCTCACAGGGGAGTTGCTCCAGTTAGGGTTATAGATTAATATTACAGAAATGAACAGTTACTATTTTAGTTTTATACGTTCTTAATCAGTTTTATGTATTTTATGGTGTTTTGTATTTGGTGTTGTTCCCTGCCTCGATCAAGAGGGAGAGGCGGGTAAGAAATATTATTATTATTATTATTATTATTATTATTATTAATTGAAAAATGATATTCCTATATATGTAATGTTTCTTTGTTTTTCTTTTATCATGATTTAATAAAAATAAGGAGAAAAATATTACAAAAAGGCAGGTTTCACAATGGTTAGATTTCGGGTGAGAGAGGCAAGAAGATCAGGTTACAGATGCAAGAGCCTCTTGAATTCAGATAGGAGAGCAAGTCAAGGTTCAAGTAGAGGGTTGTGCTAGGGTGACCCTATGGAAAGGAGGACAGGGCTCCTGTACCTTTAACAGTTGCATTGAAAAGGAAATTTCAGCAGGTGTCATTTGTACATATGGGGAACCTGGTGAAATTCCCTCTTCATCACAACCGTTAAAGCTGCAGGTGCCCCGCCCTCTTTTAAATCTGGTCACTCTAGTATAGCTCCTGCAGCTTTATCTGTTGTGATGAAGACGGAATTTCACCAGGTTCCCCATATATACAAATGACCCCTGCTGAAATTCCCTTGTCTGTACAACTGTTAAAGACACAGCAGCCCTGTCCTCCTTTTCATAGGGTCACCCTAGTTGTGCAGCAGATCCAGGTAAGACCCCAGTTCCATAAATTAGAGTATTCTGCTCGACTAGCCCCATCCGCCTTGAATGCCTTTGGCTGCAGCCTCCTCTGTCTGTGGAGACCTTTAGCTGCTGTGCTTGTGAATTCTGCTGTGCTAGAAGAGGAAGCAGTGATGACTTCTAAGCACTGCTGTGGGTTTTCCAGAAAAGGTTGAATTGCATTTTTTTCTTGCGTGAATTAGAATAATGTAAAATAGTGTTAGAAGTCATCACTGCTTAAAACAATTAGCATCAGGTCATTTGCATCAGAAAATTTTCATTTTACATCTGGAAACTGTTATTAAAAACAAGCACGCAACAAAGCTAATAAAGTATGCCGTGCTGATTTTTTTGTCCCAATTACACCACAGGTATTTGACCTGAAATATTTGAGGGCGGAAATTAAAGCACACTTCATGTGATTTAAACGTTACATTATGTAGACATTTTTACTTGACTACTTGTAAATATTTAAAGATGATAGCATGTACTTTCCTTACATTGTTTAAATATAAGAAAAAAAACCAAAGTTACTGAAAACTGTTGACACATTAATTCAGCCATCCAGAACCTGCTGCCCTCCAGTTATGTTAGACTACAACTTCCAGCATCCTTCAGTCAGCATGGCTGGCTGGGGATACTGGGAGGTGTAGTCTAGCACATCTGGAGGGCACCAGGTTGCACTAATTAATTTTAGCAACCTAAAGAACTGTGCATGAAATGCTGACAACCACTCATCTGTTTTAACAGAGCTCAGCTCTCTTCCACTGAGGTTGTGGGGCACCTTCAGTTTCGCTGTTGCTGCTCATTAGCTCCATTTCACATTGAAACATATTTTTATTTCGGTTACATATATGTATCTTCTCACATCCTTGATAAGAATAATTGCCTGAAAAATATTCATTGCAACTTTGGAACTGCCAAGCTTGCCTCATATTTGGAATTGGCATCCATTCATCGTTACTGATAGAAAAATGAAGCACCGGACAATGTGCTGCCCCACATCACTACTTCCAAGGCAGCTCTGTGTTCCCTCAGTCCTTGACTTGGGCTGAATAGGGATGCCTTTCCCTATTTGTAAAAACGAGAATGCAGGAAGCAGCAGGGGTTGTGTTGCAGCTTTGCCTCCTGTTCTGTGGCTTCTCAAGGAGGTGTCGCAAGGTCTCCAGAGCAACTGCATAGGCGAACGTAGCCTAAAAGTGGAATATCGAGTTCTATTACAGTGAACTGTAATTCAAATAAGAGAGGCTTGCCCTTTTGTAAACTTGTAGGAAGAAAATTATACAGTAGTAGCTTTACAAAATTGACTAGTTATGGTGCCAGCCAATGCGCTGTGCAGTTTGCACAACCTACACGTTGTGTAGGGGAATAGATGGCAAACTGTATACTTGAAGCAGTGCATATGCTATAAAAAATACTCCTTTTACTCATTTTAAAAAAAAATTGGTCGTGTTTCAGAAGGTGTAATTAAAATTCCGCATCCTACACAGACTAAAAGTCTTGCAGGCCTAAAATACAAAAACGAACCTTGCACATCGGCTGTTCCTTGTTCTTCATCCAGAATAAGACAGTTGAGCCAAATTGGTTGAGCAGCGAGTGCTAACGAATGTCTCGGCATCCTTCTGGAGGGAGGCCTCGAGTGGGGCGCTGCTGCGGGGCTCTGCCCTGGGCCCTATAAGTGACCTAGATGAGGGTGTACAGACGTTGCTTGTCAAATCTCGTCTTCCTCCTTTCCCCTTTCAGTAGGGGTTCCGCAAGGCTCAGTGCTTGGCCCGTTGTTGTTTTCCTTATACATGTTGCCCTTGGGCAAGCTTATTCAATCTCATGGCCTCCAATATCATCTGTACGCCGATGATACACAACTATATCTGTCATCTCCGGAACTTTCTCCTGATGTTCACGATCGTATCTCGGCATGTCTTTCAGATATCTCAGCTTGGCTGCTTCATCGTCGCTTGAAACTTAACATGGCAAAGACTGAATTGCTTGTTTTTCCTCCTAAACCTTCTCCTCATCTCTCATTCTCTCTTACTGTCAATGATGTTACACTTACTCCGGTCAAGGAAGCTCGTAGCCTTGGCTTTATATTCGACTCCTCGCTCTCCTTTATTCCTCATATTGAGGCAGTAGCTAAATCTTGTCGATTTTTCCTGTATAATATTGCCAGGATTCGATCATTTTTGTCTGTCTCTTCTGCCAAAACGCTTGTTCATGCACTGGTTATTTCACGGTTGGACTACTGCAACCTTCTTCTCTCTGGCCTTCCTTCTTCTCACATCAGTCCGTTGGTTTCTGTTCACCACTCTGCCGCAAAGATCATCTTCTTGGCTCGCCGCTCCGACCATGTTACTCCGCTTCTGAAATCTCTTCATTGGCTTCCAATTCACTACAGAATCCAATATAAACTTCTCCTGCTGACCTTCAAAGCTTTTCACGGTCTAGCTCCTTCCTATCTCTCCTCTCTCATCTCACACTATTTTACCGCTCGTGCTCTTCGCTCCTCTGATGCCATGTTTCTCGCCTGCCCAAGGGCCTCTACTTCCCTTGCTCGGCTTCGTCCATTCTCTTCTGCTGCCCCTTACGCCTGGAACGCTCTTCCAGAACATTTGAGAACTACAAGTTCAACCGCAGCTTTTAAAGCTCAACTAAAAACCTTTCTTTTTCCTAAAGCTTTTAAAACTTGATGTTGTGCAGACTTCTACTGTTACTTTCTACTGTTAGTTTTACCCTACCCTGTGCCTGCTTACCCTGCCCTGTACCTGTTTGCATTCTCTTCCCCTCCTTATTGTTTTACTATGATTTTATTAGATTGTAAGCCTATGCGGCAGGGTCTTGCTATTTACTGCTTTACTCTGTACAGCACCATGTACACTGATGGTGCTATATAAATAAATAAATAAATAAATAAATAATAATAATAATAATAATAATAATAATAATAATAATAATAATAAATCTGCGGATGATGTGAAGTGAGGAGGGATAGGCCACACCATGGAAGAAAGGATCAAGATTCAAAAGGCTCTGGGCAGGCTGGAACACTGGGCCATATCTAACAAAATAAGATTCAACAGAGATACATGTAAAGTTTTGAATTTAGTTACCAAAGGTGGGTGAGACCTGGCTTGGCAGCAGTACATGTGAAAAGGGCCTTGGTGTCCTAGTTGTATACGAGCCTGCAGCGTGATGCAGCAGCAGCTAAGAATGCTAATGTAACGTTGGGCTGCATTAACAGAAGCATAGCATCCAAATCTGAGGACGTAATAGTTCTGCTCTGTTCTGTATTAAGTCAACCTGCTTTTGGAATACTGCGCCCAGTTCTGGGGAAACCTGTTTTAAGAAGTGCATTGACCAGTTGGAGAGCATCCAGAGAAGAGCAGTCAGGATAGTGAGGGGTCTGGAAACCAAGTCCTGTGAGGAACAGTTGAAACAGCTGGGTATGTTTAACTTGGAGAAGATTGCAGGGAGAGATTATAGTGGCGCTCAAATATCTGAAAGATTGTCATGCAGAAGATGGAATAGAACTTGTTCTCTCCTGCTGCCAAGGTCAGGACTAGAATCAATCAGTGGAAATTCCAGGGAGCAGATTTTGGCTTAACATTAGGAGAAATTTCCTAACAGTGAGAGCCGTTCAGCGGTGGAACAGGTTTCCTTGGGAGGTGGTGGGTTCTCCTTCACTGGAGCTATTGAAGCAGAGGCTGGAGGGCCACCTGTCAGGGATGCTGTAGCTGCACCCTGAAGAGCAGAGCCTGCACTGAGTGGGGGTTAGAGTAGGTGATCTCTGAGGTCTCTTCCAACTCTCTGATTTTGTATATTGAATGCAAATTTAATGTTGAATGTTCATTAGACTGTCTGGTACATTTATGAAATTTAAAAGAATCTCAGCCTCCCCCTACCCCCCGTAATACTGTTGGGAATTATGGGAGTTGAAGGTGAACACTTCCAGAGGGCACCTGATTGGGGAAGGCTGGCATAAATGCATTAGTTTCCCCACCCTCAAACAATTACAGATATACGTGATATTTTTCTGTTTGTTTACAACATTTATACCCTGCCTTTCAATTTACAGGATTTGTTTGTTTGTTTGTTTGTTTATTTATTTATTTATTACATTTCTATACCGCCCAATAGCCGGAGCTCTCTGGGCGGTTCACAAAACTTACAGATGGAGCAGGAAGCTGCTACACCTGAAGTTAACTGTGCATATCCTAGGCCACAGCTAGACCTAAGGTTTATCCTGGGATCCTCCAGGGTTCGCCCCTGCCTGAGCACTGGATCCCCCTGAGTGTCACCTAGATGAACAGGTTTGACCCCTGGACGATCCAGGGATAAACCTTAGGTCTAGCTAAGGCCTTAGTTTTTGCCGGTTGGGAAAATAGGAAAGAAGTAGAATAAGAGTTGAAAGTGCTAACCATCAATATTTATAGTAAAAAATAATAAACGCTTCCTTTTCTAGACTTGGAAATACTCTCCTGCCCTGTCTCTCAACCTGTTTAGCCTTCCTTAAACCCAAAGGAGAGGGCTTTCGCAACGGTTGCCCCTTGGCTTTGGTCTCTCCTTGGCACCTTGGCCCTATCTCAAGAGGGATGCCTGGGGCCTTCTTTGCGTTGTCTTGGTGCCAGGTTACGACACTGTTTATTTACCCAGGCACTTAGTTTTTATTATGTATGTATTGTATTTATACACCTATAACAAAACATTCTCAGAGCGGCCCTCAGTCTGCCTCGTATTTTATATTTGCTCTTTTATTCTGAAGTTAGTGTTTTGTTGTACTTTACTAGTTTTCAAATAATGTATTATCTACATGATAGCATACTGCCCTGTAATCTGATTTGGTGAATGGCAATATAGAAAAGTTTTAAATAAAAACAGAACCAATTCAAAAAGCTATAAAACTTACTTTCCATGGGTAACAGTGGGATATTTGTACAGCAGTGACCCAGCTTTCAAGCTAGATTGAACTCTGAGAAAGGGGTGGACTAGGACCTACACCCAGCCTGACAGATCACATTATAGTATTCTCGGTAGCGTTTAATAACAATAGATTAGATCTGGATGCTCCTTGTGGAAGTGGACAGCAGTTCTGCCTGTGCAAGGTGAATCCCTTTCCCTGATTTCCACCTGCAGCCCCTGGTGATATATCTCACATTATTCCTGGAGGTCCCCCAATTCTTGGGAGAGCCATTTTGGGAGAATGTAAGGGACTACGGTAAGGAGGAAGAGATAGGAAAGTCCCCTGAAACAAGTGAAACTCTGCTTGTAGCTCCCTAGATTTCATAGAATAGTAGAGTTGGAAGGGGCCTCTAAGGCCATCAAGAGACTGAAAGAGCTGGACATGTTTAGCCTGGAGAAGAGAAGATTGAGGGGAGACAAGATAGCACTTTTCAAATACTTAAAAGGTTGTCACACAGAGGAGGGCCAGGAGCTCTTCTCAATCCTCCCAGAGTGCAGGACACGGAATAACGGGCTCAAGTTACAGGAAGCCAGATTCTGGCTGGACATCAGGAAAAACTGCCTGACTGTTAGAGCAGTACGACAATGGAACCAGTTACCTAGGGAAGTGGTGGGCTCTCCCACACTAGAGGCCTTCAAGAGGCAGCTGGACAGCCATCTGTCAGCGATGCTTTAGGGTGGATTCCTGCATTGAGCAGGGGGTTGGACTCAATGGCCTTGAAGGCCCCTTCCAACTCTGCTGTTTTATGATTCTATGATTCTATAAGTCCAACCCCCTGCTCAATGCAGGCATCCACCTCAAAGCATACCTTACAGGTGGATGTTCAGCTGCCTCTTGAAGGCCTCTAGTATGGGAGAGACCACAACCTCCCTAGGTAACTGGCTCTATTGTCATACTGCTCTAACAGTCAGGAAGTTTTTCCTGATGTCCAGATGGAATCTGGCTTCCTGTCACTTGATCCCATTATTCCGTATCCTGTACAACAGGATATAAATAGAAACCGCCCAGAGAGCTTCGGCTGTGGGGTGGTATATAAATGTAATAAAATAAATAAATACATACATACATAAATGGGCAGTCCCTTGATCCTGTGACTTGGTGTTAGAATCTGGTGACCTGGCTTCTGAGGGGAACTCAAATCTAAATATCTAATTGTTTTCCTGAGACAAGCCTGGCCTTAGCAAATATAACCAGATAATTTGTCCCATCTGCAGACCCGGCTATCTTGGTTCAAATAACTGGCACCCTGTTTCCTGTACACTGTCTTTATATATAGGGATTTTGCTCTTTAATTATAAAACAGTTATATTTCCTGTCAGCAAGAACTACAAATTTGAAGTCAATTGTTTTGTATTTTATTTATTTTTTGTATGAAATGTTGGACAACTGCTAGCTCAGATCCTTAAAGTCATGCATGCCTCATGTGATAATATGTTGTGGCATTAGGAAGGCACGATGGAGCAGGGTTTAGAGGCCAAAACGGTGCTTGGGTGTCTTCCTGAGCACCTGATAATCGCGTTTCCCTTTGAAAAATTACTGCAAAATAGGCCGTTACCTACAGCTGATGAGCTCCAAGAAGAGCGAAACCTGTTAAAATAGGTCCTGTAGTATTGGCCTGATGCGTGGTTCTTTGGGCACATTTGCTCTCCTCCGTTTTAGTTCTTGTAAAATGAACCAGGTGAACCGTAGAGCCAACCTGGGAGCACCTAGAAAGCAATCTAGATTTATTAGGAGTTCTAGCCCATCCTGCTTCTTCAGACTCAAATAATAAATCCGGTGGCTGTTTGGAGTGCTTTTCTGCTCCACATTTTTAAAGTGACCTGCCTTCTTGTTTTAACATGCATCCCATTTTCCCCCCTCATCTGTTCTTACACCAAAAATGGGGGTGGGTGGGGGGAGAAAGAATGTAAACCATACCATACTTCTTTATTGCGATCCATAGATCCATGAAAAAACAAGAATCAAACATGAAATCATACAGTTAGAGCTATTACCAACTTTCGTCTAATACACAGAGAGCTCTAATCCTGGCCGCTACTGTAAGACATTTAGCAACAGCCAAAGTTACTCTTGAGGACTTATCTTCCAACAGAAACTTAACATAAAATTTGTCTGAACTTCTGGACAGTTTACTCAACAGTGGGGTGATCATAAGATGGCGGGCCTGATTATAAAAGCTACAGGACAGAAGGATGTGCTCCATCGTCTGCTAATGGTTTAGAGCAGGGGTGGGCAACTTGTGGCCCTCCAGATATATATATATATATATATATATATATATATATATATATGCCTGCAACTCCTAACAGCCCTAGCCAGCATAGCCAGTGGTGGAGGATCATGGGGGTTGTATTCCAAAACATCTGGAGGGCTGCTAGTTGCCCATCCCTGGGTTAGAGTTCCTGGTCTTTTGTGGGAAAAGAACTTGATAGAAAAGGCAAAGCCAGCTCTCAGCCACATCTAAAGAGCATCCCACAGCTCCACTAACCGTGATCTTTGCCATCTCTTAACAAACTGAATTAGTAGTGAAATCAGTGAGGGAGGCAAACAGTTTCCCCCAAGAATGCTCAGCCACGGAAGTCAGAATGGCGCCACGGTGACAGACCAGTCTCTCGCAGAAAGACCAGCTTGTGCTGCTGTAGTGTGGTGCAGGAGGAAAGACACTGCTGTTTGTTGGAAACCTCCAGCGCTGCAGTGTAGAATCTCTTCTTCCTGTCAACTTGCTGGTGATGGGAGACTAACGTAGTAAAAGCAAGGGGGGAACGTTAATATTATGCAACCCACAACCCTGGAAAAGGAGCCAAGCTTGGGAGCTGCTTCCAAGTAGGTGCTGTGTGCAAATGGGAAGGAGGCAAAAGTAGGGTGACCCTATGAAAAGGAGGACCAGGCTCCTGTATCTTTAACAGTTGCATAGAAAAGGGAATTTCAGCAGGGGTCATTTGTATATATGGAGAACCTGGCGAAATTCCCTCTTCATCACAGCAGTTAAAGCTGCAGGAGCTATGCTAGAGTGACCAGATTTAAAAGAGGGCAGGGCACCTGCAGCTTTAACTGTGGTGATGAAGAGGGAATTTCACCAGGTTCTCCATATATGCAAATGACACCGGCTGAAATTCCCTTTTCTATGCAACTGTTAAACATACAGGAGCCCTGTCCTCCTTTCCATAGGGTCACCCTAGGCAAAAGGTTCTGAGGAAACTTTTAAAGGAAAAATTGCCCTTGCAGTCATTATCTCATTCATGCTACCCTCTTCTTTCCAGCACACCTGTATGTGGATCTATATTGAAAACCAAAGGCGTGGAATTTTCTTTTAGCTGCCGGCATCTGCTTTCTTTTCTATATGTTCCAGCTCAACTGCCAATAGAATAGTTCTCTGTGCCTAGTGGTTTCTATTGTCTGTTTCCTGTGTGACTTGCTAGAACAGATTAATATAGAAACTGAGCCCATTAATATCATCCCCATATTCGAAGAGAATATGCAACTGAAGCTCTTGACTTTGTCTTTAGGATGATTGAGGAGAGTGGAAAGAGGAGGAGGACGATGGCAGAGAAGAGGCAGCTGTTTATGGAAATGAGTAAGTTGAAGACTTCTCAAGCTTACAGCTTTACTGAAGAATGTACTGCAGCCTTTTTAAAGAATGCTACCAGATCCTATTTCTCACAAGAGATTGGGGTGATTTGGTTGAAACATTGGGTGATATTTCTTGAAGCAAACTATTTCTTGAACTTTGCCTTCAGTTTTCAAATAATTTCCAGACATAACCTCCTCTTACTCTTCCTTTGTTGTTGTTCCTGCCTGTTTTACACCATTCCTTTCATCCTATGGGATCCTGAAGGAACACTGATCGGATTCAGGGCATGAGCTCTGTGCCCCCTATCCCGTGTACCTGCTGCTCATGATGGTCCAGCCCCAACTGCCACGTTCCTTAAGTTGTGTTCAGAGGAGGGCAACCAGGATGATCAGGGGTCTGGAAACAAAGCCCTATGAAGAGAGACTGAAAGAACTGGGCATGTTTAGCCTGGAGAAGAGAAGACTGAGGGGAGACATGAGAGCACTCTTCAGACACTTAAAAGGTTGTCACACAGAGGAGGGCCAGGATCTCGTCTCGATCCTCCCAGAGTGCAGGACACGGAATAACGGGCTCAAGTTACAGGAAGCCCGATTCCAGCTGGACATCAGGAAAAACTTCCTGACTGTTAGAGCAGTACACCAATGGAACCAGTTACCTAGGGAGGTGGTGGGCTCTCCCACACTAGAGGCCTTCAAGAGGCAGCTGGACAACCATCTGTCAGGGAGGACATGTATGGAAACTTGCCATCTAGGAGTAAGCTGCCGGCTTTGCCATGGGCAGCGCAGGAAGGGGTGAGGGGTCATGGGAGAGACAGCAAGAGGGAGAGACAATCATAGAATCATAGAATAGTAGAGTTGGAAGGAGCCTATAAGGTAGGGTGACCATATGAAAAGGAGGACAGGGCTCCTGTAACTTTAACAGTTGCATAGAAAAGGGAATTTCAGCAGGTGTCATTTGTATGCATATCGCACCTTGTGAAATTCCCTCTTCATCACAACAGTTAAAGCTGCAGGGACTATACTGCAGCTATACTGTGACCAGATTTAAAAGAGGGCAGGGCACCTGCAGCTTTAACTGTTGTGATGAAGAGGAAATTTCACCAGTTTCTCCATATATTCAAATGACACCTGCTGAAATTCCCTTCTCTATGCAACTGTTAAAGATACAGGAGCCCTGTCCTCCTTTTCATATGGTCACCATACTATAAGGCCATCAAGTCCAACCCCCTGCTCAAGGCAGGAATTCACCCTAAAGCATCCCTGACAGAGGGTTGTCCAGCTGCCTCTTGAAGGCCTCGAGTGTGGGAGAGCTCACAACCTCCCTAGGTCACTGGTTCCATTACTTCTCCCCCTGCCCCAGAGCAACTCCTTTTTTTATATAGGCCGTTTGGCTCTGTTGCTTTAAAAGAGATTTCTCACTGAACTCTTCCCCACGTGAAAGACTCCATGGTTACAAAGCTACAGAATTTTAAAGGGTTTTGGAAAATCCTCTGTTTCTGCATTTTGGGAGGGAAAACCCAGAGTACCTTTTGTTTTTGTTTCTGCAGGGACAGGGCTGAAGGGACGGGCCGTTAGCAATAAGGGCTCAGAAAGTCCCAAGCAGCTGGAGAGACGAGGGTGTATCTAGAGATGTGAAATTTCCGGAAATTTTGAAGAAGAAATCCCAGTTTTTTTCCGTTTGTTTCGGGGGGAAACGGAAATTTTTGGAAAAATTGAAATAATGCAATATTAGCACTTTTTACAGATTGAAAGTCACTTTGTGACTTTCTCCGCTGTGGCACCCTGGTTGTGGAATGAGCTCCCCAGAGAGGTCCGCCTGGCGCCTACACTGTACTCCTTTCGTCACCAACTGAAGACCTTTTTATTCACTCAGTATTTTAACACTTAATTTTAACTTAAATTTAAATTTTACTGTTTTAACTCTGTATTTTAATCTTATATCAATTTTGCTGCGTGGTTTTATCCTGGTTGTGCTTTTTATACTGTTTTTTTATATTTGTGCTTTTAACCTGTTGGTTGTTTTATGATGGTTTTAATTTTTGTGAACCGCCCATAGAGCTTCGGCTATTGGGCGGTATAAAAATGTAATAAATAAATAAATAAATAATAAATTTAGGAACATAAAATGTAATTATGTCCAAGTTGGTTTGGCATAAAATTATTACATTTGGTATATTAAAAGTAGTGTATTCAAACAATTATTACAAATTTAATTTCCTTTTTTTTTCTTTTTTTTGGTAACAAATGGAGCTACAAGCTCCTGAACTGTTAGGAACACCTGAACTGTAAGGAACCTCTTTGGTTCTGCCAGTTTATGAGGAGTTTATTTGGTTTATACAAAAAAACCAAAAAAAGGCTTCAGGAAAAAAACCGTGTTTTTTCCAATTTTTTCTGATTTTTCCAGGCCTCCACATCTCTAGGTGCATCAGGAAGTTCATCCTGACTGCTGATAGCCAAGCAGAAAGTCTTTCCCCGGGGAACTCACATAAAGAAGGGTTCCACCAGAAGCAAAAGAATCTAGATGGGTGTTGTCCACAGTGGCAGCAGGGTTTCAGTTAGGAATCTTTCCCAGCCGTCCCTGGAGATGCCAGGAACTGAACTCCCTGGGGCCTTTCTGCATGCAAAGCCGGTGCTCCACCATTGAACCACCCTTTCCTGTCCCGCCTTCATGAAGCATCTTTGTGTCCCTGAGCACCACCCTTCCCCGATCACTCCCACATTGACAGAGGCACCTGGTAGATCCCCTGGAAGTGGAAGGTCCTCAAACGCTCCCTGCTGCCCTGAAAGTCCCCTACGTTCAGTTTGAAATGCAACCCATCCCTCCACGGTGGGTTTCTGCCTGCAGGAGGAGGGGCCCTGGCTCAGTGGTAGGGCAAGTGCCTTGAATGCAAAAGGCCCCAGGTTCAACCCCTGGTATCTCCAGGGAGGGCTGGGGGGAAAAGGCCCCTGGCAGACAGAGGAAAATCTGCCCTATGTCTTTTCTGGCTCTCCGTTGCAAAGCAATCAGACCCATTATGTTTGACCCAGTAAGCAGGGGGAAACTTTTTGTGAACCGCCCAGAGAGCTTCGGCTATTGGGTGGTATAGAAATGATGGGATGCTCCTACATGCTCCTGGTGATGTTGTGGGCTCTTCTCCCACACTAGAGGCCTTCAAGAGGCAGCTGGACAACCGTCTGTCAGGGATGCTTTAGGGTGGACTCCTGCATTGAGCAGGGGGTTGGACTCCATGGCCTCGTGGGCCCCTTCCAACTCCGCGATTCTGTGATTCTACATAGCCCTCCCCAGTCCTGCCACTTAGAAATAGCATGTGTCAGGACCGTTTTTGTATGGAGGAGTTTTCCGTCCACGGCATGGGGAGATTGCTGTGCCGGCAGTGCTGCAGTCCAGGCACCATCTCTGCCAGAGCCAGGCCCTTACAGGCCGTTGCAATGTGCACGAGGCCCCCTAGGATGCAATCAAAGGCCTCCTTCCGCTCGAAAACAGGGATACCTTGTTGAGGCATCTCTTTTGCTTCTCCCTTCCAGGAGCTCAGAATTTTGATGTCATCAGACTGTCAACGTATCGGACTGCCTGCAAACTGAGATTTGTGCAAAAAAGATGTAATCGTAAGTAAACAAAATTGACTCTCTGTGGGAACAGCTGGATGAAGACAGATCTCAAAATTCTTTTCCCCAGAATCATCTCTGCATTACACTGATTCAGTTATACCTTATGAACAATTCAAACCAAATCTGTTGTTTGGGAAAATGTGGATAAATTTTTGAAGTAATAATGCAAAATTAGAAGGAAAAAAACACATTTGTTTTATTTGATGTGTTCTGCTTCGTCTTCATTGGAAGCGCTGCTGCTGCTCTGTTACTGTCACTCCTCAAACATGAGGGGGGGGCTTGTGTGGGAGCCTCATAGAAAAGACGCCCTCCTAAAGAGACCTTGGCAACAGTGTGCTCTATAGGGGCCACGAACTCTGCCTCTAGCAGTCACGGCAAGTTGAGCTGTGTCTTCCCACACTTCATTACTTGTTTGCATCACCTATACAGGTGCTCAGGTTTACCCATGTGAAGCTCAAAGCTGAGGAGCTTTAAGACAAAGGCCCAATTGGTGTTTCCTCTCCTGGCCTTGGGTGCGTTCTGGTCATTTAAGGGAAACGCTTGGAGCTCTCTGCTGTGCCTCATAGAATAGCAGAGTTGGAAGGGGCCTACAAGGCCACTGAGTCCAACCCCCTGCTCAGTGCAGGAATCCACCCTAAAGCATCCCTGACAGAGGGTTGTCCAGCTGCCTCTTGAAGGCCTCTAGTGTGGGAGAGCCCACAACCTCCCTAGGGAACTGATTCCATTGTCGTACTGCTCTAACAGTCAGGAAGATTTTCCTGATGTCCATCTGGAATCTGGCTTCCTTTAACTTGAGCCCATTATTCTGTGTCCTGCACTCTGGGAGGATCGAGAAGAGATCCTGGCCCTCCTCTGTGCGACAACCTTTTAAGTATTTGAAGAGTGCTGTCATGTCTCCCCTCAATCTTCTCCAGGCTAAACATGCCCAGTTCTTTCAGTCTCTCTTCATAGGGCTTTGTTTCCAGACCTCTGATCATCCTGGTTGCCCTCCTCTGAACACGCTCCAGCTTGTCTGCATCCTTCTTGAATTGTGGAGCCCAGAACTGGATGCAATACTCTAGATGAGGCCTAACCAGGGCCGAATAGAGAGGAACCAGGACCTCCCGTGATTTGCAGCCCAAAATGGCATTTGCCTTTCTTGCAACCTCAAAAGCCCTGCTCCTGCAGTGACTGTTAGGAGGAGGGTGTACCCCTCCTCTGCTATCCTGATCAACTTTGCTTTTGGTGGTTAACTAGTTGTCAAATGTCAGTGTGCCTGAGCCAAGCAACTAGAGACAACGTGAGGTTTTTCTCTCTTCCGCCCACCCCTTTCCCCACCCCTGGATCCTCTCTCTCTCTCTCTCTCTCTCTGTGTGTTTTCCTCATTCCATTTTTATTTTTGCCAATTGCAGAAGGAGCCCTATAGCTTTGCTCTTCTAGCAAGATAGTTTAAGAGCAGGCAGGGCAAGACGATGCCGTGCTCCCGTCCGGTCTCAAGAGAGCCACAGCTTTTTTTGTTTGCTGCTCAAAACTGCGAACTCAGATCTTTGACTGCCGTGTGCAGCTTGTACGCAAACTAAGCAGGGTGTCGTTAATGGATTCTAAGTCATATGCTGAATAAGAAAAACCTTGTGGTTGGCTGTCCTTCAGCAACGGATTGTAGGAGAGAACACCAGGGAGAGCAGCTGTGTGTTGACATATTGAGAGATCCACATAGCTCTATTTAGCTACTCTCTGTTCCACTGATCTTTTTTTGAAAAAATAATGAAAATAGGTTTCAAATTACATGTTTACAATATTATCAATGAGTGTATAGAAAATATTACAACTTTGGCAACTTACACAGACCCTACATGAGGAATCAAAATACAGTTAACAGAATCACGAGGTCCAGAATATTAATAGCCTTATATTTATCCACAGAAGATCATCAGAGGTTTAAGATCTAACTGTATCCGCCGGGCCTGGCCCAAGGGTTATTGCCGCCTCAAGCCGCCCACTTGCCCCCCTCCTGCCCCCCACCCCAAGCCCCCCTTGCCCTGCCTTTGCGTGCCTGCCTTGGCGGTTGGCACAAGAAGCACTAGCAAGCCTCCCTCCCGCATGCCAGGAGCTGCCCTTTCGCAGACTTGTTCGATGCCTTCATTCCTGTTGCTGGCATGGGGGGATGGGGGATGGGGGATGGGGGCGACCTCTTGCAGGAGCCCTGCGACTGGGGCACAGTGAGAGACTGGCTGGGCATCCAGGAGGAAGGGAGGGAGGTGAAGCGTGTGACCAGGCGGGCAGCAGTGGCTGTGGTTGTGGTCGCAGCAGAGGTTGCAGGGGGCAGCAGCATGCCCTCTGGGGAGGAAGACCAGCACAGCTGGCCACTCTTCCTGTTCCGCTGCCCTTACCCCACGCAACGGTAGTGCCAGCCTTGGCATTTTTCCATATCTGTCTGTGACATGCTTGTGGTTTGCTCTGGGAACCTTATTTGTTATTTATTTATTTATTTATTTATTTATTTATTACATTTCTATACCGCCCAATAGCCAGAGCTCTCTGGGCTATTTTAAATGGCTCTCTTTTAAATCAATACATGTATCCCAAATTCCATTGTTCTTCAACTGGTGGGTTATGACCCAGTGCTGGCTCGCCGCCTGACTGATCTTTATCCCAGCTACTGGTCCTGTACAGGCAAAGGGGAAAGAAAAGAGTGCGAGAGAGGGAGGGGGTGGCTTTGCTTCGTTATTTGGAGCATTTTGGCACCGCAGTCCCTTTGCTGCTGCTGCTGCCGCTGCTGCTGCCTGGAGGTTGATGTTCAGGGGTCTGGATACAAAGCCCTATGAAGAGAGGCTGAAAGAACTGGGCATGTTTAGCCTGGAGAAGAGAAGGCTGAGGGGAGACATGAGAGCACTCTTCAAATACTTGAAAGGTTGCCACACAGAGGAGGGCCAGGATCTCTTCTCGATCCTCCCAGAGCGCAGGACACGGAATAACGGGCTCAAGTGACAGGAAGCCAGATTCCAGCTGGACATCAGGAAAAACTTCCTGGCTGTTAGAGCAGTACGACAATGGAATCAGTTACCTAGGGAGGTGGTGGGCTCTCCCACACTAGAGGCCTTCAAGAGGCAGCTGGACAACCCTCTGTCAGGGATGCTTTAGGGTGGATTCCTGCATTGAGCAGGGGGTTGGACGCGATGGCCTTGTGGGCCCCTTCCAGCTCTGCTATTCTATGATTCTATGATCTTAGCACCACCACAATCCACACATGCTTCTCACAGCCCCAAGAGTCCACAGGTGCTACCTTAAGAGAGAGCCCTGCCCACTGAGAGAGGGAGGGGAATCAGGTGTGTTTCTCTGGCCAGGGCCTTTCTCCTTCGAAGTGGGGGTGTTTCACCATCTCAACTCTTCCCCCTGTGGCATGAGAATGCAAATGCAACAGGGCAATAGCTGCACTTAAAGAGGGCGGGGGGGGGGGGGGTAAATCAAGAAAGAGGAGGGAAGGCACTCCCCCTCTGGTCCCCCTGCATATGCTGAGCATTCTTCACATGATGCAAAGCGCTCTTCCTGTGTTCCAGGGCTGACTATGAAGTGGTGATACTTGTAGACACACGCTTGTAGCACAAGGAAAACTAGCATGTCTGAGGAAAAGGTGGAAAGGCAGGAGAAAAAAGTGTTGCAGTTGTGCATGAAATATAGGGTTATGGGCAAATAGGAAGTGTGTGTGGTTTTTAAAAGGCAGAAGATTGTGGCAGAAGAGAAGGAAGTGTGAGCTATCGAGAGAAGTCATGCTAAGAGGTGGGGAGAATAGGGTGAAGGGAAGGTGGGTGGGGAGAGATAATCAGATGACAGGGCACAGAGCATTTTAAAAAACATCATGGGGCGAAAGTGTGTTTGGCAGGATCCCAGAGAGGGGCTTTTTGAAAACCCTTTAGTGTGGTTGGCCCAACTTCTCCTCCCTGCTTCCTGCCCCCGTCTTCCCTCCCTCCCAGGGGGAGATTTCTTGCTTGTGCAAACAGAGTTCCATGGAGCTGGAGCGTTCCCGTCCCTCCGTGTTACACGAGAAAGAAGGCCTGGCTGCTGTGCTCTGTGGGCTTCCCTTTTGCCACTGCCACTGCCAGGGCGGAAGCAGCACAATGGCAGCATCAGGACAAGGGCAGAGAGGCGGAGCTTTAGGGCACGGAACAAGAACAGCGCGTTTTGGAGAGGGGCAGCAGAGGCGGGCAGCGGCAGCACCCGCTTATTGAGTCCAGAGATTGTCCTGTACACCTGGATGGCTGTCGTCTATTTTATTACTCCCTGTTTCCACTCTGCTTCTGTGCCCACTGCAGTAGCTGCGGTGAATCATCAGTCTGTGCAAGGTAGGCGTGCGTGTGGACGCACCCTCTCTCATGCCCTTCCTCTCTACTGGAGCCAAGGAAGCATGTCATGGGAGGCTTCCTGGGGGTAGGAGGGTTGAGGGGGGCAGGTATCGTTCTCCCTGCTCTTTCGCCCCAGTGGTGGTCTGGATAATCAGCGGCCAGGTGGGGAGAGAGCTTATCCCCCCTCCCCTTCCCCCAGGCATTTTGCTGCTGTACTGAGAATTGTAAGCCTGCACCCAGATGTGGATGGCCAGCCCCCATTGTTGGCCGTGCCTACTTTGCCCCACTCTAGAAGTGCCCAGCGAAGGCTGTGATGCAAAACGCTGAGAGAAAAGTGAAGCTGTTGCTGCATTCAGACACAGAGACTGAAAGAACTGGGCCTGTTTAGCCTGGAGAAGAGAAGATGGAGGGGAGACATGAGAGCACTCTTCAAATACTTGAAAGGTTGTCACACAGAGGAGGGCCAGGATCTCTTCTCGATCCTCCCAGAGTGCAGGACACAGACAAATGGGCTCAAGCGACAGGAAGCAAGATTCCGGCTGGACATCAGGAAAACTTCCTGACTGTTAGAGCAGTACAACAATGGATCTGTTACCTAGGGAGGTGGTGGGCTCTCCCACACTCGAGGCCTTCAAGAGGCAGCTGGACAACCATCTGTCAGGGATGCTGTAGGGTGGATTCCTGCATTGAGCAGGGGGTTGGACTCGATGGCCTTAGAGGCCCCTTCCAACTCTACTATTCTATGATTCTATGAGCTCTTGCAGGACCAGTGGAGGCTGCTGAGCCGGGGGTCAGCCCTAGTTTGTTTCTGCTGGTTGAGGAATTAGCAAGGCAAACATAAGGTATTTGTGTAGAAAGGAACTTCTGGACATATTACAGCATTTTGTAAAAGGAATGCATTTTAAAACTATTGCTAGAACAACAGCTGAAGTTTCATCTTTTCGTAGTAAAACTTTCCTTTCTCTTTTTCACCCAGTTCATCTCGTGGATATCTGGAATATGATTGAAGCCTTCCGAGACAATGGCCTTAACACATTGGATCATAACACAGAGATCAACGTGTCTCGACTAGAAACCATCATTTCGTCCATCTACTACCAGTTGAATAAACGCCTTCCTTCTACTCACCAGATCAGCGTGGAACAATCCATCAGCCTTCTCCTCAACTTCATGATAGCAGCCTATGACAGGTGAGCGGCTTCTCTCCCGAAGTCGTCTGCGTTGCTTCCGACCAAAAATCCCGTGGGCTGAGGCAGAGCCTGAGGTCTTTGGCACCCGGCTTGGAGCACGTGGCGGCTTCTGCCGTCTGCAGAGGCCCACACCCATGTCTCAACTCCGCTGACTTGCTCAAACAAGATTTTTTATCTCCTATTTGAATGTCGGTGTTCCTTCAGGCTGCAGATAAATTGTTAAAACCAGGGAGGGAAAGAGGGAAATACGATTGTGCTAATGCTTATTTAGTGCAGAGCCCAGAAGTGATGCAGTCTCTGCCAAAGCAGACATTAAAAGACCAACAGAACTTCTACGGGTCCCTTTAGCAGTGGTGAAAAGAATAATGGGTCACCATGAAGCAGTATCAGCATGGACCTGAATTATGATGACTAGCTGAAAAGGTCAGGTATATGAAGGCTGGTGGCCTTGCTTTCTCAGGACGTAGCATTGTCTTAGGCAAGAGAGACAGAAAACTTTGATTCCTTGGCAGAAACATTTACTCTAGTACTTTGGACTACAAACCTGAGTCTGAATGAAATTGCCCTCCTTTTGCTGATTTGTACCTAGGAAGCAGAAAATGTGGCAGGCCAGAGAAGAGTGGAATAGATGTTTCTCTAATCATAGAATCATAGAATAGCAGAGCTGGAAGGGGCCTACAAGGCCATCGAGTCCAACCCCCCGCTCAATGCAGGAATCCACCCTAAAGCATCCCTGGCAGATGGTTGTCCAGCTGCCTCTTGAAGGCCTCTAGTGTGGGAGAGCCCACAACCTCCCTAGGTCACTGATTCCATTGTCGTCCTGCTCTAACAGTCAGGAAGTTTTTCCTGATGTCCAGCCGGAATCTGGCTTCCTTTAACTTGAGCCCGTTATTCCGTGTCCTGCACTCTGGGAAGATCAAGAAGAGCTCCTGGCATCGAGGCTTATGGTCTGGCAACTTTGGGAGTCCTTTATAGTGGTTCTTTTGTGGTCTTGCTGCATACAAGAGAGTCCAGATAAGCATGGTCCGGGTTCACACGAGCATGTCATGTGAACCCAGTCTTAGTGTTGAAGAGACTTCTCTTCAGGTAGCAATACAGCCATTCTCTTAATGTGACTGCATGTAACTGCACTTGTGTGTGGAATCCGGAGGATCGTTATGTGTTTAGTTCTTGTTCTACTGATAACAGACGCTCTGTGTGGATTTATCTTCCCCCTGTACCTCCAACGGTCCCTAGTGGCATGATCTCCAAGGCCCCAGGGGCACTCTGCCATGCAGGAAGCGTCGTAGTGTTCACCAGCACTTGCCAGAGGGGCGCCATGTTAGTCTGTAGCAGCAAAGACAACGAAAAGTATTTTGACACCTTAAAAACTAACAAGTGTCTTCTGGCATAAGCCTTTGTGGATGCTCTCCATTTCATCAAATCATGGAATAGTAGAGTTGGAAGGGGCCTATAAGGCCATCGAGTCCAACGCCCTGCATGAAGCGTTATCCTCAAACTGGAAGATCTATGGACCCATGCTGGGGACGGGGGTGGGGGGGGGTGGGGGGGAGCAGGGGGGCGATATAAACTGTGTGGTCAGAAAGAATTGAAATGCAAAACACTACTGACAGTGATGATTACCTTAACAGTTGCCATTCACATAATGATGTTGGGTGATAACACAAGCATCCATGCAACGTTGAGGTATACATTTTCATGGACACTGCCCACTTCATCAGGTACATGAAGTGTTACCCTGAAATTAGCAGATCTATATGCCATTGCATATATATCCTGCCATGCACACAACCCGCTAATCAAATCTCTGGATTCCCCAGGAAGCGAAGGAAGGGGGAAAGAAGGAAACCCTTGCTGAGGCCATTCAAAACTATAGAACAGATTCTTTCCCAAAAATCTACTCCCGTTTTTTCTTGCAGCCTAATTTAGTTGCTGTAATGCTACCTCCTTCCCTGAGCCTATTTGCTTGCCAAGATCTTGTTCCTTAGATGTATATAAAAATAGAACAAGAAAACCAAACAAATCTATAAACTCCAGTGAGCAGCCCAGATGACAAACCACTACAAGGGCTGCTTTTGTGGTTCAGTCTGATGTTACTAGAATGCTGAGAGACATTCTGTGTAGTTGCTGAGTGTATATAGCTGCATAGAAAGCTGATATGTCTCAAAAGTATGCCAAAGTAAGCTGATAAGAAAGACGGCTTTCTCAAGCCATGATTGCTCTTGACAAAAGGTTACAACGACGCTAAACTGTACAGATTACATCAAGCACCATTGAAGAACCATTAGGAAGAGCTTCACATTGAGCATTGTGAAAGAAGGTTCAGCAAATACCGCACCGTACCTGTGATGTATATAAGGAAGGCAGTCGCCGCTTCTCCCTGTGCACACATCCAGAAAAGTGGAAGCGCCTCTGCCATCAGTGTGGCAGGTGTCACGTTTGAAGCAAACCCTGAGCTGTGAACAGAGTTCTCCTATTAACAGCATCCTTCAGAGCTTACTCGCAGGGTGCTCGTGTAAGGAACCGAACATAAGAGCTGTGCTCGATCTGACCAAGGTCCGTCTGGTCCAGCATTCTGTATGCACAGTGGCCAACCAGCTCCCCATGGCATACTCATAAGCAGGACATGAATGCAACAGCTTCCTCACACCCCAGCATGTTCCCCAGCAACTAAGGTCCATTGGCATACTGTGTCTGATACTGGAGGTAGCTTATATAGTGGCAATAAAATGTTTGTGAACATGCTTGTCACATATTTCAACCTAAAATGTTATTAGATCTTAATCTTACCCCATAATCCTAAATAAAGAACAACAGATGACTTTAGACAAATGTCACACAAACATGACACTTTCCCAACATTTATTTATCCAACGTTCAATGTCCCTGTGTGCAAAAGTACGCGGTCCTTTCGGCTCGGCGCCTGGTGGCACCCCCTTGAGCGGCGATGGCTTCGCCCCAGTGTTGCCTGTAGCTGTTGGTCAGTTTCTCACAGCGGTTTTGAGGGCTTTTGGCCCATGCCTCCTTGTAGAACTGGTTCAGCTCTGTGACATTGGAGGGCTTCCTTCCATGAACAGCTCACTTCAAGTCCTTGCGATGAGATTTAGGTCCAGACTTTGACGAGGCCGTTCTAAAACGTGGCATTTCTTCTTCCGCAGCCCTCCTTTCGTAGATCTGCTTGTGTGTTTAGGATCATTGTCTTGTTGCATGACCCGCCTTCGGTTCAGCTTCTGCTCACGGATGGGGGGCCTGCCATTCTCCTCTGGAATCTTCTGGTTCGCTGCAGAAGCCATGGTTGTGTCCATGATAGCATCCAGGTCCTGGCTCGTTCCAGAAGTCTCGGGGATCATCTGCGTGATCTTTAGCAACCTTCAGACGGGCAGCAGTGTTCTTTTTGGAGAGCCATGGTTTCCTCCTGGCTGTCTCCCCGTGAACACCATTCTTGTGGAGTTCCTATTCCCAGGCGGAGCAGAAAGTGCCGAGTTTCCCCCCAGAAAGTGTTTGACTTTGGTTAGGAGCCCCGAAGGCTGGTTGCTGTCTGGTACAGCAGGTGAGCGGTGTTCCCGCTGAGCTGAATAAGTTGGCCTTCCTCATGGCTCCTCCACCTAATGGGGAAGAGCGTGGGCTCGTGTTGGATAAGTCACGCGTGTGCACGGATGGATCGTAGTAGACCTGTCTTGCTCCTGCAGGTGATGTGATACTTTATGTGGTAATGGTTGTTTGTCTTTTACAGTGAGGGCCACGGGAAGCTGACAGTATTTTCCATAAAAGCAATGTTGGCAACTATGTGCGGTGGGAAAATTCTGGACAAGTTAAGATGTGAGTATTTAAGGAAATAATCTTTCATTGGATGAAAACCTTTACTCTTGCAAAGTCAACATAGACATCACGACACTTAAAGGGCCTGTCTCCTTACCTTCTTCACTGCAGCCTTGCTGTTGGCTGGAAGGATGCTACCTAAACGTATTCTGCCAGGTAACCACTGTCAACCATTGGTGACAAAATCCTGTCCTTCCAGACTATATTGTGTATTTCTTCACAGTATTCTTTAATTGAACGTAATTTGTTGAAAAATGCAATCACATCCTTTGGCACTCTATTCTGTAGTTCTTTGGGGGTTTCTCTGCATCATGCATACATTTGAGTTCTGTTACTCCATGTGGGAACCTTTTGTAGCTGTGCAATTTTTAGCTGAAACCCGTTCCCTCCATCGTGGTGAGCATGCACAGAGAGAGCGATCTCACCATTCTCCCTCAGCTCCCAGTCTTCCATTGCATTAGCAGCCTTGTGGGGAACTTTCTCTGTCTCATCTGTGACTACACGGAGCCATATCTTTCTTTTCTGTTTATTCTTTCTGTTTCAGTCTATCTAGCCTATCTTGTTCTTTGCGTTTTTTTCTTAGCCAGTCTGTGTGGCCTCAGGGCTTATAGCCCTGTTAGGGCTCCCTTTCATGGAATCATAGAATTTTGGATTTGGAAGGGACCACAAGGATCATCTACCAGCCTTTCTCAACCTGGGGCGCTCCAGATGTGTTGGACTACAACTCCCAGAATGCCCCAGCCAGCTCTGCTGGCTGGGGCATTCTGGGAGATGCAGTCCAACACATCTGGAGCGCCCCAGGTTGAGAACCACTGATCTAGTCCAACCCTCTGCAATGTTCAGGAAAACCAATTAAACCATCCATGAGAGATGGCGGTTCAGCATCTTCTTAAAAGCCTCCAGAGATGGAGAACCCACAGCCTCCCTATTTAGACTGTTCTACTCTTACACACATCTTACTGTCAGGGGCATTCTGGGAGTTGTAGTCCAACACATCTGGAGCGCCCCAGGTTGAGGAAGGCTGTCTAAAGAAGAGGAAGAAGAAGACCCCCCACGCACCCAAATTTCAGCTGGTGGATATATCTTGCTTCTCGCCGTTGCTGTCTGCTGCTCCTTTGCTGTCTCCTGAGCAGCCTTCTTCAGATCCAGTTCACCGGCAATGACCCCTCCTCCACCACCAATGCGGTCTTTTCCTGTATGAATCTGGGCCATGATTTTGCTCTGTCTGACCAGCTCCAGATAATAACTTCAGCCTGAGAGGACCAGCTACATGAGGCATCAGCGGACCCTGTGGTTCTTCGTGAGACGCACCAGACCAGACGCTGCAGGTCTCCTTCCCGGTACTCAAATTCACCGGGTTCTCACTGGGGTTCCCCCAGCTCCCATTACACTGATTCCATTAATACTCTGATTATGGATGGGGCTCCTCTCATGGCAGGAACAGCCTCAGTATCAGCTTGCGTCGTCTCCTTCATACTCATCCTGGTAGGACCAGTGATGCACCTTGGTATTTTGACAGAAGGGTAGATAGTGACTGGGGTAGAGGATCCTACCATTGTTGCCCTCATTCTTCATCCCCCCTCCGCCCCGCTACTGTTTCAAAGCCACCGTCAGTGTCAGGTCCCAGCCCCGTGGATCCCCTCCCTCTGCTGGGGCCTCCTCCTCTAGCTCTGGGACCTCCTCTAGCTCTGGGACCTCCTCCTCTAGCTCTGGGACCTCCTCCTCTAGCTCTGGGACCTGCACCTCTAGCTCTGGGACCTCCTCCTCTAGCTCTGGGACCTCCTCCTCTAGCTCTGGGACCTGCACCTCCCCAGCCGCCACCCTTGGTTGCTGTGGCACTGGCAGCCCTGCACCCTCCTCTGCTGGGGCCTTTTCAGCCACTCCACTGTGCCTCTGATGCTGCCTTCTCCGACCCTGGCACCTCTCTGGATGTCAGAGATACACACCCGCACAAAAGACAGGTGTTGTCCTTAACCACAAACAATGTACTAGAAAACCAAAGAGGTTAAGGTAATAAATGTCAACAAAATTTTATAGTAAAATAAGATGAAGTACACAATCAAGACTATAGAGCACTTACAATAAACAGGACATTACACATTTAAAAATACAGTGAAAAAGAAAGTGCTTCACAAGCTTGATTGGCTTGGCCAGACGCATTTGCTTTTATCATAGAATCATAGAATCATAGAACAGCAGTGCTGGAAGGGGCCCACAAGGCCATCGAGTCCAACCCCCTGCTCAATGCAGGAATCCACCCTAAAGCATCCCTGACAGAGGGTTGTCCAGCTGCCTCTTGAAGGCCTCGAGTGTGGGAGAGCCCACAACCTCCCTAGGTAACTGATTCCATTGTCGCACTGCTCTAACAGTCAGGAAGTTTTTCCTGATGTCCAGCCGGAATCTGGCTTCCTTTAACTTGAGCCCGTTATTCCGTGTCCTGCACTCTGGGAGGATCGAGAAGAGATCCTGGCCCTCCTCTGTGTGACGACCTTTTAAGTATTTGAAGAGGGCTCTCATGTCTCCCCTCCATCTTCTCTTCTCCAGGCTAAACAGGCCCAGTTCTTTCAGTCTCTCCTCATAGGGCTTTGTTTCCAGACCCCTGATCCTCCTGGTTGCCCATATATACTTTGTGTGACTGGCTATTGAAGAAGACTTCCGAGTCGAAACGCGTCTGGCCAAGCCAATCAAGCTTGTGAAGCACTTTTTCACTGTATTTTTAAGTGTGTAATGCCCTGTATATTGTCAGTGCTCTATAGCCTTGGTTGTGTACTCCATCTTATTTTACTATAAAATTCTGTTGACATTTATTACCTTAACCTCTTTGGTTTTCTAGGAGACACGCACCCGCCCTCCCCTTCTGCTCAGCCGGTGCTTGTGATGATTCAGGCTGCCATTAACTTGGCCCGTTTGATGCTGACCCACCTGCCAGGCGATTCTCCTTCATCAGTCTCAGAGGGTTCTCAGTCCAATAACATTTCGGTCCATTTCATTCCAGACGCAGCCATTGGGAATCGCAGGCGTTGATGGCTGCTCATCGCAGACTCCTTTGGTCGGGCGGCCCTTTCTGCAGCCTTCGCTTGAGGCACCTGCCTTTGCAAGCACATTAGCTTGCTAGCTGGCCGTAGGTGTGACGCACAGGGACGAAGAAGACGAGGACGAGGAGGAGACCGCTTACCTGTAGCTGTGGTACTTCAAGTGGTCATCTGTGCATTCATCCAGTTGTCCCCGTCCCCACCTCGCTCTTCGGTGTTGGTGGTCCTTCTTGGTTTTGTGAGCTGCCAGAACATCTGGAGGGGGCAAGTTCCTGCCCCCAATTGATCAGCTATAGAAGATTCTCGAATGGGGCCCTGTGCAGGCACTGGGCCCATATGTATGAATGCACAGGTGACCACTTGAAGAACCACATTTACAGGTGAGCCGCCTGTTCTTACCATGCCTGGGTTTACTGTTGCTCAAGTTTCCTTGCGTGCACTTGCCCAGCATCGTATCACTGAGCCCAGGGCGATGGCTTAGGAGCACTAAAAGCAGCAGCAGCAGCAGCAGGGAAAGGGGCAGGCCCTGAGTGCCGCGTAACGGCCCTTGGTTTCTCTGATGAGCTGAGGCTTTGCTGCCAACAGCGAAAGTGGCAGCAGTGGCAGGTGGGTGGGGAAGAGGCCCAGCACCTCCCATTTCTCCTCCCATTCTTGCTTCCCTGCCTACCAGTCCTGGCTGCTGGACACTGATGTTTCCCTGGTTTCACCAATGAATGGGAAATTGCTGCTTTCCCACTCTCAATTGTTGCCTTAGCTTTCCTTTCCACCCAGGCTCGAACCTGCAGACATTTCCCTCCCTTCTGGGCAGCTGACACCTGCTCTCGTGCAGCCTCCCCTTCCCTTCCCCCTCTCGGTCATCACTTCCTACTCCCCGAATATCCCTTTGCAAAGAATTGAACGTGCCTGTTCAATTTACTGCTGACTTGGTTCCTTCCTATAGCTGTTTGTCTTTATAGATGTATTTTCCTGGCTCTGGACTATGAGATCCACTCTGTTGTTGCAGGTTTCATTTCTTATCGTCGTCTCTCTGCCCTCCTTTTTGCATTAGGGCTTTTGACACTTTTGTACTCCTTTTCTCTCTGAGAGAGGTTTGATTTCCAGGCAGGGCCCACCAACTGTTGTGGTTTCCATTCTCTGCCTTGTTTTGGTCTCTTAAGTCCCTGGCAGTCGTTCTTACCTTAGGAGCCACACGTAAATGGAGATTAGTGGGGTAAAAGCCCTTTTTCTCGATCGTGGGCTGTACTACACCTTTCTATAAAATGTGGAATCAATTGATTGCTTCCTCCACTCCTTGCCTCCACCAGCGCAGCCAAGTTGCTTCATCAATCCATGGAGCCTTCTTCCCAGAGCATCATGAACTTAATTTCCAGCTGTATTTGGCACTTTAATTTCCTCTTAATTAAATACTGTTAAATAGTAACTTCTTCCGTATTGTGCTCACTTATTAACAGAACCTTTAAGAGCAACAACTGCTGTACTAGGTTAGCTTATGTTAAACCATTCAGATTCACAGTTCATTCCCTCACGCCATTGCTCCAAATGTACTTTTATCAAATGCAGCAAAGGATTTCAACTGCAAACCCATTTTTCAAAGTAAAAATCTTTTAAAATGCTCCTGCTATCCCACCCCCATACCCACCCCCACCCCGAGAAAAAATTAGCCTGTGATATTTAGAGGCAAATTTTCAGTACGCAGAAGATAAAAATTACCTGCTTTGGGGGGATGTGTAAAAAAAGATGTTGAACCCTCACCCTAACTTAAAAGATGTTTCTGTACCACGATGGTAATGTCTAAACTACAGTTAATCCAAATCTCCCTTTTGATTTGTGTTTTAGATATTTTCTCACAAATGTCAGATTCCAGTGGACTGATGATATTTTCAAAGTTTGACCAGTTTCTGAGAGAGGTCCTGAAACTTCCCACAGCTGTATTTGAAGGGCCTTCCTTTGGATATACAGAAAACTCTGTGCGAGCCTGTTTCCCTCAGCAGGTAGGCTTCACACCGGAGGGTGTTGAGGGGGTGCGTCCAAGGCTTACCAGGTGCTGTGCACTGCAAAAGGAGCCTCAAAGCTTGGGTCACTGAAACGCATCTCACACGCACAGTTTCCTTTTCAAATGATCTGAAGACTCAGTTCTTCAAGTTACCTGATTAAATCAACAGATCACGTTGGCCAGGATTGCCTATGTCACAACGACCCCTGGGTTGTTGTGAATGTGGACGCATGCTGATGCCCCTTGCGCCCAATCGCTCGTGCTGCAAGCCCTGGGTTCCAACTCTGTTTTGTGAGGGGGGGGGAGAGACGAGCCAGAGTTCCTGATTCCCACAGCATGGCAAGCGGGCCCTCCTGTTCACAGCGGGAGAGATCAGGCCGTGTCCACCATCATGCACGCTCATTCACAACATCCCAGAGTCTAAAAAGAGGGAGGGAGGGAGTATATGTATGTATGTACACACATATACAGAAAGAGAGAGACACACACACATACATGCACATCCTGGGTTGTGATGCGTTGCACAAACTGAACTATTAGGAGCTGTTTGGGTGTATACACACACACACATTTCTCCAATAATCTCTCCCCCATCCTTTGGACTAAGTTTATTTTTAAAGAGAGCTGAAGTCGGAGCCAAGAATGTGACCCACACACCCGCCCCCCCCCCCCAGTCTACAATTTGAGGATGCTATTACTGACCTAAGGGTTACTGGGATAATATATGCATTCTAAACACTGAGCATTCTAAACAGTTATATAAAATAAGTTTATGAAGCACTATCCAATCAGAATTAATTTCTTTAAAGAGCAACAGATATCAGTGAGAGATGTGAGCATGTTGTTAGCTCTCTCATAGACATCAAGAGGACTTTAAGATAATCTTAACTCATCTGGACTGTGGATTGCATGTTTGTAGCAAGCATTCTCGTGTGCTGAGCTTCTTCGTTAATTTCTTTGACAGAACACGGTTAGCTTCTCTCTAAGTCTCTTTTTTCTTCACAGAAAAAGGTCATGCTAAACATGTTTTTAGACACGTTAATGGCTGATCCACCGCCCCAGTGCCTTGTGTGGCTACCTCTCATGCACAGACTTGCCCATGTTGAAAATGGTAAGTTGAATAAACTCCCTCTCTTTGTCGTGTTTTGTACATTTGCCCTTTTCTGATGAAGAACACTGCATTATTTGTTGCAACCTGGGTACTTGCTGCCTTAAGTGTGGGATCTGTGAAGGGCTGACATGCATGTGCACACATTTGGTAGACTGGTCAGTGCTAAGGAGGGCTTTCTCCGCTGTGGCACCCCGGCTGTGGAATGAGCTCCCCAGAGAGGTCCGCCTGGCGCCTACACTGTACTGCTTTCGTCGCCAGCTGAAGACCTTTTTATTCTCTCCGTATTTTAACACTTCATTTTAACTTAAATTTAAATTTTACTGTTTTAACTCTGTATTTTAATCTTATATCAATTTTGTTGCGTGGTTTTATCCTGGTTGTGCTTTTTTATACTGTATTTTGTATTTGTGCTTTTAACCTGTTGGTTGTTTTATTATGGTTTTAATTTTTGTGAACCGCCCAGAGAGCTTCGGCTATTGGGCGGTATAGAAATGTAATAAATAAATAAATAAATAAATAAATAAATGGAGCCTCACTGGGAGTGTAAAGTGAGATCCTGGAGGGAGGAGTAGCTGTTGTTGGTGTCCATTGACAAGCTCTGTATGCAGCTGTATGTCCGAAGGAGCACTTTGGCTTAAGTGACATCCCGGAGTGACCCCCCTTGGAGCCTGACGGCCAGCAGCTCTTTGGCCTTGCCCTCGATGAAGTGGCTGGTTCTTCAGGAGATGGTTCTCCCTCTTTCTCTTTCTTGTCCCCTTCAAGTCTTCCATCCAGTGGAATGTTCTTACTGCCGGTGTGAGAGCATGATGGGCTTCCGGTACCGATGCCAGCAGTGCCACAACTACCAGCTCTGTCAGAACTGTTTTTGGCGCGGCCACGCCAATGGCCCTCACAGCAACCAGCATCAGATGAAGGAGCATTCCTCTTGGGTAATCCTCCGCTAATGCATTCTCACTCTTCTTCGAGATATGTTGTTGCTTTTCTAGGAGGACGGGGAGAGTGTGTGTGTGTGTGTGTGCGTGTGTGTGTGCGTGTGTGTGTGTTGAGCATTGAGCACTTTGCAGAAGATGGGCTTGATGGATAGCATGTGTGAGGCAGAGACTCAGCCCACAATTGCCTTGAGGCACCTCGCTCTCTAGTCTCCTTTGTCCCTTGGTAAAAAGGGAAAGACCAGTAGGTTGTCGGTTCTGTGGGGATCCTGAGGCATTTAACGTTGCAAGCATTTAATCGTTCAGAGTTACGATTATCCTCTTAAAACAGACTTCATATGGAAGGTTCCAGCACTGGTAACTCAGTGCGCTAGCAGAAATGACCGCCAGCATGATGGGAAAATAGTCCTTGGTAGCACAATCCAAGAAACGACCCAAGATTACTGCTTCCGTAATGGCACAGGTCAGGGAGGTCATGGAAGGGAGCATTTTGGAGCCCACTGGTGTGAATTAACAGCCACGGCCTGACCAGCATTGGTCCACAAACTTTTCTTTTACACCCGGTGCTCTTGGACGCCACCCAGTGGACAACCCTGCGGCTCCATTCCAGTCTTCCATGCCCACAGCGCGCCTTAGGCACTGGCTACCTCTTTATAAGAGCCCTTCTGAGTATGGAACCAAGCAAGTATGCAGTCTCTCTCAGGAAGGGAGGATAAAGTCTTGAATCCCAAGGTCAAAGTTGAAACTTAAGAAAAGCATTTTTGGGTTGTGTTTTGCAGAAAAAGAATTACTGCAGGACTAAGAAAGAGAATAGGCAATGTGCCTGAATGGCCGTTGGGCAGAAGCACCTCTAATGCTCTTTAAAAATAGGCTTTTTGTCACATTGTTGGCACTATTTGCTTGGAATACAAAGTTAGGTTTGATTTAGAGGTCTGATAAATTGATAATAAATGGAGGTTTCTATTTCTGAAAATTGGTGCTTTTTAAAATGGAGAATGTTGGGTTAGCAACTCTTTTCTGACCTCAGGAAGTGCAGAATACAATAGAAGGCTACCGGGAGCTCATCTCTGAGGTTACAACGCTTTCCCGCTAGATGTGGCGAGTTGTAATGTCAGGCAAAGAGCAGATCTGCGCTTCTGGACGCTCTCAAAATGGATAAGGGAATTAATCCCGCAATGCCACAGCTTGACCCCGAGCAACGGTCTTGAGGTTCCTGTGGGATCTCATGTTGTGGGAAAGCGCCGTGGCTGCATGCTTTACATGCAGAAAGTCTCAGCATCTCCAGGTGGAGCTAAACATGTTTGTGGACCCATTAAGGGACGTCTAGCTAGATCGGAGGTCTGACTCGGCGTAAAGCTGAGCTGGTCGCTGCACTTGTTGAAGACGTTCTTCCTGCAGAGCTACTTGCTGAGCAGAGTGGAGCGCCATGGATGAACTGGAGGAGTGCGCATGATAGGCTGACGATGCATGATGCGCTTCTCTGGATCAGCCAGCAGCAGGGCTGGAGTAGACAAAGTGGGGGGGGGGTGTATTTGGGCAGCAGGGTTGCGTCAAGTGTAACTGCTGAGGCTCACCGAGGGATTGGTGGGACGCCCTCCAGATCTGTACGCCCTGCGTGGTGATCTTTCCCTTTGAGGACACCAGGAAATGCTCCTTGCTTTGGTGCAAACTGGCTGTGGTCAGGCTGGTGCTGGAAAGGGTGGCATGCAGGACGTTGCAGGAAAAATCCCGAGGAACGTAACCAAGAGCCCTGCAGCTGGGACAGCCCAAACGGCCAGCATCCTGCCTCCCCGCAGTGGCCAACCAGAGGCCCCTGGGGAGCTCCCGTGCGTCATTTCAGGCCTCTCCACTGTCATGTTGCCTCTCCACTTATTCGCCTTTTCTCTAAAAGGTTCCGAGTGTTGTATTGCCAACCGAGCTGCCCTCACCTGGTCAAGGAAAGTGCCATGATGAGGGTGCCCTCTTTGGGGGATGGAAAATGCCTGTCCCTGCTGATTCAGGAGAGGCATAGCTGTTTCTTGGAGATTGTAAGCCCTTTCCACATGAACAAGGAATTTGGGGGGGGGGCATTGCTAGCGATCTGGCTGTGCTGCCAAGATGGGCCACTGTGCCTCGCTGTGAAGTATTCGGCTCCGGCTCTTTTCAGCATTTTGGAGATGACCCTCTCAGTAAAAAAAGGCCACAGTCCGGCTGCTCCCTGCAGACTTAAACTAACTTGACACAAGCATCTGTAATCAGGAACAGATGCTTGTGTGTTGAGATGAGCAAAGTAGCCTGGAAATTAAGTGGGCATTATTATTATTATTATTGTTATTATTATTATTATTATTATTATTATTATTATTATTATTATTTTAGAATAAACAGAGAGATTTTGAGGCACAGTGGAAAGGGAGAAAGATTAGTCACGGTCAATTTATTTGTGGCTGTATTTTCCACAATACATTGTGCTCAAAGTGGTTCACAGAACAAACATATACAGTAGCTGTAATTAAAATACATTATAAATATAACTCTATAGAAATGTAATAAATAAACCAACTGCATTGCAATTAATTTAAAACATATAAGAAGTTTCAAAATGAGCTGCTGGGCAGGTTCATCTGGGAGCAAGCGGTCCTTTGTATCCTTCAGAAATACTTGAAGTGTACTTAAGCCTGGAGAAGAGGAGATGGAGGGGAGACATGATAGCACTCTTCAAATACTTGAGAAGTTGTCACACAGAGGAGGGCCAGGATCTCTTCTCGATCCTCCCAGAGTGCAGGACACGGAATAACGGGCTCAAGTTAAAGGAAGCCAGATTCCAGCTGGACATCAGGAAAAACTTACTGACTGTTAGAGCAGTACAACAATGGAACCAGTTACCTTGGGAGGTTAGTGTGGGCTCTCCCACACTCGAGGCCTTCAAGAGGCAGCTGGACAACCCTCTGTCAGGGATGCTTTAGGGTGGATTCCTGCATTGAGCAGGGGGTTGGACTCGATGGTCTTATAGGCCCCTTCCAACTCTGCTATTGGAAATATGATATAGTTAATTGTCCTAGTGTTTATACCGGGGTTTAATTTCACAGAGGTACACTCCTGAAATGTTTAAATTTTATGTAGCATTGCTCCAGCAGAGGGCAGAATCTGTCCAGGTACAAATGCAAGAATCCTGCTGGGTTGGAATTTTTGAGTTGGAAAGGCAGAAAGAGAAACAAACGGACATTTATACTCCTTCATTCTTTCCCCAGATTCTGTGCAAGGCTTCTTTTTTATCTTCACTAACATTCAGTTTCTTTGCCAAAGCAGAGGGAGGGACAATTAGAGCAAGCAATTATAGGAGCAATTGCAAAGAACAAAAACAAGTAAAGGCACTTTTCATGTATGGTCTTTCTGGGTAGTATCCAACAGTATCCTAGCACGAGCAGGAATGATATTGAGCTAGCATAAACCAGCGCTTGCACACCTAACTAGCACGATGGGGAAAAGCTGTGATTTGCTGTTGAAATTTGACAGCATGGCAGCAAAGAAGTGGTGATTTTTTGTTCTTTAGAGCAAGGTAATCTTTGTCCTTTATCTTCATCATCATCATCATCATCATCATCATCATGAGTTAATCTAGCCAAGAGGGAGGAAATCCCCATTTTGTCCACCCATTTTCTCAGATTTGTATCCTAAGCATTAGTTGTTTATGCTCCTGATGAACTAGTCCTGTGGTTCCCAATTAGCTAAGTACTTTGGACCCCTTGTTTTTCAAATGCCAAGCCATGGACCTTTGAAAAAATTGTTCTCTCTATGGTAGTTACCTGTGCGAAGCAACTTTTGGAGAAAATAAAGGGTAGCCCTAATAAGCAAAGGATTTTAGGTATACTAAAAAAACAGACCATAAAATTTGTGATATTACCACGCAAAAATGACAATGATTTAGTTAGGAATATAAAGACGAATTTAATTTTACTAACGTCTAGTTTACAATTGAACAAATTATGACATGTCTAGCAGCTACTAAACCTAAATGTGATGGGAGAACTCATGCCTCTGTTTGTCCCGAACAATCCCTTCCACATCCAGTAATATTTCATACTTTTAATCTCAAATCTGGATCAACATCGAGCCGATTTCTCTGCTTGTTCTTCATATAACAAAATGTTGAAAATGTTTGTTCACAAAGATATGTGGAACAAAAGGGAACTAGATGTTTCAAAGCTTTTTCACCTAACTTCTTATAATCAGGAAAAACCTTCAGCCAGAATTGGTCCAGTCTATATTCTTTGGGAAATGATTTCAATGAACCATCACAAGTCACGTCAACAAGTGCGTCTTGCTCTTCCGCAGAGAGAGTTGTGAGTTGCGCATCACCACGTTCAAAAGGATTCCTTCTCCGTGAGTTTTCAGGATTAGGTGCAGGGAAGGAATCCCTGAAGCTAGCCGCTAAATCACGCAGGTGCTTCTGCGCATGACGTCACCGTCGAAGCAAACGGAGTGTGGGAGACGGCGTATTTTCTTTTATTAAAATGCGGACCTTGCAGAGCTAATAGGTGAATGGTGCCACAGACCCCCTGGGTGGGTTACGCGGACCCCCTGGGGTCCACGGACCACCAATTGGGAACCACTGAACTAGTCCATTGATATAATTCTATAGGAAACCTGTTGGATTGAAATGGAATTTCATATCCTAAGATCATTTTTATAAAAATAATAGTTTCTTTCCAGTACTTTTTTTGCCAGTAGAAATCACTTGCTTGTTGTTATTCCAGCAATTAGGTGGTTCTTCTGACCAGATGGAGGGTTTTCAGTCTGTTCTGAATGGGGTTGCCCCTTCCCCTTGAAAGAGCAGGTTGGTAACTTGGTGGGGGGGGGGGTGTCTTTCTGGAGCCATCTGTGTTGCTTGAGGTTCAGGTGGCCACAATGGCATGGAGTACCTTCTACCAGCTTCGGCTGATGGCCCAGTTACATCCCTATTTGGACAGAGGTAACTTGCCACATAATGAGAAGACAGGATACCCTGGAGAAGATGCTGATGCTGATGCTAGGGAAAGTGGAAGGCAAAAGGAAGAGGGGCCGACCAAGGGCAAGATGGATGGAGGATATTCTGGAGGTGACGGACTTGACCTTGGGGGAGCTGGGGGTGGCGACGGCCGACAGAAAGCTCTAGCCTGGGCTGGTCCATGAAGTCACGAAGAGTCGGAAGCGACTGAACGAATAAACAACAAAAACTTGGTTTCAGTAACCTATGCTCTGGTAATCTCCATGTTAGATTACTCTCTGCGTGGGACTGCCCTTGAAGACTGTTTAGAAACTGCAGATTGTGCAAAACGTGGCTGCCAGTTTACTAACTGAGACCAGAAGGTCTGAACATATAAGACCAATTCTGGTCCGTTTGCATTGCATTGGTATGATTCCGAGCCCGATTCAAGGTGCTGGTTTCAACCTTATCCAGCTCAGGACCGCAATACCTTATGAAATGCCTCTCCTGGCTGGAACAGACCCAGACACTACAATCAACACCTGGGGCTTCCCTCCGAGCGCCACAGTGGCGTTACACCCCACAAGTCAGTTCCCTAATGCTTGTCTAGCATTTGTAAGTCTGGTGCGTTTAGAATGTTGACCTGAGTGGGTGGAGTTAGAATGTCTTGGGAAGGGGAGGAAGGATTACGTAAGGGAAGGACTGGGGAGATTGTGAGCTCTCTCTGCCCTAGCTCTGTGTGTTAGCGCTTGGTGCGTGGAGTACTTGGGTTCTGGAGACTTTGAAGTTCAGTGTAGAGAGTGGTGTCTTTTGAGGGTGGTGTGCAGATAGTCAGTTAGCGTATATTAATCAATACTGATAATAAAGAAGGTTCAAGAGTGAATGTCTGAGAGAAAGGAAAGCGTGTATGAGAAGAGTGAAAGGATTGGATGAGAGGTTTTAAAAAGGTTTTTTTTTAATGTTTTATTATGAAACAAAGCTTGAGAACTTTTAAAATAAAAATTTAATCAGTTTGTTTTAACTACCACAAAAATCCCACGTGTCTGTTTAGCATTTATCATCTGCAGTTATTTACATTTAACACCCACTCTGACATTAAATCACCATCAGCACATATAATTCACAGCGCTTTAATTTATCACTGAAATCCTTCCAATTTAACCCCTTTCTCCACATAGTTTGGAGGAAGGCGGTGGTTGTCCCTTGCCTCAGGCTCCTCAAGTGGTGGGGCTTCGCTTGAGCAGGGAGTGTCCGCGGCCAGGCCTGGGGTTCAGAGCCTGCATCGTGGCAGCCACCTCCAAGGGAGGCTCGGAAGATGGGAGCAAGGAAAAGGGCCTCCTCAGTGGTGGCCTCCTGAATCTGGAATGAGCTCCCCACTGAGGACCTGCCTTGCGCCCACACTGTCGTCTTTTCGGTGCCAGGTGAAGACCACCCTCTGCTGCCAGGCATGTAGTGGTATGTGATGAGGCATCTAGGTCTGCTGTTTTAGAACAGGTTTATTAGGAAACAAATTGTTTAAAATGTTTTAGCTGTTTTCATTGTTTTCATTTTTCTATGTTAAATTTTTTAGACTAGTTGTATTATGTTTATTTTGTATTTTTATGAATTGTTGTAAACTGCCCAGGGAGTTTCAGTTGTGAGCAACATAGAAATGAAATGAAGTGAAATGAAATGAATAAAAACAAAAAGTCTTGTTTATCTGGGCTGGAGTGAGGCACCGCCTCATCATAACTTCATTGCAATGTTACTTGTCATATTTAGAGAGAATGGCGATATTTTTTCCTATGGGTGGTTTTGGTTTTTTGCAATTTAATCATAAAATATTTTACCTGTTCCAGTTCTGTGTCAGATTTTGGCTGCGGCAAATAACCAGGGTTTTGTGCTCTATTGGTGGTCAAACCGTTGTGGTTGCCGCCCTTTCCTACCGTCTTAAGGAGTTTAGGCTGCTATCCCAGCTGCCTGCAACAGTGCCTGGTCAGACGGAGCCTTGCTAGAGCGGTTATTCACATTTGGTGACTTCCCAGTCAGATTACTGCAGCGTGCTATATAGGGGGGTTGCCTGTGGTCCAGAAAAGTTGGTCCAAAGTTTGTTTATTTTATTTAGTTCATTTTATTTCTTTATTTCAAAATAAGGCAGTGGGATTGTTAACTGGAGCTGGCTGGTCCATTCCATTTCTAGGCTCAATGTAAAGTACTGGACTTAACCACTGTCGCCTCTCCTTTCACATATGCCTTCCCAGGCCTTACGATCGCCTTCAGAGGCCTCCTTTGGGTGCCTGCACCAAATGAGGTGCACTCGGTGATTACAAGAGAGAGGCCCCTTTCGGGATTGGCAGCCAGGTGTGGGGTGCCCTTCCCAGAAAGGCTATAGTACGGCATTTGCCGCACCTTTTTATTTTCTCAGGCTTCTCCGTATTAAAATCTTCCAGTTCTTTTTAGATGCTTTGAACTAAAGTTACTAGCAGTTTTATTTTGTTTTAGAGTTCATGTTTGTGTTTTATTTCTTTATGTCATTATTATTATTATTATTATTATTATTATTATTATTATTATTTTACTGTGAACTACCCAGAAAACCTTTGTTATTGGGTGGCATATAAATATTGAAAATCAACCAACACGAAATAAATTTAGTGTTGACATAATCTTTTGAAGAAGGGGCAACCTGTTGGATGGATCTGCCCTGCCCCTTTCCCACTGATCTCAGAACAATTTTTTGTGACAGCAGGCAAAAATATTGGATGTAGAATTTGAGCTCTAAGGGTGTCTCCTTCTCTTACCGAAAAGAGGTGTGTGTGTGTGTGTGTGTGTGTGAATCTGTGTCCTTATTGCAGTGCCCAGGGAGCAGGTATTTGTACAAATCAGCTTGACGGCATTTTTTTGTAATACTGAAGGTTTGGGGCATTCCGCACACCACTCTGCTCCACCTCCTCCCTCTGTCATACTCTGTCCAGTCTTGCCAAATATTTCACCTGATCTCAAAACCCCTAAATATTGGGATGGGGGGCGGGGTGAGCTTCCTACGGCAGACTTGCATCCACAGGTCTCCTGATCTCTCCAGCCATGACATTAGGAGTGTCTCGTTCTGAGTGGTAAAGGTTGTGTCAATGCGCCTGATGTGATGAAATGGCGGGCTGGTGCCTGCAAGGCTGGGGGGTGCTTGTTCAGTCTGGGAGGAAGGGTTGTCTTTCCTACTTCCACGGCAAGAAGTCTCTGTGGGGAAAGGGGCGCTGCTTCTCCCGATGGGAGAGTGGGTTCCTCTCTTCAGTTTGTGGCACGCCCTGCTCTCGGATGAGCTACTCAGAGTGAAGGGCAAGCTGTGATCTGCCCATTACCAACCTGGTGAACGTTTGCCCTGTTCTCAAGACGGTCACGGGAAGTGGATTCTTGCACTGCACGCGGTATTAACCCAGCAGTGATCTGGGGGCGGGGCGGGGGGGGCAGCCACAGGCAGAAGCCCCCTTTTCATTGCCAGGCATGGTTCCAGCTGCCCGGGGCCCTGTTGGCGTGAGCATGGTGAGCTCTCCTGGGTCCTCTGAGGCCCAGCTGCAGCTCCTCTTCTTCTTCTTCTTCTTCTGCACTGTGCTGCACAGATGGATCTGCTGTGTTAATACCCGTCTCTGTGTTTAATTCTTTCTAAAAAAACAGAAATCGCCTGCCAAGAAGCTGAGCCATGCCATTAGTAAATCTCTTGGTTGTGTACCCACTAGAGAGCCTCCTCACCCTGTATATCCGGAACAGCCAGAGAAGCCCCTTGACCTTGCCCACATAGTGTGAGTATCTCTTTCCTCTTCCTCTAAACATGACGGTTGGTTCTGTTTGCGTTGCCTCTTGTCAGGTGGGGAAGCCTCGTTGGCCGGGGGCGGGGGGGGCGGGCGGGGGGGCGGGGGTGTCTCTCTTCTTTCTTCTCTTGGTGTTCGTGGTATTGCTGTTCTGGAGAGAGAGCTAGAAAAGCCGTGGGATGAAAAAACAGCCTCTACCTGAAAAAGATGGAGAAGGCTTTAAGGGTTTCTCTGCCCTGCAGGGTCTGCAGTTGCTTCACGGATCCCTCCAGCGCGGATTCACAGTCTTCTCCTGCTCGCTGTGTGGCAGTCGTCCACCTCTGTATTATCTCAGGACTTTATTCTGTAACTTATCAAGGGGTTATTGAGGATTGGCTTTGTTTATTCGTTACGTGTCTTTTTAATGGATTGCCATGATTGCAGCCTGTCGTCCAAAGAGCTGATTCCAACTTCGCACTCGGTCTTGGTAGGACTCACCAGACTAATTCAGAATGTGATGTCACAAGTGCCAAATGTTACAACAGGAAAAGTCCAAAGACGCCTCTTCCTACCTGGACAGGTGTGGCGATGTTTGGAAGGAAACTGTGTGTGCGTGTGCGTGCGTGTGTAGTGGTAGCAAGTAGATACATTTGGTTTTTTCGAGCTGAGCGTGGTAAGGAGGTGGCTGAGATCTCAGCTCTGCTGCCTTACTGAGGTTTCCCTCTCCGTGAGATGGGCCAGTGTGACGTTGCCCAGTATTGGGCAAAAGGCAGGATACAAATAAATATAATCAATAGAAATAAATAAATAAATATTGCCTCTTGGGACTGGGAATGGAGGGCAGCTTTTACAAGGCAGAGCTGCCCAGCTAAGCAGCCGGAAGCAAGTCTCTCCCGCCACAACACTTCTTTATCTGAGCAGCAGGCATTTGGCTGAGATGGAGCACGTTAAGCTTTCCCTTATGAAATGATTCCGGGGTAAGACACTACCAAAGGCAAGGATGGGTGACATTCAGCTTGCGTTGGGACAGCGGACACCCAAAGCACATTTGTGTAGCCTTTAAATTCCTTAAAATCTTGCAGATGGCTAGTTTTTTGGGGGGTGGGAGCAGGTGGTTTGTGGCTCCCCCCTGTAGCAGTTATGCTTCATGGTTGTAAAGAGAGCAGTTTTGGAGAGGCCGTAGCTGGGCTGGGGAGCCAGAGTGTGGGAGGGTGCTGTTGCTTGCGGACTTCCTATTAGACTAAGCATCTGGTGGTCCACTGTGAGGTCTGCCGAAATGCAGGCGAGGCAGGGCTCCGTGGATCAATAATGCTGCTCCAGTGTGGAACGCCATCCCTCTCTCAGGCTGACAAATGGGTCACCCCCACGTCTGCCTTCAAAACCGTAATGGCAAACCAACATTCCCATCTCTGTAGCGTTGATGACATTGGTATACCGTTGGAATACGGCCTTTATGGTAGCCACGGCAGGCAAAGGAGGTGGGTAGGGTGCGGAATGCCGGGGCCGGGTCAAGTGTGGGACGAAAGCTAGCACATATTCTGTGTGTGGTAATGGATGCAGGCATTGCAGCGGGGCTGTGAGTGGCACTGATCAGGCCCAAGAAGTTCAGTGGGGTGTGAGATCCATGAGCCAGTCAGGATTCATCCTCTGCTACTGGGAGAGCGGGCACTGATGCTGGTTTATGGTGGGGAGGGGTTATGGGTTGCATTCTGTTAGGTACACGTTCTGATGTTCCATTGCTCTCTGCCTACCTGCAATCTCCTCCTTCATGTCCTTCATCTGAGCCGTTTTGAGGATGCATTGAGGGGATGGAGAGAACAGACTGGCAGCTAGGGTGAGGAAGACAAGGACAGGGGGGTGGATGTAGCTGGGGGGGGGAAGGTTGCCTAGTTAACTCATTTAGATCGTCCTCGCAAGATGTCTAGGGAACGCCAGTTAGAGGTAAGTGCCACCTGGTTTTTGGAGTGGGACCCGAAAACACATAGAATCATAGAATTGCAGAGTCGGAAGGGGCCTACAAGGCCATCGAGTCCAACCCCCTGCTCAGTGCAGGAATCCACCCTAAAGCATCCCTGACAGAGGGTTGTCCAGTTGCCTCTTGAAGGCCTCTAGTGTGGGAGAGCCCACCACCTCCCTAGGTAACATGGAGGGAGCCGTTGTGTAGAGCCGTTCATATCCTGCACATGTTGCAGTATTTCTTGTTTTGCAAAGATGTTTGTTTCAGGGGAATCTTGGGGTGCCTGGGTCAAAAGCAGCTTTCTGGCTCTTGTAGTTTTCTAGGTCAACTTAAAACGCATAGCCGTACTTTGTCAAGTTCCCGTGTTGGGGGATGCGGGGGTGGGTGGGAGGTAAGGTGAAGCCTCCATAGTGAGCGCAATTAACCTAGCGCGGCCCGATGTGCCAGTCTTGCTCCCACCCACCACCACCAGCGCACTCTGCCCGTCCTCAGATGCTCCTGGCAACGTACGGCCTCTTGCCAGGAATGACAAAATCAGCCCCTCTATTCAAACAATCTGTATGTTTTATAAAAGATGCTGGGATTTTTTAAAAAAAAATATTTGTGTCAACATTAGCTTTGGCCTTAATGTAAAAGATAGCAAATAAACAAAATTAGATTTTTGTTTTCCTGGTAATTCTAATTACTTAATGGAACAGATGAATTCGTGCCAACAGCACCGTGTGCCAGCGTTAATTACTGCATCTCCCCCTAAGTCAGCCTTCCTCAACCTGGGGCGCTCCAGATGTGTTGGACTGCATCTCCCAGAATGCCCCATTCTGGGAGTTGTAGTCCAACACATCTGGAGCGCCCCAGGTTGAGGAAGGCTGCCCTAAGTCATTTCACTTTAAAAATAATAATAATAATAATAATCTGGAGTGGTGGACTGCAGGATGCGAGGACAGGCTGTGGCACTGTTTTCCTACCTGCTGACCAGGGATGTTGAGGCTGCCTAGCTCAACTCTCCCCCACCCGGACCCCATAGGCAAAGCAGTGCTGGGTTGACAGGGTGGCAACTGGAAGTCCCCAGGCCTGGCTAGACCCTCTGAATTTGAAATGGAGCCCCACATAAAAGCGTTGCAGGTTCACCTGCCTTCTGAACCGCCATCTATGTCTGAAATGATGCTGGCAGACGATGACGATGATGATGATTTAACAGTGTATGTACTTGCAGCAGTCTGAGGGATGCATGTTTGAAACTAGCCTGTCAGATACTATGAGAGAGAAGCTTATTTTATTTGGCTTTGGAACATGAATCCTCCCTGCCAATCAAATTGAGAATACTTGGAAAGACCTGCAACTCTAGGGCTACAGTCTTTTATGCTCAATTATTTGGAACAAAATCCCATTGAACACAATGGGAACGCGTCAGGCATGGGACGGCGGTGCAAGAACGTTTCCCTGGCTTCTAGCGTTTTACTTTTTCCAGCCACATTGCAATTTAGCTATGTATAACCTGAGCCACAGTTCCACTGTAAAAAAAAATCCTTGGAGATGTGAGTGTATTACTTGCAGTGAAGGTGTGTGTGTGGGGGGGTGTTCCCCACCTGCTGCTTTTCCCATAAAACTTTACCCCTCCTCCTCTAGTAATTCCATACCTGTGTTTATGACGTAAATCATAGAATCATAGAATCGCAGAGTTTGAAGGGGCCTATAAGGCCATCGAGTCCAACCCCCTGCTCAATGCAGGAATCCACCCTAAAGCATCCCTGACAGAGGGTTGTCCAGCTGCCTCTTGAAGGCCTCCAGTGTGGGAGAGCTCAAAGACCCAATCTGGGTCTTTGGAACCCTGGAGGAGGGTTTCGGGGAAAAGATCAGGTGGGTGAAGGATTAAGCAGCCTCTTTGCCTGCCCACAGCTTCTACACTGCAAACTTACAGCCTCCACAAAGATGCTTCTCAGAGGAGTGGCCATCAGGCTATTATTATTATTATTATTATTATTATTATTATTATTATTATTTTGTATCCCGCCTTTTGCCCTATGCTGGGCCTCAAGGCGGCCTTACAAAGTTTAAAATATACATGGGGGGGGGGGGAACAAACCATAAACATTTAAAATACACAACAAAATTATAAGACATTAATAGCCCTACAGATGTGTTGTAATGTTTTGCCCCACGTTCGTGTGCTGCTGTTTTCTCTTCCCGGATTCCTATTCTGTTTCTCTAAATCGGGGGGGTGAGCAACTTACGCCCCCCCCCAGATGCTTTGGCCTACAACTCCCGCAGCTATAGTCAGCAAAACCAATGGTGAGGGATAGTGGGGCTTGTAGGGCTATCTGGAGGGCCACCGCTTGCTCACCCTTACTCTAAATAAACATTTCCCCCTTAATTTTGAACCATTTGCTGGGGAACATGGGTGGGAGGGTGCTGTTGCACCATGTCCTACTTGTTCATCCCTAGCCAATGGCTGGTTGGCCCCTGTGTGAACAGAGTTCTGGACTAGATGGACCTTTGGTCTGATCCAGCTTCAGGGCTCTTCTGATGTTCTTATGTTGGACTTGACGGCCTTATAGGCCACTTCCAACTCTACTATTCTATGATTTTTATGTTCATTTGTGTTGCCTTGAGTGAGCCTCAGTGGGCTTGAATTCTAAGCATCGGGCACAGGAAGCTGCCTTTTCATAGAATCATAGAATAGTAGAGTTGGAAGGGGCCTCTAAGGCCATCGCGTCCAACCCCCTGCTCAATGCAGGAGTCAGATCCTTGGCACATCAAGCCCAGTATCATTGACACTGACTGGCAGTAGTGTGTCTCCAGGGTTTCAGGCAGGTTTTTTTCCAGCCCTACCTGGAGATGCTGCCAGGGAACCTTCTGCATGCGAAGCCCCTCTACTGCGCCGATGGGTGTTTCTTGGGTCTAATGGCTCTGATGAGGAAAATGGGGGCTGGGCCCCGCCCCCACCAGCCAATCCCCCATTAAATAACGCAACATTGCAGAGGCAGGGTGCTGATGGTTCTCCTGGGCATGTTAAGCCCGCTGTTTCTCCTTACATGGCAACTCCTCTGGATTTCGCAAGCTGAATATGAGCCAACAGTGCGATGTGGCTGCAAGAAAGGCAAATGCAATTTTGGGCTGCATGAATAGAAGTAGAGCTTCCAAATCATGTGAGGTACTGGTTCCTCTCTATTCGGCCCTGGTTAGGCCTCATCTAGAGTATGGCGTCCAGTTCTGGGCTCCACAATTCAAGAAGGATGCAGACAAGCTGGAGTGTGTTCAGAGGAGGGCGACCAGGATGATCAGGGGTCTGGAAACAAAGCCCTATGACGAGAGACTGAAAGAACTGGGCAGGTTTAGCCTGGAGAAGAGAAGATGGAGGGGAGACATGAGAGCACTCTTCAAAGACTTCAAAGGTTGTCACACAGAGGAGGGCCAGGATCTCTTCTCGATCCTCCCAGAGTGCAGGACACGGAATAACGGGCTCAAGTTAAAGGAAGCCAGATTCCAGCTGGACATCAGGGAAAACTTCCTGACTGTTAGAGCAGTGCGACAATGGAACCAGTGACCTAGGGAGGTGGTGGGTTCTCCCACACTGGAGGCCTTCAAGAGGCAGCTGGACAGCCCTCTGTCAGGGATGCTTTAGGGTGGATTCCTGCATTGAGCAGGGGGTTGGACTCGATGGCTTTGTGGGCCCCTTCCAGCTCTGCTATTCTGTGATTCTATGATTAAGCCCAACCATGCAGCCTGCTTGGCATTCAGCCCCCTGCCTCAGCACGTCTCCTTGGAACGAAGCCCCCACTGAGAGCGATGGGACGCTGTGCGCACAGCGTGGGCAGCCTCTGTGTGACAGCAAGCCCCCGTGGGGCTGCGCCTCCCAGGGAAGGGGTGCATTTCAGCGTAGAGAAAAGGGTTTTGTGATTAAAATTACTACAGAAAAGTAATTATTGCTTGTTGTAGTTTGGCACAACATTACACATGTTGTTATATGCTAGACTTTCACAAGGGTCATCTCTTAAGTACAATATTCCTTTCCTCCCAATAGTAACTTTACAAGGAATCTTCATTACAAACATTAATTGTGGAAAGAGAAAAAAGACCAGCAGGGCCTGTTTAAAATTCGAAATTAAAGCTCCTCTCCAAATTGCCATGATTCCCGAGTCTAGATGCTATTTGTAGTGCTAATGTGGAAAAGTAATTAGTGCACAAACAAATGCTTGCCTTCTGATGTAGCTCTCTTCATTGTAGCTGATGGGTATTAGACTCTGAATTGGTTTGTGTAATGCGCATAATGCAAAGCAAACCCTGACGGATGGCTGCAGGTACATTTGCAGTACGTTCACTCCGGCGGCGCTGCCTCACCATGCCCCAGCCTATTCCTGCCAGGAAATAAAATGGCATCTCGTTGCACAGGGAGGCGAGGAGGCAGCTGACCCAGTTGCTTCAGCAAGAGCCGCGGAATCAGGAGGGCTGGAGAAACCAAGAGCTGGTAGAGCTAATGTTCTCTCCCTCACCTGCTTTGGCCAGCTGGGAAGGCACGGCACGGCACGGCCAGCAGCGCTGGGGATCACGCTGACAGGCAGGCAGGGCTACACACTGGCTTGTTATTGGGGAAGGACCGGAGCGGCGGAGACCCTGTTCTGCGTGCAGACAGCCCCGGGCCCCTCCCCCAGCAGCCTCTCCAGGTGGGGCTGCCGGAGACCCTGAGAGCCATTGCCAGGGAGTCAGCCTTCCTCAACCTGGGGCGCTCCAGATGTGTTGGACTACAACTCCCAGAATGCCCCAGCCAGCTCTGGCTGGGGCATTCTGGGAGGTGCAGTCCAACACATCTGGAGCACTCCAGGTTGAGGAAGGCTGAGCTAGATGGACCCAAGGGTTTGACTCAGGAAAAGGCAACTTCCTGTGTTCCTATTCATTTATTTCTATTCCACCTTTCTGTCAAGAACATACTCAAGGCAACTAACAAATCTAGCCTCCTAATAAAACATAAGAAATCGAGAGCAGCATAAAATTAGCAATAAACCACAGCAACAGCAGCAAAATAACTTCAGGTAATGTGTAACAGCAGATTGTATGCAGCTGCAGCAGCAAGTGGTAGACAGCTGAAGTACGACCTTTATTTCCACATGCCTTTGAGAATACAATTCTTTACCTTCTGCCAGAACATCAGTATTGAGGAAGACAAACAGGCCTCCAGGGAGGAGAGAAAGCTAGATTCTGGGCCAATTGCTGAGAGAGTCTGCTGCATGGCCACGTACTCCACATCTGAGGGCAGGGCCTCCAGACTAGGCAGGTTATTGCCCGTGCCTGCTGCTGCAACAACAAGAGGAAGAGGAGGAGGAAGAGGAAGAGGAGGAGGAAGAGGGAGCAGCAGCAGCAGCACAGCATAGAATCATAAAATAGCAGAGTTGGAAGGGGCCCACAAGGCCATCGAGTCCAACCCCCTGCTCAGTGCAGGAATCCACCCTAAAGCATCCCTGACCGATGGCTGTCCAGCTGCCTCTTGAAGGCCTCTCGTGTGGGAGAGCCCACAACCTCCCTAGGTAACTGGTTCCATTGTCGTACTGTTCTAACAGTCAGGAAGTTTTTCCTGATGTCCAGCTGGAATCTGGCTTCCTTTAACTTGAGCCCGTTATTCCGTGTCCTGCACTCTGGGAGGATCGAGAAGAGATCCTGGCCCTCCTCTGTGTGACAGCCTTTTAAGTACTTGAAGAGTGCTGTCATGTCTCCCCTCAATCTTCCCCTCAATCTCAATGTCTCCCCTCAATCTCAAGCATTCTGTCTTGGGCCCAGGATTATTCAACATTTTTATTAATGACTTGGATGAAGAGATTGATGGGCTTCCTATCAAATTTGCGGATGACACAAAACTGGGAGGTCTGGCCATGACCCATGAGGACAGAATGAGACTGACAGGTTGGAAGACTGAACTGAGAGGAACAAGACGTCCTTTAACAGGCAGGGAAATGGAAGGTTTGACACTTGGGGAGGAAAAATGTAGGGTACACATCAACACCAACAATGATAATAATATATTTATTTTTTACCCGTCTCTCCCTCTGGATCGAGGCGGTGAACATCATTTAATACAAAAATATCATATAAATCAAATGCATAAAACTGATTAAAACATATAAAGCTGATACAATATAATAACTGGACATTTTAAGATTCATCTGCGCAGGCCGACCGGAAGAGACTAGTCTTTATGGCTGCCTTAAACTCAGAGTATTAAGTTGGCAAATCTCTCCCGGCAGGCCATTCCACAGAGTTGTCAGCCTAGTTTTGGCTGACTGGAGTAAATTGTTCCCAGAGGACCCGAGTGTGCGGGGCAGTTTATACAGGAGAAGGCGATCCCTCAGGTAGTCTGGACCCAAGCTATGTAGGGCTTTAAAGGTGATAACCAACACTTTATTCTTCGCCCGGAAACTAATTGGCAGCCAGTGGAGTGATTTTGATGTTGGTGTTGATAGGGGATTCATGGCTAGGGAGCACTACATCGGCAAAGGATTTGGATGTGGACGTCAACAGCAAGCTGAACATGAGTCAGCCGTGAGGGATGGCCGCTAGAAGGACTAACGCAGTTCTGGGCTGCATCAGAAGAAGCTTTGTAGCAATGACGCATGAAGCCCTTCTTCCTCTCCACTCGGCACTAGTGAGACCACACCTGGAATACTGTGTACTATTCTGGGCACCACATTTCCAGAAGGACATTGAGAGGTTAGAACAAGTTCAGAGGAGAGCAACAAAGATGATACAGGGACTTGAGGACAGGCTGAAGGAACTTGGGATGTTCAGTCTGGAGAAAAGAAGACTGAGGGGAGACAACTGAGCAGCATTCAGGGACATAAAAGGATGCCGCAGGGAAGATGGCCAAGAACTATTTCAAATGGCCACAGAAAGCAGGACCTGAAATAATGCGTATAACTTACAGCTACCTAGATTCCGGTTAATTATAAGGAAAAACGTCCTGATGGTAAGATCTGTACAAAGTGTCTCAGTCTACCTACGGAGTTGTGGGTTCTCCATCTCTGGAGGTTTTTAAGAAGAGGCTGGCTTAATTGATTTTCTTGCACATTGCAGAGGATTATCCTTGTGGTCCCTTCCAACTCCACAATTCTATGGTTCTAAGGAAAAGAGTCTGTTTTCTGGTGCTAGAGGTGCAGCTCCAGCCATATGAGCCAGGGACTTTGCTTGATGTTCCTGAGAGGAATCATTGGGCAAGAGAAAGAACTGGGCATGTTTAGCCTGGAGAAGAGAAGGTTGAGGGGAGACATGAGAGCACTCTTCAAATACTTAAAAGGTTGTCACACAGAGGAGGGCCAGGATCTCTTCTCGATCCTCCCAGAGTGCAGGACACGGAAGAACGGGCTCAAGTTAAAGGAAGCCAGATTCCAGCTGGACATCAGGAAAAACTTCCTGACGGTTAGAGCAGTACGACAATGGAACCAGTTACCTAGGGAGGTTGTGGGCTCTCCCACACTGGAGGCCTTCAAGAGGCAGCTGGACAACCCTCTGTCAGGGATGCTTTAGGGTGGATTCCTGCACTGAGCAGGGGGTTGGACTCGATGGCCTTGTAGGCCCCTTCCAACTCTGCTATTCTATGATAATTCTATAATTCTAAGAGGCGAGCCGGGGGTGGTCCAGGGAGCTTGGCGAGTTGTGCCTTCTCTTTCCTCGGGTTGCATGACCCAGAGAATCTGGGTAGGGTTTGGGTGTTAGGAAGAGCACGCCGTCTCCTGTCCCCTTCTATTTCTTAATTCAAATTTATTTTATTTATTTATTTATTTTATTACATTTATATACCGCCCCCCAGCCGAAGCTCTCTGGGCGTTTTACAACAATTAAAAATAGTAGACATTAAAAGTATACAAAAAATTTTAAAAACATAAAAACAGTATAAAATTTCTACTCCATGTTCTGCCCCCAAAAGCACTCCTAAGGTAGGGTGACCATATTTTGGAAACCAAAAAGGAGGACAACATGGTCGCCATGTTAAAATTATTTTTAAAAAATAATTTTAAAACCTCAAACTTTTTTTAAAAAATCCTAAAAGTCAATGGATGGACAGATCTGTTTCAAACTTGGCATAGCTAAAGTCCTTGTTAAGAGCAATAATGGTGCCAAGTTTCATCTCTTTATCTTTAAAAATAACATTTAAAAAAAAATCCTCAAATTTTAAAAAATGCCTAAAAATCAATGGATGAGCAGATCTGTTTCAAATTTGGTATGACTAAAGCCCTTCCTAAGAGCTACTATCGTGCCAAGTTTCATGTCTTTATCTTAAAAAATGACGGAGTTATAAGCATTTTTGTTAATTCCCATTAGAGCTGCTCTTTGAATCCTCCCCCTCCCGGATTTGTCATCAAAAACCCGGACAAATCCGGGCAAATCCGGTCATATGGCCACCCTATCCAGATTAAAAACACAAAAATACAATGAAGCTGAGATAAAAATAATACAATACATGAGTTAAATAATTCAAACAGCAGCATGAGAGGGATATAAAACAACATCTGGGCTAATCTAAAATTATATTCCTACAATTTTTACTTATTTATTTATTTATTACATTTCTATACCGCCCAATAGCCGAAGCTCTCTAAAAGCGCTAAAGGCACGCTAAAGGCGGCCGTGGAACAGTACCCCAAAAAGGTCTTTGCTGCTCTCCTAAAGTGCCAGCCGGGGGGTGGGGGCACCTGAACCCCTCCTGCGGGGGAGTTCATTATCTAGGTGCCGCTGCCAAGAAAGCTGTTCTCGTGCCTCCCCCGAGCCCAGCAGGGCTTGGACATGGGATGCAGGGCTTGGACATGGGATGCAGGGCTTGGACATGGGATGCAGGGCTTGGACATGGGATGCAGGGCGTGGCAGGCCTGGCCTGGCTTCCGTGCAGCGTCCTCTGCAGCTCCGTGTTCTGCGGTGCCCCCTGCCCCTCCCGATGCAGTCCGGGCTCCATGGCTGGGGTTCAGTGGAGCGGGGAGGCCTTTGGGTGCATGAGCAAGCCTAGGGTGACCCTATGAAAAGGAGGACAGGGCTCCTGTATCTTTAACAGTTGCAAAGAAAAGGGAATTTCAGCAGGTGTCATTTGTATATATGGAGAACCTGGTGAAATTCCCTCTTCGTCACAACAATTAAAGCTGCAGGAGCTATACTAGAGTGACCAGATTTAAAAGGGGGCAGGGCACCTGCAGCTTTAACAGTTGTGATGAAGAGGGAATTTCACCAGGTTCTCCATATATACAAATGACAACTGCTGAAATTTCTTTTTCGATACCAACTGTTAAAGATACAGGAGTCCTGTCCTCCTTTCCATAGGGTCACCCTAAGCATACCCATTGTTTGCCTAGCCTGCATGATTTGGGGCTCTATCTGGGGATGATGGCCGTGGAACAACGAATCCTGCTTGAATCTGCCAAAAGCTTCTTATTCTCTTCAATATTGTTAGGCTGTTTGTGATGGAAATGAAGAGTTTCAATGAATTTGTGCTGTGCATTTCTTCTCATATTTTTGCGCCTTTAAAACGGTAACGATAACGAACACAGGCAGCCCTACTTCATACAAACGTAGTTCTCCTGTACTTATTGCAGGTGGAAGCAGAACACATGGATATGAAAAATAAATATAAATATAAATGATCTATTACTTAAATTGTTGGTGGACTAATCAAAATCCGATAAAAAAGGGTCTTTCAGATCATAACAATCATCTCCCATTTAGTAAATCAAATTTATTTAGTAAATCTAATAGATTTTTTATATGTGCATAGCTAATTTGTTTTTCTAATTTTACTATATGCCAGGCCTTATTACACCACTCTTAACATAATTGGAGATGTTATAGGAATGGAAATTTATTTATTTATTTATTTATTACATTTATATACCGCCCCATAGTCGAAGCTCTCTGGGCGCTTTACAAAAGTTAAAAACAGTGGACATTAAAAACAAATATACAAAAATGTAACACCATCAAAAGCATAAAAACAACAATATCCATTTAAAACAGCTATTCTAATGTTGTTCTAATTTTAATGCATATTCATATATTTTGATAAACAGCCAGAACTCATGTTAGGTGATGCTATTAAATGAATTATCAGGCAGTGTTGAGAAATAGACAGATAAAACTTCTGACAGGGAGCCGCTCTGACCTTTTGGAAGTGTAGAACGTGTATCCACCCAAGCCAAGCCAAGCGTGGGGATGTCAACAGCTGCAGCCTTAGCTGAAGCCCAAAACACCCTACTGGCGGGGCCAGCAAGTGGCGGACGCCACGCCAAGCCTGCCCCGCTGCATTGCCTGCCCCGCACGCAGCAAGGGCAGCAGGCCTCTCCGCCCCACCGTTCAGGGCTCTGCAGGGTGACTCAGGAATGGCGTAGTGGCAGAAAGAGAGGTGGGGCTGGCCCACTGTCTTAGCCCCCTTTCTCTCCTCCCCTGTTTCCCCAAACTCCATGAATCAGTTTCAGTCCAAACTAATTACTGACTGGAGTCTGTGCTGAACATTTGTTCTTACCTCTGTTTCATCTTGGAGTTGAACGAAATCATTTTTAGATGGAATATTGATTTTTTTTAAAAAAAACACTTCAGAAGCCTACAGATTTATTTATAGCTAGATCCTGAACAGGTTTCATAAATCAAAGCGGCTCAAGTTCCCAGTCCTGAGAGCTGCATACAGAGAACTTCCAGCACTGGAAAATCATGACTGTGAGGTATCAGGACCTCCTTCCTCTCACCCTCCTTTCAAATCTCCAAATGCGCGTGCGCGCTCACGTCCACCGAAAACATTGGCGAGTTGTCAAACATGTGCTCACGTTTGTCTCATTCCCTATTCCTAGTTCGATTTGCACAAACAGCCTCCGTAGACTGAACTGACCCCGCTTTCATCTATGGAGGAAATCTGTGCAAATTGGAAATTTGTGCAAATCTCCCGGTTCCTCTCTGCTTGATTTGCACAAGTTTTCTGTTCATGCAAAGTGAGCGGTGATCTTTGGAGCCACCTCGAACTTCACTCCCTCTCCCCTCCCTGCGCCCCCCCCCCCCAGCAGACCTGCCTCCCTGGGTTCTCCTTTGCACTAGAGGCCCATGTCGTCGTCTTCTTCTTCTCAGGAGCGTCACGGGCACTGCTTGGAGACGGGAGGAGAAAGTGCTCAGCTGCAGCGAGGCAGGGACTTGCTGCCTTACAGTCCAATGTAGCCTTCTTTATACAGAAGATGACTCTGAACTATCCCCTTTGCTGACTTATTTATTTATTATTTAAAACATTTATATCCCGCCCTAGATCATTAAAATCTCAGAGCGGCGTACAGATAAAAACATGCAGTATCAAACAATAAATATGCACAGTTAAAAACAAATTAAACCATGATCCAAGTTGAAACAATATATAATTTAAAATCAGTAAAAACAGTTAAAACAATGTGCCAGTGAGTTTAACCATCAAAGGCTTTGTTAAAAAGCCATGTTTTTACTTGGCGTCGAAATTCAGTCAATGTTGGCGCCCATCGGGCTTCCAAAGGGAGGGCATTCCACCATCGGGGTGCCACCACAGAGAAAGCCCTCTCCCTTGTCCCATCACAGCGTCTATGTTGCATCGGTGGGATGCGGAGAAGGGCTCCTCCAACAGATCTAAGGTCTCGGGCAGGCGTATATAAGGAGAGGCGCTCCCTCAAGGTCCCAAGCCATTTAGGGCTTTAAATTCCATTCCTTGTCAATGTTATGGTGGATGCCGCCATTCTGAGATCATTCCCCAGTGAGTCCTAAAACAGGGTGGGATTTAGGTTTGGCTCAGTCTATTTTTGTACCAGTGCTATTAGTGGATGAGTCAAGGTGAGGGAGCTGCTTGCCTCTCCACATCTGGGCACGCACGTAAAGGACATGACGAGCGCAGCCGGGCTGGGGGCTGGCTTGCTCCTGCTGCTGCAACGACCTTTCTGTCCAACGCTGCCTTGCAGTTTCCCCCCGTTTCAAGAGTAGGTGCGTGTGAGGGGCGTTTGCTGGTGGGAGACGCTGCTGCTTAGAGGCCTGGCCCTGAAATGGTGAAGATGCCTGCGAAGGGGCTTCAGATTCACTGTCCAGCTTTCTGCCCCACCCATTCTGCACAGAACCGGCACTCATTTTGTCCTCTTGACAACCCTTTGAGTTGGGTTAGCCCAGCCAGCTGAGCAGGAACTTGAACGCCACCGTCTCACAATTGCAAAACAAAGCTGACCCACTTATTTATTGCGTTTATATACCGCCCCATAGCCGAAGCTGTCTGGGCGGTTTGCAAAAACACACACCGCCAGGCTGTTCTCTCCCACCCCCCACCCCATCTCGATCCCCTGGGAGAAAAAGCATGAAAGGGGCTTAGCATGGCGCGCCCCCTGCGCAGGGTGGCAAGCCTGCAGCCCCATTGCCCTGAAGTTGTGTGAATCGCTTAATGTTTGGGGGCAGCTGATTGAAAAGCCCCCACAGGCCCCCATTCTAGGCCATTGTTTTATTTAATTGTGGGGAGCATCTGGCTGCTCCCACTTTGCCACTCCAAGGACAGCAGGTTCACAAAAATTGTAGCTACTTCCGAAATCCCCTGTGTGAGTTGTTCACTCCATTGTGATGTGTCTGCAGGTGCAATGTTTATCATCTGGTACCCCTGAGCAGGCAAAGCATTGGAACGGGCTCAGGCATTTCTCCAAAACACACCTTTTGAATCCATTTTTGGGTGTTTCCCTCTTGTTGTTGTTGTTGTTGTGGATGGGTACCTGTGGATAAAACTAGCCAGGATGTAGTAGAGGTCACAGAGTGGCAAGAATTGCTTTGTTGGATCAGACCAGTGGTCCATCTGACGCACAGTCTGTCTGATAGTGGCCCACGGATGCCTCGGAAAAACCCTGATGGCGATATAGCCAGGTGTCGAGAAGGCTCGACTTCTGCAAGGCCCTCTACGTGGGGCTGCCTTTGTGCCTAGTCCGGAGGCTTCAACTAGTTCCAAATAGGGCAGCCAGGCTGGTCACCGGCACACTAGGGGTACACCAGCCTTAAAATCTCTTCACTGGCTGCCAATTAGTTTCCAGGCGAAGTATAAAGTGTTGGTTATCACCTTTAAAGCCCTACATGGTTTGGGTCCAGGCTACCTACGGGATCACCTTCTCCCGTACAATCTGCCCCGCATACTCAGGTCATAGAATCATAGAATAGCAGAGTTGGAAGGGACCTACAAGGCCATGGAGTCCAACCCCCTGCTCAATGCAGGTATCCACCCTAAAGCATCCCTGACAGAGGGTTGTCCAGCTGCCTCTTGAAGGCCTCTAGGGTGGGAGAGCCCACCACCTCCCTAGGGAACCGGTTCCATTGTTGTACTGCTCTAACAGTCAGGAAGTTTTTCCTGATGTCCAGCTGGAATCTGGCTTCCTGTGACTTGAGCCCGTTAATAAGGTCCTCTGGGAAGAACTTCCTTCAGCCAGCCAAAACTAGGCTGATGGGTATTACCCAGAGGACCTTCTCTTCTGCTGCTCCCAGACTGTGGCGTGGCCTGCCGGAGGAGATTCATCAACTTAACAGTCTTTTAGCATTTAAGAAAGCTATAAAGACTGATCTCTTCCAGCAGGCCTGTCCAGTGGAATTTTAGGATACTTTTAGTATGTTTTTAGTATGTTTTTTAAGACGTTTTAACAATGTATACTATGTTTTTAATCAATATTTTATGTGTTTTATACTTATTGTTGTTCCCCGCCTCAATCAGGATGGAGAGGCGGGTAAGAAATAAAATTATTATTATTATTATTATTATTATTATTATTATTATTATTATGCATATGACTCTTCCTGAACATGGTTGTTCCATGGAGCTCTCGATGGCCCCAGATGGGGCTGCCCCCCTGAGAATGCGTACGATCCATTTTAAAGCCATCTTGTAACATTATTATGTATTGTGTGGGGAGAGATGTTTGCTTTGCTTCTCCTGACATTGAGCCAATGTTGCTTTCTCCAGATCATTTATATCTTTTTATTTGCCATTCTATCACACTTCTCAGTCCTTCTCTAAACTAAAAAGTGTCTATTTCAGGGAGCCCCAAAACTTTGGACCTCAGGGCACATTTGGGAATTTGAGAAACTGCTGTGAGCCACAAGCAGGCACGCCAATTGAATCCTAGAATAGCAGAGTTGGAAGGGGCCTACAAGGCCATGGAGTCCAACCCCCTGCTCAATGCAGGAATCCACCCTAAAGCATTCCCGAAAGAGGGTTGTCCAGCTGCCTCTTGAAGGCCTCTAGTGTGGGAGAGCCCACAACTTCCCTAGGTCACTGATTGTATTGTCGTACTGCTCTAACAGTCAGGAGGTTTTTCCTGATGTCCAGCTGGAATCTGGCTTCCTTTAACTTGAGCCCGTTATTCCGTGTCCTGCACTCTGGGAGGATCGAGAAGAGATCCTGGCCCTTCTCTGTGTGACAAGCTTTTAAGTAGTTGAAGAGTGCTATCATGTCTCCCCTCAATCTTCTCTTCTCCAGGCTAAACATGCCCAGTTCTTTCAGTCTCTCTTCCTTGGGTGCCTACCTTTCATGTCTAAGGATCTTAGTCTGTGTCTTATTCAGCAAAAGCTGTTGTTTCATTTCTATTGGAGGCAGCAACATCTCTTTAATAAGGGATCAACTAATTCTCTAATTAGGGAATTGCTGGCGGTGCAGTAGAGCGAAAGCTTCTTTTAAAACATATCTTTCGGCTGTGTCCAGTAGTGGCTTCTTTGGAGGAGGAAGTTATTCCACAGATACATTTTGTACTGGAACAGTCTTTAATATTCTTTGATGTACACACTCTTTTAAACTATTTACCTGCTTCATGGAAATTAACAAACAGTCCCCTTCTGATATTACAACACTGGAAGGACAAACACTCAGCTCCCATAATATAATGGATTGAGGAGCTTACAATGCTTTCAATATTTGAATGGCCACCTTCAAATGGAAATGCATTTGGATATTTGGTCCGGTTTTGTTGAAACCTATGTATAATTGCTAGAAAGCTATATGCATTTCAGATGTATTAATTGCCATGGAGAGAGAGAGAGAGAGGGGGGGGGGGGGTCTGTGTACATTTATTTTTTAAAAAACAAAAAATAAGAAAACTTTAAAAAGTTTTGCGGGTGCTGCTGCATTGTGGGGAGGTACTATTCCACTTCATCCACCTCACAAAGATGCTGCAACCCCTTCACGGTTTCCATGGTCCTTTTCTGTATTTTCTCCAGCTCTACAATATTCCTTTTCAAAGAGATCAAGGAAAGGAAGGGAACCTCTCGTGCAAAGCCCCTGAGTCATTACTGACTCCTACAGGGATGCCTGCTTTTGCTGACGTTTTCTTGGCAGACTTTGTAGCGGGGTGGTTTGCCATGGCCTTCCCCAGTCGCAGTTACCTTCCCCCCAGCTAGCTGGGTACTCATTTTACTGACCTCGGAAGGATGGAAGGTTGAGTCGACCTGAGCCGGCTGCCTGAGAACCAGCTTCCGCTGGGATCGAACTCAGGCCGTGGGGAGAGTTTCGGCTGCAGTAGCTGCCGCTTACCACTCTGCGCCATACGAGGCTGTAAAGAGATCAAACCTGAGACTAAAAGTGGGTGTGTAACAGATTTAGTGGTCCAGTCCTGATTGGGTAGGAGAGTGGCCTGGTCCTTTTGACAGTGCTGGAGAGACCTGTATCTGTTTTCTTTTGGTTTTGCTCACTAATTTCTACCTATATAAGGCAAAATAAGCTCATCCAGATGAAGTGAGTCCCAGATGCACCACAGCATCTTGGCAATTTGTATGAAAGGTTGCCAGAAACAATCTTTGCTTCCTTTAAAATATTTAGAGATCTAGTTGCAGCTTAATGCAGTGCTAAAATTCTTTCCTCTACAAATGCCATTGGCGGATCTGCAACTAGCTCAATGGCTCTTGTAAATGTCAGCTCATATGAATGCTTAAACACATGCACGCACGCACGCACGCACGCACCACACTTTTACTTTAAGTGAGTGGAAAACATGAGATTGGTCTAAAAACCACTGGGGGAAGGCCTTTGTGTCCTTGGCAGGATGGCCACCCCAAAGAGGTGGGCTAATGGATCTGCAGAAGGACGCAGACAAGCTGGAGCGTGTTCAGAGGAGCGAGATCTAAAATCATTTTGTTGCTTTAAGAAAACCTTCCCCAGCCGGGTGCCCTCCAGATATTTTGGACCTCTGCTCCCATCAGCCTCAGACACCAAGGCCAAGGGTCAGGAGTGCTGGGCACTGTAGTCCAGAACATCCAGAGGGCTCTAGGTTGGGAACGTAAAACAGCCCTTTATGTTCCTAAAGTTATTTTATGTGTAACTTGGCTACATTAAGCGACTGCTAGATTAGGACTTCATTAAATGACAGCATCAGGAACACAGGACACGATAGAACAAGACTATCAGGAAGGCAGAATGGTGGTTTGACTCACATGTTGGGAAACTGAGCATAAATGTCAGTCAGTAAAATACACTTTAGATCAATAATTTTAATAAGGAGTGAAAGAACCAACTATGCTGGGAATCTTACAGAGAGATTAAAAAAACCTCCCCCCCCCCCACATGGCTTCTTTATTTCCAGATATTTAACATATTTAACTCTCTTCCAGAACATTTGCAAACTACAAGTTCAATCGTAGTTTTTAAAACTCAGCTAAAAACTTTTCTTTTTTCTAAAGCTTTTAGAACTTGATTTTGATCTGACTTTTATACTGTTAGTTTTACTCTCCCCTGTGCCTGTTTGGTGCATTCTCTTCCTCTTCTTATTGTGTTATTGTGATTTTATTAGAATGTAAGCCTATGCGGCAGGGTTTTGCTATTTTATTGTTCTACTCTGTACAGCACCATGTACACTGATGGTGCTATATAAATAAATAAATAAATAAATAAATAAATAAATAAATAAATAATAATAACAACCAGGAGGATCAGGGGTCTGGAAACAAAGCCCTATGAAGACAGACTGAAAGAACTGGGCCTGTTTAGCCTGGAGAAGAGAAGATGGAGGGGAGGTTGTCACACAGAGGATGGCCAGGATCTCTTCTCGATCCTCCCAGAGTGCAGGACACGGAATAACGGGCTCAAGTGAAAGGAAGCCAGATTCCAGCTGGACATCAGGAAAAACTTCCTGACTGTTAGAGCAGTACGACAATGGAATCAGTTGCCTGGTGAGGTCGTGGGCTCTCCCACACTCGAGGCCTTCAAGAGGCAGCTGGACAACCCTGTGTCAGGGATGCTTTAGGGTGGATTCCTGCATTGAGCAGGGGGTTGGACTGGATGGCCTTGTAGGTCCCTTCCGACTCTGCTATTCTATGATTCTATGATTCTATGCCTGTCTCAAAAGTGTGTTCTTCCTCTCGCCTAGTGAAAGGCACCGTGACTTACCTTGGCGAGGCATCTGGTGATGCCCCAGCACTTTTGCTACACATTCGGAATGTGCTTTCAGCGTGAGCAGCATTTGTGTGTTCTGAGTTTGCATTCCTGAAATATGGAGTGATTCTCCAGAGGCAGCCCTGTGTAAACGCACACATTCTGGCCGGTCTTTTCTCTCCGTGCCAGCTCCGGCTTCTGTGCTTCCTCCCCTTTTTGTTTTGTTTTCCCTCTTTCCTTGCGCCCCCCCTCCGCTACCACCACCCCCAGCATTTCTTTTGAGAAGCTTCCTTCCTGCTGCTGTCGAGGAAATCACGCTTTAAAATGGAATCGTTGGACTTCTTGCCGGGCTCCTGTATTGTTTGACAAGGACTGAAGTTGAGGTGAGCTGCTGGTGGTTCACCAGGGCCAGCAAAACCACATGGTTATTCAGAAGGAGAATTCGCTTGACAGATTTGCATTTGCTTTACAGCTGCTTCAGCTGCTTTCCTAGGAACCGGCATAAATGCAAACTGCCGGGGAGCTGTCCAGGCGGCTTCCTCTCACGTGCTTCTTCTCCACAGAGCTGCTCAGCCTCCTTCGAGAGGAAATGCAGAAATGAAATTAGATCATTGGAGCGAAACTTACCACGAAGGCAGCGGAGGGATGTTTTGCTTCCTCTTTCACCTTGACCATCACCAGGTAGAGAAGGTGCTGGCTTGAGACTGGGGTGGGTGTATCACCGCCTTGCCAATGGGCGGCCCGTGGTGGTGCCGCCGGGTACCTGCTTGTCCCGAAAGCCAGCCTTTTGCATGCAGGAGATCCTCCGTCACGTGCCGGTTCTGTTTCCTTAGAGACGGCGGAGGCGGAGTGTGCCTTCGGATGCTTCCTCTGTGAAGGAAGGGAAGGCAGAGGCACAGTTGCTGCCAAGCACAGAAGGTTTGCTGCATTTGCTTGCTATCTCTCTCTCTCTCTCTCTCTCTCTCTCTCTCTCTCTCTCTCTCTCTGTGCTTGAGGGCCGGAGGGGTCTTGGAGTGCAGTTGGAGCCAATGGGGCAGGGCCCCTTCTCGGCAGCCGAGTGAACTTCCTGGGGTGCTGGTGCTGGAATCTAACCTTTCCCAGCAATTATTTGTGGCTCTTGCTTACAGGAGGATAGATGATAAGGATGAAGCTGTAGTAAGACCGGGTTGCTGGTGCTTTATCCCTCCCCACCACCGACTGGTGTGCATAGATTGCAACAGCAGCTTTGGGGTGGGGTGGGGTGGGGTGGGGGGGATGAAACTTGGGCAGGGCTGGACAGTGCTGAAAAGGGTATCTTCTTGCACAGCTCATTTACTGTCATTTCCGAGACCTGCTTTGTGAAGTAACCTCTCCCAGTGCTTATGAATGGATTGGGGGCGGGGGGGGGGGAGGGCAGTCAGGCAGCTGAAACTATTGTAGTGCAAGCCCAGCGCTCCCTTTCCGTGAGAGTAGCTATTGGAGCAGGAATGAATGAATTACTCTCGAGATTACATGTAAACAATAAGCAAGTAGGCCTGGATGCTTTTTCTAGATGCAGGAATGCTTCCCTCCCCTGTGAACCCCCACCCCATCCCACCCCACCCCACCCCTTGGGGCTCTGGCTAGTTTCTCTGTATGGACGTTTTATAAAGCTGATAAGTTAAAGGCGCAACGTCATTGCATCCCTTTCCCGTCGGAGCAAAGCTAATTAAGCTGGGCTCGCCTTGGCTTCTTAACTCTAACCCTTCAGGCTCTATTTACTCCCTTTAATTTCCTGGAAGTTGGAAGTGCGCATCACGCTGCCCTCTCCCGTGAAACAGAGCTTGTGGGGCAAGTTGGAATGCCACCGGAAGGGATTCTGGCCCCCTGGCTGTTGGTGCGCGTTTGCTCTGCTATCCGAAGATGCCTGGGCAGGCCGAGGCCGGCTGAGCGGCGGGAGGCCGTCGCTCTGCCATTCGTTAACGTATCGCTCTGGTCATAGATCACTTTGATCAAGCTCATTTGGGGGCAGGGTCCCGTTTCCTGACTTCATAGCTGGCTCCCATGGTCACATTCCCCTCTTTCTCCTCTGCTGCCCTCGCCCCACCCCACCCAGCTGCCCTCACTAAGCGTGTCAGCAGAAGTTTTGGCAACTGAATGAATACAGAAAACGGGATGCCCAGGAAGCCCAGGGGACCAAGAGCAGCTCCAGATCCGCCCCACGTCGTTGCCCTTGAGCCCTTCAGATGGAAGCTGCTGTTGCTGCTGTTGGGGATCAGCTTCTGCTGCTGGTGTCAAAACATTGCAAGCAGCTTCTAAACGCCGCTGGAAAAGCTGCCTGCCCTGGTGGGCTGCTGGCCGGGAGACTGACGTCCGAGCGTGGAATCATCTCGCCGCAGAACTGTGTCGGCTCTTGCCCTCTACCGGACTGAAACAAAATGGGCAGTTGTGCCCCAGGCCTGGGCAAAACCATCATGCAAAGGGTTTTTAACAAGTTAATATCTGAAAGGGGAGAAAGAGTGTGAATGAGGAGGATTGAATGTGAATGCAAAACCACTCTCTTTTTTTCAATTGGATGACTGCCACCACCGTCACCCCCACAAAAAGCACTCCAGGGTCGTTTAGTTCCCACCCAAAATGGCACTCGAGATGACCGTAGCCGGCTGCATTCCTGGAAGTGCCGTTTCCCAAAAGTGTCCCAACCGTGCAGGCCGCTCTCATCTCTTAAGCTGGAGTCCCGCGGACTGTCCTGGCCCTTCACTTGCTTCCGCAAAGGCAAAGGCAGGGCAGGAGAGGCTTCTGGAGGGAAAGGGGTTTCCTGAGTTGTTACGCAGGCCCAGGAGGGGGGCTGGACTTGAGTTCTGCTGGCGGTCAGAAGGGGGGCTTGGAACCGGGCCGGGAGTGGTCAGAGGTCATCGAACCATCGAATCGTAGAGCTGGAAGGGGCCTCTAAGGCCATCGAGTCCAAACCCTCGCTAGGTCATTGGTTCCATTGTCATACTGCTCTAACCATCAGGATGTTTTTCCTGATGTCCAGCCGGAATCTGGCTTCCTGTCACTTGAGCCCGTTATTCCGTGTCCTGCACTCTGGGATGATCAAGAAGAGATCCTGGCCCTCCTCTGTGTGACAACCTTTCAAGTATTTGAAGAGTGCTCTCATGTCTCCCCTCAATCTTCTCTTCTCCAAGCTAAACATGCCCAGTTCTTTCAGTCTCTCTTCCTAGGGCTTTGTTTCCAGACCCCTGATCATCCTGGTCGCCCTCCTCTGAACACGCTCCAGCTTGTCTGCGTCCTTCTTGAATTGTGGAGCCCAGAACTGGATGCAATACTCTAGATGAGGCCTAACCAGGGCTGAATAGAGAGGAACCAGTACCTCACGTGATTTGGAAGCTCTACTTCTATTAATGCAGCCCAAAATAGCATTTGCCTTTCTTGCAGCCATATCACACTGTTGGCTCCTATTCAGCTTGTGATCGACAACAATTCCAAGATCCTTCTCGTTTGTAGTATTGCTGAGCCAAGTATCCCCCATCTTGTAACTCATCCAAGTCATTAATAAAAATGTTGAAGGGCACTGGACTTTAAAAAGAAGAAGGAGGAGGAGGGGTAGAGCATGTCAGCAGGTGCCAAGAAAGGTGTCCAGGGGAGCACAAGAAACTAAAACGTTATCATGATCATAATGGTTGGTTTCCCAAACGTTTGGAAGGGGCAATCCCACATGCCTTTTGCCTCAGGGGTTTGTTTGTTGGCTGTTTTTTGCTGTCCCTGGAAATCAGGAGGAGATTCCCTGTTGATAGGTACAAGGTGCTTGTGCAGTGGGGCAGCTCTGTCCACTTCTGGGTGGATCTGCATGTATCTGTTCCATTCCTCTTGTGCTCAATTTGTTTATGTCTCTCCTCCCTCCATGTCGATCTGTGTGCCTGGAACAGACTCCTCAGTTTCCCCTTCATCCCAGAATGTTCTGCAGCTCGTAGGAAACGGTGCATGCCCCAGAATAATTCATGCCCTGACGCATGTAGAAGGAAATTGTCGTCATTTGTTTTGAGACCGCAGCAGTTGCAGGCACAAAGCCTTCGCTGCCTTGTCATCGCCTTGCCTGTCCCACTTCTAGCCCAGGGCCACTGTGGAGAGCCACAGAGAGCGAGGGGTGTGGGTCAGCTCCACCCAGAACCTTGCAGAATCTGCAGGTCCTTCTCTGCGAGCCGTGAAATGAAGAAGCTGCCATTGCAAAGCTGGAAGTGTACCTTTGCTTTCCCTGAGATAAGGAGTAGTGAGTTGAGGAGAAATGTTCCATCATGTAGTTGGGGGAGAAATACTGGTTTGGAAGTGGGGGTGAGGGGGGGAATGGCCTTTTTTGCTACCCCCTGGTTTATTTATATTCATTCGTCTATCCGCCTTTCTTGAACTAAGCAAGGTGGTTTAAAACAATTCAAAAAACAAGAATGATAAACAAATACAAACATAGTTTTAAAAAGTGGTTACTAAAACTGTGCCATGGATCAGAGCATTCAGTTGGCTTCAGATCCTTATTCTAAGAAGTGAACTGCAAAGGGAAGATGATGCCTTTCACCTTGATCACTCTCTCCAATTTCTTCCTGGTTTTATGTGAGAAATGTCAGGTGCCAAGTTCTTCCCCTTTGAGAATAGTAGTGCCAAAACTTGAGCTACACTCTGATCAAGATTCCAGCCACTGTTTCATTCACGAGAGTGAAAACAAGGAGCAAAGATCAGCGGTAAACGAACGTTTCAGAGGGCTTAAAGCTGTGTTTGTGTTTGGAAAGTGACCACATCAACAAGACAGCACCAGATTCCAATCAAAATCTTTTGATACCAAAGAAAGCACCAATAACAGTCACAAATAAAGTGACGCTTCTTCTGTTGGCTCTGGAAAGTCCATTGGGCTCCCTGTCGAGTGCATTAGAATCAACAAACAATTGAGTTTCAGTGCACAAATCATCTCTTCACTTTTTGGCAAAGCTGTTGATGAAAACAGACATCAGCTGAAGGGGAAATTCAATTTCTGCTGGTGATGCAGAAGCGAGAGAGTCGCCTGGCCTGGCCTGGCAGGTGCTTTCTTTTGACCGGCACATCCAAAGCCAGTAATAATGGATTTCCTTTCAAGCTGCTTGGAGAAGGACTGGAACAATTTTGGCTCTTGCTTCCACCTTTTCAGAAAACCATTGCAATAGTTTCTCCCTTCCCCCCAAATGAGAGTTCTTTTGCCAATATAGGCAGGGCTTTCTGCTTTCATCTCGCAGTCCCAGGTCAAGCTACCTTTGAGAAGTTTGGAGAGAAGTCGGTCAGCTGGCTTTGTCTGGACCGGAGGAGGTTTGCTGCGCAGCCTGCTTAGATTGCATCCAGAGATCACACTTCTTACCTTTGGAAACGGTCTGCTTTTGCAACAGGCAGCCTTAAGAGGGATCTGCCCTTGAAGGCAGCTTGCAGATCATTTTAATCAATGAAAAATATGTACGTGCTGTACCTCAGGCTCCCCCTTTCAGCCAAAGGGAAACTTAGGGCAGCCTTTGCAAAGCACGACTCCCCTGCAAAAGCCACCCTCAGAGGCGTAGGGTCCCTTCAGGACGATCTGTTTGGCGGCCGATGCCCAGGCTGAGCAAGAGATAGGAGGACACGGGAGCAAGTGCACGGAAGCCAGATTCCAGCTGGGCATCAGGAAAAACATCCTGACTGTTAGAGCGGTACGACAGTGGAACCAGTTACCTAGGGAGGTTGTGGGCTCTCCCACACTAGAGGCCTTCAAGAGGCAGCTGGCCAAGCATCTGTCGGAGATGCTTTAGGGTGGATTCCTGCACTGAGCAGGGGGTTGGACTTGATGGCCTTAGAGGCCCCTTCCGACTCTGCGATTCTATGATTCTATGATGGTATCAGATGGACAGAAGCGTCCATCCAGCTGCTGCTTTCTAGCCCTCTGCCACACACCTAAGCAGACTATGCTCAGGCCTGGAGTGGTGGGCATGTCCGGCCATGGCTCTTCCCCATCAGTGTATAGCCATATCAAAGCCTGAAGGGTTATTTCATCCCCTTTGCATAACCAAAGATGCCGCATTTTCTCTCTGGCCACATCAGCTTTTCCCAGGTCCTTCTAGCACAGCAGGCCCTTGCAGAACGCTCTTTTTCATGGTGCTGTATGTTGCGGTGTGGCTTGGATGGGTGCTGTGGGGCTGTGTGTTGTGTGGCTGTAATTATTAGCCCTGAGGCCCTGAGCCCTCCTCCAGCCCCTGCCCAACAGCCTTCGCCACCCCTTTCCCATTCTGCTCAAAGACCAGACACCTCCGTTCCCCAGGGCCATGGAGTGTTTGTGTGGATGAACACAGAAAGCTGCTTCAAAAGGGTTTGGGGCTGGGGTCTTTCCGGGGTCGAACCCGAGTCCTTCTCTGTGCAAACCACGTGTTCTACCAAGACACAACCCCCACTGTAGTTTTAAAACTAAAATCCCCTTTAGCGTGAACGAAAGCAGATGAGGAGGGTGGAAGTGAAACAGATGATGTTACAGAAATTAGCACGTGACTGTGTAATTGCAAGTTGTTACAGAAGGAGAGACAAGCTGGTAGATGCAGCTTGATGGTGCCCTTCACATTTTGTGCCAGGGGTTGTAGGCCAGGAACTTGAATGTGTCAGAGCCCCTCTGGGAGAGGGGGATGCTACAGAGATGTTCTCCACGGAAAGCACAGATAGGAGAGAGCCTGTGGTTAGCTGGGGTAGGCTGGGCGTGGGCACTGGGGTGGGCGTGGGGGCACAGCTGCCTTCACTGGCATGGCAGGCCGGGCTTGCGGCTGGAAACTCTGCCCGTTTTGTTTCTCTGGGCTGAAGAGGAGCAGCTGTGCAGTGGCCAGGGTGTGCTCTTCTGTCAAGCTCCCAGAGGGGAGAGCTGAGTAGTCTCATGCTCGGTCCAGCCAGATGCATGCTGGGATGGAATGATACGGTAGCCCTTCCCTACACCTTCTAGTTTTTTTGGGGGGGGGGTTAAAGCAAACGTTCCGACTGCACAAATGCCCTGTCAGACACACACACACACACAGCACTCCCACCCAAGCCAAACACATTATTTCTCTTTCACGACTGGGCAGATTATCACCAACACTAGTAGCACCTTAAACTGAAAGACAGATGGACAGGGCCGTACAGATACCCAGGAAGGATGACCGACCAAGTGAAACACACCACTGGTTGTCACTTACAAACCCCAATTGAAACCACTGCAACGGATCATCAGTGAACTCCAACCCATCTTCACCACAGGCACTTCTCTTACACAAGCCTTGGGAGGCAGACCGGTCCTGGCCTACAGACAACCTCCCAACCTGAAGCGGATGCTAACCAGCAACAGTGCACAGAACAGAGACACAGACAGAGGGACCAGACCATGCAGTAGACCCAAGTGCCAACTCTGCCCCCACATCTATTCAGGCAACACTGTCACAGGACCCAACGACATCAGTCACACCATCAAGGGCTCTTTCACCTCCATCCTAATATAATTTGTATAACAAGCCATCTGTTGTTAAGTTCTTAATAAACACATACACGTGTCTTTTTTTTCACCACTTTTTTCAACTGCACATTATCAGATTTCCAACTGCACATTTTTCCCCCAACTGCAGATTTTGTGTCGAACTACACACTAAAAAAAACCCTGCTAGTTTTCCTTGGGAACCTCAGTGATAGACAGGGGTCTGGAAACAAAGCCCTATGAGGAGAGACTGAAAGAACTGGGCCTGTTTAGCCTGGAGAAGAGAAGATTGAAGGGAGACATTAGAGCACTCTTCAAGTACTTGAAAGGTTGTCACACAGAGGAGGGCCAGGATCTCTTCTCGATCCTCCCAGAGTGCAGGACACGGAATAATGGGCTCAAATGGCAGGAAGCCAGATTCCGGCTGGACATCAGGAAAAACTTCCTGACTATTAGAGCAGTATGACAATGGAACCAGTTACCTAGGGAGGTGGTGGGCTCTCCCACACTAGAGGCATTCAAGAGGTAGCTGGACAGCCATCTATCAGAAATGCTTTGAGGTGGATTCCTGCATTGAGCAAGAGGTTGGACTCCTTGGCCTCAGGGACCCCTTCCAACTCTACTATGCTATGATCCTATGTGATGCAGCTTTCCTCAGAGTAGGGAAGAGTTGCTGGGACATTCCGTGCCAACCGGAGCAAGGAAATTCTTCTTCTCTCACCCCAGCATTGTTTTGCCGTCCTAGCTGGGAATTGGTTGGAGCCAAGGACAAAATTGGGGACTGGACCTGCTGTTTTGCAATTACGTGGATTGCCTCCTTGTACAAGTAGGGAAATGTTGGCTTTTGAAATTATACTGATGTTGGTTGTGCAGATGCTTAGGCGAGAGGCGAGGGACCATTCGGACCTTGCAAGAAGCTGGGTTCTCCTCTCCCTTTGGCTGGGGGTTGAGAACGGGGCGAGAAGGGCGGCATTCAGGGGGGCCTTTGCTCTGTGGAGACTTGTGGCAGGTCCATCGAAGGAGGCTTCTGGCGGCCTGCTGCCTTCTGCCTTCTGTATTTTGCCATCTGAAGGTGAGCTCACTTATTGCTCCCAAGAGTGCTTCATGGACACGTTTGGCTGGCTGCTCATTCGGCAAACGGCGCTGCTTTTCCGTCTGATGAGGCACATTTTTGCAAGAGCCTGGCTAAAAGGGATGGATTTGCTGAATTGACTAAGGAAAAAGAGACCTGGGATTGGGGTGGAGGAGCACAAACAGGCTGGTTGTCTGGTTTGCACGGGCAGCAGAAATCCCTTTTAGCCAGATGGTCATATTCCAATTTTGCCTCCCTTGCTGTCACAGTAAATGGAGATTTAAAAAGAAATTTGAGGGCAGTGGTATTTATAGACCTGGAATGACCTGGAGATGATAATATCCCATCGTTACGGGAGAATAATAAGCCAGCTGCTTAAAACTAACATTTGTTTGGAATTAGAAATTATTTGTTCTCCTTCACGCGTACCGTGTCTTCCCCGTGTAAATTTCTTGCCTGCTACCGTCTCGGCCTTATTATTATTATTATTTATTTATTTATTTATTTATTTATATAGCACCATCAGTGTACATGGTGCCTTAGAACAGCCTCCTGCATCAGAGGCCCTCAGGAGTGAATCCAGCAAATCCAGAGGGCACCAAGTGGAAGGAGTCTGCCATAGGATCCAGGGGGCAGTAGCACAACTGGACGGCTCTCCGTCGCCAGAGGACTGGCTAGCTGGCCGGCCGGCTTGTGCCCTGCTTGCTGCAGCCTGTGATGGTGGCTAGGCTCAAACCTCACTCTGCGCAAGGGTCCCTGGGTACTGTTCCACTCAGTTCCTTCATGGCCACGCAAAACCAACAGTCCTTGGGTCTTGCAGCCCTGGGCCACCACTTGACTTGGGTCTAGCCTTCAGAATTGTTGAGCAGAGCGTGTAAGAGGGCAGCCAGGATGGACTTCGCCCTCTGATGCCACAGGGAAGCGTTCAGGGCCTGCAAGCCCTGCGATGAAAGATGACCAACGAGAGGGAGAGCCTCAACGGTCCATGCAAACCAGTGCTGGCTGTTCCGGCCCACTGTGTTTGGAGCCACGGACCTCCCTTCAGGGCAACCAGAGAGGGTCTGTATGAAAAGCCCTATGCTCTGAAAGGCGCGATCCCAGGGACGGTTTCAGTGCTGTTTCAACATTTTAACATGGTTTTATTGTTCTTGCTGAATTGTTGTATATCACCTTGGTGACATTTCTGAAACAGTGTTATGGAGATATACATAAATAAATAAAACAGGAGTCTTTTATCCTGCAGAATGTCCTTGACTAGAAACATACCTTTTGTAGTGGATTTTTGAGGCTCACGCCCTCCTGTGAAAGTTTAAATTGAGGGGCAGCGTCTGTCTGTCCAACATAGTTTTGCAGTATTTTAGCTGGCAACAAATGGGGTCCTTGCGGGGCCCCATTGCTGGGACCTCTCTATTTGCCAGCAGGGTGAGAGAGATTGAGGTCCTAGGGGCCGTCCACCTGCCACTCCGGGTGCCAGCCCCACCCCCTCATTCTGGACTGGTTTCCCAGCAAGCTGCCTTGTAATAAATGGGGAAGGGGCCAGGGAGGGGCTTGGAGGCTCACTCCTAGAGGCTTGGAAGCCCAAGGCCCGCCGTGGCCCGTGCTACACGCAGCTGTGCTGGCTCCCACTTGGCAGCTGCCTCTGGGCCGTTTGAAGAGGGGGCGAGGGTCTTTGCGTCTCCCCGTGTAGCTTTGAAAGCAAAGCCATCCTGAGGCATGAGGCCCCCACCGAGGGCTTCTAAGCCTGGCGTGCCTTTTCCCTTACTCGTTTGCCACTCTGCATGTGCCTTTAATACGTGAGATTCGCCAAATGAGACGCAGCCCAGTGGTGACGCTGCTCTCCTGGCCCCGTCCGTGGTCCTGCGTTCCTTACATTCCTGGAAGAAGTGGCAGGCGGGGGGTTAAACGCTGACCGGCTGTGGCAAAGCAAAGGCATCTTCTTCTAGGGGTCCGGGACTGTCACAGCTGGCCGAGCCCCACAAAGCACAATTCCAGCAGGCTCCCGGGATCTTCACTCCAAAGGAGGAGCGCACCTGCCAGTCATTCCTGTGATTCATCTCGTAAAGTCCACAGGGCTCATTCGCTGTGCGGTCCATGGCGTGCCACGGAGTCCAGAAGTGGACCAGCAGAGCCATGAGGTTACCTCTAAGCGGATGCAAGGGCAAGGGCTTTTCTGGCCTGAGAACGTTTGCAGTCTCCCCATGCTAAGCAAAGTGGATTCCCGCCCTTCTTTGGAGCCACGATCCCAGGCGGCTGGCTCAGGAGGAGACCCGGAGGGAGTGGGGAGGGCCCTCTTGCCCAAGGGCCGCAGCGCCTCTGCAGCTGGGGGGCAAAGATCCAGCGGAGTTCTAGCCCTTGGGCTCTTCTGAGGACATGGCTGAGGATACGTGGGGGGGGGGTCCGCCCACCCCCCAGATGACGAGATCTGCCGGAGAGGCCCTTCGAAGGGCACCAGGACCCGCTGAGGCCCAGGAAAGGCCTTTCTCGGGCGTTGCTCCCAAACAATGGAATGCGCTCCCTCAAGAACCAGGATTCCGCCCCACCCGCAGTTCTCTGTGAGGGCACGTCTTTTTAATTTAACCTTTTATATTCCGTAGTTTTAATGTTTAATGCATTTCACAGTTTTTAATGTTCTTGTTTTTATGATTGTGTCACAGTTTTACTGTTTAAGTTGTGGGACACCACCTTGATGGCTTTTTAGCAGATAAGATAGTATATAGGTGTTAAATAAATAACAAATAAAGGTGCTGCTGATTTATCTCTAGCTCTATGCTGTTTGCAGGTTTCTTGGCCATAACGTGCCATAAACGCTTTCTCTTCCAGCCCGTCTCGGCCTCTCGCTAACATGAATGACGCCCTGGTGACCCACATGTCCTCTGGAGCCCCCACGCCAACGAAAAGGTAGGTTGGTAGCTCAGAAGAAGGAAGATGCAGGAAAGTGTTGCTGTGATCACTCTGGGTGAGAGCAGGAAGTGGCAAAGGACCAAAGGTCCTGGCTCCTTCTCCAAGGAAGATGGACATTTGCAAAGCCAGGTGTGATCGCAGCCGCTCCTTTGGGGGCTTTCTGGCTCTTCCTGTTCTCTAGCTGAGTAGCTTCCGGTGTACTGATGAGTGGAGGCGGCAGTGTCGGGATTCCCCAGGAGGGCAAAGCTTTTCCCTTCTCCACCTCTTCTCTCCCTAGCTCCCCCAGTCATCTGCCGCCACCCTATAGGACGGAAATCCTTCACTGTTTGCAGAACACGAAACAAGCGAATTTCCCCAGTAGGACCAGAAGGCACAACAGGTGCTGGCTTTGTCCCCATCAAGAGTTGGGCTCCTTTTTAGTCAGTCTGTTTGTTGTGTTGAGAAGATGCTGGCCGTGGAACTCACCTGCCTGTTGCTCATTTAGATTACAGAATAATATTTATCTTTCTAAGGAAACCGCCATGAATGAGTGTTCAGTTGCTGACCAAAAGGGCTGCCACGAAGCCAAGGAGGACAGCAGCAAGACATTTGGGAGGGGTGGTGGTGGTGTACCTCAGTGGTAGAGCGCATGCTTTGCATGGAGAAAGGTCCCAGGTTCGAATCCCGGCATCTGTAGGGAGGCAGGCCTAAAACTCCGGAGAGCCATGGCTGCCGGTCAGTGTCAACAGCACTGGGCTAGCTGGACCAATGGTCCGACTCAGAGTAAGGCAGCTTCCTCTGATCCTGTGTCCCAGCTTGTAGTTTCTTACTGTCCGCTGAAGAGCTTTTCAGTCTTTTGTGATCGAAGATAAATTTGTATCTTCTTTTTAACCATTGTTTGTTATTTAAATTTTACTCTGATTTGTTTCATGTTTGTATAAAAAAAACCTTATATATATTTTCTCTTATACGAGTTTAATTTTGAAGGTTTTTATACACCAGGATGGAAGTCACCTGCCTTTTAACTTGCCCATAAAGGTTTATTGTTAACCAACCCAACAAGGCCATAAAGCCTTTTATACTCCATTTTAGGTAACAGGATTTGAGCTGACTTCAGACATGTCTTACGTGCCTGTCACACTTGGGATGGGAAGAGAAAGGAAGCAGGAAGTATATCCACCAGCGTTGTCTAGAGGGCTCTCTGGAGTGGCAGATAGTAAGGCCAGAGCCCCTTCCTCATGGGGTAGGCGGTGGGCAGTGGGCAGCTCCTCCTCTCTGCCTGGGAGAAGCGGCCAAGGCAGGAGGCCAAGGTGCTGCAGCAGCAGGTGAGCCCCACCTGGTGCTACATCTGGGGCTGTGTGGCACTCAGTGTCAGCATTGTGCCCTGCCGGTGACGCCTGGCTCTTGGGCTTAGGTGCTGCTGTGCAAATGCGACCCAGCCACCTTTAATAAACATCCGTGTGTTGGCTGAGTATGGATTGATTGAGTATGGATTGAATAACGGGCTCAAGTTAAAGGAAGCCAGATTCCAGCTGGACATCAGGAAAAACTTCCTGACTGTTAGAGCAGTACGACAATGGAATCAGTTACCTTGGGAGGTTAGTGTGGGCTCTCCCACACTCGAGGCCTTCAAGAGGCAGCTGGACAACCCTCTGTCAGGGATGCTTTAGGGTGGATTCCTGCATTGAGCAGGGGGTTGGACTCGATGGCCTTGTAGGCCCCTTCCAACTCTGCTATTCTATGATTTGGTGCAGGTACCGAAAGGCAGCTACATTATCAAATAAATTGGTGGTGTTGGAAGGTAGGCTTGGCTTGACTCAGTTTCAAGGCTTGTTCCTGAGTATTAAGTTCCACAATATTAGGGAGGGGGAGGGAGGCATTTGTGAGACAATCACAGCACCAGCCTCTGTGGGTCTATTCAGCATGAGTTCGGTGCCGCTTACTCCCCAGTCAGCGGGTGCAGGATCCTTTTCTGTGAATATGGTGCTGAGAAGCCGGGGCCAAACCGATGGATGGGTAGCAAGCGGATGAAGCCTGTTTGGTCCGCTAAGCTAAAGTGGGGGTGCTTTTCTCTTGGAGAATAAGGCAGGGGTGCCAGTTGCTCAGGCCTGGGCACGACCCGCTGCTCTTTCTGAACATGGAAAGGTCCAGGCCCCCACTTCATTGTCCGTACAGAAGCACGTACACCTGCGCATCCCAAACCTCTTGGGAGCCTCTTGTTTCTCGTGTTTCCTCTGAGTACAGGCTAAAGTGCCTGCAGGTTCTCAAGGCAGGCGGTGGCGGCAGCGGCGGCTTTCTGCATTCCCACTAATCTTTCCTACTTGGACTGAAGCACCAGACTTGAAAGGGCCTTCCCGTGCCTCTGGTTCTTAAGATCTGATGCCAGCTCTCCTAGGGAGGAGAAGGCAGTTGCCCCAGGGAGACAGGAACCGCCGCGGAATGGAGGCAGAAAGCTGGGGAGAAGAAAAGGATGGAGATGCATAGAAGTGCGGGGCGGGGGGGGGGGGAGTGTGGTCAGGGAAATAAGAAAGGAACAAGAATGGGAACGATGGGGTGGAGAGTTGACGTGGAAGGATCGCTTTAGGACCTGCCTGCCTCTCTCTTGCAGACTGTTCCGCCATTTTTTCTTTTAAATAATAATAATAATAATTTATTTATTTATTTATTTATTTATTTATTTATTTATTTATTTATTACCCTCCTCTCCCTCTAGATCGAGATGGGGAACAACACTAAATAAAATATAATACATAAAATTAGTTAAAAGAGCATATAAAACCAATACAATATTAGAAATAGAACACCTTGGCAAAGAATCTTGTGGCATTTAAAAAGGTATTCTGGCATAAGCTTTTGTGGGCTGCAGTCACTTCGCCAGAAGCGTCAAGTCTTGTCCTGAGTTACACGTAAATATCCAGTCGTGATTGCAGGGCTGGAGAGTAAACAGGGAGGTCACAGAGAAACGAACTCCTGGCAGCCCAAGAGACATCACTGGCAGCGGCCGTACAGAAACAGTTGTTGGCGATAATGCAGATATCCTGCTGTTGGTAAGCGAATGAACACAGAGTGTGGTAGGAGTCACTTATCCTGATTTTAGCCACAGATGACAGAATGGAACCTCTCCATGGACTGCCGTTCAGCCATCTCCCCTTGAAGTCCTTCTGAAGTCCTTTTGTTCTAGCCTGGGCAGTTTAAGGCCAGCGACAATGTCCTGGGAGGCCGAAATGTTCCCGTACCGGTTTGTGAATATTGGCATTTAAGATGTCAGATTAACGTTCATTTGTTCTTTCGCATAGAGATTGGCCTGCTTGACCTGTGTAGAAAGCGCAAGGGCCTTGCTGGCAAAGGACGGCATAGACCACACTGAAAGATGAGCAGGTGAACAAACCCCTGGTGTTGTGGAGGACAGGATCAGGCCCTGTAATAATGCTGCCAGAATAGATACGGGGACGGAGTTGGTCTCTGGCTGTGCTGCAGTTTCTGCTCCCTGGATCCATGTGTCTGTCATGGGGCCTGTTGCTGGTGAGAGATTGGGGGAGCTGTCTCCAAGCGAGTACAGGCCTCCCACCCAAGGTCTGGGAGAGGGAAGAGTCATTGTCCAGAGTGGGCTGTAGATCACTGAAGAGATGGTTGAGTGGTTTCAGCAGGAAGCTATAGGTGAAAACATGGTATCCTGTTGTTTTCTCTTCTAGATCTAACCTGTAGTAGATTCTTCTTCTCTGTGGTCTCTGTTTATCACACGTATGAGCGCTGCACCTGCACAGAGCCTCGACTTGGGAAACCTCTATAGCTGAGGAATTTTGGCAGGAACTCTTCCCGCACCGTCCCAATGCATGTATTCCTAGCGGACTCCCACTTACTCCTTCAGTTCTTGAATGACTGCCGTTGTGCTAGCCTCGTTGGAAACTGCTTACCTGGTAGACTGCACTTTGGAAAATGTTGCTGAGGTTTTTGTGCTTTCTTTTCCTCTCTGATGTTGCTCTTTCTTTTCTTTTTGTTTGGGTGATTTCTTACACCCAAACAAAAGGGCATGTTGCCTTGAAGGGACCGTTCTGCCAGTGGGTGAGATGCAGCTGCAAGCTCCCTCCGGTGGACGGCGATTCTTGGAGAAGGTCACATCATGGTCACCTGCACGCACTGCCAACCCTTGACTGTGGATTCCTGCATTGAGCAGGGGGTTGGATTCGATGGCCTTATAGGCCCCTTCCAACTCTGCTATTCTGTGATTCTATAATCATTCAGATTGGCCTCAGGCAGTGTTGTGGAAGAATGCGCTGGAAGCCGTGGACACTCCTACAGGGAAGATGGCTCAAAGTCAGCCATCCTCACAGCCTTGTGGCTCCCCAGTTGCCACCCTGAGTGTCGTCCAACCTGCTTCTGCCTTGTCGCCGAGCCTGGCTCTGACCATGGGACATACTGACCCCCCTTACACCAAGGTGGTCTTGTACACTATCAGTGGCGAAAAAGTTATCCAAGAAGACTAGACTGCCAAAATCATCTGATTCTTCAAAAAAGAACAAGGTGAGAGAACCTCTGAAGAAGCCATCTCCACCAGTTCCAGCCCCACCACCATTTTTTAAGTCCCCGATTCCAGTGGTGCCAGCTTCATTGGTACCGACACAAGAGGGCTTCCCAGATTTGACCAATTCTGGTGCTTACTGGATTGGGGAGAAGAGAGGCTTTACGTCACCTTCTACTTTGACATTCTGACACTCTGTTCTCAGATTGGGATCGACTCTCTGACGGATCTCTTCTTCTGCACCATACCTACTGGGAAGATTGGCATACGGAACAGCATTGGGATTGCCTTTATGAGGTAGCTGGGTGTGGTATCTCCTCAGGACTGACGTGCTCCTCCAGCGTCCTTGTTTAGGTCACTAGTACAGGATGTTTTCCTGCCTCCTTCAGCGCTGTTGCCCAGGCCACTGACTGCACCGGCACCACCGGTGTCGGCTCTGGAATTGGCAGACCAAGATTGCAGGGCTCTTTCTTCAGCACCTCGTGGCCACCAAGCCATCGTTCCTCCTCGCACAAGTTCCTAACCAGATGCACCCGTGTTTCTCAGCGCTTAGCGTGCCCTCATTCAGATGTGGAGGGCTGCCAGTCAGATTCCACTTGTTTTTCCTGCTCATGTGGTTGGAACATCTCATGGGTCATTTCTGCAATCCTTCAGATGGCCCAAACTTGGGCTTAGAGACCAGCAGCCTGTAGAATCAAGGCCCCTGTGTTCGATGTGGTCTACTTGGAGACCTGTACCACTCTTACCAGTGTTGCTGCAGACTGTATCTTGGATGGCTTCATCCTCGATGCCACCTGTGTCAAAGAGACTCGAGAGTATGTACCAAGTCCAGGGTTCCTGCTCTCTCATCCCCACCCTAACTCCATCATGGTTGAGCCATCACAGGATCAGTCTCAAAAGGTACTTTCCTCTCCAGTGGATAAGGAAGGTTGGGAAATGAATTTGATGGGTTACCAAGTGTACTCTTTTGGAGTCCTGGGATTATGGGTAGCTAATTATCAGGCAACCATGTCTAAATATCAATTGTTCTTGTGGGAGAAGATAAAGAGTTAGCCTGGGTTTTCCAAACTGAAGCAATGCGGTTCTTGTGTCAACGGATCAATGGCTCCCAACATCAGGAAGCTTGTGATGCCAGAGCTAGGTTGGGCTGAGAGTCTGTGACTGGCCCAAAGTCACCCAGTAGGCTTCCACCACAGCCGAGTGGGGACTAGAACCCAGATCTCCCAACTCCCAGTCCAACACCTTAACCACTATACCGCACTGGCTATCGTGGCTAAGTGCTATAGCATTGTGGCGGCATGTGTAGGTTCGGTCAGTGGGCTTTTGCAGGAGGCTCAATCCCCCGTTGAAGACCTGCCGTTTGATGGTGACGGGCTCTTCAGCGTGAAAACGGAGGATGCTATGGACTCTGTCCAGAAGGCAAAGACTACTGCAAGGAAGATGGGGCTGGGTCAGCAACAGCAGCCATCCTCTCCCTACGGGCAGCACTGCTGGCCTCATCAGCCTCTCTCCCAGGCTCATTCATTGCTTGATTGGCACCTTTTGATGGCATCCGTACCACGTCCTCTTCACTGTTTTTTACATCAGAGATGGACTCCCTTCTACAGAAAGTGGCAATTCAACCAGTTCTATCATCCAATCTTCAGGAGACTTCTGTTCCTGCTATTTTGCGGTGCCAAAGAAGGATGGGAGACCTTGGCCAATTCTGGACCTTGGAGACGTCAACTCATTCATCGCACCCAGGAAATCCATAGGGCAATGCTGTCTTTAATCCTACCTCTTCCATGGAGGGACGAAGGGTTCAGGTTGGTAGATTTAAAGATAGATTTTCACATTGCAATGGATGGAAGTTGCTAGCGCCATCTAGCAACCAGGAGGGCAACCAGGATGATCAGGGGTCTGGAAACAAAGCCCTATGACGAGAGACTGAAAGAACTGGGCATGTTTAGCCTGGAGAAGAGAAGATTGAGGGGAGACATGAGAGCACTCTTCAAATACTTAAAAGGTTGTCACACCGAGGAGGGCCAGGATCTCTTCTCGATCCTCCCAGAGTGCAGGACACGGAATAACGGGCTCAAGTCACAGGAAGCCAGATTCCAGCTGGACATCAGGAAAAACTTCCTGACTGTTAGAGCAGTACGACAACGGAATCAGTTACCTAGGGAGGTTGTGGGCTCTCCCACACTAGAGACACATTCAAGAGGCAGCTGGACAACCCTCTGTCAGGGATGCTTTAGGGTGGATTCCTGCACTGAGCAGGGGGTTGGACTCGATGGCCTTGTAGGCCCCTTCCAACTCTGCTATTCTATGATTCTATGATTCTATAAGGCCCCAGATTCCACCTCGGGTAGCAGATTGAACCTGGGACCTCCTCCTACTTCCTCCCTTTCTCTCTGCCTGAGCCTCTGGGGAGCCATCGCCACTTAGAGTCCACAGGGTTGGACAAGGTGGACCAATGACCTGAGCGGGCCCAGTGCTCTTCAACATTTTTATTAATGATTTGGACGAGGATGTGCAGGGAATGCTGATCAAATTTGCAGATGACACCAAATTGGGTGGCATAACTAATACCCTGGAAGACAGAAACAAACTTCAAAGGGATCTTGATAGGCTGGAGTGCTGGGCTGAAAACAACAGAATGATATTTAATAGGGATAAATGCCAAGTTCTACATCGAGGAAATAGAAACCAAAGGCACAGTTACAAGATGGGGGATACTTGGCTCAGCAATACTACAAACGAGAAGGATCTTGGAATTGTTGTAGATCGCAAGCGGAATATGAGCCTTCAGTGTGATGTGGCTACAAGAAAGGCCAATGCTATTTTGGGCTGCATTAATAGAAGTATAGCTTCCAAATCACGTGAGGTACTGGTTCCTCTCTATTCGGCCCTGGTTAGGCCTCAACTAGAGTATTGCGTCCAGTTCTGGACTCCACAATTCAAGAAGGACGCAGACAAGCTGGAGCGTGTTCAGAGGAGGGCAACCAGGATGATCAGAGGTCTGGAAACAAAGCCCTATGAAGAGAGACTGAAAGAACTGGGCATGTTTAGCCTGGAGAAGAGAAGATTGAGGGGAGACATGATAGCACTCTTCAAATACTTAAAAGGTTGTCACACAGAGGAGGGCCAGGATCTCTTAGAAGAATAGAATCATAGAATATCAGAGTTGTAAGGGGCCTACAAGGCCATCAAATCCAACCCCCTGCTAAATGCAGGAATCCACCCTTAAGCATCCCTGACAGATGCTTGTCCAGCTGCCTCTTGATAGGCACTCTTCTCGATCCTCCCAGAGTGCAGGACACGGAATAATGGGCTCAAGTTAAATGAAGCCAGATTCCAGCTGGACATCAGGAAAAACTCCCTGACTGTTAGAGCAGTACGACAATGGAATCAGTTGCCTGGTGAAGTGGTGGGCTCTCCCACACTAGAGGCCTTCAAGAGGCAGCTGGACAACCCTCTGTCAGGGATGCTTTAGGGTGGATTCCTGCATTGAGCAGGGGGTTGGACTCGATGGCCTTGTAGGCCCCTTCCAGCTCTGCTATTCTATGATTCTATGAGTTTAAGGCCCGGTCAGTGGTCCTCGGCAGACTCTGTGCTCATGGCGAAGCCCTTGGAGAGCCAGAGCCACCAACATCCCTTTCAGGCAATATACTGATGGCACCATTTTTGTCCATGTGTGGCAGGAGGCACCACGGGGAGAGAGAATAATCTCAGCATGTGGTAAACGACTTTAGTGATGAAAAACCCAGCGCATTTCGGCCTCTTCCTGTAATATCAGGCCTTTTTGAAAGGGCTGTAACAATACACTTCTAGAACATGGATGAAACAACACACAAGTAAGACGTTTCTTGGCAATTAGAAGAGCGCATTGCGAGCACGGCCTGTTCACATGTTTAGACAATATAAAACAGTTGCAGCCATAAAAATAAAATTGAGGGCTCACGTCCATTTCTGTCCTTCCTCCAAAGTGCCGCATAACCAGAGAGGCCAGCGCTGAATTCCTCCCGCCTCTCTGGCCAGACCCCAACGTGCATTCCTCCCTTACTCTTTCTCCTGATATCTTTCAGGTCCCTGTGAGAGTATTAATTCTGCCAAAGTTGTAATATCCTAGAAAACCGGCGGTGTTTGCCTTGGCTGTTAGTGCTGGCTCAGTCACAGCTTTCCAGGGCTTCACATCTGCATTTTCTTGCATTTCTCGCATGCCGCCTCTTCTCTGTCAATTAACATAACTTGCCTGGGCTTGACTGCGTGTCAGACACGCCGCCGAGATCCGTGGCCCTTTTGTTGCTGCTGCAATAAGCCAAACGGGCCGTACGCTGGCGGATATTGGTGCGCGGTGTTCGGCTGAAAAGGCCTGTTGCTGCCGGTCCACTTTCTGGGGTCAGAGCTTCCTGCCCTTAGCTCTGGCTTGTAGCAAGCCGTGATAGGGAGAAATGCCAAGTTCTACATCTAGGAAATAGAAACCAAAGGCACAGTTACAAGATGGGGGATACTTGGCTCAGCAATACTACAAACGAGAAGGATCTTGGAATTGTTGTAGATCGCAAGCGGAATATGAGCCTTCAGTGTGATGTGGCTACAAGAAAGGCAAATGCTATTTTGGGCTGCATTAATAGAAGTACAGCTTCCAAATCACGTGAGGTCCTGGTTCCTCTCTACTCGGCCCTGGTTAGGCCTCATCTAGAGTATTGCGTCCAGTTCTGGGCTCCACAATTCAAGAAGGACGCAGACAAGCTGGAGCGTGTTCAGAGGAGGGCAACCAGGATGATCAGGGGTCTGGAAACAAACCACTATGAGGAGAGACTGAAAGAACTGGGCATGTTTAGCCTGGAGAAGAGAAGATTGAGGGGAGACATGAGAGCACTCTTCAAATACTTAAAAGGTTGTCACACAGAGGAGGGCCAGGATCTCTTCTCGATCCTCCCAGAGTGCAGGACACGGAATAACGGGCTCAAGTTACAGGAAGCCAGATTCCAGCTGGACATCAGGAAAAACTTCCTGACTGTTGGAGCAGTACAACAATGGAACCGGTTACCTAGGGAGGTGGTGGGCTCTCCCACACTAGAGGCCTTCAAGAGGCAGCTGGACAACCCTCTGTCAGGGATGCTTTAGGGTGGGTTCCTGCATTGAGCAGGGGGTTGGACTCGATGGCCTTGTAGGCCCCTTCCAACTCTGCTGTTCTATGATTCTATGAAAGTAAGACCAACAAAATGCAATCAATCAATAAAAAATCATCTCATATCTCTGTACTCTGCCTGGGAGGCCACGTTTGTGGGTGAAGGGTGATGTAGGACTTTTCAAACTAACTAAATAAAATCTTGTGCATTTCAGCCAATCGATTGCCCCCTACGGCTTAGTTCCATTTCAGGTAGGAGGCCAGTCTTTGGGGCTCCCATCAGCTTGGACACTTTTCCATGCCAAACCTTCCCATAGAAAATGAGCCTGTCAGGCCGAAGGCTGGGAGGATCTCCAGGCCTGCTAGGGTTGAATGGAGGAGATTGGCGCTGCGGGTGGAGGTGCCGGGCTCTGGCTCGGCTGATAACCTCAAGGGGAACCAGGCCTAAGCCTCAGTTGGGAAAAACAGGAGCTTCCCTTTGCTTTCTTAGCCACTACAAACTCAATCACTGCTTTTAAAACTCAGCTAAAAACTTTTCTTTTCCCTATAGCCTTCAAATACTGAGTTTGTTCTGACTCTATACTGTTAGCTTCTCCCTACCCGGTGCCTGTTTACACTTCCCTGTGCCTGTTTGCATTCTCCTTCCCTCTTTATTGTTTACTACAACTTATTAGATTGTAAGCCTATGCGGCAGGGTCTTGCTATTTACTGTGTTATCTGTACAGCACCATGTACATTGATGGTGCTATATAAATAAATAAATAATAATAATAATAACAACAACAACAACAACAACAACAACATGTCTGTCTAGTATCAGCCAGGCTTGGCTATCACACCCCAGGTTCTGGTGCTCCATTGCCCCACAGCAGGAAAGAGGGCGCCGTATGTGGTCCGTCCCCGTCCGTCCCCCACCTTTCTTACATTCCTGGGTAGAGACAATAGGGCTGGAAAGTCTGCCAGCAGGGTGCCTAGCTGAGAGCAGTGGTTGCTTGAGGGCCCAAGAAGTCTTGAATCACTGTGCGAAGGAGTTGGCGGGGGGGGGGGGGCGTGCTAGAACTGGCCGACGCATTGTTCTCTGGTGGTTCCAGGGTGGGGCGGGTTCTTACCTTGAAGATCTACCCAAAGTTCTTTTGGGGGGGGGGGGAAACAAAAGTTTCTGCTAAGTTCACATTTTGCAATGGGTGAAGTCATGGCTTGCCAGCTTTGGACTGTCTGAGCTGGCCTGCACCACAAAAGAGGTCCGTTGGGAGGTAGCCACGAAGGCCATTTGGCACAGGAAGACCACATGCTCACGCCGGCCTGTTTTATGGCTTATAACCCTATGTTTTTACAATTTTACCAGAGAAGAGGCAACAGTCTGTCTCTCGGTCTCTGTCTCTGTCTCTCACACCCCCTAATCATACCCTAAGCAAGAATCCTTCTGCCACACCTGCTTTGGGCTTTCGGGAAGAAGGATGCACAGGGGCCTGCTAGCACACACAGCCCCAGTTCTCCCTGATTCAGCCCCTGCGAGCAGCAGCAGCAAATCCTCGGCCACTCTTGGACTCTGCCAATCTCACAATCCGGCCTGATGAACTTTCCCTGGAGTAAAGCTGCCTGCAGTTTCCTGGTGTGCTGGAGCCGTCTGCTGCCGCCGCCGCGGGAGGCCTGGGCCCTTGAAGCGGCAGGAGCTCGCCTGCCCTCCTTTCTCTCGTGCCTGAGAAGCACATTGCCACCCCGTGCACCAGGGCACTGGCAGCTGCGCAAGGTCTGAGTGACCAGCAGCACCAAGAGGCCGGGCCGGAGCGTGGGCCGCGAAGCGTCGGGCCCCCCACAATCCCACCCAAGGCTTAGGCCTCTGGATCGAAAGGAGATTCTTCTCCACGGGGGCCCTGTTTTGCCTCCCACTCCTGCCTGAATCCTCGGCAGGGCCTCCTCGTTTATGACGCAGGGTGGCTTTTCACTGCTGCTAAGCCCAGCTTTATGGCAAGCCCATAAAACACCACAAGCCGCGATTCAAGTCAGCTGAAAGATGTAATGACTTTAAAGCATGATGCGGGGTCAGAGGTCACCCTTGTAAATACCCTCATGCCATAAAAGTAATTGGGCAAGGTCAGCTGCTCCCAGTCGGAGAAGGGTGCGATTTTTACCAGTGCTGGTGCCGCCCCCCACCCCACCCCTTTTCAGCCCTGGGGAGGGAGGGAGGGAGAGGCAGGGCTGTTCATATCTGGGGCCACGAATGGCCAACTTATTTATTCTATTTGTGAATTTAGTTTATGTCCCGCCTTTCCGCTAGAAATAGGACTCAAGGCAGCTAACAAGAATAAAATGCAGGTTAAATTTAAAAATCATAATTCAAACGTAACATAAAATAGATCCAAGAGAAGCGGGGGTGGGGGGGACTTTAGAACTGGTTGATGAGCAGGGAATAGATCGTCCTGCCTGCCTGGCCTTGGATGGGGCTTCCTCTGCCCCACACTCGAGGCCTTCAAGAGGCAGCTGGACAACCTTCTGTCAGGGATGCTTTAGGGCGGATTCCTGCATGGAGCAGGGGGTTGGACTCCATGGCCTTGTAGGCCCCTTCCAACTCTGCTATTCTATGATCCTATGATTCTAACCTCAAAGCCACCGCAGACGCTTGACCAGGCGCTTCTTTTGAAACTAACAGGCACCTCCAAAGAAAGGCCTTTCAGGAGCTGTGCAGCATGAGTTTGGGTTTCCTTACAAACGGTTGAATTCTAAATTCACCGCCCCTCCCTATAATGCAGACACACACACACACACACACACACACACACACACACACACGCTGCTGCACTCCCTACTACTTGTACTCTTTTCTGTGCAACAATAATGTATAAGAGTGGATTTGTTTTATTCATATTTATTATGGCAATTTCTACAAACAAATTCTTGGGTGGCTTCCCAAATGACTGGAAATACAGTGAAACGTGCAAATTACTGGTGTTGGGTTTATTTTCTTTCTAACACACTTCTAAATAGCTGTGACGTCAGCAGAGCCATTCTGACTTCAAGTGGGCGGCCTTTAGAAGAGGATTTTACTCAAACACGGTGGCTCTTTAATTCTGGTGTGGGATCAAAGGGCCCCTTTTTCCGTCTGCCGCACCGCAGCCTCAGGCAGGACTTAAGGCTGCTGACTTGCCCCAGTTCCGGTGTGGGTATTTTCCTTGCTGTACACCTGGTAGCTGCCCAGGGTGGGTGTGGTGTCAGGCCTGCCCCAAAGGGGCCGAAATCTCCCCGAAGCCCCTGAGACGGAAGCAGCCTGAGGACAAACGGCAGCCTGGTGGTTGTTCTGCGCACCGAGAAATGCCCTGGACAGCCCCTTCCTTCCTCTCCCAACCTGCTGCCCTCCCAAAGTGCTGGACTGCAAATCCCATCATTGGCCATGTTGGCAGGGCATGATGGAAGTTGTAGTCCAACACATCTGCAGGGCACCAGATTATGGACAGTCGCCCGAACCCTCCCATAGCCTCAAATACCCGGGAGGACACCTTTGCTGCCCCCGCCCCGTGCGTTTCCGCCCCTCTTCCTTGTGTTTCCAAGGTACCCAGCCCACCTTGCCCGCAGTCCTGCCTGCCAGTCTTTCCCAGGGGTGCCATCCTGCTGCTGGATGTAGTGCAGCCTGGGTCCATCCAGCTGGTTTCCTCTGGCCCCTTGGATGAAGCCGCCTCCTTTTCCTCCCTTGTACTTCCATGTTGTATAACAGGAGCCGCCTCCTGCCTTGGCCCATTATAGGAACCCCCTCCCCCTCCAGGCATCCCCTCCCTGCCACTTCTGTGCACTCCCAGCCCCTAGACGTGGCTCTTGGGGCTCTTCCCCTTCCCAAGCCGGCCGGCTCCTTAAGGGGCTGTGGGTTGCTTTGGGGAACAGGCGGTGGGGCCAGGCCACTGCCTGCAGTAGACCTTGCTGATGTTGGGTGGGACCTCCTTACAGGGGAGCTGGGTGAGGGGTTGCGTGTCTTTGCATTGGGGCATCTGCTAAAGCAATGGAGCAATAGGCAGGACGCTGCTTTGCAGTTTGGCCTCCTCGTTCTAATTATTTGTTTGTTTGTTTGTTTGTTTGTTTGTTTGTTTATTTATTTCTTACCCGCCTCTCCACTTGGATTGAGGTGGGAAACAACAGTGGATATAAAACACTTAAAAACTGATTAAAAACATAGCACACATGATTAAAACATCCTTAAAACATCCTGAAATCTTTCTAAAATTCCACTGGATAGGCCTGCCGGAATAGACCAGTCTTTATTGCTGTTTTGAATGCTAAAAGACCGTCAAGTTGACGAATCTCCTCCAGCATAACATTCTTGCCTTCTAGCAATGCTGCTGTAGATTGCTCAGTCGAAGGCTCAAGATAAATACGAACAGGACCGTTGTGGGGTGGGGAATGGAAGGGGGTCCCTTTCCCCCAAGCCTTGGAGAACCCTCACCTGCATGTTTCAGTTTCCCTTCCACGCGTTGGACTTTTTCATTTTGCTTACGTTAACTATTATTTGTGACCCTTTGGCACTTGCCTTTCGCTCGCCAGCTCCCAGCTCCCGTTGCTTTGTGCCTTCATCGCTTTGTGTTTTGCTTCCTTTGCTTCCACCATCCCTAGGTTGCAGCACCGCCCGGCCCCCTCCGATCGGCTCAGCGATGAGCATGTGCTGATAGCAGCCTATGTGAGCCGGCTACAGAGCGGTGCACGGTTAGTGTTAGGAGAGCGATCTGGGGGTGGGGGACGGGGGGCGGGATGCGGGGGAGGTAGAGGTCGTGGGGGAGCACCCTCTTCCCATGGGCAACTAGGTCGAACGCCCTGTGCAGACAACTGGGCCAACCCAGACAGTGAGCAGTGTACGTTGAGGGCCCCCATGAAGCTGCAGTGCTGAATGTGACCATGAGCAAGACGCAGACTGTGGGGTTTGGGGCACTCAAACGCCTTGGATTTCGTTTGGCTGGCTGGGCTGGAGCAGGTGGCCCAAAGAGGGTGGTTTCAAAAGCCAGCTTTTCTTTTTTTCCTTTTCTGAGTGGGGATTTTGGACAACCATCAAAATGCTTTCAAGTGTCCCCAGATACTGAGCAGTTCTGAACAGGTACCCGGTTCAGTCTTTGGTACCCGGTTCAAGCATCTACTGTATCTCCAGTATCAGAGGCAGTGAGCCTGTGTGCACCAGTTGCTGGGGAACATGGGCGGGAGGGTGCTGTTGCACCATGTCCTGCCTTGTTGGTCCCTGTCCGGTGGCTGCCTGGCCACTCTGCGAACAGAGTGCTGGACTGGATGGACCCTGGGTCTGATCCAGCCTCAGGGCTCTTCCTAGGTTCTTATGCATATCCCAACAAGGCGGCCCTGGGTGTCAAATGTGACAGTCTTCCCCTTCCCTCCCCTTCTGAACTTGGAGAGGCATTTTCTCTATAACAGTGACCATTTCATCTGGATACACAAATAGGAAGGAGCCTTGTTTTGGGAGGGGGAGGGGGAGCCATGCCAGTGCTTGTTCCTGCCCCCCCCCCACCTGCCCCCTTTGAAACACTGGCCCAGGAGAAGCTCTGCAGCCCCCACGTCATACATTTTAAAACCGTGTGGAATCACGAACACAGCAAGGAAACGTAAAGAGGAGGGAGGAGGAGGCGGTCGCATCTTTCTGAGTTTCAAAATCTGTCCCGAATCCATTTTTGTTTTTCTTACGTACTTAGTGTCATGCATTTCTTAGCTGCCTCCCGAGGCGGCTGCCCTCCCAAGGCAGCTTGTGCCGGATGGGCGTGCCGGAGGCACCCTGGGAGAGCGCATGGCCACGGAGCCACACGAGGCTCTGATTTGCAGAAGGGAGCCTCGTATTCTCACTTAGCTGTGCAGTAAATCACTCGATCAGGTGGGGAGCAGTTTTTGAGAAAAGAACAATACAAAGGAGATGGAATCCCTCCACCCCGTGCCCCCGCAACAGCAAGAGCCCGTGCGGTATAGTGGCTGAGGTGTCAGACTGGGAGTCAGGAGATCCGGGTTCCAGTCCCCACTCGGCCATGGGAACCCACTGGGTGACTTTGGACCAGGCACAGACTCTCAGCCCAACCCACCTCACAGGGTTGTTGTTTTTGTGAGGATAGAAATGGAGAGGAGGGTTATGTACGCCACCTTGGGTTCCTTGGAGGAAAAAAGGCGAGATATAAATGCAACAAACAAATAAATAAGTAATGTTGCCCAAGGCGGGTGGGATGGCGCCCCCCAGCAGCTCTTGGTCATCTGACTGGGGCCCTTTCTGGAGCCTGCAAAACAGCAGTGGCCCGTGGGCGCCTTTGCAGACGCATTGCAGCTTCAGCTTAAAAAGAGGCCATGACCAGATTCTGATCACGATTGTTCTTCTGTTGGGTTTGTTTTTGGCTCAAATGGGGCATTCGGATCACTTTAAATGGCAAACTTTCCCTTCTTTTGCGGGGGGTGGGGGGGATGCCGCGCACGGACTCGAGCCATAAGCAGCTCCAGCCGGTGTGTCAGTTTCACTCCGCCATCCTGGCGCTTGTCCTCTGCTTCGTCACCGTGGAGCCCCTTCAGATGACAGTTGGCGCACTTGCCAGATTTCTCCACCTGAAACTTCAGTTCTCTTAGGTTAATTCCTCTTAAAACTCACCACACCTTGCGATCCTTACTTTTTTCTTTTTTATTGAGAGTATCTGATTTAAAGCAGCTTCTTAGGTTTATGCCAACCATCTGTCTATGAGGCATTTGCGGACTTCCACCAGACAAAAGGAATGTCTTGTCTTGGGGCCCATCTGAGACAGAAATACCTCCTTCACTGGAGATACTTGGGATGGAAGCCGTTGCGTCATCTGGCGGGGCGTTCAACAACATGACCTCAAAGATCCCTCCCATCTCCTCAGATTCTGTGAAGATGGTTGGGAATGGCCTGGTTTTGTCTGTTCTTCAGCCACAAGCCACTTGGGCTACGTTCGGGGACAGCAGCCCTGGCTTCTCACCTCTGTAGCCCTTGGAATCGCCCAGTGCGGGACAGTCTTCATTGTACCTGCACTTGCCACCCACCCCCACCCACCCCGGATATTTCTCTCCTTCTGGGTTGCTTCCACACTAGTCCTTTGCTCTGGAACGGGCACTTTTCACAGGGCCACCCTGCAGCCTCCTAGCACAAACAGTCAAAACAGCCTTTTGCAGCGGTTCTGCCTTTTTTTCCTTAACGGATTTTCGGCAGTAAGGAAAGAGATGGAAGAAGCAGTGGGAAAACTCGGGAGAGTTATACGTGTGAAAGGAGGATGACTGGATCCCCCGTAAAGCCCCACGAATGATGCAGGGCAACGGCGTGGCAAAAGTCTTGTCTGGGAAAGACACGGTGGCTCTGGGCCGCCTCCAGGATCAGAGGCAGTCAGGCTATATGCACCAGTTGCTGGGGAACATGGGTGGGAGGGTGCCGTTGCACCGTGGTCGACAGCTGCTTGGCCCCTGTGTGAACAGGGTGCTGGACTAGATGGATCCCTGGTCGGATCCAGCCTCAGGACCCTTCTGATGTCTTCATCTACAGATGTAGATTACCTTAGTGATACTCTTGAGGGGTGTCGTACTGACATGTGCTGTGATGTGCCCTTCCCAGTTTGCGGTGCTGTTAAATTGGCATTTTTTATTTTACCCTAAAGTGCTTTTTTAAAATATTTGCATAATAGTTCTTAAATGGGAAAGAAAAAGTTTTAGCATAACTTTAGAATTCATTATTTTTTTAAATAGCCACGTTGCTAAAATGGTGTGCTGACCTGCCCACACGGCTATGTCACACCCACGACTGCATCTGGAAGATAGCAAGATGTACACACATGTACATAAAGGCACAACACCCTCCAGAAGCGTGGGAAGTCAGTTGCAATGCACTGACCTCACGGCAGAAGGATTGGGTGGTGTTAAAAGCCACCCGTTTGAAAGCGCCCTGCATCACTTTCCCCCCTGTATGCAGGTGGAGACCTGGGGCTGATGGGGGAGGGACCTGAGCTGAGACCCGAGAGAACTTGGCCCATCTCACATAGCTCTGACTGAAAGCCGTGTTGGACCCCACCGGCTGCCTTGGATAATGGGATGTGCTAGAGCTGTAAATAGTGATGGGCACATGTTGGCTTCCTTTCGTTCAGCAGTGTCCTAGACAGCCCCAGCAGACTGGATGAGGAGCACAGGTTAATCGCCCGGTACGCGGCCAGGTTGGCTGCTGAAGCTGGAAATGTGGTAAGTCATGAGATGCGCTCTCTCTCTCTCTCTCTCTCTCTCTCTCTCTCTCTCTCTCTCTTTCTTTCTTTCTTTCTTTCTTTCTTTCTTTCTTTCTTTCTCTCCCCACCCCCCCACCCCCGGGCATCTGATCTTTTAACATCTCTTCTCTGTCCAGTTCCAGATGGGATGACATCTTAAGCCTCGAGGCCCTTAGAGTGGCCTTTGGGGAAGAATACCTCCCTGCTTTGGGGGGAGGTAACGAGCGGGGTACCGCAGGGCTCAGTCCTGGGCCCAGGGCTCTTCAACATTTTTATTAATGATTTGGATGAGGAGGTGCAGGGAACGCTGATCAAATTTGCAGATGACACAAAATTGGGTGGGAGAGCTAATACCCTGGAAGACAGGAACAAACGGTCTCAAGTTACAAGAAGCCAGATTCCGGCTGGACATCAGGAAAAGCTTCCTGACTGTTAGAGCAGTATGACAATGGAGCCAATTTCATGGGAAGGTGGTGTGCTTTCCCACACTAGAGGCCTTCAAGAGGCAGCTGGACAGCCATCCATCAGGTATGCTTTAAGGTGGATTCCTGCATTGAGCAGGGGATTGGACTCGATGGCCGTAGATGCCCCTTCCAGCAATACTAGTCTGTGATTCTTTACTGAACTCAGAAGCCGCACAGAGTACTTGGGGTCAGTTTCAGCTGATCCACCAGCTACGGCCTTTCCTGGACAGGGACAACCTAGCCACAGTAGTGCATGCATTGGTAACTTCCCAATTAGACTACTGCAATGCACTCTAGTTGGGGCTGCCCTTGAAGACGACACGAAAGTTGCAGCTAGTGCAAAATGCAGCAGCTAGACTGCTGGCGGGTACATCTTACAGAGACCACATAACACCGGTCTTAAAGGAACTGCATTGGCTGCCTATACGCTTCCGGTCGGAATTCAAGGTGTTGGTAATGATGTTTAAAGCCCTAAACGGCTTGGGACCTCGATACTTGAGAGAGCGCCTCTCTTTATATATGCCTGCCCGAGACTTGAGATCTGTTGGAGGAGCCCTTCTCCGCATCCCACCAGCACAACACATTCGCTATGATGGGAGAAGGGAGAGGGCTTTCTCTGTGGTGGCATCCTGACTGTGGAATGCCCTCTCCTTGGAGGCCCGACTGGCGCCAACGCTGATTTTATTCCGGCCCCAAGTGAAAACATGGCTTTTTAACAAAGCATTTAATGGTTGAATTCACCAAGTTGACACATTGTTTTAACTGTTTTAATAGTTTTACTGCTTTTAAATTATATATTGTTTTAACTTTATTTATGGTTTAATTTGTTTTTAGCTGCGTGTATTTACTGTTTTGATACTGTATGCTTTTATCTGTACGCTGCCCTGAGATCTTATTGATATAGGGCAGGATATCAGTGTTTTAATTAATTTAATCAATCAATCAATCGTGGCCGACTCTTGAGACGTGATCTCTCTCTCTCTCTCTCTCTCTCTCTCTCCCCAGCCACGGCCACCAACTGAGCTGGGCTTCAACTTCGATGCCAACAAGCAGCAAAGGCAGCTGATAGCAGAGCTGGAAAACAAGAACAGGTAAGAGGGTGGGGGTGGGGGGCAACAGGCTGGCTTTCGTGGGCTCCTGAGCAAGAGCCCCCCCCTTTCTGTGCCGGAGGAGCATGCAGAATAGAAAGGCCCCCGCAGCTGCCCTGGCAAGGCAAGAGCGTGTGTGTGTGGAGGGGGGGGAGGGGGAGCACTTCCTTATCCCAACTCCCCCACCCCCCTTGTGCTCCTGTTCCTTCTCTTCTTTCTTAACGGGTCTTTCCTGGTAAGAAAAATAAAAGACAGAAGAAGCGGTGGGACGACACGGGAGGGTGCGTTTACTAGCGGCAGTTGGCAATGTCTGGAGGGCGCCCCCCCCCCCAATCCCTAAAATTGCATGACTGAGGCGAGGTGATGGAGTGAGAAGAGCTTCGTCCGGAGGCAGCCAGAGAGAGGGAGAGAAACTACTTCCCCCCCCCCCATGTACACCCGCTGCCCGGAGCTGCTGCTGAGGGTCCATCCTGGCCAAGCCTGCCAGCCCCGGCCTTCCCACGATGGTGGGGGAGGGAGGGGCCCGGGCAGCCCATTGGAGCCCTCACAAGCTGAGGCCTGAGCCTGCTCTGGGCGGGTCACCCACCAGAGACACCTTCGAGAGCTATCCTGGGATGATACACGTTTCTACGGCCTGATGATGCCCCCGAGAGAATTCCACGGGTTGATCCATCCCAGCAGATTTTGGGGCCTGGCTGTTCTGCAGCATCCTGGGAGACCAGCAGAATCATAGAATTGCAGAGTTGGAAGGGGCTTACAAGGCCATCAAGTCCAACCCCCTGCTCAAGGCAGGAATCCACCCTAGCCGAGACGTGGCGAGAGCCCACCGTCGAAGCCCACTAATCCCCTGACCAGGTTCATGCAGCTTCCTTGCCTTCTGCTTTCCTTGCACAGGGAGATACTCCAGGAAATCCAGCGCCTCCGGCTGGAGCACGAACAGGCCTCCCAGCCCACGCCGGAGAAAGCCCAGCAGAACCCGACTCTGCTGGCAGAACTACGGCTCTTGCGGTAAGCAAAGAACACGCCCACGTGTTTCTGAAAGTATCCTCGGATGTTGGTCTCACAAGAGCCTGCTGGTGGTGACCACTGGGACAGGGAGAGAAGGCAGCAGGTCTGTTCCCTCACTTGGCTCCAGGTCCCCTGCTTGGCCCGAGGCGCAGCGTGGGGGAAGCCCTAGCAGGCCAGACCCTGGGTCCCGCTAGCCCAGGATGGTCCACCGCGCTGAGCGGCAGCCAGGGCTCCGCAGGGTTCCAGGCAGGACTCTTTCCTGGCCCCACCTGCAGAGGCTGTCCGGGCTTGAACCCGGGACCTTCTGCAGGCGGCGCAGGGCCCTGATTTCTTTGCCGGCCCTGATCCCGCTGTGTCCGCGGTGCACGTGAAGATTTGGGGGCCGCCGCCCCCCCCCCCCCCGCCCGGTGCAGCTGACCGCTGCGTGCTTGTGTGCGGCTGGCCCCTCGGCCTGGCCAACTGGCCCTTTGTGCTTTTCAACCCGAACAGGCAAAGGAAAGATGAGCTGGAGCAGCGGATGTCTGCTCTCCAGGAAAGCCGGAGGGAGCTGATGGTACAGCTGGAAGGGCTCATGAAGCTGCTCAAGGTAAGGCCCGCCTCCGCCCCCGCCCCCGCCCTCGCGCCCGTGGGATCCCCGGTGTTTCTGGCTGCGTTGCTCTGGAGGAGGCTGATCCTCTGCCAGGAGCAGAGCGGGCTGCCTTAGACTGAGCCGTGCCGTGGGCCCCTTCTGGCCTGAGGGCTCCGCCCAGGACTGGGCCTGCGTGCAAAGCGCGTTCTCTCTCCCTGGCCACTGCTCTCGGGCGAACCACTTGGGTGGCTCAGGCATCTGGGGATGGCAGGCCTGGCCCGTGGCCGGTCAGCCGTGGCAGCTGCCTGGAATGGCCGCCGGCTCCAGCCCCCAGCTGCCCCCACCCCAGGATGCCCTTGGAGCCCCGCAGGAGGATTGCCCTGGCCTTCCCCGTTCTTCTCTGCCTCGTTCTGCTGGGAAGGATGGCCTGCAGTTCCTTCCGGGGCTGCCCCACCTCATTCCGGGCTGCCCCCCGGGGTGGGGAGGGGCTCCGAGAGTTGCGGGGAACCTGGGAGGCCCTCTAATCAGTACCGGAAATCTAGATCATCTCTTCAGTCGGGGGGGATGGGACCTTTTTCCCGGTGGGGCCCTGTTGGTGCACGGTGGGGCCAAAGCCAGCAGTGGGTGGGGCACCCCTCCCCCCCCCTCCCTGCCCAGTGAATTGCTCTTGCCCGAGGCCTGGACTCATGGCTTGCGGAGGGCTTTGGGAATCAGGCTGGGGGATGCTGGGGCCGCAGGTTGCCCAGTCACTGGCTCCATCAGGGTCAAGACGTTTCACCTAATTCATGTCCAGTCAAAATCTGCCTCCCTGTGACTTAAGTCCCTTCGATCTAGCCCTGTTCCTCCATGGCAGCAGAGGTTTAACCTTTGCCCTCTGGGCCTCGTGGGGCTCTGAACCCCAAGTGTCCACCTGTCACGGTGGGCGGCTGTGGCTTTCAAGAAGGATTGCAGCTGTCAAGGGAAGAGCTACCCACCCACCCACCCACGACAGAGAATGCTTTTGGAAGAGTACCTGCTGCTCCCCTTTCTGCATTCTTACACAACTGCAGATTAATTGTAGCTGAAGAGAAATTACTGATTTGGGAGGACCCTGGGAGGGGTGCAAACGAGTTGAGGAACTGGCTTCATTTGAGGTGGTTTGGATGAGAAATGAGTTTGCCTCCTTTGATATTTAAATAAACCCTAATCATTTCTACATTGGCATATGTAGACGGGGACAAGCCAGTGCAAGTTTTAATGCAGGTGTGTGTCCCATGAGCCTGGGCCCCAAACCTCTGACTCATAGAATCATAGAATCATAGAATGGCAGCGTTGGAAGGGGCCTACAAGGCCATGGAGTCCAACCCCCTGCTCAAGGCAGGAATCCACCCTAAAGCCTCCCTGACAGAGGGTTGTGCAGCTGCCTCTTGAATGTGTCTCTAGTGTGGGAGAGCCCACAACCTCCCTAGGTAACTGGTTCCATTGTTGTACTGCTCCCACAGTCAGGAAGTTTTTCCTGATGTCCAGCCGGTGCCTCACAAGACCCCTGGAGGCATCCTTGTGGGTCTTTGACGAGTGAGACACCCACCCACCCCGTCTTCTCTTCCCCAAGCTAAACATACACAGCTCCTCCAACCTTAAATTAGAAGAAGCCAAAGAAATCAAGATTTAAAAACCCTCTTGAAAACAGCAACGGATGCAGCCTGCCATAGATCACTGCAGAGGGCATGCCAGAGGGCAGGGACCACCACTGAGAAGGCCCTATCTCTTGCGCCCGCCAACCCTACTGATCTTAGTAGCAGGCCAGCCAGTACAGCCTCTAGCAATAACCTCAACACATGGGCAGATTCAAAAGGGTGTCGGCAGTCCTTCAAATAACCCAGACTCAAAACAGTGTAAGGCTTTAAAGGGCAACCCTAGAGCAGTGGTTCCCAAAGTGGGCGGTGTTGCCCCCTTGGGGGCGGTGGGATTGCATAGGGGGGCGTTAAGAGGCAAAGGGACGGCAGGGGGCGCTGGCAGGGGGCGCTAGCAGGCAAAGGGGCGGCAGGGGGGCGCTCGAGGTGGTCTCTCCAGAAGGTCCTAAAACCCAGGGACCGAGCAGGAAGGAGCGGCCAATTCAGCTGCTCTCCCCACACTGCTCCTGCTCAGGAAGGACTTTCTCATTCACGCAGCCGCTCTCTCCTCCTATCTCAAGCCCACCAGAAGTAGGGGGTGGGGGAAGCGCCCACAGGAGGCAGCAGAGCAGGAAACAGCGGCGAATTCAGCTGCTCTGCCCACTCTTCTCCTGCCTAGGAGGGCCCAGGGTTTCTTTCCTGCTGGAGCCACCGCCACTACCACCCGCCTGCTCCCTCCTACAAGCTGCCCCGGCAGACCTCTCACGATAGTTGCTGCACAAGGTGGGAGCAGCAGCCGTGTGGCGGAGAGGAAGGAGCACGTGGAGGACGGCGGGCGGCAGAGCAGCTGCCAAGAACAGCAGTCAGCCGGCAGGCTGGGTGGGGAGCAGGACTGCTTGTGCTGCTGCAAGGCATCACCAGGCTCCCTTCGCCTGTCAGGAGTTGCAGATTGGGGCGATCTCCCCTCTGAGCTGCTGCCCTCCTGTCCTAATCAGCCCGGCAGCTATTGTGAGGCTTGGGGGGATGGGGGGTTGGAGAGAGAGTGGGGGGGCTTGGGGGGAGGGCTTGGGGGTGAGAGAGAGATGCTGTGTGTCTGTGTGTGTGCTCCCACCCCCAAAAAAATCTGGACTACAACAGGATTGGGAGAGAAAAGAAAAGGGGGAGGGAGAGAGAATTGTAATTCCCCAGGTCCTTCCTGGCTAAAGAAGATTCAGCAGCACCCTTTTCCAGAATGCTTGCTGAAACCATTCCTGTCTGCCCTTGCTTATTTCAGGGTGTCCAACCCCCTTTTTTCAAGCGTTCTTTTGGTAAACATGGTATGTGTGTATCTTGTGTCACCATAAAAACAGAGCTGCAACACAATCCTAAGTATGTCTACTCAGAAGTAAGCCCCACTGAGATCAATAGAACTTACTCTGAGGTAAATGTGCATAGGATTCAGCCTGAAAATGAAGAGAGGGTGAAGAAAAGACAGGAGAAAATGAATTGTAGAAATAGAATAGCAAGGTAACTGTGGGATATTTAACCATATTTAAAGACAATAAGTACAGTAAAATTAGTGCCCCTCTACTTCAGTCCCAGCCAGATTTTCCATAGGAAAACTCTGTACCAGGTGGCAGATACTTATTTTAAAATTTTAATTAAAATACATTATCGTTTCCTATAACAAAATGGTGCTTACTCCTAAGTAAGTGTGTTCCACTGAAGAAGGAAATCCTATTTGATTCCTGTATTCATGCTAGTGTGACATGATAAGTTAAAGGCACAATTTTATGCATGTTTAGACAGAAAAAAGTCCTTCAACTCTTAGAATCCCCTCTAAATGGGAAGCACCTGCCCCAGGCTTGCCGAGGGAGGGAGGGAGGGAAAAGAGAGCGAATGCCTGTTTGCAGCCAGCATGGCAGGGCACACCAATTGGATTTTGAATAAAGTATTCAATTAATTGTTACTGTTTTGAATTTTATTGTTATTATCTTCCTTGGTGGGTCGTTGAAAACCACTATTCTGAATAATGATTTTTATAGTGTAGAGTAGGGGGGCGCTGGGCATGAGTTTGTGGAACCAAGAGGGCGGTGACCTGAAAAAGTTTGGGAACCAATGCACTAGAGGCATTCAAGAGGCAGCTGGACAACCATCTGTCAGGTATGCTTTAGGGTGGACGCAATGGCCTTGTAGACCCCTTCCAACTCTACTATTCTATGATTCTATGAAGGAGAAAGCTTTCACCAGCTACTAGTCATGATGGTTGTATGGAACCGCCAGGATCAGAGGCAGTCGGCCTTGGTACCTAGGGAGGTTGTGGGCTCTCCCACCCCAGAGGCCTTCAAGAGGCAGCTGGACAAGCATCTGTCAGGGATGCTTTAAGGCGGGTTCCTGCATGGAGCAGGGGGTTGGACTTGATGGCCTTAGGGCCCCTTCCAACTCTGCTATTCTATGATTCTATGATTGGTGAGCCAGTTGTTGGAGGATACCAGCAGGAGGAGCCCCAGGTCCTACTTGGGGGGCTTCCCGTTGGGGCACCTGGCTGGCCGCTGTGGGAATAGGATGCTGTGCAGGCCGTTGGCCTGGCTCTGGATGGCCCTTCCTCTGTTTCTATGGGATCTCTGGCTGGGAGGCCTCTGAGAGGAAGCCTGAGCCAGCCTTGGCCAGGCACAGCGTAAGGCAGCAGTTCCTTCTTTCCTCTCATGTCCTCATTTCTTTGTGTCCTTATGTGTCAGCAGACATCCGCCTTCCCCCTGGGCATGCGTGTGTGTGTGTCTGTGTGTTTGTGTCTGTGTTGCCTTTCAAGATAATGATTAACTGTCTGGTCTCTCTGTCTCTCTCTCTCTGTGTGTGTCTCTCTCTCACACACACACACACGTTTTCTGTTATCAACCTTTATAGGAAGAGGAGCAAAAGCAGGCAGTAAGTTCATGTCCCCTGACTGTTTTGTTTTTATTTTGGTTCTGCATGAAAAGACTGTGTATTATATATTTCCTCCTCATGATGGGATGCAAACAAGCCGGACGGGGCAGAGTCGCCTTCCGACATCCTCAGCGCTCCAAATCCGGCCACTTTTGTCCTCCGGAGACTGTGGGCGTATTAATGCTTGGTGCAGTTGCTTGCTCTCTTCAGTGAAGTTCATTGCCCTAAGGAGCCAGGCCTCTTTTATTTATTTATTTATTTATTTATTTTTATTTATTACATTTCTATACCGCCCAATAGCCGGAGCTCTCTGGGCGGTTCACAAAAATTAAAACCATTCATAATATAAAACTTGGCTTTTAAAGGAAATGTTCAGGTGTGGCAAGACCCGGTGGCGGGGGGGGGGGGGGGGGGCGTGGACTCTTTTGCATTGCTCTGGTCGCTTTTTCTGCCTGGAGGTATTTGAACGTCTCCGTTCCTCTTTGGGAAGTCCCTGCATTTGCCTGTTATCCATGCATGACCCTGTGCATGAAAACCAGTGAGCCGCTCTAGGCTTGGGAGGCGCTCTGTCCCACTGCCTGGCAAGGTCTTCCTCAGCAAAGCCTCCACGCTCCACCAGTGGGGTGGGTGGGGTGCTTGCCTGCCTGCCTGCCTGCCTGGAGATGCCCTTCAGCCCTGCTCTGCTCCTTATTCCCATCCAGCATTAACGCCGAATACACTCCAGAGGGAGCCCTTTTTCTTTCCTAAGCAAGGAACCAGAATTGATTTGGGCTTCAGCTTACGCTAGAGGCTGGAAACCTCAAGGACCGGGTTTTGGGAGAGGAGAAACACATTGGCTGCATACATCTGGGGCCAAATCAGGGGCAGGGGGTTGGACTCGATGGCCTTGTAGGCCCCTTCCAACTCTGCTATTCTATGATTCTTCTTATGAGAGCTCAATCAGTGGTATGCGAACTGAAAATTCGCCTTCCTTGTTGACGCAAAGGTGACTTCCACCTCAGCTAGAGTCCCAGTGCACGCAGTTTTCTGATAACTTTGCATTTTGATTATTTGTTTCTGGGGACCAGTGTCTGAAGAGCAAACTGGAGACGGCGCTTGTAACGGGCCCAATTCTGTTCACGTTAGAGAGACTTGCAACCTTTTGCTCCTTCCCTCCCGCCCCCGCCCGTGTCACATAAATGCCCCCCCACCCCCTTCCTGCCCTTCTGATGGAGCAAACTCCCGTCCACCTGGAAGGCAAAGCAAACGTTGACCTTGTTCAGGTTTTGGCTTTGCAAAGAGATGCATGTCGCTGTGTCTGGGCTCCATCACACCTCCTTTTTTGATCCAGTTTTCATCCACGCTTCCCCCCCCTCCGTTTCCTTAGCGAGTCGAGCGCTGGGCACTTTCACGTCTGTGCGCTGCTGCGCTGTTTCAGCTCGTGTATCTTTTCACCCGGAGCGCTACTATGCCGGTGAAATCTCCCACCCCGCCCCTGGGGCAAGGTTTACAGGGGAGGAGGAGCAAAGGTTTGTGTTGCTGGTCAAAGAACAGGATGGCCGGATAGAACGCGGTGACAGCAATATACGGGAGGGAGGAGCGCATTTATTTCTCAGGGAGGGAAAACAATCCAGACTTTCCCTGCTCCAAAAAGAAATGAAACGTGGGGGGGAAGAGGCGAAATGAGTGCAGGACGTGGACAACGACATGTGAGTACCGGGCTGCAAAACCACATACCAGGCATGGCGAGTGTGCGATAAATCACTGGTGTGATGGAGCTCTCTGCTGAGTGCTGACATTTGCAGTAGAACACTGAAATATGTCCATATGTTGAAAAATGGCTGTCAGGGCACTGAAGGAAAAAGCTCCATCTGTGGATGGGTTCTCTGGCAGGTTGACACTAGTTGTTGTTGTTGTTATTGATTTCTTAGATGCCTATTTCAAAAAAAGACTTAAGGCAACTTACAACAGATAAAATATACAACATTTGAAACATCTAAAATAATTATCCACTAAAATACAAACACCCCAGAAAGCAACTAAAACATTAGCGCCAATAATCATAAATGATTCAACTATTATGTTAAACAGCCCATTGTATCCCATCAGACACCTGGGAATAGAGTAAAGCCTTAACCTGGGAGCGAAAAGATGACAATGTTGTTGCCAGTTGGCCTTTGCTGGGGAGAGCATTTCATTATCGGGCCGCTCCTGAAAAGGCCTTTATCCCTCATCACCATCCTACAAACTTCCCTTGGAGGAGGCACTCCTTGGAAAGACTCAGATATTGATTGTACGTGTGGGTACGTTCGTTCTGGGAAGGCGGTCCCAATCCATAGTTCAAAATCAGCACCTTGAATCAGGCTTGGAAATGTACAGGCAGCCGTTGCAAGAGGGCCAGGATTGTGTGATACGCTCAGATCTTCTAGTCCTCATTATCAATCTGGCCTCCACATTTTGCACAAGCTGCAGCTTCCAAACTGTCTTCACAGGCAGACCCACGTAAAGCGCATTGCATTAATTTAACTACTGAAGCCAGGTCATCCCTGTTCAGATGGGGGTGTAACTGGGCCACTAGTCAAAGTTGGTAGAAGGCACTCCATGCCACCTGACTCTCAAATGATAAGAGATGGCTCCAGGAGAACCCCCAAACCTATTCTTTCAGCAGGAGTGCAACCCCATCCGGAACAGGCTGAACACCATTCATCTAGTCAGGTGAACCACCCACTAACAGCATCTCTGTCTTACCTGGACTGAGTATCAGTTTATGAGCCCTCATCCAGCCCGTTGACCCAGCCAGGCACCAATGCAGCACATCCTCAGCCTCACCAGATTAGGATGAAAAAGTACGTTATCAACTTACTGATGACAACACACCAAGACACTCGGATGCCCACTCAGCAGTTTCATGTAAATGTTAAATAGCATGGGGGGACAGAACCAACCCGTTCAGAACCCCATACTGGAGAATCCACAGGGCCAAGCATGTTCTGGAGCTGACTATCCTAATAGGAGCAAAACCCCTGCAACCAACCGGGTTACACTAACCCTTTAGTCATCATACAGGGTGACCAAGGCTGTTTCCATGCCAAAACCCAGCTTGAACCCGGATTGAAATGGATCCAGACAATTGGTCTCAACCAAGAGCATCTGGCGCCTCTTGGCTGCCACCCGCGCAAGGATCTTGCCCAGCAAAGAATCGTTCTCCACCAGCCTAAAGTTGTTAAGAGCTTCAGGGTCCAGGGAGGACTTTTTCAGGTCTTACCGCCACCTCTTTAAGGCAGCCCAGGACCACCCGCTCTTGCAAGGAGTCTGCTCCCTCCCTGCCAGATTTAATAAGCCACAAGGGGCAAGAGTCCAATAAGGGAGTGGTTGCACGAACCTGTCCAAGCACCTTGTCAACGTCCTCGAGTTGCACCGGTTGGACAAGACCGAACTCTGGATACCTCACCTGATTCACCTGCTGTAGCAGCAGAGTCTACGCCCCAGTGGATGCAAGAGATTTTATCCTGGAAATGTCTTACAAGCTTGTCACAGTGGGCATCTGATGGTTTCACTCTCTCCAGCATATAATATATGACCCAAACAACTCTGAAAAGCTCTGCTGCATGGTGTAGAGAGGATGCAGTGGAGGGGAAGAAGCAAACTTTCTTCACTGTCCCTGAATCAGCCGAGAGGCGTGAGCGCCCACCAGTGTTTGACTGTATTCACAGGCTGTTTGCTCCATCCACGCTCGCTGCAGCCATCCGCCAGCCGGCTTCGTCGCTCTCAGCTCTGGGGCATATCGTGGGGTATAGCAATTCACCCACCCATCAGGAGGCTCCTAAAATCCTGCGTATAGTTCGGGTGACCCTATGAGAAGGAGGACAGGGCTCCGATACCTTGGCTATGCCCCCAAGAAGTAGAAGCGCCAGTGGGCAGAGTGGGGGACTGGCAGGAATCCCTGAGCCGGCTTCGGGAGGAGGAGAGGCTCCTCCAAGAATGGGGTGGGGTAGGGCTGGGGGGTATTTTTCTAAGATGGATTTGGGGGAAGGGCTCACACAGGTTGATGTTTTCCCAAGCCATCAAAGTGGTCCACATCTTGGGTGGACCATGACTTGCCACATCCTGAGAAATCCTGGAAATGTTGTTTGAACCATTGCCTAGCGAGCCACATTCACAAGACTCATTCAGCACCCCAAGGTCAACTGAAATGCTGCCTTCCAGGTTGACTTGGCTGCATGAAGAATGATCCTGGCACTTGGCATCAGCACTCCGTTCCTCTGCAGAGGCTTGTTGAGGCCTGCTTCTCTTTCCAGCAGAACAAGAGAAAGGGATGGTGGCTGTTACGTTCATCTCCCTAGATAGCTTAAATGAATGGACAATGGTGCTACTTGGAAAGCTCAGGGATAAACGAAGTCCAGGTTGAAAGGGAGCTGAGAATAGTAGAATAGTAGAATAGTAGAATGATAGGATAGTAGAGTTGGAAGGGGCCACCAAGGCCATCGAGTCCAACCCCCTGCTCAATGCAGGAATCCACCCTAAAGCATCCCTGACAGCTGCCTCTTGAGTATGGGAGAGCCCACAACCTCCCTAGGTAACTGGTTCCATTGTCGTACTGCTCTTAACAGTCAGGAAGTTTTTCTTGATGTCCAGCCGGAATCCAGCTTCCTGTAATTTGAGCCCATTATTCCGTGTCCTGCACCCTGGGAGGACGGAAAAGAGGTCCTGGCCCTCCTCTGTGTGACGACCTTTCAAGTATTTGAAGAGTGCTATCATGTCTCCCCTCCATCTTCTCTTCTCCAGGCTAAACATGCCCAGTTCTTTCAGTTTCTCTTCATAGGGCTTTGTTTCCAGACCCCTGATCATCCTGGTTGCCCTCCTCTGAATCCCCTCCAACTTGTCTGCATCCTTCTTGAAGTGTGGTGCCCAGAACTGGACACAATACTCAAGATGAGGCCTAACCAGTACCTCACATTCACTTTTTTTGCAGCCATATCGCACTGTTGGCTCATATTCAGCTTGTGATCTACAACAACTCCAAGATCCTTCTCGCTTGTAGTATTGCTGAGCCAAGTATCCCCCATCTTGTAACTGCATTTATTTCTTTTTCTTAGATGCATTTATCCCTATGAAATTTCATTCTGTTGTTTTCAGCCCAGCACTCCAGCCTGTCAAGATCACTTTGAAGTTTGTTTCTGTCTTCCATGGTATTAGCTATCCTACCTAATTTTGTGTCGTTTGCAGATTTAATAAGCATTCTCTGCACCTCCTCGTCCAAATCATTCATAAAAATGTTGAAGAGCACTGGGCCCAGGACTGAGCCCTGCGGTACCCCACTCCTTGCCTCCCCCTAGTTTGAGAAGGTACCATTGATAATCACTCTTTGAGTCTGATTCTGTAGATCCACCTAATAGTGGATCTGATTAACCACTTTTAGCTGGTTAATCAGAATGTCATGGGGCACATTTTCAAAAGCTTTGCTGAAGTCAAGATATATGACGTCCACAGCATTCCCACAGTCCACAAGGGAGGTTATCCTATCAAAAAATGAGATCAAATTAGTCTGACAGGATTTGTTCCTGACAAATCCATGTTGGCTTCTAGTGATCACTGCATTGATTTCAAGGTGTTTACAGATTGACTTCTTTATAATCTGCTCCAGAATTTTCCCAGGGACGGATGTCAGACTGACTGGTCTGTAGTTCCCAGGTTCCTCCTTTTTGCCCTTTTTGAAGATAGGGACAACGTTAGCCCTCCTCCAGTCGTTTTCTCCTCTGTCTTTTGTCCTCTGTCTTTCTCACGTATCTGAAGAAAGCCTTTTTATTGCTTTTAGCTTCCCTCGCTAGTCTCGGCTCATTCTCAGCTTTAGCCTTCCTGACGCCATTTCGGCACTTTTGTGCTACTTGTCTGTACTCAAACCCCAATGAACAGAGAGAGACTTACTTCTGAGTAAAGAGAAGTAATACCTCAAAAGTAAGCATGGGGTTGCAGAGCACTTCTTTCCGGTTTGCTATTTTAGACTTTTTTTAAAAAAAAAAAAGCTTCTGAGTGACCACACTATGAAAAGTCAGTTTTATATGTGTTTTCTCAGAAGTAAGTCTCTCTCTGTTCAGTGGGGTTTACTCAAAGGGAAGCATGCATCGGATTTTAGTATGACTTGAATGAAAACGCAATTGAAATCAATGGGATTTACTCTTGAGTAAGTGACTCAAGCCCGGGCACTAAACCAGCACCATTGAACATACACACACACACACACACACACACCTGTGATTCTGCCTTAAAGCAACCCTGCCCAGAATTTGAGAAGTGTGTTAATGGGAAGAGATGATTTAGGGGAGGGGGGAATTAAAAATTCCTTAAAAATCAAGGGACGAGACAATCTGATTAAAACTTTTGCATGCCTAAAGTCCTACTTAAGCACTCTCAGAGTCCCAATTTTCATCTCTTTATCTTTAAAAATGAGGGAGCTGCGGGCAAGGAGGGTGGGGTTGGAGCAGCAAAAGTATGTTAGACCAGCTCAGCACAAACCCATTCCTTCAGCAGGGGTGTGGAGGAAAACAGCAAGCTCACCCTTCAAAGCACACTCCCCCAACAAAGGCAATAGTGAGACGATGGCACTACACGGGGGGGGGGGGCGGGGGCTGAAGGGTGCTTTAATTCCGTTTGGGGACATAATCCAGACTTTCCGCGCTCCAGGAAAACACGAAAAAGGGAGCGGAAGAAGTGTCTGCAGGACAGGCATGACGTCATCTGAGTGCTGCGCTGCAAAACCGCAAACCAGGCATGACGAGAGTGTGAAAAAACGCCAGTGTGATGGAGCCCATAGTCTGGCTTCTTTCCTACATTGTTGTGAATGCTATTTTTGGGCGCTATCAGAGGTGTCCGTGGGCTTTATGAGCTTCGGTAACCCTTCAGTCACATCTCTAATCTGTGCTCCAGGGAGACAGCACACCTGGCGAGTCCATGGGTCTTCGCGACATACTTGGGTTTCAATCCCACGCAGCAGGGAGTCTCCCACAACGACGACTCTTCTCTTCTTCTTGGTCGACCGACCTCCTGCCTCTTCTTCACTGTTGCACGGTGTCTCCTGCACTTCTTCCTCTGCAGACTGTCCTCCAGTGGCATCCTCCAGTAGCTGAAAGCGGTTGCTTGACTCTAGTGGTTCCACCGGTGCAGAATGCCTTCTAGTTCTTCTGCTCCTAACTGCCACTCTTTTCCAGGGAGTCTCCTCTTCATTGGCCTTCCTCACCTTAGCATACTCCATTTCCACTTCAGTTTGCCATTGCTCTTCAATCTCGTGTGCTTCTTGTTGCTGTTGCAGTTCCACCGTTCGGTCTAAGAACTCTTTGCCTTCTCTTATTCCTTGGAGGGTGGACACTCGCCGCTCAAGTCCTCCCACCTTTTCTTCCAGTAACGCAAGCAGCTTGCACTTGTTGCAGGTGTACGCCGTGTCGATCTCAGGCAGGAACACGAACCTTGCGCCTCGAGCAGAGGCATTCTGCTGAGGAAGCAGCAACAGGCCTGGGAACCTCTGCAAGCGAGGAGGGCGAATGAAGAAGCACCCCTCTGGATCGGGGCAAAGGATGGCTGGTTTGGCTCAGCTTCCAAATCCTGCCAGAGAGGAGCCCAGGTAGAAGGCAAGTCAGCCGCTGCGGCGGGGCTGTTGCATGGAAGCGACATGGGAAAGAAAGCACCGTCTTTTATTGCTTTCTGATCACAGAAACAGGAAAGAAAAATGCAACCAAAAGGAGTTTTGAAGTTGGCGCAGCTGGCTGGTACCTGCTTGGAAGACACCCCCGTTCTTTGGGGATAAGGGTCTGCAGCCAAGCTGCTGAAGAGAGCAGGAGGCAGAAGCCACAGTGGACTTTGGACGAGCTGTGCTGCTGCCCAAACCGTTAGGAGATCAGGGAGATCTCTCTGGGAGGGGTTGGGGGCAGTACTCAAATTGAAGAGCAGCAGCACACCTTGGCTCATGTTGCAGAGAAGAGGAAAAGTGGGTGGTGGTCCGTCCCGTCTGTCCCCCCCATAGACCCTGGACTCCCTGGCTAGGAAGCTTCTGCCCAAAGGCTTCCACTAGCTGGCCTGCAAGGCTTGCCGTTCTCGTCCCACCTGGAGGCATAAGGAGCTGGCATTGGGGCTGGCCGTTCGAGCACGTGGTGCCTGAGACCGCTCGTGCAGTGTGCAGTGATGGACAGGCCCTCTGCGCAAGCCGGGCGGGATCTCTAGGGCGGCTTTGCTGGGCTTGGCGCCTGCCTTCTCTGGGACCCGATTGGCCCCATCTTCCTATCCTGAGTTGGCCCAGCTGCAGAGGGCGCTCAGAGGACGTCCACAAGGCTCTCGCTTGGGTGCGCCATTTCCCTGCAGCCCAAGCAGCGCTTCTGCCTGCACAAAGGCCCTGCTGGACCAGCCCACAGCACACCAGTGGGCTTTGCTGCCTGGGTGGCTGGTTTCCCACTTCCAGCATGGGGAAGCGTTGCAGCAAAACATGGCTGTCTGTTCAAAGGCCTTTTGCACCCCCTCACTGAGTGTCGCTTCAGCCAATCGCTCCGGGACAAAGTCTTGTGAATGGCGTGCCTCACGGATGACACTCTGCCAGGAGGAGGAGTGCCATCACTGGAGGCGTCTGTGGCAGGGAGCGGAGGGGGCGCTTGGGTTTTTAGAGGTGTAAAAGCCACACGCCCCTCTGGGCCACCGGCTGCTTTGCACAGCATGGCTGACACAGACCTCAAATGGGCCTGGCCTACTGCTCTGAGCAGCCCCGCTGTGCCAGGCCTGAAGCCGCCCCATTTGGTCTGTGGTCCTCGAGGATGTGCTTGTGTGCCAGTGATCTTTTCTCCCCCTGTCTCCAAGGCCATGGAGGCCGCCACACCCAGAGGCAGGGCACTTGCTGGCACAGGCTTGGCTCTGGCTAGGGTGGAACGTCCCTTCAGAAGGTGAGGGCGCTCTGGTCAAGAAGAAGGTCTCTCCCCGCCCTCCCTTTCTGAACCTCAAGTGAGCTTGGCTAGTGATCGGAGGGGTGGCGGCGGACGCTGGCCAGGCCAGGCCAGGCTCACTGGCTTGACTCCTGTGGAATGGCCAACGTCTGTCACCTTCTCCTCTCTTGCATGGATGTGGAGGAGGCGCTGGATGTGCCCAGGCAGGCTTTTGCCCCGGGGCTGAGGAAGTGGCCCTCGGGTCCCTTGCGGGTGAAGAGAGGGGCCGCCTCCCGGCTCTGCCGAATGAGCTCGGCGGGGAGGGAGACGGGCCCTTCCCTCTGAGGGTCCCCCCTCCGTCCCCGGCCAGTCAGCAGCTCCCGCTTTGCAGGAGTTAATCATTACGCCCGGGGTTTGTGTGAGCTCTGCCGCGGAGTCCCGCGCCTTCTTTACAAGGGAGGAGGAGGAGGAGGCGGAGGAGTGGCGGCGCTCCGAGACTTTGTCTCCGGCCTGGAACGTTGCGTGCAGCCTCGGGGGGGGGGGTGGAGGGAGGGAGAGGGGGGCTGAGCAGGGGGCTGGAGGCGGGTTTTTGTTTTCCGAAAGCCAAATGAGCTGCTTTGAATTTACGCCGGGGTCTCTCGCTCCCTCTCCGGCATGTGCGTGCAAGTCCTGCTGCTCCGTCCTTGACGCGCTCCGCCATCTTAGCTATTTCTGGCTCTCTTGTTCTGCCACCGCCGCCGCGTCAGCAGCCCCCGTGCGCGGGCTCCCCGCGCCACAGCTGCAGCAAGGCCCCGAATGTGTGTCGGTTTCGCTTAATTCAATTACGCAATTCCGAACAATTAAATGCAATCTTCCGCCTCGTAATCCCGTCAATCCTGCCTGCTCTTTTTCCTCCCACGTTTGATTAGACAGCTGTGCTTTTTTTGGGCGCAGCCGGTGCCAACGGAGGCCCAAAATAGAACGCACGAAATGGACGGTGCACGTCGCTCTGCCTCTACTGTACATCGCTGTCAGGCAGCCAGGAGCGCAGGCGGCGGCGGCGGCGGCGGCGGCGGCGGCCCCTTCCCCTGGCTGCGCACGCGCACCTTTCCCCGCTGGCTCTCCACGCAGCCGTCCCGAAGCCCGTAACCAAGAGGACCACGGCGCTTGTTTTGTTCAAACATGCAGCGGCGGCGGCGGCAGAGAGCAGGGGAATGGCCCGCGCCCGCCATCTGCTACCTGGCCGCCTTCCATGCGCTCAGGAGACCGCGATGTATGGATGAAGTGCCTCTTTCATTCCGTTGCCATGATAACAGTCCTGCTTCAGATTTTAGCAAGGGGTGTGTGGTGTATTAAAGCTTTAGAAAAGGTTATTAGGCTGCTCGAGTAATAAGCTGTTTCGGGGGCCCTTTATGGGGATTGTTCTTGGAAGTTTTACTGTAATGCACAAAGAGAGGGTGGGGGGAGGCGACGCCAGGACCCTTTTGACGGCAGAAACGGTGGCTGCCATTTGCCACATAAGAATAAAGCCGCCCGTCCAGTTAGGGTGGCCTTCATCCTGGCCATCCTCAGCGGTCCAGGTGTAATGGATTCCCTCCAGCGTGAACAGGTTTATGCTCAGTGCCAGGATGGAGCTCAGGGGGGGCCTTGGTGAGTCCAGTGGGACTCCTTGCATGTCAAGGCACGGGCAGGAGCCAAGGGAACGGCACTTCCTGGCCAATACATCGGGCTAACCAGATGGCTTGGGTGTTGATTGGACAATTGGAAAGGGGGCCAGAGGCCAGGGGGGGTCGAGGAAGCACCTTCAACCGGCTAGCCTGACCTTGAGCTAAGGCAAAGGAATGAGCAGTAGAGGGGCAGGTCTGATCCATGGGACACGCTCCAGCAGAAGCTCCTCTGTGCAGGCTTCATGGAGATGAAGTTGCAGCGCTCATTCCTCTCTGTGGGACTTGCGCAGAAGAGCTCTCCAGTGACCCATCTCAATTACTGGGCTGGGCAGATTTTCCAAATCAGGCACTGAAATGCTTTGAGTTGACCCAAAAGCTCAGAGTAAGGCCAGAACTACACTCAAAGACCTCAGAAGAGCTGTTCCGCATCAGACCAAAGGCCTTTCTAGTCCAGCGTTCTGTTCTCACAATGGCCAACCAGATCATAGAATCATAGAATAGCAGAGCTGGAAGGGGCCTACAAGGCCATCGAGTCCAGCCCCCTGCTCAATGCAGGAATCCACCCTAAAGCATCCCTGACAGAGGGTTGTCCAGCTGCCTCTTGAAGGCCTCGAGTGTGGGAGAGTAACCTCCCTAGGTAACTGATTCCATTGTTGTACTGCTCTAACAGTCAGGAAGTTTTTCCTGATGTCCAGCTGGAATCTGGCTTCCTTTAACTTGAGCCCGTTATTCCGTGTCCTGCACTCTGGGAGGATGGAGAAGAGATCCTGGCCCTCCTCTGTGTGATGACCTTTTAAGTATTTGAAGAGTGCTCTCCTGTCTCCCCTCCATCTTCTCTTCTCCAGGCTAAACATGCCCAGTTCTTTCAGTCTCTCTTCATAGGGCTTTGTTTCCAGACCCCTGATCATCCTGGTTGCCCTCCTCTGAACACGCTCCAGCTTGTCTGCGTCCTTCTTGAATTGTGGAGCCCAGAACTGGACGCAATACTCTAGATGAGGCCTAACCAGGGCCGATTAGAGAGGAACCAGTACCTCACGTGATGCCCCCATGGGAAGCCCACAAGCAGGACATGAGCGCAACCACACCCTCCCGGTCACGTTCCCCAGCAGTCGGCATGCCGAGGCATGCCCTGCCTCTAATACTGGTGGCAGCATAGAGCCGCCATGACTAGTAGCCACTGAGAGCCGCCTTCTCCGTGCATTTCGCTAATCCCCTTTTAAAGCCAGTGGTGTTGGTGGCCATCACTACATCTTGTGGTAGCAAATTCCATAGTTTGATTATACTCAGTGAGAAGACGTCCGTCCGGAACCTCACACCGTTCAGCTTCATTGGATGACCGGGGTTCTAGTATTACATCCTCCAATTCACTTTGTCCCTGCCATGCACAATTTTATGTACCTTCTGTTATGTCCCGTCCCCCACCCGTCTTTCCTCTTAAGCTAAAAGCCCCAAACATTGTAACTTTTCTTCATAGTAGAGTTGATAATGTTGGTTGTCCCTTTCTTCACTTCTTCCAGCTCTACAGTATTATTTTTGCTGACCAAAGGTGTACACAGTATTCCAAGGGTGGTCGCACCACGCATTTCTATAAAGGCTTTATGATATTGGATTTTCATTTTTGATTCCTTTCCTAATGCTCCCCAACATAGAATTTACCTCTTTCACAGTTGTCACGCTGAGTTGAATTTTTTTTATTAAGATCATAGAATCATAGAATAGCAGAGTTGGAAGGGGCCTACAAGGCCGTCGAGTCCAACCCCCTGCTCAATGCAGGAATCCACCCTAAAGCATCCCTGACAGAGGGTTGTCCAGCTGCCTCTTGAAGGCCTCTAGGGTGGGAGAGCCCACAACCTCCCTAGGTCACTGATTCCATTGTCGTACTGCTCTAACAGACAGGAAGTTTTTCCTGATGTCCAGTTGGAATCGGGCTTCCTGTAACTTGAGCCCGTTATTCCGTGTCCTGCACTCTGAGAGGATCGAGAAGAGATCCTGGCCCTCCTCTGTGTGACAACCTTTTAAGTATTTGAAGAGTGCTATCATGTCTCCCCTCAATCTTCTCTTCTCCAGGCTAAACATGCCCAGTTCTTTCAGTCTCTCTTCATAGGGCTTTGTTTCCAGACCCCTGATCATCCTGGTTGCCCTCCTCTGAACACGCTCCAGCTTGTCTGCGTCCTTCTTGAATTGTGGAGCCCAGAACGACACAATACTCTAGATGAGGCCTAACCAGGGCCGAATAGAGAGGAACCAGTACCTCACGTGATTTGGAAGCTATACTTCTGTTAATGCAGCCCAAAATAGCATTTGCCTTTCTTGCAGCCATATCGCACTGTTGGCTCATATTCAGCTTGTGATCTACAACAATTCCAAGATCCTTCTCGTTTATAGTATTGCTGAGCCAAGTATCCCCCATCTTGTAACTGTGCGTTTCCTAAATGTAGAACTTGGCATTTCTCCCTATTAAATTTCCTCCTGTTGTTTCCAGCCCAGCACTCCAGCCTATCAAGATCACTTTGAAGTTTGTTTCTGTCTTCCAGGATATTAGCTATCCCACCCAATTTTGTGTCATTTGCAAATTTGATAAGCATTCCCTGCACCTCCTTGTCCAAATCATTAATAAAAATGTTGAAGAGCACTGGGCCCAGGACAGCCCTGCGGTACCCCACTCGTTGCCTCTCCCCAGTTTGAGAAGGTTCCATTGAACCTTCCATAAGAAGAATTCCTCTTATCCATGAATTCTAAGTTTGCTCAGGTGTCTTTGGTAAGAGATTTAGTCCAAAGCCTTTTCGAAGTCCGAGCAAACAGTGTCTGCCAGATCATCTCTACACGTTTCTCGACACTCTCAAAGATGTCTAAAAGGTTAGTGAGACAGGACTTAACTTTGGCAGAAGTCATGTTGATTCTTCTTTAGCAGGATCTATCTTTCAATATGCTTGATCATTTTATCTTTAATAATGCTTTCCAACAATTTACCTGAAACAGACATTAAGCTGCCTTACCAGTAATTTCCAGAATCCCCCCAGATCCCTTTTTAAATATTGGTGTTACATTGGGCCTTTCCAATCCTTTGGCACATACACTGATCTTAGAGGCATGTTAGATATTTTTGTTAGAAAATCAGCAATTTCACACATGATTTCTCTAAGAACTCTAGATCTGGGTCTGCTGATTTGTTTGTTTTCGATTTGTCATCCCTTCATCCCTTGTCACCACTATTTGCCTCAGGTCCTCAGACTCCCTTCCTGAAATGTCAGTTCTTTCCTGCAGTGAAGAGAGATGCAAGTAATTGCTCTGGAAACACGCCTTCCTCATCCTGGGTTGTTGTTTCTTTCATGTGAATAGTGGGGAACTTTCAGGGGACAATTCCCTTGTCCGCTGTAGCATTCCTCAAGAAACATTGGTTCGGAGCATAATACCCTGTCCTTGCCATGTAACGTGGTAGATCTGGCCTAAGGAAGCAAATGACGTGATCCAGAAGCCCAGAAGGAGAGGAAACATTGAAAGCAGTGGCCAGATTTGATTTGTCAGCAGGGCAAAAGCAGCACCAAAGAATGCTGAGGACCTGGGGCTTGAAGCTGTGTAACGGCCTTACTGAAGTCCACTGCTTTCTCTCGGTATCGTTCATAGCGGCCAATGAGAAGCAGGCAGTGAGATGGGTGATCTGGCCTGGCCAGAAGGAATTGGGCTTGCTGGATTCCACCATCACCACCACCCCCGCCTGCCAGGCCAGTGTCGTTTTCATATCATAGAATCATAGAATAGCAGAGTTGGAAGGGGCCTACAAGGCCATCGAGTCCAACCCCCTGCTCAATGCAGGAATCCACCCTAAAGCATCCCTGACAGAGGGTTGTCCAGCTGCCTCTTGAAGGCCTCTAGTGTGGGAGAGCCCACAACCTCCCTAGGTCACTGGTTCCATTGTCGTACTGCTCTAACAGTCAGGAAGTTTTTCCTGATGTCCAGCCGGAATCTGGCTTCCTTTAACTTGAGCCCATTATTCCGTGTCCTGCACTCTGGGAGGATGGAGAAGAGGTCCTGGCCCTCCTCTGTGTGACAAGTCTTTGAAGAGTGCTATCATGTCTCCCCTCCATCTGCTCTTCTCCAGGCTAAACATGCCCAGTTCTTTCAGTCTCTCCTCATAGGGCTTTGTTTCCAGACCCCTGATCATCCTGGTTGCCCTCCTCTGAACACGCTCCAGCTTGTCTGCGTCCTTCTTGAATTGTGGAGCCCAGAACTGGATGCAATACTCTAGATGAGGCCTAACCAGGGCCGAATAGAGCTTGGAGTGGAACATCTGACTAGGTTCTTAGTTCAGGAATTGCCTCAGAATGGTTAGCAGCCAGGTCTGCCCAATGGCTTGTTCCAGGCATTGCTGAAACTGTTGCATTACCACTGTGAGACCTGTGAGCTCTTGGGCCCGTGTGGGGAAATGTACTCTTTGAAAAGGGACTTGCCCACTTCAGCTCGCAGCCAGTGGATGCTGGGCCTTGGTGTAGGGATGTGGAAGGACTCTCTGGCCTTGATTGGGGAAGGGGCGGGGGGGTGGAGGGGTGGAATCACAGACCGCAACTGGCTTGTCTTGCTCAATCCCCAGAGCAGCATCCCCAGGAGCAGAACTGAGGGAGGCCCGGGCCCTGCGGGAGCCACGGCCAGCCCGGTTCAGTGGACCCAAGGCAGGGTCAGGTGCCCCCCCCCCCCGTGAAGAATCATAGAATCATAGAATAGCAGAGTCGGAAAGGGCCCACAAGGCCATTGAGTCCAACCCTCTGCTCAATGCAGGAATCCACTGAGGATTGCACCCTAAGATAGACAGAATGCTCCCTCCTTATGGGAAATACCTTAGGTACACAGGGAAAGGGAAAGGCTGGAGCAAATGTGGACACTCCATCTTCAGATAAAATGATCTAAAGTAAAAGGTGTAGGAAATCCCTCTTCCTCAGCCCAATGACAATATCATAGAATCATAGAACAGCAGAGTTGGAAGGGGCCTACAAGGCCATCGAGTCCAACCCCCTGCTCAATGCAGGAATCCACCCTAAAGCATCCCTGACAGATGCTTGTCCAGCTGCCTCTTGAATGCCTCTAGTGTGGGAGAGCCCACAACCTCCCTAGGTAACTGATTCCACCATCACACTGCTCTAACAGTCAGGAAGTTTTTCCTGACGTCCAGCTGGAATCTGGCTTCCTTTAACTTGAGCCCGTTATTCCGTGTCCTGCACTCTGGGAGGATGGAGAAGAGCTTCCTCCCGTTCCTTCCATCAGCCCCAACGTGTCGAGCAGGCCTCCCGGATGCGTAAGAAAGCCAGCATCTTCAGGAGCGCCCGCGCCAGAGGGGCATTCGTTCATTCACACACCGACTTTGTTCGTTGTATAGCTTCGACAGCTTCAAAAGGGGCCAGACGAATCCAAGGAGGGGGATCTCTGCCAGTGGCTTCCAGTGCTGGTGGCTGTACGCTGCCTCCAGTCTCAGTGGGGGTTTGGGCCCCTGTGGGCCAATTGCTGGGCAACACGAGCGGAGGATGCTGTTGCCTTTGCGCCTGGCTTGAGGTGTCTATTGGCCACTGTGGGAACAGGATGCCGGACTAGATGGGCCTCTGGCCTGACCCAGCACGGCTCTTCTGCTTACGTTCCCACATTTGTATCCTGCCTTCCAGTCAAGTGGTGCACAAGGCGACCGAGAACTGCAGTACAGATACAATAAAATATAATCAAATCCAATAAAACACAAAGTACAAACATAAAAAGAAAGCTGGTAGAACAATAATAAAAGAAGAATCCCAAGGAAGGAACAAGAAGCAGCCCAAGTGGAAGAACCCGCCAGGGTCGCCAACAGCCAAAAGCAGGCCGGTGGCCCCAACGGGCTCTTCCAGCTGAAGGCCCTCCTGCCATTCCCCCGGCGGCGGCGGCTGCGGCGGCGGCTGTGGGGAGAGCCAGAAGTCCCCTGGGCCGAGGAAGTACACCTGGCCTGAGCGTGAAGCCGCCTCGTGTTCTCACTGGGGACTTCCCTTGCACCCGCGCTCATCACAGCCGGGCCCTTATGCAGCTTCCAGTGACTAGAGTGGGACTTGATCCTACTCCATGTCCAGCACCTGTGCAAAAGGCTGAAAAAACAAAATGCCGTTGCAGGCTGGCTTTATTTCTAGTTTGACGTCTAGTGGCGTTTTCTGTTCCTAAATGACTTGGAATGCCATGGGAGGGAGCCAACCCCGTCCTCTAATTTGTTTCCGTTCTCGGTGATCCGGCTTCCTTGCCCTGCTCAGCATGCCTCTGAAGAGCAGGACTTCCACGGATCTTTGCTGGGGAGAAGCTTGTGGGATTACAACACGGCCTGGTTTTATTTTTGTAGCTGTTTGAGCCCCCGGATTACCAGCCTGCTGCTGTTCTCTGCTGCAGCGTGCCAGAATCCGAGTAGCGGAAAGCGCATCTCTGTCTTTCTGCACATTTGAAGGCTGGCAGGTCAAACGTTGCTCCACAAACCGGACTCTGGATGCATCCAGCCCTTGCAGCCGTGTCCGCTGCCCGCCTCCCCTGGTCCCACTACAGGGGGGCAGTTCTTCTGGAGCCGTTGTGCTGGTTTGCATTTTGACATTGCGCTTGATTTCATGTTGCTCGTCACCTTGGGTGTCCTTGGGTGGGAAAGCAGGAAATAAATGGGCTAAAATAAATACGAATTAGTAAATGTTATCCCTCGGCCTGCAAGAAGAGTGCAGGAAGTCACTTCCTGGGTACGTTCTGATGGTGAGACGAATCTCTAGCCCAGGGCCGGGGAAGCTGTGGCTCTCCAGATGCTGGTCGACTACTACTCCCATCATCCCTGACATTGGCCATGCTGGCTGGGATTGATGGGAGTTGGAGTCCAACAACATTTGGAGGGCCACACCTTCCCTAGCCCTGCTGTATCCCAGTAAGAGGTGATCCTAGCCTGGCTGCTTAGCTTGGATGACCCTATGAAAAGGAGGACAGGGCTCCTGTATCTTTAACAGTTGCATAGAAAAGGGAATTTCAGCAGGTGTCATTTGTATATATGGAGAACCTGGTGAAATCCCCTCTTCATCACTAACAGTTAAAGTTGTTAGTTTTACCCTACCCTGTGCCTGCTTACCCTACCCTGTGTCTGTTGGCATTCTCTTCCCCTCCTTATTGTTTTACTATGATTTTATTAGATTGTAAGCCTATGCGGCAGGGCCTTGCTATTTACTGTTTTACTCTGTACAGCACCATGTACATTGATGGTGCTATATAAATAAATAAATAATAATAATAATAATAATAAAGGTGCAGGAGCTATACTAGAGGGACCAGATTTAAAAGAGGGCAGGGCACCTGCAACTTTAATGGTTGTGATGAAGAGGGAATTTCACCAGGTTCCCCATATATACACATGACACCTGGTGAAATTACCCTTTTCTATACAACTGTTAAGATACAGGAGCCCAGTCTTCCTTTCCACATGGTCACGCTAGCTTAGCCAGCATTGGACTGAAAACATGGTCCGGGCCTCCCCTGAATTACCCGGCAAAGACATTGAACCATTGTTTACCTTCCATAGGAAATATCACCACACAGATGATGTAGCAAAGCCCCTTGAAGGCTTACATCAGCTATAAAAAGAAAGCGAGAACACTGATTGACTACATACAAACGCTGTTACAACTGTTGTAAAGCGGTGCATTGGTCTGTCCCTGAAAGGAGGAACTTGCCTCACGCAACACACAATGAGACCTTTTTTATAGAAGGTTTCTTTCTTTCTTTGCCATTAAATGTTTGCCCTGCCCTCTGTAAACAGAAATGGGCTTAACATTGATGGCTATGTCACTGTAGATCTTTCAGAATTGGAAAAGAATAAGGAACACCTCCCCCAATGCTGCCTTGCCTGAATGTAAGCAAAAGATTATGGCATCTTCTCCCACTGAAGGAGGGTAGGATACGTACGTGTGTGTGTGTGTGTGTGTGTGTGTGTGTGTGTGTGTGTGTGTGTGTGTAAAAAGCTGCAGTCCTCTGGCTCTTCAGTACTACTGTCCTGACCGGGCTCTTCTTCGTCATTGTTCACCTTCTCCTTTCACACAAAATCTTTCCATCAAAATCTGGGTCATCTCGGTAGCTTAGTACTGAATATTCCTTTGAAGGTTGTCTTCACTGGTCTCTGCTTGCTCCAGGCACATGATGGGTCCAAGTCCTGTTGGTATCATCAGCTGTTCATTCTCCTCTTCTTCGTGGCTCCTTGATGGCGCCATGTAATTTTTGTTTGATTCAAAGGTCTTCCGTTCTGTTTCTTTGACCAGGAGTTCCTTTGATAGAATCCATACAAAGAGTATCTTCTGAAGGCTCCCCTGATTAACATCTGAAAGCCATACTTTTACAGGCTGGGCGTGTCAGGCAAGGTTATTGCCATTCGATTAATCCCCTCCTTTAACTGGCCCAAGCGAGGGAGACTTGAGTTGGAAGTTACAGGCCATAAACTGAATGATCAAGGAGCATTAGCTTGCCTGAAAAACCTGAAAGACAGCCTCCTTCCATAGGAGCCTGCCCGGGCTCAAGTTAAAGGAAGCCAGATTCCAGCTGGACATCAGGCAAAACTTCCTGACTGTTAGAGCAGTACGGCAGTAGAATCAGTTCCCTAGGGAGGTTGTGGGATCTCCCACACTGGAGGCCTTCAAGAGGCAGCTGGACAACCATCTGTCAGGGATGCTTTAGGGTGGATTCCTGCATTGAGCAGGGGGTTGGACTCCATGGCCTTGTAGGCTCCTTCCAACTCTGCTATTCTATGATTCTATGATTTTAAGGTCTTTGGGGAGGCCCATCTCTCTGAGCTTCCACCTTCAGAAGCATGTCTGGTGGCAATGCAGTCCTTCTCAGTGGCTGCTCACACTGGAAGACACGCACACACGCACCCTGCCCAGGGAAGCCAGGAGGGCTCCCTCTCTGCTGCCCTTCAGCGTGTCAGTTGGTCTGCTAGGTTGGGTGCTGTTTTTATTCTGTAATTTTTGGAGTTCTGATAGGTGTTTTAATGTATTTTGTTTTATTTGTTTAATTATTGTTTTTGCGGGTTTTTAAAAATGCTTTAAGATTATTAGCCACCTTGAGTGCCGTTTTCTTGGCCTTAAACATCCATTAGAAGATCTCTGCTGAATTATGGCGCTGTTCAGATGGAGCTCTTTGAAGAGGGTTGCCAGGGCCAGTGGTGAAGTGATGCAGCCATCTTGAACAGTCCATTTGAGTCTCATTGAGGGCAGCAGACTGTCAAGCAAATAGTGTAGACTCGTATTGGGGCACACTCCACTGGGAAGCCCTCCTGTGCAAGCCCCATTGTAATTAATGGGAACTGTGTGAAGGAGACCTTCCCGGGGGATTGTGCCCCCTGCTGATGAATGGAAGAGGGCTCCATTTGGGTTCCCCGCCTCTGGACCGATGCTGCCTCCACCTGAGTGAAGAGAACCCTCCCGCCCTCCCTCTTTCCAGCCAGCCTGCACTCTCCAGCTGTTCTGGTGTTATGAGGAGTCCTCCGTAGCAATGGAATTTCTTTTCCAGCTCCATCTGATGGCAGAGGAACCGAGCTTGCTTGGCTTGCAGTCAGGAACTGAGGTCACACGTTGGCCCTGGCTCAGCACAGCCCTTCCACAGAGGCCGCGCTGCCTTTGCCTCACCTTTCCCTCTGCTGCCTGTAGCCTGACCCCCCCTCCCCACCAGGCTCCCGCATGTGGGCATGTTTAGCCTGGAGAAGAGAAGATCGAGGGGAAACATGATAGCACACTTCAAATACTTAAAAGGCTGTCACACAGAGGAGGGCCAGGATCTCTTCTCCATCCTCCCAGAGTGCAGGACACGGAATAACAGGCTCACGTTAAAGGAAGCCAGATTCCAGCTGGACATCAGGAAAAACTTCCTGACTGTTAGACTGTTAGAGCAGTACAGCAATGGAATCAGTGACCTAGGGAGGTTGTGGGCTCTCCCCCACTAGAGGCCTTCAAGAGGCAGCTGGACAACCCTCTGTCAGGGATGCTTTAGGGTGGATTCCTGCAATGAGCTGGGGGTTGGACTCGATGGCCTTGTAGGCCCCTTCCGACTCTGCTATTCTATGATCCCACTGGTAGTGCGCACTGGGAGGCCCCCTCCTGCTGCCATTTTTCATGGGCCCCGTTGCAGCTGGCCGTTCGGCATCTTGTAGGCCCCGTTGCAGTTCTAACGGTCCTTGGACCTACCCCAGCCTGTTGCCCCCCCCAGATACAGTCCCACACATCTGGAGGGCACCAGGTTGGGGAAGGCTGTCCTAGAAAGCTGCCGTGGTGTATGGAAACCATCAGAGAATGGCTAAAGGTCCACCTAGTTCTGCAACTGCCTCGGACTTTGATCAGAGAGACATCCCAGTTCCCACTCAGGGCAATCTCAATCCCCTCGTGTTTGTGCACAGGAGCCGTCGGAATCCGAACATGCAGGCTGTGCTTCTGGCTGATAAATCCGGGCAGGCCTCTCTCCCGCGGACTCACCCACGGCGGGGTGGGTCACTCGTGGCCCTCCAGAGATTTTGGCCGACACCTCCTGTACCTGTGTGCAGCGTTGTGCCGCTGCGGCTCCAAAACCTCTTCGGGAGAAGGCCGCTTGGCGGTAGAGAAGTGGCGCCTTTGACCCCCACGCCACTTTCCCCCTGACACTCCCTCCTCCAAGCCACGGCCTTTCTGCAAGTTTCCAGGCCAACGTGGACCTGCAGGGATTCGTGTGATGGGGCAGGGAGCTTCAGGAGAGGAGCAGGGCTGGGGCAGGCAGAGGGGTCAGCGCAAGTGCAGCTCCGCAGCTCCCCTGCAGCACACGGCTGCCTCTCCGGGATGCTTCCGAGAAGAGGAGCAGCCCCCTTGCCTGCAGCTCTGGTGTGTCGTGTGTGGCATTGGGCCCCTGATGTCTGTGCCTCCCCCTTCACACCTGTCGATGTGGCACAGCTGCCGGGACGACGGTGCAAGCCACGCTGGATTTTGCAGCAGGGTGGGGTTTGCACCTGAGTTCTCGGCCGCTCAGGCAGTGGGGCCGTCATTATTATTATTATTATTATTATATTTATGTACCACCCCATAGCCGAAGCTCTCTGGGCGGTTTGTTGGTGGAGACCTCTGGCCCACGCTTCCTCCTCTGGCTCTTCCTCCACCTGGACCTGCTCCTTGGGTTCCTCTTGGACGTCTGCCTGTTTGTCTGAGATACGGGACCTCCTTGCCTGTTTGCACAGAGAGGTGGAATATTTCTTTTTCACGTATTATTTTAGAGATTTATAAGCCACCATTTAGGATAAGCCCTACATTTAGGCAGAGTATAACAAAATCTAAAACCATAAAACACTAATAAGCAACAGTGGTAAGATCGAAATCAAGAAATCCACATAGCACCATAGAAACATATCATAGAATCATAGAATAGCAGAGTTGGAAGGGGCCTACAAGGCCATCGAGTCCAACCCCCTGCTCAATGCAGGAATCCACCCTAAAGCATCCCTGACAGATGGTTATTGGGGATGCCTGCTCTAAAGGCACCCCCTGCCTCACCAGGACAGTGTGGGGCACAAACCACCCTAAAGCATCCCTGACGGAGGGTTGTCCAGCTGCCTCTTGAAGGCCTGTAGTGTGGGAGAGCCCACAACCTCCCTAGGGAACTGATTCCATAACATATACACAGTGGCCCCAGTAGAGTCCTAACTCAGTTATAGGCCCATGTAAACCGTTCTAGGGCCTGCTTGAAGGCCTGTATGGATGGGGACTGGTGGTCATCGATTGGAACAAAGTTCCACAAGCAGGAGGCCAGCAGCAAAAAGGCCCTGTACCTCCTGCCTGCCTCATTTCTCTTACAGGCTGATCTCTACTTGAAGGCAGCCCTTCAAGTAATCTGGACCCAAACCATTTTAAGTCTTTAAAAGCCAATACTAGCACTTAAAATTGGACCCAGAAAGGGACTGGTAATCAGTTCAACTGGTGCAATGCAATGAAGATTGAGGGGAGACCTGATAGCACTCTTCAAATACTTAAAAGGTTGTCACACAGAGGGGGGCCAGGATCTCTTTTTAATCCTTCCAGAGTGCAGGACATGGAATAACGGGCTCAAGTTAGAGGAAGACAGATTCCAGCTGGACATCAGGAAAAACTTCCTGCCTGTTAGAGCAGTACGACAATGGAATCAGTTCCCTAGGGAGGTGGTGGGCTCTCCCACACTAGAGGCCTTCAAGAGGCAGCTGGACAACCCTCTGTCAGGGATGCTTTAGGGGGGATTCCTGCCTTGAGCAGGGGCTTGGACTCGATGGCCTTGTAGGCCCCTTCCAACTCTGCTGTTCTATGATTCTATGATTCAGGTGTCGCATTATCTGGCTGCCTGGAGCTTTCTAATACTTGAGGGGTCACATTTTGAACCAGCTGAAGTTTCTGAAATGTCTTGAAAGGCAGCTCCACATAGAACATGTTGTTGTTGCTGCTGCTGTTGCTGTTATTATTGCATTTTTATCCTACACTTTGGTCCCAAAGGCTCTCAAGGCAGCTTACAAATGTAATTCATTAAGGCAGCCCCTGCCCCCCCCCCTCAGGCTTACAATCTAAGAAACATGACACAAAAGGAGAAGGGGATTGGGAGAGAGGTGGGGTGGGGGGAGAAGCCAGTCCAAACCTGGTGGCACAAGAGCCCGGGCCCACGGAAGCAAGGTCTCTCTTCGCCACGTAGGGTTGCAGCTGGCCTAAACCCAAGCTGCACTCGTGGCCACGTGGAGTATTTGCCCCCCCACACACACTGCATATTTGTCTCCTCAGGATGACTGCAACACTGCCTACAACCAGTTGCAAGCACCAGTCCTAGGCAAGGTACCTCCATCCAGTCCGGATTAAACTGCAGCTTGCTCGCCATCATCCACCCCCAAATTCCCTCCAGACGCTGCTCCCAGAGTTCTGTAGCCCCCCTCGTGGGGCTGGGTAGGAAGAAACAAAAGGCAGAGCTGAGTGCCATCGGCAAATTGATAACACCTCAGCTCAGATCTCCAAACGACTCCCCTCCCCATGTTCATGTAGATATTGAAAAGTACAGGGGACAAGACAGACCCTTGTGCCACCCCATAAGCCTTTGCCTATGGGGTGGAGCAGATCCGCCAGCATCGCCTCCTGGGACCAGACCTCCAGGAAGGACCGAAGCGCTTGTAGCGCTGACCTTCCCAAACCCAACCTGGGTGAACGATCCAGAAGAATACTGTGGCCGAAGGTACTGAAAGCTGCTGAGGAGAACCAAAGGGGTGTGTGTGTGTGTGTGTGTGTGTGTGTGCTCCCCTCCACCCCAATCCATTCCCAAGTGTGCTGCCCGCCAGTGTGATCCAGGCTGCTCCCATCCCCAAACTGGGTCTGCGACTTATTTATTTTATTATTATTTATTTATTTATTACATTTTTATACCGCCCAATAGCCGAAGCTCTCTGGGCGGTTCACAAAAATTAAAACCATAATAAAACAACCAACAGGTTAAAAGCACAAATATAAAAAACAGTATAAAAAGCACAACCAGGATAAAAACCACGCAGCAAAATTGATATAAGATTAAAATACAGAGTTAAAACAGTAAAATGTAAATTTAAGTTAAAATTAAGTGTTAAAATACTGAGAGAATAAAAAGGTCTTCAGCTGGTGACGAAAGGAGTACAGTGTAGGCGCCAGGCGGACCTCTCTGGGGAGCTCATTCCACAACCGGGGTGCCACAGCGGAGAAAGCCCTCCTCCTAGTAGCCACCTGCCTCACTTCCTTTGGCAGGGGCTCACAGAGAAGGGCCCCTGTAGATGATCTTAAGGTCTGGGCAGGAATATACAGGAGGAGGCATTCCTTCAAATAACCTGGCCCCAAACCGTTTAGGGCTTTAAATGTCAATACCAGCACTTTGAATTGGGCCCGGACCTGGGCGGGATCTACACTACTGCTTTTAAAGCACTTTAAAGCACTTTGAAAACGTTTTGAAACCTGTATATGCAGTGTGTCCTGGGCCCCAACAGTTGTAAAAACTGTTATAAAGCGCTTTAAAGCAGTAGTGTAGATCCCCCCCTGGACTGGCAGCCAATGAAGTTGTAAAAGGACTGGCGTAATGTGATCTCGCCGGCCAGTCCCTGTTAGTAAACGGGCTGCCCTGTTTTGTACCAGCTGAAGCTTCCGGACCGTTTTCAAAGGCAGCCCCACGTATAACGCATTGCAGTAATCCAAGCGAGAGGTTATCAGAGCATGGATAACTGTAGCTAAGCTATCTCTGTCCAGATAAGGGCGCAGCTGGTATATCAGCCTAAGCTGATAAAAGGTGCTCTTTGCCACTGAGTTCACCTGTGCCTCAAGTGACAGTTCTGGATCCAAGAGCACCCCCAAACTACAGACCCGATCCTTTAGGGGGAGTGCAACCCCGTCCAGGACAGGGCAAACATCACCTCGCCGGACAGATGAACCACCCGCTAACAGTACCTCCGTCTTGTCTGGATTGAGTCTCAGTTTGTTAGCCCTCATCCAGTCCATTACCGTGCCCAGGCAATGGACTGCATTGGAATGGCCGCCTTGTGTGCCATTTTTCTTGGTAGAAAAGCAGGGTACAAATTCATTAAATAAATCACCTAAATGGGATTCACCTGGATGTGGGTTCCTGGTTGTGGCTTGGTTGCCCAAGGTGTCATCTGGCTATGACTTTTGGATCTGTGTTGGGCTCCTTTCTGGAGATAGTAGCTGAGGCCTGCAGCTCTGCTGTTGAGCCCCACCAGCGTGTTCTTTTTAATTGGAGGTGTCCCCCCCCGGTTTGCAAGGGGGCCGATGCAGAATTCGCTTGGCTCCATGCGGAGGGCTTGTGAGTGTCTAAAGGGATGTTCTCCTGCCGTCAGCCTTTGGACTCAGCGGGTCAGCGGATTCATGGGCCCCCTTGCTTGAGGGCCCGCCCTGCCTCTCTGTGGGCTGCCGTCAGAAGGAGCAAGAGCTGGCTTGCCAGGAGGAAGCAGGCAGGAAGGCTCCAGCAGCCGAGCGCCAACGGATCTCCCTTTTGTTCCTGCGTCTTGCAGGAAAAGCCCCGAGAGGTTCCTTGTTGTTTTTCCTCATCCTTTCGCCAGCTGGGGCTGGAACCTGGCGGCAGGGCGCTGGCACAAGCGCTGCTGCGTCGGGCCTCGTCTTCCTGGGAAGGGGAGTTCCGGATTAATTGGTTGTTGCTCTGGATGGCAGAGATTAGGGTCTTAATGCATCGGTGAATTTTCGTCTTGGTCGGCAAGCCTGGTCTTTTGTGGTAGAGGAGGGGCTTAAGCCACTGACTTCTCCTGTAGCCAGGTGGAGCGGTCAGGGCCCTCGTCCGCCTCCATCGTTTGGAGAAATTAACTCTGGCAGTATGCTGGACGCGTCGGGGGGTGGGGGGGTGGGCCCCTGTGCCTGTGGGCAGTGCCCTCTAAATGACCTGAAGGGCAGAACCCAGACGTGCCCAGATGGGGTCAAAGCACTCTGGGTCTCTCCTCATGAACGGCAAGCCGTCCAGCCCTTGAAGTGAGTTCAGGGGATTGAGAAGCCCTTTCTCTGTCCGCCTGTCCATGGGAGGCCCCATCATAGAATCATAGAATCATAGAATAGCTGAGTTGGAAGGGGCCTACAAGGCCATCAAGTCCAACCCCCTGCTCAAGGCAGGAATCCACCCTAAAGCATCCCTGGCAGAGGGTTGTCCAGCTGCCTCTTGAAGGCCTCTAGTGTGGGAGAGCCCACCACCTCCCTAGGGAACTGATTCCATTGTCGCACTGCTCTAACAGTCAGGAAGTTTTTCCTGATGTCCAGCTGGAATCTGGCTTCCTTTAACTTGAGCCCGTTATTCCATGTCCTGCACTCTGGGAGGATCGAGAAGAGATCCTGGCCCTCCTCTGTGGGACAACCTTTGAAGTCTTTGAAGACTGCTCTCATGTCTCCCCTCCATCTTCTCTTCTCCAGGCTAAACATGCCCAGTTCTTTCAGTCTCTCTTCCTAGGGCTTTGTTTCTAGACCCCTGATCATCCTGGTTGCCCTCCTTTGAACACGCTCCAGCTTGTCTGCGTCCTTCTTGAATTGTGGAGCCCAGAACTGGACGCAATTCTCTAGATGTGGCCTAAACAGGGCCGAATAGAGAGGAACCAGTAGCTCACATGATTTGGAAGCTATACGTCTATTAATGCAGCCCCAAATAGCATTTGCCTTTCTTGCAGCCCTATCGCACTGTTGGCTCGTATTCAGCTTGCGATCTACAACAATTCCAAGATCCTTCTCATTTGTAGTATTGCTGAGCCAAGTATCCCCCACCTTGTAACTGTGCCTTTGGTTTCTATTTCCTAAATGTAGAACTTGGCCTTTATCCCTGTTAAATTTCCTGCTGTTGTTTTCAGCCCAGCACTCCAGCCTATCAAGATCCCTTTGAAGTTTGTTTCTGTCTTCCAGGGTATTAGCTATCCCACCCCATTTTGTGTCATCTGCAAATTTTATAAGCAAATTTTATAAGTGTTCCCTGCATCATCCACACAGGCCATGAGGCCAACGGGCCCCTAATCCAACGGGCTCCAGGGAGACCTGAGCGTTGGAACCTGCCCCCGGCCACAGACGCTCCCATCCCACCTGGGGAGGGCGGGCGCCAACTTCCGATTTGGCCCTGAGGCTCCCCACGGCGCCCGGCAGGCGCTTCCATCCCTGGCCATGTGAAGTGCTGAGGAGGGCACATTCCCTGCTGGGGCGTACGGCCTGCGTTGGTGTTGGCAGTGGGCACCGATTGCCTGGGATGGAGGTGGATCTCATTACCTGCTACATCCTGGACAGATCTGGATTGGAGGCCACTTTAGGGTTGGGGAAAGGAGCCTTTCCCCCCATTGGGCGCCTCCGGCAAAGCTCGCTCGTCCCCAACATGGGCGGCTGGCATTTCTCAAGCGAAGCTCTGCAAACGCTGGCTTCATCTCACCTCCATGGGCAGCGCCAGGCTCCTTCCGCTGCCGCGATGGCACGGTTTCCATAGTAGCAAATGTGGTTTAAAGGTAGGGGGCTGTTTCTAAAAAGTAAAACAGAGGATAAAGACCAGATGACACGGCACAAGCTGAATCAGGGAGGATGCACAGGGGCTGTAAATTTTTAATAGGCTAATTATGGTATTAGTCACAAGCCTCCAGCCCTAGACAGCTGCGAGCGCCTTTCACCGCCTGCATGCATCAGGCAGCGCAGAGCGAGTGAGCACGAGGGGAGGCCCTGCGGAGTAGGGCAGAGCAGGAGAAGGGGGCTCTCTCGTTGCTCGTGATGCGGCCTGGCTGAGGCCAAACGGAGGCTGCGTTCTCCCTGCCCCCGAGCAAGATGGGAGCAAGTGACAGTGGCACAACCCCATTCCCACCCCACCCCTTCTGAGTGCCCACCTCCATCCTCAGGCCTCTCCGAGGCCAGCAATGAGGCCGGAGAGCCGCCCGATCGCAGCTCCTGCTCCCACCGCAGCTGCCAGGCTGCGCCTTCCGCCTTTTGCCTCCTCTCCATCGGCTATTTCGGCCCCTCCGTCGCCTTCTTCTCTCCGGGCTCTGCTGTGCCTCTCCTGGCCACCCACCCTCGTGGCTGCTGGCCCTCCTGCTCCCTCCCTGGAGTGTGTCTTGCGTCCGAGGGCACAGACCCTCTCGCAGACCTCCGAGGGCTGGCTGACGTTGGCCTTGCGAGGTCCTACCAGTTCTAAGCACCGTGGCTGACTCCTCTTTCTTGGGGCATTTTGACTCCACAGCCGAGGGGCGCTTTGCCGTGCCAGAGCCCTCTTGGGCCCTCCCCTGCTGCCTGGCCCACTCTGCAAAGACTCCATTGCAGGCCGTCGGGAGCCTGCCAGGGCACCGCTCGTCCCCCTTGGGAGTGTGTGTTCCCCACCCCCCACCCTCTGCAGGGGCCGCCCGTGTCCAAGGCTTCCTGCCCGCATACCCAGCCTACGCAACGCCTCCCCAAATAGCTCTGTGTGTGTGTGTTTTCCTCGGTGGCCCCTTGGCCGGCTGTTCTGCCCCTGCTGTCTGCTCTTGGCCTAGTGGTACCCTTCTCCCTGTGGGTGATCAGGAGCGCTTTCCCCCGCGTCCCCTAGGGATGACCCGTCTCAAACCCAGCACTTCCCAGCTCCTGTCGGCTTTCACTCAGCCAGGAATCCATTTGAAATCTGCTCTGCCGCCTTCTTGACTTTAAAGAGCCAGCACCCACCATCTGGTTTCACTGTGTGGACACCATTGCTGTTTTGGCACCATCAGGGCAATGGTTCCATCCCGCCCAAATTGCTTTGGGTCCAAACAGTCTCCCTCCTTGGACCAACATGGAACCGGTATTGCAGGCCAAGCCTCAGCGGTGCCTTGTAACGCCCAGGGCAGCCTTCCCCAGCCTGCTCCCTTCCAGATGTATTGGGCCGCAGCTCCCGGCATTCCCAGAAAGATGGGAGTTGCAATCCAGCCCTTCTGGTGAGCTGCACGTTGGGGAAGGCTGCCCTGGGCTAAACCCCTTCCAGGGCAGTGGCTGTCAGCCTCACAGGCTCCTCTGCTGTGGTGTTCCACCATCTCTTGAACCCAACTGAAGATTTCATTCTCCATAACCTGTTGGATGTGATGTGGGCATCTAGTTCAGTCCCCACAGCTCCCATGAGGACGCGTCGTGAGCTCTGTTTACGCATCATTTCATGCCAACGGGTCTCTATGCTCTCTGTCAGGCGATGCCTTTGAGACAGTCCAAAACTCCGCTGGGAGACTCAGTGTGCTCCTTCTTCTTTGCGATTTGAGATTTTGTTAAGTGGGAATTCCGCCTGTACTCTTTATTTGTTCCATTGCTAGGCCAGCCCATAAAGAAACGTTATCTGGGCAGCTTACAGCATCAGACATTTAAAACAGAACTCTAAACACATGATGCAGCATAAAGACTAAAAAGCAGAGAATACTAAAGGTTTTGCAATAAAAATGTTTTGCTGAAAGGTAGGTGTGGGAACTAATTTTCCATGGTACCAAGGGTGTTCTGCTTAGTATGTCCAAAAGTGTGTCCAAAAATCCCAGCAGCCCCCACCTTCCTTCAGCAGCCCAGTTCAATTGGCATAATCTGTACTGGTGGTATTTTGGGGTAACTGGATTGCAAATGTGCAGCATCAGACCTCTGTTAATAAGCAGACTCATCCAGTATCTGAGGCAGGAAGCCTCAGCTGCTGGGGAACATGGGTGGGAGGGTGCTGCTGCACCCATGCTCTGCTTGTGGGTTTTCCGTCAACAGCTGTTCGGCCCCTGTGTGAACAGAATGCTGGACTAGACGGACCCGTGGCCTGATCCAGCCTCAGGGCTCTTCTGATGTTCTGTTCTGACTTATTTCCGCACAGGCCCCGAAGTGGAGTTTTGTGCTTGTCGTGTGGCGGATTCTCTGCCGAGAGCAGTGATCTCCAGTGAGCCTTTCTGGAGCTAAATCACTCTTCAGCTTCCCTTAGTATGGTCTCAACAGACAGCTCTGTCCTGGAAGTAGACTGTCACACACCCACACCCCTCCTTCACAGCACGTTCAGCCAGCATTGTGGGCCCCATAACCCAGGTTTGGACAAGCCACCATGGTGGTGTGTGAACGAGCTTGCTGCCTTCCACCTGCCCGGGGAGGTCACCCAGAATCCTCAGTAGCTCACAGGCTCCAAATGGAGGCAGCCCCTCCAAATCTTAAAAACTGAGAGAAACCTTAAGTGGTTTTCTTTCACATCTCATTTCAGGTGACCAAAGGAGTATCATGTTTTTAGGGTGTCCTCCTGATTGAGGACTACATCTGAGATCTCAGCTAATAAAAGACACACACCTCTCTCCCTCTCTGTCTGTGTCTCTCTCCCTCTGTCTCTCTCTCTGCACGATGCCTTTGAGAGCTTTTCCCTGCCACAGTAGTAGTTCATAGGGCAGGATGAGCCAATAAGTTGGCTTTATATTTATGGAAGGGGCCTTTTGCTCCGGCAGAAGATCCCAGATTCAGTTCCTGGCAGGGTCTCTAGCTAAAAGGATCTCAGGAAGCAGGCAATGGGAAAGTCTGAGATCCCCTTTTCTGCTGACTGGGACCCTGGAGATCCTCTGCCCTTGGGGGACAAAATACCTGGGTCTGATCTAAGGCAGCCTCCTCTGCTGCCGAGGCTTTCAGGGATGCCTGTGGTCATAGAATCATAGAATAGCAGAGTTGGAAGGGGCCTACAAGGCCATCGAGTCCAACCCCCTGCTCAATGCAGGAATCCACCCTAAAGCATCCCTGACAGAGGGTTATCCAGCTGCCTCTTGAAGGCCTCTAGTGTGGGAGAGCCCACCACCTCCCTAGGTCACTGGTTCCATTGTCGTACTGCTCTAACAGTCAGGAAGTTTTTCCTGATGTCCAGCCGGAATCTGGCTTCCTTTAACTTGAGCCCGTTATTCCGTGTCCTGCACTCTGGGAGGATCGAGAAGAGATCCTGGCCCTCCTCTGTGTGACAACCTTTCAAGTATTTGAAGAGTGCTATCATATCTCCCCTCAATCTCCTCTTCTCCAGGCTAAACATGCCCAGTTCTTTCAGTCCCTCTTCATGGGGCTTTGTTTCCAGACCCCTGATCATCCTGGTTGCCCTCCTCTGAACACGCTCCAGCTTGTCTGCGTCCTTCTTGAATTGTGGAGCCCAGAACTGGACGCAATACTCTAGATGAGGCCTAACCAGGGCCGATTAGAGAGGAACCAGTACCTCACGTGATTCGGAAGCATTCTATTAATGCTTTGGGCTGCATTCTATTAATGCAGCCCAAAATTGCATTGGCCTTCCTTGCAGCCATATCGCAGTGTTGGCTCATATTCAGCTTGCGATCTACAACAATTCCAAGATCCTTCTCGTTTGTAGTACTGCTGAGCCAAGTTTCCCTCACCTTGTAACTGTGCCTTTGGTTTCTATTTCCTAGATGTAGAACTTGGCACTTATCCCTATTAAATTTCCTTCTGTTGAATGAAACACATGCCACACCTAGGAATGGCCAGGGGCTGCGTGTCGTATAGACAGTACCAGACAGGTGTGGATTTCCTTGGCTGGAGGAGGGGGAGGGTCACTCAGCTGGGGGCGTCTGCTGTTGAAGCTCTGAGAGTTGGCGTCTGTCTGTTTTGAAAGAGCTGTTCTAGAAGGGGAAGCAGGTGACCAAAGCCGGCTCCATGTGTGTTTCAGGCCCAGGCCGCCGGTTCTCCGCACACCTCCCCCACGCATGGGACCAGCCGCCCGATGCCCATGCCGGTCAGATCCACATCTGCTGGCTCCACCCCAACTCACGTGCCCCAAGATTCGCTGGCTGGCGTTGGTGGAGATGTTCAGGAAGCGTTTGCACAAGGTGAGCATATCATGAATCCGTGGCACAACAGCAGTGTGACTCTCTCTGTGTGTGTGTGTGTGTGTGTGTGTGACCTATGGGGAGAGGAGGAGATGAAATCTCTCTGGATGTTGCTTGTGATTCAGCAGCCCCTGGTTACACACATCCTGATTACATCCAGAGCAGGCTGCCTACGTCTATGCTGCCTACGTAGGGCTGCCTTTAAAAACGGGCTAGGGCCGATGCAGAATGCAACAGCTGGGACAGGAGCTGGGCGCTGGAAGCGCGTCAGACCTGTTCTGCACCAGTTTTGCTCGTCTTAAGGTATTGTTCTGGACCTCTAAAGCCAACAGTTTGGGTCCAGGTTCTGTGAAGGGCCGCCTGCACTCATTTGACCCTGGCAGAGGTCAGTCAGGGTGGTGGGTCCCGGAGACAGAACCCTCTCAGGAGGTGGCATTTCCTCCTGCAGCAGGAACACGGGGCGTCCGGGGCGGATGGAGACCACTGATTGGCCACCGGAAGCCGGGCAGTGGGGGCAGGCCCGATGCCCCAAATGGCCGCTGGGAAGCCCACGCAGCCTCTGCAGTGAGGATTACCTGTTGCCGCCTCGCAGCAGCGAAGCCTCGAGGTTTAGTGGCAAAGCAGAGCCATGGAGGCAATCTTCTGGACAACCTTTTCACATCTGTTTGACCTGGGAGCAATAGAAGCCTTTGCCTGTTTTCAGCATCACTCTGGGCAATTCCTTGATTCTTTGTACAGTGAGGGTTTAAAGTTGGGGATATATTTTTTTTAAGTGTGCTTCCACACGGCAGTGTTTCATTCCACTGTAGCAGCATAGAAGCCAAAGGAGAGATTCCTTGGTCTCCATAGACCAGCCAATACGAATCCGAACTCCACTCTCTGATCAGGCTGAGCCATGTGGTCGCTTATGACCAAAGGCATTTGCCATAACAAGCTCTGCCCGTTGGCCGGCCGGCAATCTGCTACCAGGGGAAGGGCCGATTTTCCCGCTTTGATTACCTTCCTTATGGAAAGCTAGGAGAGGTATCAGATGACCATCAAATGTGCCTTCATGGGTCAAGATGGATAGGAGCTCTCCTCAGCCATTCAAGCACTTGGATCAAGCTGAACTCTCCAGGGGCGCTGAGTTTTGTTCTGTGTTAAAAAGACAGCAACAGTGAGTCTGATCTCTTGCAGGGCTCATAGAATCATAGAATAGTAAAGTTGGAAGGGGCCTATAAGGCCATTGAGTCCCACCCCCTGCTCCTGCACGGCTGTCAGCCAGGCAATGAACGTGGCACAGCCTTGGGGACTCCGGTGCCATGTCACGATGCCATTACTGGAGAGTAGAATGGGATTCTGCACATGGCCTCTTCAAGAGCTGCTGCTGTTTGCCCCACTACAGACCTTCATTCCCAAGTTGGGTGGTTTAAACCCGTTGGGCTCTCTCAGAGCTCATCCCGAAGGGAGCTGCTCCAAACCTCATCACGGCCCGCACCAGCCTTCTTAGCCTAGAAGTCCATCTCCAGGATTGGGTGGCAGAGGAGACTTAGGCCACAGCTAGACCGAAGGTGCATCCTGGGATCATCCAGGGTTCGCCCCTGCCTGAGCACTGGATCCCCTGTGTGTCACCTAGATGAACAGGTTCGACCCCTGGACGATCCAGGGATAAACCTTAGGTCTAGCTAAGGCCTTAGTGGACAAACTCAGTATGTGAGGGCAATGCACGAGGGCTGGCCTTGGGGCCCCAGAATGAGGCTCAGCTGAGAGCTGATCCCACCATCGGAAAGGAATGGAACCAGTGACCCATGGAAGTGGTGGGCTCTCCCACACTGGAGGCCTTCAAGAGGCAGCTGGACAACCCTCTGTCAGGGAGGCTTTAGGGTGGATTCCTGCATTGAGCAGGGGGCTGGACTCGATGGCCTTGGAGGCCCCTTCCAGCTCTGCTATTCTATGATTCTGAGGGCATGATATGCTCGTGGTCATCACAAGCTCCGGAAGCCTGTGGTCGGTCTCCTCGCAAGCCGAGGGGATTACTGTGGACCCCTCTTGCTATCAGGCAAAGTCCCAGGCAATGATGCCCAAGCCTGCCTCCCCTCCTCCCCAGCATGCTGGAGGCTGGAAATACCTGTGGAGAGTAGAAGGGAAACAAACTAAAGAAGAGCCCGGAGGCCGGCTCAGGCCCAGGTCCATCTAGTCCAGCACTCGGTTCACACAGTGGCCAAACAGCTTTTGACCAGGGACCCACAAGCAGGACATGGGTGGGTCCTGCTTGTGGGTTCCTGGTCAACAGGAACCCACAACTCTGTGGGGAACGCTCAACACTGCTCCCCAGTTGACCCCACTGCCTCACTCAAGGTCCAGGCAGACACGAAAGACACAGGTAGAGAACATCCTTGACATGGCAGGTATTGAACCCTCGCCATACACCCCAGAGAAAAGGGTTGGCACAAGTAAGATGCGAGAAGGGCCTTGCGGTTCTAATTAGCAAGGACACCTGACATTAAGCTGACAGAAACCTCCTTGGTCCCCTTTAAATGGTCTTCCTTGGGAAGAAGCATGCATGGAACATCTCCATCAAGGTGACTGAAGGCATCTGGAGTGGATGCTCACGCCGTAGAGGGGAGGGAGACCCAAGTGGCCTCTTGGAGGTGGTCTCCTCTAGAGGAAATTGGATGGTCAGAGAACATGTTTACTCAGTGGTCCTTGTGTTCTGGGCTGCTGCCGCTTTGGGGCCTACAACTCTGTAGAGCGTCCAGGTATGGCCCATCGCTCAGACGCCCCACCTTAAGGACGTTCCTACATTGCATATCCCAGGTATAAAGACTGTCCTCTGGGCCCCTGGGGACATTTTTCTCCCCATCAGTGCCTGTTCTTCTAGGTGTCCAGAGGGCAGCCCAGTTGTAAGTGCTTTGGCTGGAGCACCCTCAGAGGCAGAGATGGGGTAACGGAGCCAAAATCTACAGAGACGTTTTCTCCATAGTTAACCATTTTCTCTTTAAGCTGGTTGATAAGTTTGTAATTAACTTATATATTCGTGTTGTTAACGGTCAGCAAGGAAGGTGAGAGTTCTCCTGCTCTTCTAGCTTAGTGGTGGGAGGGTGGGGAGTTCCTCCCTCCCCCTGGTAAAATGGGAACCCCGGAACCTCTCAGCACCGGGAGGAACAGGAGTTTAGGATGAGAAACTCCTCCCCCTTCTCTTCGTGGGAACCAGGAGCACTTTGAACCCTTCATGCCACCCAGCTTTCGCTGGATCTCGCAGGAGGAGCGATTTAGAAACAACCGGGGCTCAGACTTGGACGCTGAGAAGGGCTGCCCATTCCTGCATCCCAGGGGGGATTCTCCTGTGCTGAGCCCCCGTCCGTTCGTCCGCCTCTCACTCGGCGTCACGAGGAGCCTGGGTGACAACTGCGTTGCTGGCCACAGCCAGGACTCCTGTGCAAGAATGGAGGGAAGGGCGCTTGGGAGCCACAGGCGCCCACAGGCAGTGGCTGGAAAGCAGGCCATCCTGTCGACGGGGCGGCTTCCTTCGGCCAGGGCTGGGGTGGGGGAGATTTCCAGTTGAGCTCTTGCGCGCCACATCACAGGGGGTGTAATAGCCCCCTGCCCTGTTTTTTCTTGGAAAGGTGTGTTTTCATTTCCCTTCATCTCCATCTTCCCCCAGGAGCCCGGCGAAATCTCCGTAATGATTTGCTGGTAGCAGCCGATTCCATTACCAACACCATGTCGTCTTTGGTGAAGGAGCTTCATTCAGGTAGTGTGCGCGTGGGCGTCAGCAAGGCATCTCCGGGACTGGGTACCGGGGGGGGGGGCAGAGGGCGGGTTCCCTGAAGGGGTTGTGTTCATTGGAGAAACCTCCCCCCAGGTTTATGGGTCACGGCAACCTAGCTCAAGGACCCTGTTTTGGGCCAAGACATGAAAAGGGCCGTGTCTTCCCCAACAGGGTTTGCCGCAGAGGCTTCAGGTGTCCTGACCTGGGCCAGGGGGTGGACTAGGTGGCCCCTTTGTGTCCCTTTTAGCGCTCTCATGTTGGATTTTACTGCAGTTCGCATCACAGGTGCTGCAGATCTTGTTTAGTATTGAATATACAGGAGCTCGAGACGTTCTGATGCCGCCCTGGAGACAGATGTGGCAAAGCTGGGGAGACTCCAAAGGTGTTGGAAGGCCGAGAGGCTCTGGGCCTTTCAGGTGATCCAACACGCAGTGGCCCAGAGGCTGCTGCACTCGTGTCCCACGGGGCGCTTGCAGTCCCATGTGGAGCACCAGGAGCTGCCCTCATACTGGGTCTTGGCCCACCCGTGGAGGGCAGGAAGGCTTTCGCCCCCAGCACAGCGCTGGTCGTGCAGAGTTATGCACGGCTGACTGGGCGAAACGGGCGCAAGGAGTCGGGTCCATTTATTGACGTTTTCCTCCACGGTGCTCCAGGTGGGGTGCATGGTCCCCCCCTCCCCATTTTGATGCTCACAACAGCTCTGCAAGGTAGGTTAGACTGAAAGTCAGTGGCTGGCCTATGGCCACCCAGAGAGCTTCGTGTGGCCAAGTGGGGCGTTTGAACCTTGGCCTCCCCCGTCTTAGTCCAACTACGCCACGCAGGCTCTGTGTTGAAGAAGCCGACCACCTGCACGGTGTGGGCGTGGGTGTGCCGGCACGTTCCCTGGCTCTGCTGTGGAGTCGTCTCTGAGCAGGTTGGAGGAACATTAGGTTGGGTTAGGTCAGGTGCGCTCTGTCCCTGGAGAGTCGGAAGGGTCAACCCAGGCCCCTCCGGCCCTACATCCAAGGGTGTACTTCTACTCAGTGAGGACGCAGAGGCTTCTGGGATGGATAGCTTTAGGAAGGGTTCCGGCGGGACGCTCGGCTTGGAGCCTTGCAAAGCCCCTCCCAGTTTCAGTTCTGTTCCGCAGTTCCTAGAAACGGCCTGAAGCCGCCTGGGCACTCTGAGTCTCGTCAGGAGGAGAAGCTCAAAAGAGGGTTGGCAGCCACCCAGAGGCCTCTCTGCAGCCTGGCGGCGCCTCTAGGGACGCCTCCTGCAGTCTGGGGAAAAGGTACTCAGGCCTGGGGCGAAGCCAGCCAGGCAAGGACTTTGTGGTCTCTGCACCAGCCGTGGGATAGTCTGGCATTGTTGCGATCTCCTGCAGATTCTGTCAAGAGCACCTTGACAGAACGGCCCTTGGATGCCTTTGGCCCCGGCTCTGGCAAGGTGGGATCCTGTGGCTCCGGTTCCCCACCCGGGCTGGGCGAAGCAGCCCCCCCCCCCTTCACCCGGGAAAGCGCAAAGTCTGCGCCAGGCTGTAACTACGCGGGCCCTGTTCTGCTGGCAGCCCTTGAAACTCCCTGGGTTGCGTTGAGCTCTGGGCTCTGCAAGGAGATGACAGGTTAAACAAACTGCAGGGCTCCCGCTTTGACGAGAGGCAGATGGGCGGGGGACGGACGGACCATGGGGAGCGCCCTTTGTGTAAATCCAGGGAAGCCGCTGGAGCTAGGACTCCTCGGCAGCCAGTGCTGAGCCAGGTGGTTCATGACCCGCGTGCCCCTGACAGCGCCCTGCCCTGCCCTGCCCTGCCCTGCCCTGCCCTGCCCTGCCCTGCCCTGCCGCTCCTCGCCTCGCTGGGCCCGTCTTCCATGCCTGATATGCCTCCAGGCAGTGGAACCTCTACCCTGGCTGGCCTTCAGTGGAGAGATGTGCCCAGGCAAGGAGAAAGGGGGGACTTGGACCCAGCCAAGGAGGCGGGTCAAAGCCTCCCCCGCTGAAAAGCAGGCTGGCGACAGTCTTTGCCCCAGGGGCTTTGGATGACGGTCTCCCACGGAGGGCATGTTGCTCTGGCCACGCAGCGCTCACTGGCTCTCCTGGCAAAAGCCGGTCCTCCCCTTGCCCTTGCCCTTGCCCCCGCCCCGCTGTGCTCCCTAGGATTCCTGTGGGAAGCCAGGGCTGTGGATTCCGTGCCCCACACTGGCCGCTGGGCGGATGGGCTGCTGCCCAGCTCACGCACCCTGACACCGTGCGAGGCCATCTTCTCCTCTCCCCGCCATGCGCGTGTTCCTCTTCTCCGCTGGAGCCTTTGCTCTTTCTTGGGGTTTCTGCTCTTTCAGCTTTTCTGCCCCCCTGATTGTACTTTCAGCCCCTCTGCTCATGCCCCCCCTCCCCCCGCTGCTTCTTAGGGAAGCCCCCACGCCTGCACACCCTGGAGGAGCTCGGCTCACCGGAGGAGCTGGAGCCACGGCAAATGACTTTGCCCATGTAATGTAGACGTTTACGCTTCCACAGTCTCCTTGGATAGTGAAAGCTCCCTGCATTGGACTCGATGGCCTGATAAGCCCCTTCCCTTCCAACCCTACTAGTCTGTGATTCTAGGATTTGGAAATTAATCACCCCAAATGCTCAGGAGGAGCGAGAAGGCCTGCAAATGCGTCTTCCGTAGGAGTCGCCCATCAGTGCACCTGACCGCAGGATTCTGCTTTCTGCCGAGAGGGGGTCTTGTGGTCCAGTTCAAGCATGCGCTGGGGGCCTGTGTGTGTGCGTGGCTGTGTGTGTGTCTGCCCTGCGCCCACGGAAAGGGCAGCAGAGCCTCTTGCGCTGCCTGCCATGGCAGCCCGGCCCGCCGGCCCCGCCCAACGGCCTCTTCCATCTTTGTTTTCTGTTGTTGTTGTTGTTGTTGTTGAAGGAGGTGAGGAAGGAGGAGAAGAGGAGGAGGGCAAGATGCAGAACGGGAAGGACCGAGGTAAGAGCAACACGGGCGTCTCTGTCCTCCCGCGTTGGGGAACGTTTCGTCGGTCAGTCATTCCATTATTCCATTAGGGCAGCTCTACTCGGTGTAAACGGTGCCCCTGGTTAATCAGGAAAACTGATTAACTGCAGCAAAGTAATTATTTTCCATAGAAGTACTACAAAAACCATGTGCAGCAGCAGGCTCCTTTGTAGAAGAGGCCTGCCCCCCTCCGACCTCTCCCCCCACCCCCCACCCCTCCTGGAAGAGAGCATCTCTTGCAGCGTATGATGTGCAGGCCATGGAGAACAAAGCAGCCTGCTCCTCCCTCCCCACCTGCGCACGGATCCCGATGGAACTGACCAGGACTACGGAGATGAATGAGTCGAGATGTCATCGTTTTTCTCTTTTTGACTGGCTGCCGGCCTTACTGTTCTCACACCAGCTCATCGCTTTGCACCTGGGCCCAGGCAAGCCACCCAGCCGGCACTGTGCCCCCTGGTCACGTGTGCCTTGGCTTTGGTTCCGTGTGCACAGGAGCGGCAAGATCCGGCAAGTTCTTCGACCCAGCACGATCATTCTGCCACCCCAAGGAGGGACCCCCCCGGCTGCCGAACGTAACAGCTCAGAGCTCTTCGTAGTTGCAAGCAAGCATAAAGCATCAGCGCTTTTCAGTTGGCTGAAGGTGGTGCTGCCAGCAGGCTGATGTAGCACCTGACAGCTGCTGCTGCTTCCTCTAAGGCCCTGAGTGACCCTTGTGGTCTTCTCCCTGGGAGTCACGCACTGGGATCCGTGGATGGAGCCCTGTTATGTCGTCCCTGGCCCTCCCCTCTCCCCCCCCTCCATGAGCCCTGCAAGAAGTAGGACAGTGCAGAGCAGAACGTTTTCCATGTTCGTGCCACGGCTGTGGGAGGCGTGACCAAAGGAAGCCCTGCAGGTGGCGAAAACCTGTGTCTTCATTTGGTAGAACCAGAGTAGTGGAAATGTGAAACACGTTCTCTGATATGAGGATTTTGGGGCAGCTCGGTTTGATTGTCTTTTAATTTCTAATTGTATTATTATTATTATTATTATTTATTTATATAGCACCATCAATGTACATGGTGCTGTACAGAGTAAAACAATAAATAACAAGACCCTGCCGCATAGGCTTACAATCTAATAAAATCATAATAAAGCAATAAGGAGGGGAAGAGAATGCAGCAAACAGGCAGTATAAAACTCAGAACAAAATCAAGTTTTAAAAGCTTTAGGAAAAAGAAAAGTTTTTAGCTGAGCTTTAAAAGCTGCAATTGAACTTGTAGTTCTCAAATGTTCTGGAAGAGCTTTCCAGGCGTAAGGGGCAGCGGAAAAAAATGGACGAAGCCGAGCAAGGGAAGTAGAGACCCTTGGGCAGGTGAGAAACATGGCATCAGAGGAGCGAAGAGCACGAGCGGGGCAATAGTGTGAGATGAGAGAGGAGAGATAGGAAGGAGCTAGACAGTGAAAAGCTTTGTAGGTCAACAGGAGAAGTTTATATTGGATTCTGAAGTGAATTGGAAGCCAATGAAGAGATTTCAGAAGCGGAGTAACATGGTCAGAGCGGTGAGCCAAGAAGATGATCTTAGCAGCAGAGTGGTGAACAGAAACCAACGGACTGATGTGAGAAGAAGGAAGGCCAGTCAGAAGAAGGTTGCTAAATAACAATTGTTATTTGTTGTTGCGATTTTTAAAACGTTTCAAGAGCATGATGTTAAACTTTTAGTACAAGTAGATGAAGCTGGGCCTGGGTGGGGTTTTGTGGCTGCCGCCGCCGCCGCCGCCACGCAGCCCTTGTTCCCGCCTTCCTCAGTTTCCCCTTTGTCTTGCTGTTGCAGGTTAAACGGAAGTCTCTGGACCAGCCAGCAGCAACTCAAGTAAGCGGGTGGCCCTTTCCGTCCCCGTGGCCCTTAGGCCTGAGTCAAAGGCTCCAGGCCGGCCGGCCAAGCCAGCCCCAAGCAGACCGGAGCGGAGCGGTTAAGCCAGGCCTTTTTTAACAAATGGTGCACTTTGGGTTAGAAGAATCAAACTTGCCCCTGGACGTGGCTGTGATCATGCCGAAACATTTCCTGATATGGATCCCCTTTGACATCTACTCTTGTTCTGAAATAAATGCATTTTCTTTTTTACACTTTTTGCTTATGAATGAATATTCTCTCCAGCGAGAGAACGTTCCCGGTCGTGATTATACGCTCCCGGTAAAATTAGATGTCACATACGCAAACCAAAACACAAAACAAGGGAGTATCGCACGTTTACAGCGTGTGATGAAAGCCTCCATCGTCTCTTTGAACAGACATGCAAGTGGCTCAGTAGAAAATATTGTTGAACAAGGCAAAGATACCCGTTGCTAAGTTAATTATTAACACAAAACATTGAGGGGTCAAAATTGAACTTGCAAATGTCTTGGTTACGTGTGCAAATTGATACTGTATGGGACTTGATTTGTGGGACATAAGGACCGTGGACATGTACCTATTTTATGGATAAACCTCAACTAGAAACCAAAATATTTGTTCTGTTTATGGCGTAAGTTCACTCTGCAAAGTACAATATCTCAGTATTTATTTATTTATTTAATATGTTTCTCCACCATCCAATAGCTGAAGCTCTCTGGGCAGTTCACAACAATTAAAACCATAAAATGCAACGTGATAAATTACAACATAAACGTTTAAAACTAGAGGAGGAAAATAAAAACCAAAACCAAAATAAAACCTAGCAGATTTAAAATACAGTAACAGATTTATAGCAGGAGAAACTGGAAGACTGAAATGCCTGGGAAAATAAGAAGGTCTTTACCTGGCGCCGAAAAAAGCGCAGTGCCGGTGCCTTGCCCAGCCTCTCTGGGAAGCCCCTTCCACCACTGGGATGCTACCGCAGAAAAGGCGCTGTTCCTCGTTGTCCTCATCTCAGATTCCAGGCAGGTATATATGGGAGGGGACGATCCTTCAGGTAGCCTGGCTCCAAGCGATTTTGGGCTTTGGAGGTTAATACCAGCGCGTTGATTTGGGCCCAGACACGGACTGGCAGGCAGTGCAGATGGAAAAGTACCAGCATAATGCAATCACGTTGGCCAGTCCCTGTTAATAGTTTTGCGGCTCCGTTTTGGACCAGCTGAAGTTTCCGGACTTTTACTCAGATTATCCCTGAAGACCTTTTCCTTCACAAAGGCAAAGAGCAGCACTTGCATAAAGAACATAGGGAGGGCCTGAGGCTGGATCGGATGAAGGGTCCATCTAGTCCAGCACTCTGTTCGCACAGTGGCCAACCACCATAGGCCAGGGATGAACAAGCAGGACATGGTGCAACAGCACCCTCCCACCCATGTTCCCCAGCAACTGGGGCACACAGGCTTATTGCCTCGAATACTGGAGGTAGCACACAACCATCAGGGCTAGGAGCCATGGATAGCCTTCTCCTCCAGGAATTTATCTAACCCTCTTTTAAAGCCATCCCAATGGGTGGCCATCACTACATCTTGTGGTAGTGAGTTCCATAATTTAATTATGCACTGTGTGAAGAAGTCCTTCCTTTTGGCCTCCACGTGCTTCCTTACAGTTAACGTGTCTGTCATTTCATAGCACCAGCCCTGAACTTGGCTGAGAATCCTAGAATCATAGAATCGCAGAGTTGGAAAGGGCCTACAAGGCCATGGAGTCCAACCCCCTGCTCAATGCAGGAATCCACCCTAAAGCATCCCTGACAGAGGGTTGCCCAGCTGCCCGCTTGGGTTGCCGGTGGGTCCACCTTTTCTCTCCCAGCCCCAGTTTGCAGGACTTGGCACCTTTGGATCTCTTTGAAATACCTTTCCCCATATAAATGCCCCCACCCACCCCGATGGAGTGAGCGATAGCGTGTTGCTTAAGAGCTGCCTGTGTCGGTGAGAGATTCTCCCCCAGGGATTGGGCCCTTCTTGGAAGCAGATGCCGCTTTGCCTCCTTGGCTTTGTGCCGTCTTCATACAGGAAAACTGCCGGCCTTCCAAGTCGCTCCACAGCCTTGTCGCTGGGGCTTCTACCCGAGTCGGAAATGCAGCGGTGGCTTCTGGGAATATGTTCCATGGGCCCCTGGCTAACCCTTTGCCTTCCCCAGGCTATGGCACCCAGTGGCCGTGGGCTCACACGCTTGACAGGGCCCCCTGCCCAAACAGAGACTGGATCCAGATGTGATGGTGCGCTACTCAGGGAGGGCACTTCCCTGGCGTTGAGAGCGTATGGTTTGGGTGGCCCAAAGGTGCTGGAGGGGCGCACATACTCATTTCTGCATAGGTCGGGCTGTATTAGCAGGGGGGGGTGCCATCATGCCCCACAGTGTCTTGCACCCTGAAGCAGCATTGGGCCAGGCCCACAAGGCGGTGGCGTCTCACAGAGGCCGCTCTCCCAGAAGTTTGGGTATATAGTTTGGCCGGGGGCGGGGGGGTGGAGTGGCACAAAGCTTAGTTTCAGGTACACATCCTCAATCCTTAATTCGTTGATACATAATTTTGGCTGCTGGTGGCCTGGACAGTGCCCGGTGCCCAAGCAAAGTGCTGAGCCAGAGGTGACGTGGTGTGTCGGTTCCTGGAAGGCCCCTTTTGCTGGAGGTCTGGGTGGGCACACACGAACTCCGGGTCTTGTAGACTGTTCGCACCCCAACCCCCCCTTCCTCCTCCTCCTCCTCCTCCTGCCTTAAGCAAGTCTCTTCACCTTGCTGCATGGCAGGGCCGACCCCGACCCTGACCCTGAGTAAGATTTATACGCACTGTGATGGCACACGAAGCCAGGGGATTACGGCAGGTCTACCCGCTGTTTTCCATCTCTTGGGCTGCAGACCCACATCCAGCAGGATAAGAATTGGGAGGCCTGCCTGGTCCATCTATCGGCCAGAGAAGGAGCAGTTGCAGGGAACTCCCTTCTCCCTCCTAGACAAGGGAAACCCTCAGCTCTGGCTGCCCGTGGCCCTGGGGCTGCAGAAGCCACGGGGCTGCAGAAGCCACGGGGAGGCGTCTCCATGCCAAAGAAGCCGCAAGCTGTTAGGCAGTCCCAGAGCACCAGCAAGGGGGAACCAGCCTGGCCCAACGCAAGCTGGGCAACCCTCTGTCGGGGAGGCGTTAGGGTGGATTCCTGCACTGAGCAGGGGGTTGGGCTCCATGGCCTTGTGGGCCCCTTCCGGCTCTGCTATTCTATGATTCTATGTCTTTGAAGAGCTGGCAGGACTTGTCAGGTCAAGGCCCCAAACTACAGTGACCTTTCACTGATGTTGCACTAACATTCAGAGATGCCAGCCAGAAGCCGCTGGTTTCAGGCTTGCACTTTCAAGGCAGAGCGTGGACACAAACTTGGGTATCTGAGTTAGATGAAGGTGGCTGCATGTAGCACACCTCCTGCTCCCGGAATAACTGGCTCAAATTAAAGGAAGCCGGATTCCAGCTGGACATCAGGAAAAACTTCCTGACTGTTAGAGCAGTACGACAATGGAATCAGTTACCTAGGGAGGTTGTGGGCTCTCCCACACTAGAGGCCTTCAAGAGGCAGCTGGACAACCGTCTGTCAGGGATGCTTTAGGGTGGATTCCTGCATTGAACAGGGGGTTGGACTCGATGGCCTTGTAGACCCCTTCCAACTCTGCTATTCTATGATTCTCTGAACGCAGCTATAAACGCTCCCCCCCCCTTCTTGCTCACCATTCTGTTCCGATCATGACGGCCTGATCTGCCTCCACTCCCGTTTCCCTCCCCTCGTGTGACTTGTCGGTTTAATCTGTAACCCTCCCTCTCTTTTATGGACGTGAGTCGCTTTGGGAAACCGTAATTGTCTGGAAAGCGGGATAAAAATGTAGTACATGAATAAATGTCTCATGGAGCAAAAGCCAGAGCGCCACGTTTGCCAGTTTCCTGCCTCCCGGGGTGGGTGAGTGTTGCTTACCGGAATCCGTATCTAAAAACGTTTCACGTGGATCCATGTTTAAGTTTCATACTTTTAGTCCAAAGTGCACACGGGGGCTTTTCCGCTCCGCTGCAACGAGGGTCCCCCGCAGCGCAGATTGTTTCGCAGAACTCGAGCGCTTCCTTGCGCTGCCTGCGCAGCTGCTGAACTCTGGGACCGTCGTGAGGGCGCTAGTGCAGGGGTTGGTTTATGTGCTCGTTGCACTTCTAGACCGCCCAATAGCCGGGGCGCTCTGGGCGGTTCCCAGCAGGGGCCCTGCTCGGTGGCTGTTTCGGCACATCTGCCCCAGGCGGCCAGGCAGGCGCCCCGTTTGGCGGCACAGTCCAGGCGGCAGCTTCTCCCAGTGAGGGAACGGGTCCAGGGGGCGGGGGGCCCAGATCCATTCACATGCATGTGGGTGGCGCCGGCCTCTCTGTGACGTGACCCTTAGGCCCCGGAGCACGACGAGCGAGCGGGCCGGCCGCTCCTGCTGTGACCATCTAGAGCAGCTCTCCCCAACCTGGTGCCAGTGGTCAAGGGTGATGGGAGTTGTAGTCTAAAACTGGTTTCAACCTGATTTGGAATTAGTCGAGGGCGTTTCTCCCGCAGGTGGGGAGGGGGGCTTCCAGCAACGTTCTGCGGAGTCCAGAAAACGTGGTCTTCCCTTCGTGGCCCTCCCGGGTGCGCCTGCCACTTCCTCCGTCTTTTCCCCCTGCCGGATGAACTGTCAAGGAGGACCAGTGGGAAGAGGGCTTGGAGCAGCGGCCCAGGGGCCTCACTGGCTGCTCTGTGTCTTGCCGCAGGTCCCGCGGTCTGAGCTCCCGTTCTCAAGGCGTCTCCACATCCTTCCGAAGAGGCATGTTCCAGCCGACACATCCACCATCGTGAACCCCTGACGACCACAAGTCTTGCAGGGAAGCGCCGTCCTTCCGACAGACAGAGCGGCTTTCCGGGAGGGGGGGAGGGGGGCATCTCCTTAGGTTTGCATGTCCTGTTTCCATAGGTGTTCCATGCTAATTGGACAGAGCCTCATCTCAGTTTTAAGGAGGGAACTGGTGAAAGGGGGGCTTCCCAAAAGCCAAGCCACCCTCCTGTTCCTACCCAAGCACAGCAGTGCCGGCATCGCGCACCGGCGGCAGTTCCACTTGTGACCTTCGACCCCTCCTTTGCACGCTGCAGAGCAGACTTGCACACGTCCAAGTTGCTTTGTGCACACCGCAGCATAGACAAGAGGCTGGGCGTGGGTGGGGCGTGGGTGGGGGTGGGGGTGACCGAGGCGGCCTTGGACTGGGTGCTCATAAGAGTGGCTCAGTGGGAAACAGGCCTGCTTCCCTCCACGAGGTCTGTTGGAATGAACGGGAGCGGCACCGGTGCGCAGCTCTGGTTCATTGCAGTGGGGCTTCCGCAGGGAGGGAGGGCGTCCTGGTGGGTTGCGTCTCGTGAGAGAGGGGTCTGTGGACGGCCCTTTGGAGTTTGCCCCGTGGGCTCCTGATGTCAGGAGGAGAGGAGTGGGAGAAAGATCCGGTGCCTGGGGGGCTGCCCTGGGGGGCATCTGTGAAAGGTGGGCAGCAGGGACAGCGCAGCTGGCTTTCCGGTCACCTGGCTCGATGGCTCGTAAGAAGCCGGCCGCTTTTGAGCAGAAACGGCACTGGGCCACCGCTGTATCTGGCACCGGAGGCCGCTCTCTCCACTAGGCGGCCCTCCGCCTTCTCTGTAGCGCTGGGGGACCCTCTCAGCCGTCCGTCTGTCCGTCCCCCCACTCTGGGCACGAGCCGTTCCTGGGCCTTTGGGAAGCTGCTCCTGTCCATGAGCCAGAGGCGCTGATTTATCGAGGGCCCTGAGTGCAGGCGAGCGATGCGCCCTGGAGTGACGTGAGCTGGCTCTTCTTTGGGGAGGGGGCTTGTGAGTTCCACATCCCCCTTTGGGAGGGAGAGAAAGTAAACAGCCAGGCTGGATGGAGATTTTGTCCAACCTAAATATTCATAGAATCACAGAATAGCAGAGCTGGAAGGGGCCTACAAGGCCATGGAATCCAACCCCCTGCTCAATGCAGGAATCTGCCCTAAAGTATCCCTGACAGAGGGTTGTCCAGCTGCCTCTTGAAGGCCTCGAGTGTGGGAGAGCCCACAACCTCCCTAGGTAACTGGTTCCACTGTCGTACTGCTCTAACAGTCAGGAAGTTTTTCCTGATGTCCAGCTGGAATCTGGCTTCCTGTAACTTGAGCCCGTTATTCCGTGTCCTGAGCTGTCAAGTGGGCAGAGAGGCGATCACAAGTGGCTTGGGAGCCGGAGCGGTGGTAGCAGAGGTGGGGTGGGGGCGTTGCGGAGGAGCAAATGTGGGATCCTTGCCAAGCACAGACCTCCTGCAGATTGTTCCTGCGGGCCTGAAACCTTCGCCTAGGGAGGCTGAGCTGGACTTGCCAGACTTGCCCGGATGGGCCGGTTCTGCACCTCCCCGCTGTGCCCGGCCCTTTCCCTTGCTCAGCCCAGGCAAGTCCGATGCAGCTAGTCTTGGGAATTGGACGTGATGGCTGCACAGCACTCCCGGCCAATTTCCCGACACCCCTTTGGTTATCACTAGCGCCACAAAGTCTGCTTGTGGGAGCTGTGGGAGAGGAGGGTTGGGCTCTTTTGAGGGCTTGCCCCACACAGGGCACGTGCCTTCGTCCAGCCAGCCCATTCTCCAGTCTGGGAGGGAACGGGTGAGGATCCTCCTCAGTGTGACCCTCAGGCCCCGCCGTCTGGCTCCTCTCCCCCGCTTCCCCCCCCTGCCAGCTAAGGGGGCTGCCATGAAAGGTACAGCGGCTCTGGCACCAGGCCGGCCAGGTGGGCCTGAGGAGGTCCTTGCCGGCTTCCTGCCCTTGTGGGTCCCATTCCTGGCAGTCATGGCTAGTAGCCCTGCATGGATTCGCCTAATCCTTTTTAAGCCACTAGCGTGGGTGCCAGCGCAACCACGGGGAGACGTTCTGTTTTGGCCAGCTGACCAGTATTACAAATGCTGCCAGACGGTGTGTTTGCAAGAGCAGCCTTGTGCCAAAGAAGCCACTTCCTGGCTCCTCCCGCCGCCGGGGTGGGGTGGGGAAAAGGTGGGGGGAGGAAGAGAGGACACCTGGGAGAAGCTTTGGCCTCCGTCGTGCACATTCCAGACAGAAATCCAGCACCTGTGACAGACAGACGGGTAGAGTTCCATTCCTGCTTCCAAATACGTAACCACAATCATGATTTAAATCACTGTTCCTCATCCCGGTGCCCCTTCCTGGTGTGTTGGGACTGCAGTTCCCATCCTCCTCAGCTAGCATGGCCGACACATCTGGAGGGCACCAGGTTGGCAGCGGCTCGTTCTCCTTTGGGCTCCCCCCGCTTGTTCTTCCGACCCTGCTTGCCTCTCTCGGCGGGTTCGACAGCGCTCTGCCTTCCGAGGCAGCTCGATCCCGGTCCCTGCCATGGCTGGCTGGAGAGAGGATTCGGAACTGGCCACGCCACTGCAGGGAAGCAGGGAGGGATTCCCACGCAACCGAGGCTGAGGGCCCAGGGAGAGACCTTGGCCTTGCAGTTCGGGGAGGCCCGGAGCTGCCCAGAGCCCTGGCTGCCCTGGCGCTCTGCAGGCCAGTGCCCTGAGGGACGTGGAGCAGGAGGCGCCGGCCTGATCTTGGCCAGTGGGCCAGGCCTGACGACGGGCAGCTGGGTGCCCCTTTGGGCCGGCCCCGGGATGAGCGGCAGTGGCTCTCTGCTCCATCTTCCTTGTGGCTACTTGCCACAGCCGGTGGTGGCTGAGACAGCCCACAAGCGGGCAAGTGTGGCCGCAGGACTGAGCCCTTCGGGAGCCTCCGGTGCCTGTTCTTGTTCAAGCCTTGACAAGACGGAGGAGTGAGATTTGCAGCCGGCGTCTGTTCACAGTGACCCTCGGTGCTGTGCTCCTGGTATGCTTCACCCGCAACGCCGTATATTTTAGCCTACAAAGCAATTTAGCAGATGCTTCCTATTACTGGGGAGGGGAGGGGGGCTCGTGGGTTGCCCTGACGCCTCCCTGAGAAGGAGAAGGACTCGGAGGCAGCTGGCGGCACACCTGACCCTCTCCGCCTTCCAGAGGAGGGATGGGGGGGGGCTCACTGCTCCGACTGGGCCTTGCCTGTCGCAGGCAGGGCTGCAAGACTGCTGCAGAGCTGTTGGCCAACTCCAGGCTCCCCCCCCCCTTTTTGGGAGGTTGGGGTGAAGCCACAGGGACCTTCGCCCTGGTGGGAAGTGCGTCAGGTGGGAGCAGAGCTCCCCGTCGGCACCCTCCGAAACTGTTCTTGGGGGCCCCTGAATGCCCCCCCCCTAGCTCCCCAATCCTGGTGAGTCTTCTTCTGCCCGGAGGAGGACAACCCAACTCATTCAAGAGGCCTTCAAGAGGCAGCTAGACAGCCATCTGTCAGGGATGCTTTAGGGGGGATTCCTGCATTGAGCAGGGGGTTGGACTCGATGGCCTTGTGGGCCCCTTCCAACGCTGCTGTTCTATGATTCTGTGATTCTTCTTGTGTTCTTAAGGATGCGTTACCAGAAGGGTCGGTTCTATGAGTCTGATTTGCTGAGCCCCTCCCTCCATCTGACTTGCATCACTGGCTTTTCGGCCCACAGCTGAAGGAAGCATCACACAAAAGCAATATTTGGCAGGAGAAAGGGGGGTGGGGCTCCAGGCCCCGGGAGCTGGCTTGACAAGCTGGGCCCGGGCTCAGTGGTCAGAGCCGTGAGACCAGGTTGCCGCTCCGGCTGCATCACCGCCTTTCGGGCTTCCTCTCTTCGCCAGGGGCGATGCTTCCTCTACTGTCCCAGTGCAGGCAAAACGGTCTCCAGCGGTTACGATGCCAGCTTTGCAGGGCTCTTACCAACATGGGCCGAGCGCTTTGCAGGTGGTGAATGTGCCTTTCAACGCCTGCAGGCAAGAAAATCTCCCAGTTCCAACAGCAAAGATTTAGCTTGGAAAAAAGGAGGCTGAGGGGAGGCCTGGCGGAGGTGTACAAAACGGTGCCTGGTGCGGCGAAGGGAGAGAGGGAGAGGTTTTACTCCCTCTCCCATAATACCGGAACCCAATGGAGTCATTATCCCATGAAGCTGATGGGTGGGAGATTCAGGACAGATGAAAGGAAGGACTTCTTCACACACCACATAGTTAAACTATGGAATTTATTGCCTCAAGATGTCGTGATGGCCACGAATTTGGATGGCTTTCAAAGGGGGTTGGATCAATTCCTGGAGGCGAAGAAGGCTATCCATGGCTCCTAGCCCTGAGGGTTGGGAGCTCTCTCCAGTATCCGAGGCAGGAAGTCTGTGTGCCCCAGTTGCTGGGGAACATGGGCGGGAGGGTGCTGTTGCGCCATGTCCTGCTTTGTGGGTCCCTGGCCAACGGCTGGTTGCCGCTGTGTGAGCAGAGGGCTGGATGAGATGGCGCCTTGCTCTGATCCAGCCTCAGGGCGCTTCGTGTGACCTCTGGACAGGCACGGACGGGCTGCCACCTCATGGCATCGTGGACCTCTTGAAGACTAAGGGCACCCTTCCACTGTTCACTTGCCTTGTTGTGTCCCCGTGGGTCAGATCAGGTTGAAGAAGCTCCAGAAGGAAACAAAGAGGGGCCCCATGTCCCCATACCACCCTCGGATGCAGTTCTGGAGTTACCTGGCTTTCTTGGAGCCTACAATTTGCTGTGGACTGAAAGGCAGAGGGTCTGCATTTGGGGGCATCTTAGCTATAGCCAGGCAGGAGGTGGAGGCTGGAGTCCAGCAAGACACCGTGGGGCTGGGAGGAAGCCCTGCTGTGCTAAGGAGGGCAGGTGGCCAATGGCAACTCCCCCTTGAGCCATCCCCTCCCCCCAGCCTTTGCTATCGGTGGGGGATGCCAGCCCCAGCCGGCAGCCGCTGTCCTGCACAGGAGTGCCTTTGGCTCACGCTGCTGGGGTGGCACCTCCTGCCAGCCTCCCAAAAGGGTCTGCCTGGGGAGGGGGGAAGGAATGCATTGCAGCAAAGGAGGGAGGTGGGGCTGTGAACCCTTCGGCTTCAGGCAAACTCTTGAAATAATAGCCCATTCACAGAAGATGCAGCAGCACTTCTTCAAAAACCGGCTTGTCCCTGCTGTTCTGGCAAGGAGCTCAAAAACATAACAAACCCAAATGGCCAGGTTGTTTGTCCTCCCCCCCCCCCCCGGACGTGTGAGCCAGCCTCTGAGCCCCCGGGTTTCCGGGACCAGCAAGAGAGTGGCTGCTCCCCCCCCCGGGGTGGGTGGGCAGGAGTCCTGGCAAGGGGTCCCAAGAGCCCCTCCCCAAGCTGCCCCCCAGAACTGGGGGTGGTTTAGATCACAAATGATGTTCCTGACTGGTTGATTCAACCCGTTCTTGACATGTGGATGCCCGTGTGGGCAGGCGTGGGCAGTTCCCTTTTGAATCCCGTGGGGCAAGTGCCAGCCCAGGGCCGGCCTCCCCACCCACCCCATGTTTTGCTGCCTTGGCTGGGCCGGATGGGCCGTCCCTCCTCAATGCCCTTGGATCAAGGAGCTGAGCCGAGCAACCTGCGTTTCCTTTGCCAAAGTCACAGAGCAGGCAGGTGCGCCCCTTGGCAGGCGGAACGGGCGCCTGTGCCAGCCGAAAGCCCTCCGTGGCAGCCTGTCCTTCATCCTCAGACCTTTTCCCGTGCCATGGTGACTCAGTGCGTGGGGAGCAACGGTGCGGACGGGTCCCTGCCAAGCGTCAGCAGGTGTGGGAAAGGCCTCCTGTGTCATGGGTGCCGTTTATGAGCCATGTCCGATGGAAATGGTACCGAATTCCAGCCAGCCACACCCGGGCCGGGACTCCAAGAGGGTGAGCAGGTTAAAGGCCTTGGCCTTGCTTGCAAAGCAGGTGGCACTGTCGTTGCACGCTTTTCGGAAGACGTCAGAAGGGCCAGTTCAATTCAGCAAGTGCGGGCAAAGTATGTGCCTGGGCGGGGTGGGGTGGGGGGGCAGGCGCCTGCGAGCCCCCGTTGTGTGGGTGGGTGGGTAGAAATTATGTAGGGGGAGGTGGGGTCTGGGGATCTCTGTGGTGGAGCTGAGGCATGCCAGGGGGCGGGGGCGCAGGAGCGCATGCCCTTGCAGATGGGAAATGAAGGCGAGGCGACCATGTTATTGGGATGCAAAGGGGAGCAGTATGTCTGTAGGAGGTGGGGGGGGGGGAAGGCAGCCCTTCGGCCTGCCTTCCCACCACCTGCCTGCCTGGCAAGGCCCCAGATGCAGAAGGCTGAAAAGACCTCAGTCCTGGCGGCCGTGTTGTCAGGAGCATGCGCAGGATAAGTCCCAAGGAAACTTGGCACCCAGGGATGCCAGTTGCTCTCAAGCATAGCAGAGCCCAAGCCCTTGCTGTGGAGAAAAGGGGGTGGAGAAGAAGCTCTCCTGAGAACGCGGGGGGCGGCTGTGCCCTCTGCGCGTGGGGCCTTGTGGCAAGCTCCTTCTGGATCCTGAGCGGCCACCAGCACTGCGACCGACAGCACACACTTCCCGGCCTGCTGCGTGGCGCCCCCGAACCCAGCTTGGTACTGACTGAAGACCAATGTGAGGACGTGTGTCATAAAGCCAGTTTACAACTGCTCACTCACTTCCTGTGTGTGGTATGAACGTGAACCCTGGATGTGAGCGTGACCTTCTTTCATTAAAAAAAAAATGGTTTAAAATATCCGGGAGACTCCCGACCTGTTGGGCACAAGTCTAACAGAGAGCTGTAAACTGGAAGCGGTGTTGCCTGCGAAATGTTTAATAAACGAGTCCCATCCATCTCACCTTGTGTGTGCCTTGGCTGTCCAGCAGAACCACACGACCCCCGTGGTTGGGACGATGTGTAAGAAGAGCCCCGGGGCCCCAATCCCAAAGGAGATTCGCTTTGCCTGTTGGTCCTGAGGAAGCCAAGTCAGGGTCCGTTCAGCACCTGCCCTTGAAGAGACAAGGCGGGCTCCGCTCCTCCACGCCCTTGAGAACCTGCTCCCCACTCCTGCCACGAGGCTTGAGAGAGCAGTCGGGAAAGGCCTCTGCCAGACGAGGAAGGCCTGAGCAGTGCTGCTAACGGGCCACTGCATAAAACGGGCGAGTTGGCTGGGCACGCCCAGAGCCCTGTGCCTCACACTGCAACGTGGCCCCCGTGGCCCCTGTGAGTCCGATGGGTGTTGCTCCGTCCACCTTGCCGGCATCTGCTGGGCCCCCAATCCCAGCCACTGCGGATCGTCGTGGTGCTCTTGGTAGGCACACGTGCAGCGTCCTGGACCAGCTGGGACGGGCACCGTGGTTCCCACACACCGGCAGGGAGAGGCGGAGGCTCAGAAGCCGCAGCTGAGCAGGCCTCCAGGAGGGGCTCCGGGGTCTGGGGCTGGAAATGCTCCTGGCGGTGGGCAAAGGCCGGCCTTCGCTCATCCCTGACTTCCGGCCTTTGGCCCCGATCATGAAACAAAACTCGCTTCCTGGAAGTGAGCTCAGGGCAGGAGCCGCCAGGCCTGCTTCTAGGCAGTGGGCTGAGCAACAGGGAACACGTTCCTTTCTCCAGCTCGCTGGGCGCCGTGCTGCCCTGGGATCTGGGCAGCAGGGGAGGTGGCAGCCGTCCTGCCAGGGCTGCGTCCTGCCTCCACCCACCTGCACTGCCTCCGCTAGGGAGCGATAAGCAGCCCCTTCGGACCGCGGAGCAGCCAACGCGCCCAAGGGAGGGCTGTCCTCGGCACAGGCTGGGCAGGAAGGGTGGCAGGACACCCCATTGAGTCAGGCATGCACGGTGCACCCACCCCACGCCCCACACCCACACCGTGGACCAAGATCCGTCATCAGGATCTTGATTTTAAAACTTTTAAAAGCCTGTGCGGCAGGGTGTTGCTATTTTATTGTTTTACTCTGTACAGCACCATGTACACGGACGGTGCTATATAAATAAATAAATAAATAAATAAATAAATAAATAAATAAATAATAGGAGGGCCACCCCACAGTTTCCCTCTTGGGGGGGAAACTTAAGGGTGGGGGGAGGGGAGGGGAAGACAAACAGCACCTCAGAGGCAGACAGTGACGGGTGCGTGAAGCATCCTGGATCCTGAGCAGCTAATTTTGGCCACTCATGTACCTCCCGCCCGGTTGTACATCATTTCCCCATCCCCACAGAGCTCCCTGTGAGGAATTCCAGGCCAGGCACAAGAGAGCAGCATGTCTGGAGGTGATGGGGCGTGGGCAGGGGGCAGGGATGACCATTTTCCGGTCCGGTCTTCTCCTAACTGTCTACTCCATGATACAGCTGACAATTTCACCCAGAGCAGGTGCCAGAGATGGGAGCAGACCACTTGACACGGCTGGGGTTCCCTCTTCGACTGGGCACCAGCGACGTGGTAACTTTTGGTTAGTGGTGTCTCTGGCCACCTCCGTTGCCGCCCTTTGCCCCAAGCGAGAGCTCCCCATTCCTCCCATTTGACAGATGAGGCAAGTGAAGCTGAGCCCTGCCTTGCCTAAGATCACACGCAGCATCTGGAGCAGGGGTTAAAGCCTCACACGCCTTCTCCGTCTCATCTCATCACCAGCCAGGCCTCAAGTTCACCGGACCACGCTGGTGATGTCAGGAATGAGCTGGCCGTTTGGAGCTCCATCTTAATGCTGCAGAACAGCAAAAGAAGTTGCATTCCCCGGGTCAGTTCCATTCCCAGGTGCAAGGGTGGGCCCTTTACACCCTGAGCAAAGTCCAGGGTCTTTGAATGGCAATTAGAAGTAGCTTGAGACCTCAGAGTAAATAAAAGCAGAGGGCCGGTCTCCCTTCTTCTGAGCCACGGCTTGTAGAAACGCAAACCGGGCTCCTCTTCCCATGTCTGGATGGTAGGAGCAGGGAGGGGAAGCCTCTTGTGCTGTCACCAATGCTGGAGAGGAGGAGGAGGAGGAGGAGGAGGAGGAGGAGGAGGAGGAGGAGGAGGAGGAGGAGGAGGAGGCGGCGGCCACCATGGAGGCTTCTGGTATCTGTGCTGAAAAACGTCCCCTTGGTTTTCAGAGCGGCCACTGGAGCCGGTCTTCGGGAAGGAGCAGGAGGCGCATGGCCTGGCCAGCCCTGATGACAGCACAGCCTCATCTGCTTCTCCAGAAGCCCCCCAGCAAATCCCTCAAAGCAGGCAAAGGCTTTCCGTCCACCCACCCACCCACCCACTCCATCGGCAGGGTCCCCGGACACGGCAAGCCATGCGTGGACTTTGCTGGCATTCCTCTCTCAGCGGGGGTGGGGTTATGTGTGTCAGAAGACAGCCTGGGAGTGTGAGCCGGGCTCCGGGCCTGTCCCCTGTGGCTGCCTCGTGGGCTCTGTGGTCCCGGGCTGGGTGCGCGGCCAGCCGGCTGGAGGCCGGTCCTACGCCGTTGCTCTCCGGGAGCCAGACACGCAGCTCGGCCGCCCTCGCCAGGCGCTTGGCTCCAGACGGCTGTTCTGCAGGCCCCAGAGGACGCAGCCTGGGAGCCCTCCTGGGCCTGGCCGTGCAATTAGGGAAAGCCACAAAGGGCCCCCGCGGTGCCCTTCAGCGCGTGTGGGCGCCTAATGAGGAGGCAGGGCCCGGAGGGCTGAGGAGGAAGGCCCAGCCAGCCCGGCTGCCTCCGAGGGCACTGACCAGGTCAGCAGTGGCTGGGGAATGTGGAAGGGTCAAGCTACCTCTGGAGACGGGCTGGAGGGGGGGATTAAGTCTGGGGGGGCAAAGGGGCCTTTTGCTCCTGCCACATACTGGCATTCAGCCTCCCCCACTGTGCCGCCATCGTTTCCGGCTTATCCCTAATGTTTAGGGACTCTGCAGTGTGGGGGGGATGGATGCAGAGGTCATGACACGGTGCCTGGATGGTTGCAGAATGGGCCGGGATTCCTGCACTGAGCGGGGGGTGGGACTCGATGGCCTCATAGGCCCCTTCCAACTCTATGATTCTACGAGGGGAGCTTCTGGGGCTGTGGGCACATTTGGCTGTTTGGGAAACTGTCATAGGCACCACCACAAAATGGCTGCCATGGGCGGTGTGGCAACGGGCCGGTCACCTGGCCAAAAGAAGGCGCACAAGGCCACGGTGGGGTCTGACCCCCGCCCTCACTCTGAGCCACTCCTTCGCCTCCGCAGTTTTCTGCACCAAGGGAGCCCTCTTTCACGGCAATCCCAGCTGCCGCTAAGGGGATGCGTTGTTGTTTTGAACAAGTGGGAGGCCGAGGGCATCTTGGCAGGCACCAAGAAATGTGGGGGGGGGCATTGCCTGCTCTCGGGTGCCCTCCTGCCTGCCCTTGCAGCCGGGCCTTGTGCTCGCCCTGGCAGCGCCCGCTCTGGTCCTCTGCCTGCCGCAGACCTCCGCTCAGAAGGGAGCCCCAAACCCGTGTGCCTTTAGCCGGCCGCATTGCCCACAGGAGGAAGCCAAGGGCTCCCCACGTGGCCTTGCTGGCTGGCTTGCGCTTCCTGCATGGGCAGGGGAGGGGGAGGGGGGGAGGTCTGCAGGGTCATCTCCCCAGGACCTCCTACGGACCCCGGGCCCTTGGGCAGAGGTGCCAGTGCCCACGAGACCACACGCCATTCCGTTCACCGGCAGATGGGCAGAGATGACGGCGGGATGGCACAGCGGTGCAGTTTGTGCCCGGGCAAGATCTTAAATCTTAGATCCAGCCTCTGGCCTGCCTTGTCCCCGGGACCGTCTGCTCTCCTTCTGCCCCAAGGGCTCCGGCAGAGTAAGGCCCTCACCAGCCTTGCAAGCCCAAGTCCCTTTTCTAACTGGAGATGCCAGCATGGCCCCGGGCCGTCCTCGCTGACTCTGCAAGGACTGTGCCACTGCGATCCAGGCCCGGGCTGTGCGAGGAAGCCAAAGGCCTCAGGGACGCAGCCTGACCGGAGTCCCGATTCACAGGTGGAGCCTTTGGGAGCAGCACACCTGTCCTTGGCGAGAGGCACCACCGCCCACTGAAGGACGCTGCTCCGGGTGGGGACAGTCCAAAGCATAGCTGCAGGCCGGGGGGTCTTGAGGGGGGAGGGGGGAGGCCAGGCGGAATCAGAGGCTGGTGCTGTCCGGCTGCTGATCGAGACAGGGCCGGTGGGGCGTGCCAGTGTCCCTCGCGGCCCTGGGAGATGGGTGAATGCCTGGCGGCTGCCTGGAGGCCAGAGCCAGGAACAGCGGGCGCTCGGCACGCCAGCAAATGGGGAGGTCAAAGGGCAGCACGGCGCTAATCTGAGAGGATTTTGCTGCAGCTCCTGGGTCAAAGGGCGGCTGAGGCTGCTCTGCAGGGGGGCCAGCCGGGCCTGGGGTGTGTGTGTGCCGTGTATGTATGGAGAACCTGGTGAAATTCCCTCTTCATCATCACAGTTAAAGCTGCAGGAGCTATACTAGAGTGACCAGATTTAAAAGAGGGTAGGGCACCTCTTTTAACTGTGGTGATGAAGAGGGAATTTCACCAGGTCCTCCATATATACAAATGACACCTGCTGAAATTCCCTTTTCAATACAACTGTTAAAGATACGGGAGCCCTGTCCTCCTTTCCATATGGTCACCCTAACTTAGTGCAATGTGCAGTTCCCTGGAGTGGCCAACAAACCCATCAGCTGGGCAGGGGGAAAGAAGCCCTCCTGCTGCTGTTTGCCAGGAACAGGAACCCCGAGGTGGACAGCCGGGCCGTACGGAACCCTAAGCCCGGCCATAAGCGCATCTGACCATGCTTCTCCTAAAATTCTCCAAGCGCTTTGCTATCATCCTTGGCAGGAGCAACGAGCTCCACAAATGCATGACGTGTGTGGAAAGCGCGTCTGCCCTGGAACCCCTGCCCGTCTTTTGCAATGGATGAAAAAAGAAACCCTCCCCAGTCCTAGTATGATGGAGAGAGGGGGAGAAAGGCTTCTACTTCCGCCACCTTCTCCCAACCAGGCATCACAGAATCATAGAACAGCAGAGTTGGAAGGGACCTACAAGGCCATCGAGTCCAACCCCCTGCTCAATGCAGGAACCCACCCTAAAGCATCCCTGACAGAGGGTTGTCCAGCTGCCTCTTGAAGGCCTCTCGTGTGGGAGAGGCCACCACCTCCCTAGGTCACTGACTCCATTGTCGCACTGCTCTAACAATCAGGAAGGTTTTCCCGATGTCCAGCCGGAATCTGGCTTCCTTTAACTTGAGTCCGTTATTCCATGTCCTGCACTCTGGGAAGATCGAGAAGAGATCCTGGCCCTCCTCTGTGTGACAACCTTTTAAGTATTTGAAGAGTGTTATTATGTCTCCCCTCCATCTTCTCTTCTCCAGGCTAAACATGCCCAGTTCTTTCAGTCTCTCTTCCTAGGGCTTTGTTTCCAGAGCCCTGATCATCCTGGTTGCCCTCCTCTGAACACACTCCAGCTTGTCTGCGTCCTTCTTGAATTGTGGAGCCCAGAACTGGACGCAATACTCTAGATGAGGCCTAACCAGGGCCGAATAGAGCCCTGGTTAGCCCTGACAGGCATCAGGCACCTGTCGTGCCTTCCTCCCAACCCCGCTTTCTCTTGCAAAAGAGCCCCAAACGCTTTCGCCTGTCCTGGGAGGGAGAGGGTTCCACCCTGCAGGAGGAATAAAAGAGCTCCCAGGACAGAGAAAGGGGAGCCTGCTTTCTGCCCGCTTGCCAGCCCCTTGCGACATCCCAGCTCGTGCTTCAGGTGATTCCTCTGAGCCGCGTAAGCTGAGATGGGCCGGCAGGAACAGAGACGCGCCTGACCTCCCAAGGGCTCTGAGGAGGCACTTTCGGTCAATGATCTAGATGATACTGCAGGCCATGGGAGCCCAGCCCCACAGCTGAACCATCAGTCCCAGGCGCCCCACGTGCACATGCACACACACACACACCGCTCTGGCCAAAGGATTGCTCCAGATGACTCCAGCTAGCAAGCCAAGTTGCACTGCAGGAGGAGGTCAAAGTTCACAGAAGCCAGTGAAACTTCCAGACCCCTGGAGAGAATGGCCTTGGGAAGGCACAGTGGGAGGCTGTGCCTCCGCCCCAGCCAAAGCCCTTTTTGCTTCTGTCTCTCCGAAAGGAAGGTGTGCAAATGACGAAGAATGCCCAGGAGTTGCTTCCAGGTGGCGCAAAAGCAGAGATCCGAGCAAGGTCTAGGGTGACTCCCCTGGGAAGAGCCTCTCGCACCTGGATGAGATCACAGCGGAAGGCCTTGCAAGGCGAATTAAGCCGGGCCGAGCCAGGTGAAGGAAGGCCTCCTCCTTGGTTGGGGGCCGGGGGGGGGGGAGGTGAGGGGAAGGAAGAGGCCAGGCCAAGCTGCACTAGGCAAGCATCACAGAGGCCCCCCTGCCTTCGGCTCACTTGCTTGCGGGCCCCTTTTTGCCCAGGGACCTCTTGCGGTCAGGGCAGGATCTGCCTGGGCCCCGTCTCTAAATTCTTGTTCAGCTTTTGCTTTTAGGAAGTGCATCTCGGGTGCCTGCGGTTGAGTGAGAACGGCTTGGTCGGTGTGTGCGTGTGTGAGAAAGAGAGCAGGGGGGGCTAAGTGGAGACCTGGGTGGGGGTGGGGGGTCTTCCTCTCTGGTTTCCGGGCTCTAAAGGGGAGGGAGGCTCCCTAGCCATCCCTCGGAGCCCCTCGTCTTCTGCCCATCTCTCCTTGAACGCCCTGCCCCCCCTTCTCACCTTCATCGCCCTCCACTTCCGCCCAATTTCAGAGGACTTCCTGAAAAGCTGCTGGGAGAGGCAGGAGCAACGTCAAAGCCAGAGCTGTAGGCCACGCGTGTGGAGGACGCTGGGCTAGAAGTTAAAGGGAATTGGGTGGCGTGGAGGGGAGACGGTTGTGGGGACCCCCCATGGGCGTGGGGGATCTGGGGGTGGCCACCACCCTTCACTTGATCATCATGAGGGTTCGAGTAAAATGCTTGCTTGGCGCTGGCTGGACACCTTTTGCAGAGCCGCGCTGCCTCCCTTTGACCCACGGGCAGCGAGAGAAGGGCCCCCTTTGCGCTCTTGACTGCCCCGATTCCCTTCGAGGCCTCATGGCGGGCTTCCGGCCTGGCAGTGCCTGGCTGGCCGCTCGGGGACACAGGATGCTGGGCTGGACCATTGGCTGATGGACTCCCCCCCATTCCTGTCCAAAGGTCGCTCCAGGGGTCACAGCTCCAGGTTAAAGGAGCAGGAGTCCAGCTGGCTGCCACAGGGCGTGGCGAGGCTATCTCTGCGCTAGCACCCTCCAGGAGTGGCACACAACCCCTGCCACTGCTGGCACCCAAGAAGAACCCCGTGGTCCCCCTGCAACGTGGCTCATTACATCAAGTAAGGAGGGGATCGCCGGCTGGGTCCAGGAGGTTGTGAATGCCTCCTTGAGAGAGGGAGTGGTGCCGGCCTCTTTAAAAGAGGCGGCAATTAGACCACTCCTGAAGAAGCCTAATCTGGACCCGGAAGATGTAAACAACTACAGGCCGGTGGCTAATATCCCTTTCCTGGGCAAGGTGCTTGAGCGGGTGGTTGCAGGACAACTCCAGGCACTCTTGAATGAAACGGATTATCTAGATCCATTTCAATCGGGTTTCAGGCCTGGCTTTGGAACGGAAACTGCCTTGGTCGCCCTGTGGGATGACCTCTGTCGGGAGAGAGACAGGGGGAGTGCGACCCTGTTGGTTCTCCTGGACCTCTCAGCGGCCTTCGATACCATCGACCATTGTATCCTTCTGGATAGGTTGTCTGAGCTGGGAGTGGGAGGTACTGCGTTGCAGTGGTTCCGCTCCTACTTGGATGGCCGATTCCAGAAGGTGGTGCTGGGGGATTATTGCTCTGTGCCGTGGCTCCTAAGCCATGGGGTTCCACAGGGCTCTATCTTATCCCCTATGCTGTTTAACATATACATGAAGCCGCTGGGGGAGGTTATCCAGAGATGTGGACTGAGGTGTCATCAATATGCGGATGATGCCCAGCAATACCTTTCCTTTTCATCAAACCCAGGTGAGGCAGTGGCTGTTCTGAACCAGTGCCTGGGCACGGTAATGGACTGGATGAGGGCTAACAAACTGAGACTCAATCCAGACAAGACGGAGGTACTGTTAGCGGGTGGTTCATCTGTCCGGCGAGGTGATGTTTGCCCTGTCCTGGACAGGGTTGCACTCCCCCTAAAGGATCGGGTCCGTAGTTTGGGGGTGCTCTTGGATCCAGAACTGTCACTTGAGGCACAGGTGAACTCAGTGGCAAAGAGCACCTTTTAGCAGCTTAGGTTGATATACCAACTGCGCCCTTATCTGGACAGAGATAGCCTAGCTAAAGTGATCTATGCTCTGATAACCTCTCGTTTGGATTACTGCAATGCGTTATACGTGGGGCTGCCTTTGAAAATGGTCCGGAAGCTTCAGCTGGTACAAAACAGGGCAGCACGTTTACTAACAGGGACTGGCTGGCGAGATCACATTACGCCAGTCCTTTTACAACTTCATTGGCTGCCAGTCCAGGTCCGGGCCCGATTCAAAGTGCTGGTATTGACATTTAAAGCCCTAAATGGTTTGGGGCCAGGTTATTTGAAGGAACGCCTCCTCCCATACGTACCTGCCCGGACCTTAAGATCATCTACAGGGGCCCTTCTCCATGAGCCCCTGCCAAAGGAAGTGAGGCAGGGGGCTACTAGGAGGAGGGCTTTCTCCGCTGTGGCACCCTGGTTGTGGAATGAGCTCCCCAGAGAGGTCCGCCTAGTGCCTACACTGTACTCCTTTCGTCGCCAGCTGAAGACCTTTTTATTCACTCAGTATTTTAACACTTAATTTTAACTTAAATTTAAATTATACTGTTTTAATTCTGTATTTTAATCTTATATCAATTTTGCTGCGTGGTTTTATCCTGGTTGTGCTTTTTATACTGTATTTTGTAATTGTGCTTTTAACATGTTTTTGTATTTTTGTATTTGTGTTTTTTAACTTGTTGGTTGTTTTATGATGGTTTTAATTTTTGTGAACTGCCCAGAGAGCTTCGGCTATTGGGCGGTATAAAAATGTAATAAATAAATAAAATAAATAAAATGTTGGTTGTTTTATTATGGTTTTAATTTTTGTGAACTGCCCAGAGAGCTTCGGCTATTGGGTGGTATAGAAATGTAATAAATAAATAAAAATAAATAAATAAATAACGTGGCCATGATCACGTGGCATCGGGAGAAGGGACGTGGGCTGTGGCATCTCTTCAGCTGATGCGTTGCCCTTGAATCCTGTTTTGACAGGTCATTAATGAACATGAATTAATGTTCATGTTCCCCCTATGAGGGAAGGTTACGACAGCTGGAACTGTTTACTTTGGGGGCGGGGTGGGTGGGGAAGGAAGCTAACGGGAGACCAGATAGAAGTGTATAGAATGATGCCTGGTGTAGCGATTGTGGACAGGGAGACATCTTTCTCCCCCTCCCATAATACTACAACCCAAAGGGGGTCATCCATTGAAGCTGATTGGTAAGAGATTCGGGACAGATAAAAGGAACAACTTCTTCACACAGCACATAGTTAAACTGTGGAATTCACTGCCACAAGATGTAGTGATGGCCACCAATTTGGATGGCTTTAAAAGAGGTTTAGAATTTTTTGGAGCAAATGATAAAGAAGTCAATCTGTAAACACCTTCAAAACAATGCAGTGATTACTAGAAACCAGCATGGATTTGTCAAAAACAAATCCTGCCAGACTAATCTGATCCCATTTTTTGATCAGGTGGACTGTGGGAATGCTGTGGACGTCATATATCTTGACTTCAGCAAAGCTTTTGACAAAGTGCCCCGTGATATTCTGATTAACAAACTAGCTACAAGTGGACTAGATGGAACAACTATTAGGTGGATTCACAGTTGGCTACAGAATCGGACTCAAAGAGTACTTATCAATGGAACCTTCTCAAACTGGGGAGAGGCAACGAGTGGGGTGCCGCAGGGCTCAGTCCTGGGCCCAGTGCTCTTCAACATTTTTATTCATGATTTGGACGAGGAGGTGCAGGGAACGCTGATCAAATTTGCAGATGACACCAAATTGGGTGGGATAGCTAATACCCTGGAAGACAGAAACAAACTTCAAAGTGATCTTGATAGGCTGGAGTGCTGGGCTGAAAACAACAGGAGGAAATTTAATAGGGAGTACCTAAGTTTGACACCTAGGAAAAGAAACAAATGCACAGTTACAAGATGGGGGATACTTGGCTCAGCAATACTACAAACGAGAAGGATCTTGGAATTGTTGTAGATCGCAAGCTGAATATGAGCCAACAGTGCAATATGGCTGCAAGAAAGGCAAATGCTATTTTGGGCTGCATTAATGTTGGACTAGATGGACCCTTGGTCTGACCCAGCATCAGGCAGGAAGAGGAGGCCTCAGCGACCCCCAGAAAAGATGGTCAGGGACCCAGCTGGAAGACCCATTGCCCACCCCACCCCCACACTCACCCCTCTACTCCTCTTCTTGGGCCAGGTGAATGCCACACCTGCTGCCCTTTCTGCCGTTCGTTCACTTTCCACCAGCTCGTGCTCGCCTCGCCCTTTGCATTGCGCATGGGAGGCAAAAGCCCCCACACTCTGCAAAGCCCCCCCTGCAAAGACCCCCCCCTGCAAAGACCCACCCCCTCTGGCCAGCGGAACAGACAGCCTGCTTTGCTCCTGGCTGCGTGGTCAGCCCCACAGAGGCCATGGCCCCCTGGCAGTGGGGCTCCCCTGACCCTAGCATTCTCTTTCACAGATTTATTTATTTATTTATTACATTTTTATACCGCCCAATAGCCGAAACTCTCTGGGCGGTTCACAAAAATTATCTGGAACGGTGCCTGGCTGCGTCTTCACTGTTGTCCCAACCTGCAGCCTGGGGTGCTCGCACATAGCGGTGTGTTTTGGGAGGCTGAGGCAGCTGGGGGCAGCTGGGGGACACACACACACACACACACACACGTCCCAGCAGAATCCAAGCCAGATACAGGGCTTGGACCGGGGGTGTTCTGGAATGAGGCATCAGGAGCTCATTACGGGACCTTATGGGACCTTCCTCCCCGATCGCCTCGGCCTTCTAGCACACGCTGCGGTCAGCCGGAGGCTGGGGTCTGTTCACGTGCGGAGAAAGGACGTCGGACAGGAAAAGCAGCTGGAGGCCCAGGGACTCAGACGACTTCAGCTCCACGTGCACTCTGCGCATGGCCCAATGATGATAATTATAATAATAATAATAATAATAATAATAATAATAATATTTCTTGCCTGCCTCTCCATTTTGATCGAGGCAGGGAACAACAATAAATGATAAAATACATAACACTCAATTAAAACATAATATACATTGTTAAAAAATCCTAAAAAACATCCTAAAGCATTTTAAAAACATCTTAAAATTCCACTGGACAAGCCTGCCGGAAGAGATCAGTCTTTATAGCTTTCTTAAATGCTAAAAGACTGTTAAGCTGACGAGTCTCCTCTGGCAGGCCATTCCACAGTCTGGGAGCAGCAAAAGAGAAGGTCTGCTGGGTAACAGTTGTTCATCTAGTTTTTGCTAGCTGAAGTAGATTCTTCCCAGAGGACCTGAGTGTGCGGGGAGAAGATTGTACAGGAGAAGGCGATCCCGCAGGTAGCCCGGACCCAAACCATGTGGGGCTTTAAAGCCCTTTTAACACTTTATACTTTGCCTGGAAACTAATTGGCAGCCAGTGAAGAGATTTTAAGACTGGTGTGATGTGATTCTATACCCACTCTACACCATTCCTTCCACCCGTCCTACCCTTTCAAAGTGGTGAATCAGAAGAAGGCGTCAGGATGCAGCAAGGTGGCAGGCGGCGGGGGGTGGGGGGGCGGCCATCAGGAAAGCTGTCTGGCCACATTGGCTGGGGGGCATCTGCAGCTGCTGGACCTGGTTGGGCCGGCCATGAGGAGGATCTCTGTGGAGGCAGGACTTAAATAAGGGACCCACACACACACACACAATCAGCTCTGCGTGCCGAAGGTCCCGGGTGAGATGCTTAACCCCCATGGCTAAGCGTGTCGTCTGAGCAGGGTCCGCAATACTGGGCCAGAGAGGCCAAGGCCTGACTCCGCCTAAGGCAGCCCCCGGTCTTCCGATGTGATCCGGCTGGCCGGCTGGCTGCGTGATTCCCCTTGCGCTGCCTGCTCTCCCCCCCCCCCCTCCCCGGGAGTCCCCTCAGCTCCCTCTGTTTATTCTGTGTGTGCTAACGCTTTCACACCTCATTAATTTGGTGTTTAAACCCAATTACCCCCAACCCTAAGGAGCAGAGACGAGCCCCCCCTGAGCACACCAGAGCAGATGGCCTCAACCCCAAAGTGAATGCAATGACCCCACCACGTCCCAAGGGGCTCACGGTCTCAGGCCTGGCAGGAAGCGCGGGGCGGAGGAGACGTGCCTCCGCTCCCTGCCTCATTAGCCCTTCAAAGGACGCCTGAGTAAACGGCACAGCGCAGTGAGCAGGGGGCAGGCAAGGGTCCCCGGATCCTCTTCAGGAGGGCAGCGCAGGCCTGGCACCGACGTGGACCGGTCGTAGGCCGTAGCAGCTATGGGGCAGAGCAGCTGCTTTGCTGCATGTAGAAAGGTCCCAGGTTCGACTCACTCCGAAACGAACGGAATGAAGAACCTCGGAGGCAGCCCCCACCCTCTGGGAAACCCCTCGTGCGGTTTGGGAGGCAGCAAATGTAGCATCATAGAATCATAGAATCATAGAATAGCAGAGTTGGAAGGGGCCTACAAAGGCCTCCTGAGAACATGCCTTTTCACACAGGTTTTCCCTGGTCCGTAATTTACTTGATTTTATATTGCATTCCTAAACTTTTAACGTTTGAAATTTATTGTATACTTATTGTATTCTATAGTTTTAATTACGCACTGCCCAGAGCGCCTCGGCTATTGGGCAGTATAAAAAGGTAATAAATAATATTTAAATTAAATAAGGCAGCTCCCCGTGTTCCCAGGACTGCCGCTCCAGTTCCTGTGGGAACTTGGGCACCGCAAGAGGGGCAAAAGCCACCTATCAGGTCAAGCAGGCGTGTTCTGGTGGCACGAGGGGGGAGGCAGCGACTCCACACACCCACACCCACTGCCACACCAGCGAGCGCCAGGCATGGCCCAGTGTGGGATGTTGCACAAAGGCAGGCCAGAGCCCAGCCTGGGGCCGTATGCTTTCCTGCCTGACAGGGTCTGGGCCCTCCGCCCACTATGGTCATAGAATCACAGAATAGCAGAGCTGGAAGGGGCCTACAAGGCCATCGAGTCCAACCCCCTGCTCAATGCAGGAATCCACCCTAAAGCATCCCTGACAGAGGGTTGTCCAGCTGCCTCTTGAAGGCCTCTTGTGTGGGAGAGGCCACAACCTCACCAGGCAACTGATTCCATTGTCGTACTGCTCTAACAGTCAGAAAGTTTTTCCTGATGTCCAGCTGGAATCTGGCTTCCTTTAACTTGAGCCCGTTATTCCGTGTCCTGCACTCTGGGAGGATCGAGAAGAGATCCTAGCCCTCCTCTGTGGGACAATCTTTTAAGTATTTGAAGAGTGCTCTCATGTCTCCCCTCAATCTTCTCTTCTCCAGGCTAAACATCCCCAGTTCTTTCAGTCTCTCTTCATAGGGCTTTGTTTCCAGACCCCTGATCATCCTGGTTGCCCTCCTCTGAACACGCTCCAGCTTGTCTGCGTCCTTCTTGAATTGTGGAGCCCAGAACTGGACGCAATACTCTAGATGAGGCCTAACCAGGGCCGAATAGAGAGGAACCAGTTCCTCGCGTGATTTGGAAGCTATACTTCTATTAATGCAGCCCAAAATAGCATTTGCCTTTCTTGCAGCCCTATCTCACTGTTGGCTCATATTCCGCTTGTGATCTACAACAATTCCAAGATCCTTCTCGTTTGTAGTATTGCTGAGCCAAGTATCCCCCATCTTGTAACTGTGCCTTTGGTTTCTATTTCCTAGATGTAGAACTTGGCCTTTATCCCTGTTAAATTTCATGCTGTTGTTTCCAGCCCAGCACTCCAGCCTATCAAGATCCCTTTGAAGTTTGTTTCTGTCTTCCATGGTATTTGCTATCCCACCCAGTTTTGTGTCATCTGCAAATCTGATCAGTGTTCCCTGCACCTCCTCGTCCAAACCATTAATAAAAACGCTGAAGAGCACTGGGCCTTCACTGGTGCTTGAAATGGCCCCAGTCAGTCTGGTCCTTCCTCTCAGGACATTTTCACACAGCAGGATTCCAGTGGCTCTTGCTTCATCTGCTTGTGCAGCCAATGGAAACCCTACCTGGGCAGGATGCTCCTTTGCATGACAAATGCCTCTCTTGCGCATCCATCGGGACTCCTCCCAGCCTCCCTCCTTCCAGATTTCTCTCTCCGGCCTCGCTGCTCCCAGCTCCGCATCTTTAAGAAGTGCCGGAAGATTCTCCCGTCCTTCCAGGAACCCCCAGGAGCTCTAGTGGGTCATCTCTACGTCGTAGAGAGGGCAGGGCAGGCCTCCGCCTGGAAGGGCGGGGCGCATGGTGGTGAGACATTCCAGGGAGGGCAAGTGGCTCTAGGTAGCAGGTGGTGCTGTGTCCCACGCACGCCTCCCCCTCCCCCTCGTGGGCTGTTTTCTCTCTCACCTCCAAGGCCAGTGCTGGAATAACAGCCGCCCAAACTCCACACATGCCGAAAAGGGTTCCAGGCCCACGCACGGCCACGCGATGGAGGCAGGCAGGTTGAGGAAGAGCCCCCCCCCCCATCAAGAAGGGTAGAGTGTTTAGAAGGCACAGCAGGGAGCTGAGGTTTATTTCTAATGTTGATGAATGCTGCCTAGGTATGTCTTTGTCCCGTGATCGCTTGAAAATGATTTTAATGAGGTTTTAGGTACAGCATTTCCCATTTGGTCGAGGGAACGAGATGGCTGAACTGATGCCTTATGACACGGGAGTTCAGAGGTCACAGTCAAGGGCTCCCCCCCCCCCGGCTGAGGTGGTGACCTTTGCCAGTTGTGACGTGCCCCCCTGCCCTGTTGCACAATGAGGAGGGGCAGGGTTTTGCTTATAGCCAGAACAGTGGGTGGTGGGTGGGTGGGATACCTTCAGTTATTGGCAAATGATGGCGAGCTCATCCCTGCCCATTGCAACATCGACTTCTTTCTCTGCCTCTCACCCGACCCTCCTGGTAATGCATCCTTAAGAACACAAGAAGAATCACAGAATCATAGAATAGCAGAGTTGGAAGGGGCCTGTAAGGCCATCGAGTCCAACCCCCTGCTCAATGCAGGAATCCACCCTAAAGCATCCCTGACAGAGGGTTGTCCAGCTGCTCTAGTGTGGGAGAGCCCACAACCTCCCTAGGTAACTACTCCCACAACTCCCTAGGTAAGAGACCTGGTGAATCAGGCCCCAGTGGGGTTCTCTGGTCCAGCATCCTGTACTCACATCTGTTCTGGATAAATTGGTTGAAAGCATTATTAAAGATAAATTTAGTAAGCATATAGAAGGACAGGTCCTGCTGAAGAAGAATCAACATGGTTTCCTCAAAGGTAAGTCCTGTCTCACTAACCTCAGTTGACATGTAGACAGGGGTGATCCAGTAGACATTATTTACTTGGACTTCCAAAAGGCTTTTGATAAAGTCCCTCACCAAAGACTCCTGAACAACCTTAGCAGTCGTGGAATAAGAGGAGAGGTCCTCGTGTGGATCAGTAACTGGTTAGAGAACAGAAAGCAGAAAGCAGGAATAAATGGTCAATTCTCCCAACGGAGAGAATAGTGGGGTCCCACAAAGATCGTTATTGGGACCAATTCTTTTCAACTTGTTCATAAATGACCTGGAATTAGGAGTGAGCAGTGAAGTGGCCAAGTTTGCCGATGACACCGAATTATTTAGGGTGGCTAAAACACAAAGGGATTGTGGGGAGCTCCAAAGGGATCTCTCCAAGCTGGGAGAGTGGGCCTCCAAATGGCAGATGCGGTTCAACGTCAGCAAGTGTAAGGTGATGCACGTTGGGGCAAAAAAACCCAACTTCAAGTATAACCTAATGGGATCTGAGCTAGGGATGACCGATTCTCCCTTTATACAAATATATGGTGCAACTGCACGTGGAATACTGTGTACAGTTCTGGTCAACACACACACACACACACGAGCTGGAAAAGGGCAAGTAAAATGATCACAAGGCTGGAGAATCTCCCTTGTGAGGGAAGGGAATGTTTAGCTTGAAGCTTGGAAAAAAGGTAAGTAATGGGAGACATGATAGAGGTATACAAAATCATATATGGTGCGGAGAACGTGGAGCGGGAGGCATTTTTCTCCCTCTCCCATAATTCTAGAACCCAGTGGGGTCGTATCCCATGAAGCTGATGGGTGGGAGATTCAGGGCAGAGAAAAGGAAGGACTTCTTCCCACAGCACAGAGTTAAACTGTAGAATTTGCTACCGCAAGACGCAGGGGGTTAGAGAAATTCCTGGCGGAGAGGGCGATCAGTGGCTACCAGTCCTGATGGCTCTGTGCTACCTCCAGTATCAGAGGCAGAAGTTGCTGGGGAACATGGGTGGGAGGGTGCTGTTGCACCATGTCCTGCTTGTGAGATTTCTGTGGGCAGCTGGTTGGCCACTGTGCTTACGGGATGCGGGATTCGATGGACCCTTGGTCTGATTGAGCATCAGGGCTCTTCATGTGGAGAGACCCACAAGCAGCCTCCTCCTCCTCCTCTTCCTCCTCCTCCTCCTCCTCTTCTTCTCCTCCTCCTCCTCCTCTTCTCCTCCTCCTCTTCTCCTCCTCCTCCTTCTCTTCTTCTCCTCCTCCTCCTCCTCCTCTCCTCCTCCTCCTCCTCCTCTTCTTCTCCTCCTCCTCCTCTTCTTCTCCTCCTCCTCCTCTTCTTCTTCTCCTCCTCCTCCTCCTCTTCTTCTCCTCCTCCTCCTCCTCCTCCTCTTCTTCTCCTCCTCCTCCTCCTTCTCTTCTTCTCCTCCTCCTCCTCCTCCTCTCCTCCTCCTCCTCCTCTTCTTCTCCTCCTCCTCCTCCTTCTCTTCTCCTCCTCCTCCTCCTCCTCCTCTCCTCCTCCTCCTCCTCTTCTTCTCCTCCTCCTCCTCCTCCTCTTCTCCTCCTCCTCCTCCTCCTCCTGACCCCAGTAGGTGCCATATAGAGACATCCTGCAGCTCATATGAAGCCTTCATGCCCAGCAGCCATTGATAGCCCTTATTCTCCATTCAATGAACGTCTCCCTTTCTCGCTCCTCCACGTCTCCCTTGAGTCCCCTCTCTGTGATTTGTCAACCGTTCCCTTCCCAGCGCTCTTCCGAGGCCACGGCCACTTTGAGATCTGTCCACAGGGGCTTTTGGAGTCAGCATTATTTTTGTTTGCCCCCAGTGGAGGCAGTAGGGGGGCCCTCGGTGGGCGCCTCCGAGCACGTGTTCCAGGATTGGGACCTGCAGCCCTTTCCGATCCTGCAGCCGTGAGGGACAGGCAAAGGGAGGCCCGGGACTCCCAAATGCCAGCAGCCGGGAAGCCAGGGAACCGGTCCGGCCTGCTGGCTGGGCGTGAGCTTGCCCCCTCTGTCTGCCACGAGCAGAGCTTGCAGGAGGCCACCTCGGAGGCCTGGCAGGCCCTTTCCACAGCTGCAGGCTCCCCATCCACGCAGCCCTTCTCGCGTTGGCCGCTGACCCAGCCGCTGCTAATGAGCCTCCTCCTGGTCCGCGCCCCTTCGTGGGCTGGCGTAGTGGCGTCTGCTCCCTTGGCTCCCATCCATCACCATGAAATGAATTCTCCCTTCAGTCTCAGGCTGCGAGGACGACCCGCTTCCCACCCGGGGATCCTCCCTCCTGGCCCTGCGCATTAATGATTGATGATCCAGGAATGCGCCGGGGTTATCGAGGCTGAATCGGCAGGTAAACACAGAAGGAGGCCTCCGGAAGGAGCCGCCATACAGCTGAGCTGGCCCAGGTACGGCTGGAAGAGCAGCTCTTCTGGAAGGCGGTTTCACGATGGGGGTCATTGAGGCAGGGGGGCTGCTGGAAGGTCCTGGTTCATCCTCGCTGTGCTGTCCTGCCCTGCTTTTGCATCGTGCTCAAGGAATCATAGAATCATAGAATAGCAGAGTTGGAAGGGGCCTACAAGGCCATCGAGTCCAACCCCCTGCTCAATGCAGGAATCCACCCTAAAGCATCCTCGACAGATCCTTGTCCAGGAGAGTCGGGCTTCCAGTTCTCTAGATCCCAAAAACAGCTGCGGCGTGGATTGAACCCAGATTCCCTGCAAGGAGACCTGGGGGTTGTCACCCAGCCCCCTGGGACCTTCGGGTCCTGATCCATTCTCCTGCTCCACCCAACAGGCAGAAGCCCTCTGTGGCTCCGGGCCCAAGCACAGCAGGAAAACCGGCATTCAAGCTCCTCACCAGCCCAGCGCTGGAGGTCATGGTGGGGAGGCTCTCTTGGCGGTTTCTGAAGGACGTTCTGGGCCAGTGTGGGTCTTTCAGCCCCCAGAAGTTTATTGTTGGGTAAGAAAAGCCCCCGGGAGAACTGGGCATGCTTAGCCTGGAGAAGAGGAGATTGAGGGGAGACAGGGTAGCACTCTTCAAATACTTGAAAGGTTGTCACACAGAGGAGGGCCAGGATCTCTTCTCGATCCTCCCAGAGTGCAGGACACGGAATCACGGGCTCAAGTTAAAGGAAGCCGGATTCCGGTTGGACATCAGGAAAAACTTCCTGACTGTTAGAGCAGTACGATAATGGAACCAGTGACCTAGGGAGGTTGTGGGCTCTCCCACACTAGAGGCCTTCAAGAGGCAGCTGGACAACCACCTGTCAGGGATGCTTTAGGGTGGATTCCTGCATTGAGCAGGGGGTTGGACTCCATGGCCTTGTAGGCCCCTTCCGACTCTGCTATTCTATGATTCTATGATTCTGAGCCCCCTCTGCGCCTCCCTTCTGCATTCCACCCCCCCTCTTCCTGCAGCTTCTTTTCTTTGAACTAAAAGGAGTGCAGATTCTCTCTTCTAGGCGTTCACACCAGACTTCTGCCCCTGTTCAGGAGCCATATTATCTCTTCTTCCTGTGCTTGTGCCAGAGTTGAGCGCTGGCATTGAAAGCAGATGCTGAGAATGAGACCCAGCAGCCGTGGCACAAATCCAGCCCTGCTTAGGCCTTCATTCTGCTGATGCCCAAAGCGCTGATCCTTCATTCTTTGGAGGTGTACTGGAAGGGTTAAGGACGGGGCCCTAAACTGAGTCCACCCCCCACCCCAACAATGACAAGCTCAACAGCAGCCCCCACTGACACGCCAGGCGCAGTTCAGCACGCAGTGTGCTTACGCCAGGGCGCACACAAGAATGTTTAAAAGATGTTTGAATGTTTTAAAGACGTTTTAATCATGTATGCTATGTTTTTAATCAGTTTTTAATGTGTATTTTATATCATTTTTTATACTGTTTTTTTTTTTACTTTGAATGGTTTTAGTTTTTGTGAACCGCCCGGGGAGCTTCGGCTGTTGGGCGGTATAAAAATGCAATAAATAAATAAATAAAAATAATAATGAAGAGCGCTGGTAGGTTCAATGCAGCTTGAGCAGGCAAACCTCTGGCTGGATTGAGCCCGCTCCACCCTTCGTTCGTGACGCCAGAAGAGCCCTTTGCATCTGGATCCACAGTGCTTTGGACCCGCTCACTCGCCTTTTCCCGAAGGGAGGTGCCATTAGCTTCCAAAGAGCCCATCAAAGCGCCTGTGCCCAATGGGCCAGCTCCGGGCGGCCTTCTTCCGGTGCTCCCCTCCCACAAGCCTTTGGAGGAGGGCTGCATTTGTGCCAGGCTCAGCACCGGCACCTCTTTCTACGCCAACGTTTCACCCTGGCGATGAGGGGGACAGTTGGAGGCCTCCATCTTGAGGAGCCGCAGAGGGCCGCCTCACCTGCCCTGCTCAGTGGCTAGAGAGAGTTTGTACCACCAGCCCTCAGGCGTGAGGGCGACGGGTCCTGGGTCCCCGTGGGGGAGGGAGGGAGGGAGGGAGGGGTGCTGCTCCCAGCCCAGCTTTCCTGGGGCCACCGCTTCCTTGAGGAATTCTGCCCCGTGGCCTTCTGAGGTGGCTGGGGCGTGGACAAGCCCTTCAGCCCAGAGCACCACTGATGCGTGTGCCGGCTTGCCCACCGGAGTCTTACTGTTCGCCAGCATACAGGCATGAGTAGCAATGTGTCCCAACATTACGGCATCCCCATTCCAAAACGCCAGGCTGCATGTGAGAATGGAGAAGGGCCCAGCCGCCGCCCCTCTGGCCATTCACAACTGAACCCCAGAGAAGAACCCCCGGCCTGAGAGGCACTTTCCCCCTTGGGCAAGTCTCCAGAGGCTGCGAGGGGCCCACGGCTTCCCAGGCCCAGCTCCAGGCAGCTGGTCCAAGCCAAGGCCTTCTGGCCCTGGGCAGGCCTGGGAGGTCCGTCCCCAGAGGATGCTGTGCCATGACTCTCAGGTTGCACCGGCTGTGACTCTGTCCAAAGAGGTGTTCCCCACCCCCTCCGTCAGGAGAAGCCCAAGGGTCTGGAATGGCATTGGATCAGGCTGTTTAATGGAGGTTGCGTCCTTAGGGGGCTGGATGTTTCGTCCAGCCCCCTAAGGATGCAACTTCCATTAAACAGCCTGCTGGACGGCCTGCTGCAATGCCATTCCAGACCCTTTGGGCTTCTCCTGACTGAGAGGGTGGGGAAGAGTTTAACTTCCATCACAAGCAAGAGTCCCTCTCTGCCAGACACACGAACAAGACCATCGTGACCAGAATTTAAGGAAGTCCGAAGACGCCTGGATCAGACCAAGGCCCAGATGGGGCAGCCTCTCACCTGATCTCAGCTATAAAGCAGATTGCCCCGCCTGACAGCCCAGATGCACGTTAGCTGGGGGGAGGCACTCCAGCCTCCTCTGGGGGCCCCGTGGGCCCACTGGGGCCAAAGACCTTGGGGCTGCCCCTGTGTTCCCCTGGCAGAGAGCTGTAGAATCATACGGGCAGAGCAAGAAACCCCGGAGGAGTCAAGCAAGAGAAACACCCAGCTTGCAACTTTGTGGCTACGGCTGGCATCAGTCCTGCAGCCTCCAGGCCCAACTGCGTGACGCGTGCGTCTCCTCCAGCAAGGGTTCTTCTGGGCCCCACTTTCCTAGAACGCCCCGGGAGGCTGAAGGTGGCTGCTGGGCTGTGTGTGCGTGTGCGTGTGTGAGCTGTGCTGCCAGGAGACGTGATCAGCCACTCTCATGACTAAGCAGGACGAAGTGGGGGGTGGGAGGGGGGTATGTCATCAAGTGATCTTTGGGATACTTAGTTAGCAGATGATTAGTGATGCACGTGGGTGGACTCATTGTTAGTCACCGAATAAGAATATGCAAATACTCAAGGCAGAGCAGCCCACAGGCAATTTGAACTTCGAAGCTCGCCTTCTGCAATGCGCTCTACGTGGGGCTACTTTTGTGCCTAGTCCGGAAACTTCAACTAGTGCAAAACATGGCAGCCAGGTTGATCACCGGTACACCTAGGGGGGACCACATCACACCAGTCTTAAAATCTCTTCACTGGCTGCCAATTAGTTTCCGGGCGAAGTATAAAGTGTTGGTTATCACCTTTAAAGCCCTACATGGTTTGGGTCCAGGCTACCTGCGGGATCGCCTTCTCCCATTCAATCCACCCCCCACACTCAGGTCCTCTGGGAAGAATTTCCTTCAGTCAGCCAAAACTAGGCTGACAGGTATTACCCAGAGGACCTTCTCTTCTGCTGCTCCCAGACTGTGGAGTGGCCTGCCGGAGGAGACTCATCAACTTGACAGTCTATCAGCATTTAAGAAAGCTATAAAGACTGATCTCTTCCGGCAGGCCTATCCAGTGTAATTTTAGGATGTTTTAAAATGATTTTCGGATGTTTCAACCACGTATATTATGTTTTAATTCAGTTTTATGTATTTTATATTTACTGTTTTTCCCCACCTCAATCAGAATGGAGAGGCGGGTATTAGAAATAAAATTATGATGATGATGATGATGATGATGTGATCTCTCTGCCCCCTCGCCTGTTACTGTTCTGCTTGATCACTTATGCCTGAAGAAGAGCCCTGGGTAACTTGGATGCTCACACCTGCAGTATTTTGAACATTTACCGCAAACCAAGAAGAGCCAGAAGTTGTGTGTCTGTTTGGCAGGGGATCCCACCGGGTGTGTACGTTTGTGTGCTCCTCCCACACAGAGGATGCCACAGTCACACACTGGGTGTGCCCTGTTGGCGCATGGGCCGATGCCCCAGAAAGAACGACCCCCCACCCTGGCCACCAGCTCTTCTCCAGAAAATGTTACCCTTTCCAGCAGTCTCGGAACGGGAGGGGTCAAAGGAGGACTGGGCCAGGGGAGGGGTCACCCGTCTGTGAATTCCTGCCTAGCTGTGAAGCTTTTAGGTAGCTCTGGATAAGTGACTCAGTTTAGCCTCCCTCGCAATAAATATTTATTTATTTATTGCATTTCTATACCACCCAATAGCCGAAGCTCTTTGGGCGGTTCACAAAAATTAAAACCATTCAAAGTATAAACAACAGTATAAAAACATGATATAAAATACAATATGAAAGCACAAACAGGATAAAAGTTATTGTAAGGCTACAGTGTTGTTCTGAACTCCCTGGAGAACAGGCTGGATAGAAATGAGACCAAGAGGCAAGGTCCCCCAGCTCTTTCCTCTGGGAATATTTGAAATAGGGGTGTGTGGAGCTTTGTAGCTAAGAAAGAGATGTTTCTAACTGAAAGGCTTTTTAGTGTAGAAAAAAAGGTGACTAAAGCAATAGCATTGGGGACAGGATGATAGAGGTGTACAAAACATATGCATGGTGTGGAAAAAGTGGAGCGGGAGAGGTCCCTGCCCCCCTCTCAGAATACTAGAACCAGTGATCCAAGGATTGGTGGGAGATTCAGGTCAGATAAAAGGATGATCTTTGCACCGCACTTACTTAAACTATGGAATTCACTTCCACAAGATCATAGAATCATAGAATAGCAGAGTTGGAAGGGGCCTACAAGGCCATCGAGTCCAACCCCCTGCTCAATGCAGGAATCCACCCTAAAGCATCCCTGACAGAGGGTTGTCCAGCTGCCTCTTGAAGGCCTCTAGTGTGAGAGAGCCCACAACCTCCCTAGGTAACTGGTTCCATTGTCGTACTGCTTTAAAAGTCAGGAAGTTTTTCCTGATGTCCAGCTGAAATCTGGCTTCCTGTAACTTGAGCCCGTTATTCCATGTCCTGCACTCTGGGAGGATCAAGAAGAGATCCTGGCCCTCCTCTGTGTGGCAACCTTTTAAGTATTTGAAGAGGGCTCTCATGTCTCCCCTCATAAATGTCATGATGGCCACGAAGATGTCGTGATGGCCACCACTTGGGATGGCTTTAAAAGGGGACTGGACATATTCTTGGAGGATAAGGCCATTTTATTTATTTATTTATTACATTTTTTTATTGCCCATCAGCCGAAGCTTTCTGGGCAGTGCACAATTAAAAAACATAAACTATAACAAGTATAGGTAAATTTAAAACATTGAAAGTTTAAAAAGGCAATATAAAAACCAGCTAAGTTAAAAAGCAGGGAAAGCCTGTGTGAAAAGGTATGTTTTCAGGAGGCGTTTAAAAAATGTTACATATTCCGCCCCGCGAACCACACAAGGGAGGTTTTTCCAGAGGGTGGGTGCTGCCACAGAGAAGGCTCTGCCGCCAAGGTTCTTCATGGTGGCATTCTGTTCATATGGGAATGGCCAGTAGGGTCTCCTCTGAGGATCATAGTTGTCATCCGGGTGCAAACAAGGGAAGGTGGTCTGCTAGGTATGCTGGTCCCAAGTTGTTTAGGGATTTGTAGGATAACAGCATAACCTTGTATGTGGTTTGGTAGCTAACAGGCAGGCAGTGCAGTTTTTTTAACGCAGGCTTTATGAGAGCAGAGGTAGGTGTCCCCGTGAGCACCCTAGGTGCAGCTTCCGAACCACACACAAGGGTAGCCCCACATAGAGCATGTTACGGTAGTCTAGTCGTGAGGTTACCAGTGCATGAAAGACTGTGGCAAGGCTATCCCTATCCAGGAATGGGCGTAGTTGACGTACCAACCAAAGTTGATATTGGGCACTCCTGGCCACCGAGGTCACCTGGGTCTCCAGTGACAAAGATGGATTCAGAAGCAAACCCCCCCCCAACTATGGACCCGCTCCTTCAGAGGGAGTGCAACCCCATCCAGAACAGGTAAACACCCCAATTTCCGGACCTGGGAACCACCAGCCCACAAGGCCTCTGTCTTATTGGGCTTCAGCTTCAGTAGTCCAGATGGCTACATGCCACCTCCAGTATCAGAGGCAGGCAGCCTAAATGCAACAGTTGCTTGGGAACAGGGCTGGGAGGGTGCTGTTGTCATGTTCATGTCCTGCCTGTGGGCATCCCAAAAGCCTCTGGTTGGTTACTGTGGGGCTAGAGGGTCCCATGGTCTGATCCAGCACAGCTCTTCTTATGTTGAAGCCAAATTTAGGCAGGGGTCTGAAAGTCAGGCCCTCCCAGGCAGCTTTCTCTAGGGTTAGTTTGGTAGGCAAACTCCATGCATGGATCAGAGGGCGGTGTAGAGAAGAGCAATTAGATTTTTTAGGGCATGACGGAGCATTTTCAGGTGAGCCAGAAGGGACGGGCTGCACTTGGGCCAAGATGGAACCAGGCTGCTGCCCAAAGTCCCCCCCCCCCCCAATCATGGCACAATAAATAATTGCCTACAGACAAGCTGGACATGTGGCACAGCAATCAAATGACTGTAAGCTCAGGACAGAGGCAGCCGATCGACACGCTCCACAGCCATGCCCACGTCTGCAGGAGAACTGCCGTGGCAGGGAAAGGCGCCGGCCTGGCAGTTCTAACAAACCATGCAGTGGCTTGGAAAATCCGCGTTCTTAGGGCCCCTGCTAGCCATGACGCTGCCCTGGAGGCACGAGTCTCCCAACCCGCAGGGCCCCTTCGGTCCCATGAGGCACTCCTGGGTTCTTTGCAGGGTCAGAAGAAGTGCTGGCATGGTGTGTGTGTGTGTGTTAATCCATTGATCACCGGGGGGTGGGGTGGGGTGGGGGGGGTGGCAGCCATGTTGGCTCAAGAGGCCCAGCAAGGCATGGTACCCACGGCCACTGCTCATGGGTCAAGCAGAACATGTACGTCCTCCTGTCGAATGAGGGGGGGCCTTCTGAGCCCCTTCAGCAGCGGGTTGCTAGGCAACTGTGACCATCTTCCCACCAGAAGGAGGGCATTCAGAAAAGGGGCTTCAGCGGGATTTGGTGTGACTCCCCACCCCACCCTACCTGTGTCCTATCTCCAAGGAGAGTCAAGGATCCGTCTCAAGGCCACTAAAAGGCAAACGTTATGATTCCTATATGATGTCCTCAGACACAGATGCACAAGGGAGCACCTGGGAAGGGCAGGTATGGGGCCCTCGACCGGGACAACGATCTGCTTGCTGCCTGGCTAAGTCCGAGGTGGCTGACTGACGGGGCCGGCCAGGTGTGCCAGCCCCCTCGTTTGGCCCCGGCCTCCTCGGTGAGATACACGTCAAACCAGCTTGGCTCACCAGACTGTGCTGCAGCCTCTGCAAATTGGCACCTGTCAAAGAAGCTTCACACTTCAGGCATCTGATGAGTCTCTTTCTGGAGGAGCAGCTGGGTAAAGGGGTGTGTGGGGCGTGGGGGTGTGAGCAACTGCCTGCCATGTGGGCTTTGTCAGGGTTCAGAGTTCTTGCGAGGGGTGGGGGGGGCGGCAGGCGGTGGAAGCTGGGGGGGGGAGGCAGATTCATACCTCTCGGCCACAGATACTTTTGGAAGCCACAAAGGGAGACAGAGCAATGGAACAGCATCCTTCCAGAGCCACCAGGACCCTGATTCCCAAGCAGGAGTTGATGGCTGGGATCCAGGCCCGACTTTAAAAGCACCATCACACCGGGTGTGTGTGTGGTGGAATCGCATTTGCTTACCGCCATTTCTCCATCAGCGCATTTGTCCCTTATTACTTCCTCTTTCAAAAGAGGAAGTAAACACCGTGCACGCGGCCTATTCAGTGGGCCGTTTTGATCCCGCTGCTTCTCCTGCACACAGCAGGAGATAGCGGCAACTTCCGTCTTTAAGAATAAGTTGGACTTTCTGGGGTGTGTTTTTGTGGCGCAAAGAAGGCCAGAAGGGGCAGGAGGCACGTGGGAGGCAGACGTGGCCGTGAGAGGGACCCACGAAATCCGTGAGTGCCCACCGAGCGTGCAATAGGACGCTCGCATGATGGCGCGCTCAGAGGCCGCCAGCTGTTACCCAGAGAGCTCATCCGAGCGGAGGAGGGGCACGGTGCTCGGCTGTGCCCTGGAGGCGGGGGAGGGGGCTCACCTGGGTGCCCACAAGGACTTCCTCCAGCACGGCAGGGTCCTTGGGGAAGCGCCTGGCAGCGGACGCAGGTGGAGTCTTTGGGGCGCTCCCTGTTCTCGGGGAGCTTCCGGCGGAGCGCTCCGAGGGTTCACGCCCACTGCCGCCATTCCATCGTTTCTTCCTTAATGGATTTTGTGTGGAAACGGAAAAGACGGAAGAAGCGGCAGCAAGCAGGGCCCTTCTCCTGTTCTTATGCTCCTGGTTCTCTGCCCCACCTTGCTGCTCTTTGTCCCTCTGCATCGATCCACGGCAGGGCCACGGACACAAGCCCTTTGCTGCCCCAAGCAGCGGCCAAGCGCCAGGGGCACCAGGGCAAATTCCTTGGATCATGGGCTGCTAAATGGGCGGCTTCAATGCATGGCTCCGGAGGACACGTGCCCTGGCCTTCGCTTCCGAGCTTTTCGTAGGGTGACTTGCAGCACCAGTTCCCGAGTGGACTTTCCGACGCGTGGGCCCTCCGTCCCGCCTGGAGGGGCCAATGCCCCTCATGGTTTCTGACCATTGACACCAAGCGTGCCTGTGTCCAAGTAAGGGTGTGTTCTTCATGGGTTGGCTTTGGGAGTTCCCTTTGAGTAATGTTCCTGTAGCCAGACCTTCGCCAAGGCGGCCGCTAAGGGCAAGTTGCTCCCCTCCCTCGGTGAGCAATCCCAGTGTTTAGTCATAACTCACCCTCCCTCCATGATGAAGAGGAGGGGGAATGGTTTTTATTTGCACCCTGCCTCTCTACCCAAAATGGCATTCAAGGCGGCTTAGGCAATTAAAACAGATTTAAACCATCAAAGAATACATGAACATGCAATAAAAACAAGCAAGCTCTTCTTTCCCCGAGCTCTGCCTCTGGCCACGAGGAGAGGCCTGAATCTCGCCCCTCCAGAGGCTGGCAGGCTCCTGGTCCCTGCCTCGGAGGAGGCCTGTGTGTGTGTGTGTGTGTGGTGGGGGTGGCATTCCTGGCTTCCTTTCTTGGAAGCTGCCGGTGCACCTCCAGGGCAACAAACACAGATCTGTTATGCTTTCTCCTCCCCACTTTTTTCGCTCGCTGTTGGTGTGGTTAAAGCATGGTGAACGTGTGTGTGCGTGTGTGTGTGTGTGTGTCCTGCATGCGGGTTCAGAGGTGAGGGGAAGACTGTGAACATTGGGAGATGGAGGTTCTACTCACTTGGAAAGGATTGTTCCAGGGATGCAACTCTGCGCTTGTACCCTGGGACACTTTGTCTGTTGGGCTCAGAGGGATCGGACAGGTTCCTGTGTGGTAAGGAGAAGGCATGTACCACCCCTGGCGTATCGGGGGGGGGGGGATGCGTGTGTGAAGGACACCAGTGGCTGGAGCCCCTGAGCGGGAGGGGGATCCTGAGCTCTGAGCGCTGCTCGTGGGCTTCACCGGGGGGCTGCGGCCTGGTCGCCGTGTGAGCGGAGTGCCGGACTAGATGGACTAGCCAGATTCCGGCTGGACATCAGGAAAAACTTCCTGACTGTTAGAGCAGTGCGACAATGGAATCAGCTACCTAGGGAGGTTGTGGGCTCTCCCACACTAGAGGCATTCAAGAGGCAGCTGGACAACCCTCTGTCAGGGATGCTTTAGGGTGGATTCCTGCATTGAGCAGGGGGTTGGACTCGATGGCCTTGTAGGCCCCTTCCAACTCTGCTATTCTATGATTCTATGATTCTATGATTCTATGACCTTTGCTCTGACCCAGGCTCTTCTGATGTTCTCATGGTCAAAGAGGCTCTCCAGGCTGATCCTTGCTGCTGTTTTTATCTGGTTGAGCTTTTATATTGTATTTTATAGTATGGTTTTATACTGTTGTTTTATACTTTGAATGGTTTTAATTTTTGTGAACCGCCCAGAGAGCTCTGGCTATTGGGCGGTATAGAAATGTAATCAATCAATCAATCAATCAATAATCCCCAGATCCACTCCTGGGACGCATCACACTGCTTGGCCTGGTCCCGCCAGGGCATTGCTTCCAGAAGCAGCGCTGGGCTCAGCAGTATTTCCTCTCTCTCCTAATTCCACGTGCGCCTTGACAGATTTGAGAGAAAGGGAAAAGCCCCTTTTAAACGGCTTTATTCAAGTATCCATACACTCCCCCGGCAAGCAAGAGAGCCTCTGAACATGTGCTGAGAGACACGGCCAGAGGACCCGCGAGGAGGGGGGCAGTCTGACCGGATCCAGGCCAGGGCACCCGCGAGGAGGGGGCAGCCTGGCCGGATCCAGGCCAGGGGACTCGCGAGGAGGGGGCAGCCTGGCCGGATCCAGGCCAGGGGACCCGCGAGGAGGGGGCAGCCTGGCCGGATCCAGGCCAGGGCACCCGCGAGGAGGGGGCAGCCTGGCCGGATCCAGGCCAGGGGACCCGCGAGGAGGGGGCAGCCTGGCCGGATCCAGGCCAGGGGACTCGCGAGGAGGGGGCAGCCTGGCCGGATCCAGGCCAGGGGATCCGTGAGGAGGGGGCAGTCTGTCCAGGGGACCCGCGAGGAGGGGTGCCGGCAGGTTCGGGCCCAGCACCACCGGCAAGGGAAACGATGGGGGAATCCTCGGGCCGGGCGTGCGCGTTCTTCGCGGCGGGCGCTAGGACCCGTCCGCCCGTCCGTCGGGCCCGCCTGCTGCGGCGGGCGCTCTCGGGCTCCCCCTGCCGGGCTGCGCGGGTCCCGCGGGCCGAGCGCGCCCGAGCCGATCCGAGGCGGTCCGATCCGAGAGGCTTCGTCGCTGCAGTGGAGGCGGCGGGCGAGGCCTCCTCCCCGGGCAGGGCAAGGCGAGAGGCAGCGCGGAAGGCGCCGGAGCAGCGGCAGCCACAAGAGCAGCAGCAGCGGCAAAGCGCAGCAGCAGCAGCAGCGGCGGCGGCAGCAGGAGGGGAGGGAGCAGCCGCTGCAGCAACAGCGCCGCCGCCGCCGCCGCCGGGCGCAAGGTAAGCGACCCCCCCGCCCCCCCCCCACGCTCGGGGCGCAGCTGACACTTTGCATGGCGGGGGGGCATCGATGCCAGGCCCGCCGGATCCCCCCCCACCGCCGCCCTGAGGATGGGGCGCTGCGTTGACGTGCGGGGCTGCCAGAGCCCACCCCCACCCCACCCCACCCCCCGCCGCAGCCGCGCGCCTTCCCGGGGCTGCCGAAAATGCAGCAGCCTCCGCTCCAAACCGCCCCCCCCTCTCCCAGCTCCGGGCGCTTGTTGCATTTCCTCGCCTGGCACAGACGCTGCCTGGACTGGGGGGGGGGGGGCAGCAGCAGCAGCAGCAGCGCCTTCTCCTCACCCCCCACCCCGGGAGCCAAGTTCAAGGCAGCTTCCTGCTCTTGGCGCAGAGAGCTGCCTCCCCCCACCCCCCCGCCAATATTATCTCCCCCCCCCACGATTTCGGTGAACTTGAACTTCACATATCGTTGGTGGCGGTGGGGGTGGGGTGGGTGGTAAGGAAGGCAGCTTGGCATGGGGGGAGAGTGCGGCGGCGGTGTCCCCCCTCTTCCCCCCCCGCGCGTCCGTCCGTCCGTCTGTGCGCGCGCGCCGTGCAGGATCTCTGGGGGTGCGCGCGCGCGTGCGGAGGGGGGTTTCCCCCTTTTTTAAAAATAAAAATAAATAAATAAATAAATAAATGCAAATGAATCCCCGTGTTCGCAGACGTGCCTGCCTCCCCCCCGCCCCCCCGCATCGGGGTGCCCTGCGTTCGCGGAGATGCGCGGGTGGCTCCTGCAGGCACAAAAGGGGCGCGCGCAGAGAGTGGGGCGGGGGCGGCCGCGGGGGGTTTCCGACGCCCCCCCTCCTCCCCCGCTTGAAATTCTCCTGCAAAGCGGAATGCTTTTGCGCTACGAGGCGGCGGGGGGGGGGGGAGAAGAAGCAGGGCGAGCAGCAAAAATGGCAGCCTGGCATGACGCGGGGGGGGCATGTGTGAGGCCCCCCCTCGTCCATTCCCCTGCAGAGGAGGGGGTCGCAGGGTCGTGGAAGGGCTTTAGGGGGACAGAAAAAGCAAAGGGTGGGGGGATTTGGGGCGCGGGGTGGGGTCCTCCAAGGCAGACTGCAGGGCACGACGGGGGCGCGCACCACCCTCCCCACCCCCTTCCGCGCGCACACCTGTAGCAGGGCTACGGGGAGAGGCGGGTGCAAATTTCCATCCCCTTCTGTACTCCCCCCCCGCCGCCGCCTTTCCCCCCTCCCCCCGGTGTTGCAAGGGGGGAGGCAGTGGAAATGCTGCACTGAGAGCTTGTTTTCCAGGGCACCTCGCAGCCCCCCCCGCTTTTGCCGAGGGGAGGGGGGCCGGCTGGCCAGTGCAGGAGGCCTCGGTGCGTGGTCGCGGAGCGGGGGGGGGCTGGCTGGCGCCCTCCGGTGCTTGGGGGGGGCGGCCAGGCGGGCGCAGCTGTGTGTCCTTGAAGGCTTTGCAGAGCCACTGGTGAAGGGCAAACGGGGGGGGGGGGCTGCCGGTCTCCCTTTCCCCCAGTAAGACTCATCTGTGGGTTGGGCCCTATGGATTTGCGCCCTCCCCAATGGAGCGCCCCTCCCGCAGTTTTCCCGTGTCTTCCACCCCCCCTCCACCCCAGCCCATTGCGTGCCTCTCAGCCTGGACTGGCACAGTGCCAACCTCCTGGCTCCGCCTCCTCCCTCCGCTGCCCTCTGCTCCTCCCCTTCACTTGTGTGTGTGGGGGGGCTGGAGCGCTCTTGCCTGCCCTGCGTCAGGCGGACCCTGACCCAAGACCGAGGCAGGGCATGTGGGGGGTGGGGGTGGCGAACGCCCTCTTCCCTCCGTGCAGGCAGGGCCTGGCGGGGAAGCAGGCTCCCCTTCGAGCTGTCACATGGGGGGACGCACGCATGTGCCCGGGAGACCCTCTGAGCTGGGGTGGGGGGAGCCCCCGCTGCTGCTTCCGTGACTTCCAGGGAGCACAGCCCCCCTCCCTCCCCCCTCATTGTGAAAACCTAGTGCTGGGAAGGGGTGCTTTTCTTGCCTCCCCCCCCGCCTCTTTTCCTGGGGTGCAGCACCTTGGACGGAAGCCTGGGTGCCCCACAGCCCCGGGTGGTGCTCCTTCCACCCATCTGTCACCTGCTGCAGCCGGGTCTGGGGGTGGTGGTGGTGGCGGCCTGGGCCCTGTCCCGCCAGGAGCGGCGGAAGGTGTCCGGCTGTCCTCCCGGTCAAGCATCCTGCATCACCTGAGCTGCCTCCTCTCCTTGATGCTGGCCGAACTCCTGGGTTTGCCACTGGCTGTCCTGGTTGGAGGCTGCGGGGGACGCGGGGGAGCTGGCAGGAGCCGGGCGGGCCGTGTGGCGGGGCAGCTGCTGTGCCGGGGCATCTCTACCTCACCCCCCTCCGCACCCCCCCTCCTGGCTTTGGAGCGAGGGAGGGGTTCCTCTCTAGAAACCTCAAAGCCAATTCTTCAGGCCCAGCGGCTTTGAAAGGTCCTGACAATCAGGGGGGAAGGGGCTGACCTTTGTGAGCTGGGGATTTGGGGGGGGGCTGCTCAATAACCCCTCGCATGCTGGGTCAGCTGGAAACAGCTTGGCAGGAGCCCTTTCTCCTTCCAATTAGATGTCTAAAAACATTTGAGGGGATAATGGATGGGGCTTGTCTAGAGTAACTCTGGCGGGGAGTGGGGGGGGAGAAGGGGGGCTTTTCAACAACACCCCCCCCCGCCCTTTGGGAGAGCAGGATTAGATTCCGGGTGAGGCTGTGCCGGCGGCTGCTGCCTCTTGCCTAGGATAATCTCTATATTTTGCAGGCCTTAGATGGAGCCAAACTTGATTGTCATGAGAAGTGGGGTTGGGGTTGGGGGTGGGGGAAGAGACAGACAAAAGGAATGTTTGCATTTAGAAATTTGGCAGGGTCCCATATTTTGGTTCTGCCTTGCAAGCTTCCTTTGGAGGGCGGGGAGCCTCCCCCCCTCCGTTCCCCCAGGGCTCACACTGATTATTGATAGTCGTTGGAAGCCCCAGGGGAGGGCAGGGCAGGGCAGGGCAGAGCAGGGCAGGCATTCCCAAAGTCCAGCTCTGACAGCCCTCCTGCTCCTCCGTCACTGAGCAGGAGTTCCCTCCCTTCCTCCCCCTCCCTCCAGTCAGGTGCTGTCCAAGAATGGGGTGGGGACAGGCGGAGGGGGGGCAGGGCCTCTGGAAGCCTTTCTGCGGCTTTCCCCAGCCCCAGACCGGTTGTGACCCCAGCAGAGCCCTCCTGACCTCTGCACCTGTGAAGGAGCCGGCCCCAGCCGGCCTGTCATTCCTCTGGTCCGGCGTAGGCCTGGCGTCTTGCGGAGAGGTTCCCTCCCGGCGGGATCCCCGGCTGAGGTTGCGTGGGGAAATTGGGGTTGCCTGGCACGCCCCAGGAGGTCACCGCGGCGCACCGCGGCTCTGAGGGGCTGCCAGAAGGACGTCAGTGGAGAAGAGCCCTCCTGGCGCCTCCTGGCGTGTGCCTTCTTCGTATGGGGCCTGGCAGGCTGGTATGGGGTGTGCAAAGGAAGGGCCGTTGCGTGAGCGGAGGCCCAGGTGGACCCGTGCGTGCGTTGCCCCCACGAGGGATGTTTGCAATTAGCGCGCTGGTGGCAGCGATGGTTTGCAACTTCCAGGGCGCGTCGGTCACGGAGGGGGCTCCCGTGCCTTTGGGATAGCGGGCGGTTTTACTTCCATGCCAAATAAATGCGTCCAGGAAAGGGAGGAAGTCGCTGCTCTCTCCAGCAAAGGGGGGGGGGCTGTTGTTGTTTTGGCCAATCTAAGCTGCCGTCCGCAGCAATCCCAGTCTGATGATTGGTTCCGGCTCTTGACCGCTTGGTTCTAAGGCTTCATGCGCTCTCAGGTTGGCTGAATGGGGCGAGGGGATGCGCCGGCCGAAACCTGGGATTGTACCAGTGTTGCGGCAACTTGGCAACCGGAGAGGTTGACTTCTGGGCGCCGTTTCCGGTTTGGTTCCTCAGACCTCATTCAAATGGTTTATCTCAACATGGCTGACATTGTTCTGCAAGTTTAACGACCCAAATCGTGAGAGAATAGAAACCGTTTGTTGTTTATCCAGTGTGTTCCCTAAAATGGAGGCGGGAATGTTGTCTCTTGCGGGAAGGCAGAGCTGACCACAGTCGGATTAGAGATCTTCAGTTTAACGAAGTAGCTGATTTGACTGTGGCAATTCATCAGCTCAGGCTTCCAGTCCTGGGTGCTGGTCAGCTGCTCTGATGCCCGCACGGAGCTCTTGTGTGTTGAGCAGGGGCTTCCTGCGTGGAGCTCCCCCGACAGAATGGCTTGTCTAGAGATGGTAGCGTGCGCCCCAGAGTGCTCGGCTGCAGCGCTAGTAGGCACATTGGCTTCAGAGGTGGTGTGACCCGCATTGTGGTTTTGAGTGCTGGGTTTTCCTTTTTGGAAACGGCTGTGGGGGAACTCCCTTTTCCTGTATGTGGTGAGAACGGGAGTGACGGGACAGGGTCAGAGAAGCCTCTTCCTACGGGGTGCCGTGGAGAGGATGCCAGTCAGGCCTTCGGACGCCCCCGGAGGCTTTGCTTCAGGCCTGGGGCCAGCCTTCTGGAGTACTTGGGAGCAGGAGTGTCCGGTGGCAACTGGGCCTTGAGCGTGAGCTTTGCTGGCAGCTGTGAGGGTGTGGGGAGGGGGAGGGGCTGCAGCACTGGCATCGTTCTCCACGCGTGGCCTGCAGGCCAGGGCCTTGAGCGTCAGAGGCCCAGAGCCGCTTGTCCCATGGCTGCATTTGGCCCCTTCCTCGGCCAGCCCCCGGTGCCCGACCTGCAGGTGCGTTGCCAACCCCAGCCGGCCCGGGGGCTGCCGGAGCCACGGAAGCGTTGGTTGTGCCGCCGTGGTTGCGAGCGGCTTTTCCTGCCCGTCCCCGACGTGACCCGCTTGCCAGGGCTTGCCTCCCCTCCAGCTCAGGGATCCGCGCCCGTTTGGAGGCTTGGCTGGGTGTTTCACCGCAGGCGTTCATTAGCAGTGACGTCTTGCGGGACGGAGCCAACGTTTTATTGCTCGTGGCTATGAATTTATTACAGTCCTTTATCAGGAGCGAAAGCAGGAGGATCCTGTCCACCCGTCCCTGGCAGTGCTGGCACAAGCGGTGCTGACTCCTCTCCCCCGCCCCCTCGCGCTTTGGCAAAGCTGACATGCACCTGTGGTGGCAGTGGGCTTTGGAATAGCCTTCAAATATTGAGTTTGTTCTGACTCTATACTGTTTAGCTTCACCCTACCCGGTGCCTGTTTACACTTCCCTGTGCCTGTTTGCATTCTCTTTCCCCCCTTATTGTTTACTACAACTTTATTAGATTGTAAGCCTACGCGGCAGGGTCCTGCTATTTATTGTGTTATCTGTACAGCACCATGTACATTGATGGTGCTATATAAATAAATAATAATAATAATACTGGATCCCCCTTCCGGGGCACCAGTGGGTTGGCCCGGGAGGGGTCGAATCAGGAGCTCTGCTGACTGCGCTTCCTTGGTGCTGAGTCCGCACCAGCCCGAGGCCTGCAGGAGGGGGCAGGCAGGGGTGACTCAGGGCGCGAGGGCTTCCACTCCAGAGCTGGGGCTACGGCCTGGGCTTCCACGCCGACGCCGTCCTGGGGGTGTTCTGCGTGTCCGGCCTCTCGGTGGGGGAGGGGCCCCCTCTGAATCTGAGCTGGCGGGGGCAAAGAGGGTGCCGCTGCAGGCGTCCTTAGAGGTCCACGGAAAGTGCGGCCCACTTCCTAGCTGCCCAGAAGTTTTCCCGGCGTGTGTACAGCACGTGGCGCGCCAGCCATCACCTTTAAATGTTTAGCCATAGCTCTTAGGGCTTAGGCCAGCCTGCTTCAAGCTGGCGACCTCCAGATGTGTTGGACTACAATTCCCAGCATCCTAAGTGGTTGTGTTGGATGGTGGGGGTGGCAGCGGGCGTCGAGACGATGCTTGTTCCTTGGATGAAAGCAGGAGGCCCCGGCCCCACTCCGCTCCTTCTCTAGCCCCACTTCTCAGGGGCATGAGTGCAGATGCACCGCACCAAGACAGGCTTCCTCTCCCCGCTGCCCATCCTCGGCCTCTGGGAGTGGGCGGGCCTCTCCTTTTCATCCAGGAGTCTCCCTCCCTCCCTCCCTCCCTCCCTCCCTCCCTCGATGCCTTCTCTTTTGACTCCAGACCAGTAAGCCAGGTACGTGAGTGGGCACCTCTTTGGCCGAGTTGGGAGCCGGTCTCCTGGGTGGATGATACAACCTGTTCTGATCCCCAATAAAGCCTGGCTGGGAGTTGTAGACCAACAGACACAACTGGAGGGCACCAGGTTGGGGAAGGCTGCCTGCCACCGGCAACCATCACATCTTGTGGCAGTGAATTCCACAGGCCAGTGGTTCTGCTGCGTGGCAGGGGGCACACTGGCTTCACTGGGGACCGGCTGCCTCATGTGCTGCATCCCGTGGCTGGCATCGGAGCTGCCCGTAGGCCTTGCCCTCCGCCTTGCCTTGGCTTGCCTTCTTGCTCAGCTGTTTCTGAGTGAAGCGGAAGTAGCCCAGCTCCTCCCTGGGCCTTGCCTGGGTGACATTGCTCACCCTAGCTAGCGTTCCTCGCAGATTTCCTCCTGGTTGCCCGGCCATCGAGAGGAAGTCCTTTCCTGTGCACCTCGCAATTAATCCATCACTCGAATGGCAGCCTTCAATGGCTTCCCTGGAGGGCAAAGGGTTACAGTGCCCACCCCCCACCCCCAAACACAGGAGGGCTCCAAAGGGACTACAACAGGAGCCTTATATTGGGGTGGTTGGGGGGGCGGCCCTTTTTCCCTCCTGGAAGCTCTCACTGCTCTGCTCCATAGCCGTAAACGGGCCCGGCTTGAGGCTGGCTGTCCGGCCCAACCTGGCTTGGCTTTATAGTGGAATGTGCGAAGGTTCCTGGTTACTGGGAAAGAAAAAGGGGGCCCTACAAACACCCCCCCACACACACCACATAGGTGAGGGGGAATTTTTCATATGCCCATGGCGTCCAGGCCCAGGGTTCCAATTCCTCACCACCACCTCTCCAGGATACTTTAAGCTGTTAGGTTCTTGAGGAGGCCCCCTGCCCCCCCTCCATTTCCCACCCCCTCATCCTTAGGAGCACCAGAAGCTGCCTTTGACTGAGTCAGACCCTGGGTCCACCTAGCCCCATACTGTTCACACAGACTGGCAGCAACAGCTCTCCAGCCCTACCTGGGATGCCGGCAGGAATGGAACCGGGCTCTACCACTCAGCTACAGCCCCCAGCCATGCCTGGAGGGCTGTGGGGGGGGTGCTGTTCTAGAGCCCACGGGGGCTGTTTCACCGGGCGCTTTTTGGTCACGCAAACTTGGTTTGGGAACGAGTCAGAAACGGTGATAGAACAAGGGCGTTTTCTTACTCTGTTTGTTCTAACAGAAAAATCAAATTCTACCCTTCCCCAACCTGCCGCCCCCAGAGGCTGTTGGACTACAACTCCCACTAGCTCTAACCATTCTCTGTGCTGGTTGGGGTGATGGGAGTTGCAGTCCAAAACATCAGGAGGGCACCAGGTTGGGAAACCAAAATTGAAAGCTAGGATGTTCTGGGCGCACTCGGCCAGGCTCTTCACAAGCACCTGGACCTGGGAGCAAAGGAAGCGGAACGGTCCCCCCTCCTCTAGTCCCTGAAGCATCGTTGGGGTTCTTGAGCGTGTGCGACCCCCACGCCCTGCTCGTGCACCTGTGGAATCGGCCCCTGCTCTTTGAGGTGGGTGGGGGCACCCAGAGAGGGGTCTTTTTGGATGGTGCTGCCCTCCCCCGGTGCCAGCGCTCTCATCTTTTCAGTGCCAGGCAAAGGGATTTTTCCCCCTCAGTGGCTGTTTAAGATGTTGTTGGTTTTAGCTGCTGCTAAGATGTTGGTGATCATTCTGGTTTATATTTTGATTGTTGTTTGATGCAAAGAGCCCTGGGGGCCTGGCTGAAGGAGACAGAGAGATAGAGAGGTTTCTAAAACAAAGAAGTACGTTTGGTCATTGGTAGGATGGGAGAGGATCGGAAAGTTTGACACTTGGAATTAGGGCTGCGCATGGACCTCCCCCCCCCCCGATCCTCTTCGTGGCCCAATCCACAACTTCCGGATCGGGCCGATCCGCCCCGCCACGGTCTGCCTGTGGCCCGGTCTGCTTCGTTACGGAACTCCGGATCTGAATCGGAGCTTTGTTCCCTCCACCCACCCATAGACTTACCTAGGTGCGCCACTGTTGCCACACAAACTGCGGCAGCAGCAGCAGGGCCAGGTAAGCCCCCCCTCACGCACACCACTTGCCTGGTCCGTCGCAGCCCGTTGACGGCTTCACTTCAGCCCGCAGCTCAACCCGGAAGTGTAGGCCCTGCTTGGGGCCACGGGCTGAAGTGATGCCAGCGACGGGCCGCGACGGACCAGGTAAGACCTTCCTCCCCCCTGCCCCCTTACCTGGCTCTGCCACCGTCGCTGCACGGGCAGCGGCAGCGGTGGCAGGGCCAGGTAACCCCCCCCCCCCCGCGCACACCACTTACCTGGTCTGTTGTGGCCCATCGCAGCTTCACTTCAGCCCGTGGCTCAACCCAGAAGGGTAGGCCCCACTTGGGGCCTACCCTTCTGGGTTGAGCTGCGAGCTCAAGTGAAGCCGGCGATCTCAAGTGAAGCTGGCGATGGGCCACGACGGACCAGGTAAGACCCTCCCTCCCCCCTGCCCCCTTACCTGGCTCTGCCGCCGTCAGAGCTCCACATCGAAGCGAAGGATCCGCCTTCATCTCGATCCGCTCTGCGACGCTCTGCTGTCGTCCCCCCCCCCCGATCCTCCGCCTTAAGAGGAGGCGAAGCACCCCAATCTGCTTCTGCTTCTCCGACCCGAAGGGAAGCGGAGCATAGCCCTACTTGGAATATGCTTCGGTCTCCGTACCAAAGTCCTGCTTAGCAGCAAGGCTGTGCCGGAAGGCTGCTTCTCTTTTGGTGATTCTCGTGCACGTAGAGGTGTAAACTTTTTCAGAAATTTTGAAGCCATGAACTTTCCCCCCTGTTTTTTGTTTTGTAAAATTGAAAATTTTGGAAAAATTGAAAAATAAACAATACTTTTTAAGCACTCTTTATAGCGAGATCTAAAATCATTTTGTTGCTTTAAGAAAACCTTCCCCAGCCGGGTGCCCTCCAGATATTTTGGACCTCCGCTCCCATCAGCCTCAGACACCAAGGCCAAGGGTCAGGAGTGCTGGGCACTGTAGTCCAGAACATCCAGAGGACTCTAGGTTGGGAACGTAAAACAGCCCTTTATGTTCCTAAAGTTATTTTATGTGTAACTTGGCTACATTAAGCGACTGCTAGATTAGGACTTCATTAAATGACAGCATCAGGAACACAGGACACGATAGAACAAGACCATCAGGAAGGCAGAATGGTGGCTTGACTCACATGTTGGGAAACTGAGCATAAATGTCTGTCAGTAAAATATACTTTAGATCAATAATTTTAATAAGGAGTGAAAGAACCAACTATGCTGGGAATCTTACAGAGAGATTAAAAAACCCTCCCCCCCCCCCACATGGCTTCTTTATTTCCAGATATTTAACATATTTAACTCTCTTCCAGAACATTTGCAAACTACAAGTTCAATCGTAGTTTTTAAAACTCAGCTAAAAACTTTTCTTTTTTCTAAAGCTTTTAGAACTTGTTTTTGACCTTACTTTTATACTGTTGGTTTTACTCTCCCCTGTGCCTCTTTGGTGCATTCTCTTCCCCTTCTTATTGTTTTATTGTGATTTTATTAGAATGTAAGCCTATGCGGCAGGGTTTTGCTATTTTATTGTTCTACTCTGTACAGCACCATGTACACGGATGGTGCTATATAAATAAATAATAATAATAATAATCTCTAGTATTTCTATAAAAGTGGTTTTAGTACAACAGTTTTAGAAAACATTTTGGGAGGAATAAAGCCCGGGTAACAATCTATAAATACCTTGTCTTAAATTCGAAAAGAAAATGTTTCATAATCCAAAGCTGTTCAGTTTTTCAAATTTTTCCGGGGGTGGACGGACAAAAACAGCCCTTGGGGAAGGAACCTGTTTCCCCCCCCCTTTTTTCCCCCCTGGGCCTTCTCATGTCTAGTTGCATGTAGCCTGCCAGAATACCATTTCACATGTGAGTTTTCTGTACGTGGCGATGGGTGAGCACAACTGACTTAAAATCGAGTCGGTCCTGGGGCCCTTTGACATCTCAGTGGGCTGCGTCACCTGGCTGGAGAGGTGGCAAGTTGGCACGAGGTTCATGGCAAAGAAATGGATTAGTGAACCGCCATTTTTGTGAACCGCCCAGAGAGCTTCGGCTATTGGGCGGTATAAAAATGTAATAAATAATAATAATAATAATAATAATAATAATAATAATAATAATAATAATAGACCCATTTGGGGAGTGCAGCTGTCTTCTTACTCAATGGAACCTTCAGGGTCAGGGGCAGTCTACCTTAGAATCCCAGGCCCTGGGGGCAAACATCATGGGCCATCCCTCCCTCATAGAGTCATAGAATCATAGAATAGCAGAGTTGGAAGGGGCCTACAAGGCCATCTAGTCCTACTTCCTGCTCAATGCAGGAATCCACCTCCCTTTTGTGTTTGCTTTGCTCGGCCAGGACTGTTTCTGTGCTATTTAATGCCGCCTTTTTTGGCACGGATGACACTTCACTGGTCCGTTTTGCCGCATCAAGAGGCTGTGGCGTGGTTATAGCGTCTCTCCAGCAAGTGCTCTGAATCCGATTACGGACCTCTCAGCGCCCTGCCAGGGCTTCTGTGTTTTTATGCTCGGTGGTGTGATAAATGTTGACGTGCAGGAGGCCGTCATGGCTGCACACATAGCACCCCGGAGCACCGGACGTAGCGTCATTCCCAACTTTTGGGATCGGCACGACTGCAACCCCATTGATCTCAGTGGTGCTTCTCTTCCGGCTGTAGAGGCTCCAGTTGTAAATCCACAGTGAAAAGCTCTTCTTCAGCCAGCTGAACTTCAGTCTTTCGCTTCGGGGAAGTTCGGGTGGGGGGAGGGGGGTCACGTGCCGGAGGGGGTGGAACTGAGGACAGAAGGGGCGGAGCCAGGCATTCCAAATGCTACCAGCACCTTGCAGCTTGAAGCGCTCCCTGCCAGTAACTCAGCCTTAGGGGAGGGATCCCAAACTTTCAGGATAAGGAAAGGACTCTACAAACACCGGGGAAAATACCAAACAGCCAGCAGTCAGGGCCAGGGGGCGAAACCAAGGGAAGTGGGCTTGGCTTGCTGGTGATTCCCAGAGGGCTGGATTGGGCCCCTGGGCCGGAAGTCCTGCACGCCTGATTTAAAAATTACCATTCAAAGTAGGAGCCCATCTAAGACAATAGCAAACAGGTGCCCTTTGGGAGGTCCGGGGTGGGGGTGGGGCTGTGCTGTTGTGGGTCCTGGCTGCTGGCCTTGGTTTAGGGCCCCTCTGCATTAGTGGGGCTGTGTGGGTGCGCATGGACTTTTAAGGCACCTGCCACACGTCTCCCTGCCACATGGCTGTTCAGCATTCGTAGAATAGTAAAGTTGGAAGGGGCCAATAAGGCCATCAAGTCCAACCCCCTGCTCAGTGCAAGAATCCACCCTAAAGCATCCCTGACAGGTGGCGCTCCAGCTGCCTCTTGAAGGCCTCGAGTGTGGGAGAGCCCACAACCTCCCTAGGTCATGGGTTCCATTGTTGTACTGCTCTAACAGTCGGGAAGTTTTTCCTGTTGTCCAGCCGGAATCGGGCTTCCTGTCACTTGAGCCCATTATTCCTGCACTCTGGGAGGACTGAGAAGAGATCCTGGCCCTCCCCTGTGTGACAACCTTTTAAGTATTTGAAGAGTGCTCTCATGGCTCCCCTCAGTTTTCTCTTCTCCGGGCTAAACAGGCCCAGTTCTTTCAGTCTCTCCCCACAGGGCTTTGTTTCCAGACCCCTGATCATCCTCGTTGCCCACTTCTGAGCTCCTCCAGCTTGTCTGCATCCTTCTTCAAGTGTGATGCCCAGAACTGGATGCAATACTCAGGATGAGGCCTAACCAGTGCCAAATAGACGGGAACTAGTTACTTATGTGATTTGGAAGCCATCCTTCTATTAGTGCAGTCCAAAATAGCATTTGCCTTTCTTGCAGCCATATCGCACTGTTGGCTCCTATTCAGCTTGTGATCTACAACAATTCCAAGATCCTTCTCGCTTGTCGTATTGCTGAGCCAAGTATCCCCCATCTTGTAACTGTGCATTTGGTTTCTTTTTTCTAGGTGTAAGACCTGGCATTAATCCCTATTAATTTTAATTCTGTTGTTTTCAGCCCAGCACTCCAGCCTATCAAGATCACTTTGACGGTATTAGCTATCCCACCCAATTTTGTGTCATCTGCAGATCTGATAAGCATTCCCAGAACCTTCTCGTTCAACATAAAAATGTTGAAGAGCACTGGGCCCAGGACTGAGCCCTGCGGTACCCCACTCATTGCCTCTCCCTGTTTGAAAAGTTATCGTTGATAAGTACTCTTTGAGTCCGATTCTGTAGCCAACTGTGGATCTACTTAATAGTTGTTCCATCTAGCCCACTTTTAGCTAGTTTGTTCATTGGAATATCACGGGGCACTTTGTCAAAAGCTTTGCTGAAGTCAAGAGATATGACATCCACAACATTCCCACTGTCCACAAGGGAGGTTATCCGAATAAAAAATGAGATCAGATTAGTCTGGCAGGGTGCTTACAGATTGGCTTAGTTCTAATTTACTGCCAAAATTTTCCCAGGGATGGATGTCAGACTGACTGCTCTGTAGTTCCCAGGTTCCTCCCTTTTGAAGATAGGGACAACGTTAGCCCTCCTCCAGTCGTCTGGCACCTCACCCGTCTTCCATGATTTCTCAAAGATAATAGACAATGGTTATGAGAGTTCTGCCAGCTGCTTTATTACTCTAGGATGCAGTTTATCGGGCCCTGGAGATTTGAACTCGTTCAAAGAATTTAGGTGTTCCTTCACTATTTGTTTATCGATCTCAAGCTGCAATCCTGCCCTTTTATATTTATTTATTTATTCATTACATTTATATACCGCTCCATAGCCAAAGCTCTCTTTTCAGCTTGTACTTCACTTTTGCCGGGTGTGTGTGTGTCATAGACTCGCTTTTGGGAGAAGACCGAGGCAAAGTAGGAATTGAGCACTTCAGCCTTTTCTTTGTCATCTGTTATCATTTTGCCATCCTCGTTAAGCAGTTGAACCACCATTTCTTTCCTCTGTCTTTTACTACTCACGTATCTGAAGAAGGCCTTTTTATTGCTTTTAGCATCCCTCGCTAATCCCAGCTCATTCTCAGCTTTAGCCTTCCTGACGCCATTTCGGCACTTCTGTGCCACCTGTCTGTACCCTTCTTTTGTAGCCCGGCCTTCCTTCCGCTTCCTGTATGTATCCTTTTTTAAGAACATAAGAAGTGTCCTGCAGGATCCGACCGAAGGTCCATGTAGTTCCGCACTCTGTTCAAACAGTGGCCCACCAGCTGTTGACCAGGGACCAACAAAGCAGGACACGGTGCAACAGCACCCTCCCACCCATGTTCCCCAGCAACTGGTGCACACAGGCTTCCTGCCTCTGATACTGGAGGTAGCATTTAGCCATCAAGACTAGTAGCCATGGATAACCTTCTCCAGGAATTTATCCAACCCCCTTTTAAAGCCATCCACATCTTGTGGTAGTGAGTTCCAAAATTTAACTATTTGCTGTGTGAAGAAGTCCTTCCTGAATCCCCATTTTTTGTTTTCAGGTCATCTCTAAGCTTTTTATTTATTTATGTATTTATTATATTTTTATACTGCCCAATAGCCGAAGCTCTCTGGGCGGTTCACAAAAATTAAAACCATAATAAAACAACCAACAGGTTAAAAGCACAAATTTTTGTGGAGCCACATTGGTTTCTTCTGTTGTCTTCTATCTTTCTTCCTTGCTGGAATTGTTCCCAATTGTGCCTTTAAAATTTCCTTTTTTTGAACCTCCCACTCATCTTGGACTCCTTTTCTAATTAGGGTTACACTGGCCACGGGACCTTACTTATCATAGTTCTGAGTTTATTAAACCAGCTTTCCTAAAATCCTGAGTACGCGTACGGCTACACTCAGCTTTTGCGTCCTTTATAATCGAGAATTCAAGTATGACGTGGTCACTTTCCCCCAGAGTTCCCTCAACTGCCACTTTATCCACTAAGTCATCCCTATTGGTCAATGTCAAGTCAAGGATTGCCGATCCTCTAGTTCCTTCCTCCACTTTCTGTAGGAGAAAGTTATCACCCACACATGTCAGGGATTTCTTGGAAGGGCCACTTTTGGCAGTATTGGTCTCCCAACAGATACTGGGTTCAGAAGCCTCCTGCAGCCGCTGGCAACCGCTTGGAGGCCGGGTCACAGGGCCACCTTGCTCTCCGCCGGCCAGTGGGTTTCTGGGGTGCCTGTCTGGCCAGTCCCGGCTGCCAGAATCTCTCCCCTGAGCGCCACCTCCAGCCGACCGGGGTGATTGGCAGGCCCAAGGCAGCTCTGCCTTTGCGTGGGAGGGAATCGTGCCGCTAAAGGGCTCCTTTTTCTCTGCCCCACCCCCGGCTCTGTCATGCTGATCTGCTCGAGGGAGGGGCAGCCCTAGCCCCTCCTCTCCCTTGACTTCATAATTGGGCACTGGGAGTGGGCAGAAGGTTCTGGCTAGGCAGTGGCCCTGGGTGGGGGTCTGGGCCTTCTGGGGAGGCACAGCACTGCAGAGAGGCAGCAACAGGGAGGGGAGGCTGCCGGGAAGGAAGGGGGGAGTCTGAGGACTTACGGGGGTGGGTGGGTTCCACAGCGAGCCCCTTTGGGAGGAGGGGCCACCCAGCAGCTCCCGTCTCCACTAGCGGTGGCTGGCAAAGGCCGTTCCCCCGGCAGCTGCTTCTGGGGGAGGGCGTCCTGTGGGGAGGGGTCTTCCTGTCCCCCTTGTCCTCTCCGCAGGGGCGATCCCAGGCCCAGCTATTTTTAGTGCCTTTTTTGGAAGGGAATCAAAAGGCAGCTGTGGCACTGTCCTGGGAGGGAGCTGGGGGAGAGAAGCGGTTGACCACCACCCCTCCAGGGTTGATGGATGGATGGGCTGACGTCTCTCTAGAGAGGCTCGTCGTTTGAGACCGCTGCTTTCAGAGCCACGATCGGTGGCGGCCGGAGAGAGGGTCTTTTTGGTGGCTGCGCCCTGGCTGTGGAACTGCCTCCCAGGGGAGCCCACGTCCGCTCCCCCTCCACTGGCGGGCAAAGACCATAGAATCATAGAATAGCAGCGCTGGAAGGGGCCTACAAGGCCATCGAGTCCAACCCCCTCCTCAGTGCAGGAATCCACCCTAAAGCATCCCTGACAGGTGGTTGTCCAGCTGCCTCTTGAAGGCCTCTAGGGTGGGAGAGCCCACCACCTCCCTAGGTCACTGGTTCCGTTGTCGTACTGCTCTAACAGGAAGGCCTTCAGCCTGCAAGTGGGCCTGCTGGCCGGGGCCTGTTCTGATTCTCTCATGGTTGTGTTTAATTCTACTGCTTTAGTGCTTTAATCGATTCTAAAAAATAGTTTTTGTTGATTTTTACAAACGAAACATTAGTGAACAATAAAACAGCTCACCAATACATCGACTACAGCCTGCCGTCAATCTCCTGGATGGCCTTACAGAGATGGCCTCGTTCATTCATCCTGCCCCCTTTGTATCCTGTTATCCTAACAAATCTTTCTTTTTAACTAGTTGTCGTTGTCCCTGTAAGCTGCCCCAAGGGCCGTTTGTCGGTAGAACGATGGGTGGAAAATCAAGACAGACAGACAGACAAGCCGAGGGGCCCAGCTCCGGAGCGTCGTGCAGCTTCCTCTGCTCCAAGGCGCCACCAGAAGTGGGGCCTTCAGCCGGCAGTATTGTCAGGGAGGCTACTGGCCGCACAGCAGGCCGCTGGCCTGGCGGGTGGCCGGAACTGCCCTGTCGGACGCTCCGCCGTGTCAGCCACATGCTGGGGCTCAGTGTGGGGCAGGCAGAGATCAGCCCCCCCCCCCGGCTGGGCCTTGAGTTTTCCAAGGGGTTGGATGTTGGGGGACACAGGAGCCGTCCCACCTCCCAGCTGTGTTCCACAAAGGTGTTTGTGCCCCGCTCTCGGGCTGCCAGGGGCTGCCAGTGTGACTGGCCAGGGCAGTTTGGAGCCGGCGCCGGCGCCCTGATGCATTCTCAGCAACCCCTCTGGTGTATTGCACCGTGCGCTCTGGGCTCTGTGCATGCGCGTTTTCCGGACGCTGTGCTCCTTGGCGTGTTTCCCTGCACAGCTGTTGGGAACGTGGCGGCAGCAATGGGTGGGGGTGGGGATGCTGGGTAGGACCGTGGGGAAGACTTCGCTAATGAGGAAGGTCAGGAGGGGAGCCCTGGGTTGGGGGGCTCCTGCGGGCGCCAGGGTGGGCTGTTGTCCTTCTCTCCCGTTGACCAGGGTCCGGTCACTGTCGGCCTCGGGCAGGGCGGAGCGTAATCAGCCTACCCTGACCTGGGGCCCTTTGGATATGCTGGACCGCAATTCCCATCAGCTGTGCTAGCTGGGAATGATGGGAGTTGCAGTTCCGACACAGCTGGAGACAAGGTTAGGAAGGCAGGCACGGATCGTGGCCATTTGGGGGGCTTGTCTTCTGAGCCCTTTCCGTGGCTGCAGCCAAGGCGTGTGTGGCGGTGGAGCGCACGGGCACCCTGTTGTCCGGCCCGTCCTCGCCCCCTCCTGGTGCCGGTAGCAGTGGCCTTCCTTAAAGCAGTGGCTGCAGCAGCCCCCCTTGCCCTCCCCTGCGAGCGCACCTGATGCCCCAGGCCTGGCTCCAGAGGGCCCTTGCTGCATTGCCTCAAGAGGAGCTGGGCTCCCTCACCCACCCTGGTGCCCGAGGCAGCTGCCTCTAGGGAGGGGGATCCTGGCCCACAGGAGGGGGAGGCCTCTTGTCTGGGCGGGGAGGGGGAGGGGAGGGGGGCACCTTCTGCCGCTGCTGGGCCGCGGGCCGGGAGAGGCCTGGAGGTGGCCCCCAGGAGCGTGCCGCCTGCCAGCCTCGCCCTCCTCCATCCTTCTCTCCTCCCATTGCAGGTGGCCGGGGGGGGGGGAAGACCACGACGACAACATCGGTGGCAGAGGGGCCCCCGGGTCGCCAGAGCAGGCAGCTCCTCCGCTTCCGTCCACGCGTGTTTGGAGTGAAGGGCGGCCCCCGGTGCAGACGCGGCTCCGGAAGCTGAGCCGTGCCGCAGCTGCCCCTCCCCTGCTGTGGCCACGATGCCGTCCAACGGGCCCGTCGATGCCGGCAGCCCTGCTGCAGACCGAGAGGCCGCCGACGCTGCTCCTCACAAGGTAAGGGGCCCCAGGGCTGAGTTGCCTCCTTGGCTCCGTCCAGAGGAGGGGGCCCTGTGGGGGGGGGGGGCTGGGGCTGGCTCAGCTGGGCCCGGCAGGCATCGCCCAGGTGACGGGGAGCACTGCCCATCGGCTCCTCCCTGCTGAATCCCTGGTGTCCGTCTTGATTGGGTTTTGGGGTGGGGGGAGAAGCCTCTGCTGTAATTGATTTCCATACCCCCCAACAGGTTCGTAGGGCAGGGGAGGGTCTCCGAGGCAGGGCCAGCCAGGGGAGCGAGAGCAAGCGGATGTGTGGCCCAGACCTGGCGGGGCCACGGGGGATGCTTTGGGGCCAAGCCAGGCGTGTGGCGAAAAGGCCTCCAAGAAAGTGCCCGGGGGGGTGTGTTGTTGCAGGAGAGACCCACGGCCCTGTTGCGCTCACGGGGTGGGGTGGGGATTGGTGCCGGTTCTGCCACCGTTCCGGCATCCTGAGGTGGTGGAGGCTTGGGGGGCGGCGGTCAGTGGCTTGCAGGAGTGAGACCCCTGGCCTGAGAGTTCCTGCAGGCCCCAGGGGCAGGCTGTGGTGGCATCCGGGCTTGGCTGGATGCAGGAGCTGGAGTTCTAGGGCCAGGAGCACCAGCACTTGCAGGAATGCTGGGGAAGGAGGCTGGGGGGGTGGGGGTGGGGGTGGGCTTCTTGCAGTAGAGGCAGAGTGGCAGCAACAGGATGGGGGCGAAACCTTGATGGGGGCATCTGCGCTGTGGCTGCCCACGTCGTGGCCTTGCAGGGCTTCTCTGTGGGCGGAGGCCCAGAAGCTTTGGGCGCTCCACGTCCCCCTGGGAAAGGTGCAGGAGGAATCCAGGACGCGGCTGAAACCGGGGGAATGTGTCCGGTTGGTTGCCTTGCCAGAAGGGGGAGCTGTGTCCGGGTGGCGCTCTCGCTCTCTTGCACTGGCCGCGGACGGGGCTGGCTCCTGCAAAGCGTTGGCTGTCAGCCCTGCCCGAGCCTCTGCGTGGAACGTCAGGTTGCCCCAGTCCAGATGGAGCCCTGCCAGGCAGGGCTGGAATTGAGAGCCAGGGACACCCCCCCCCCCGTCACCAGGGCTCTCTTGAAGGAAGGGTGCAAAGGGGGGCACCTGGGGGACACGGGGGAGGTGCTTTCCAAAGAGAGCAGATCTGGAGGGGGGGTCAGAGCAGTCTAGGGGTGCTCAAGAGGCACAGTGGCTGGGCGCAGGGTGCCCGTGAGAACTTTGGCTGGGTGAGAAGCCGCTGGGGCAGAGCAGGGGGGGCAGGGGTTGAAGGGCGTGCTCCACGCAGCCGCTCCCTCGCACCCGGGCTCGCCCCGTCCCCTGGAGAAGGGAGGCTGTCTCCGCTGGCTGCTGCAGCCCAAAGATGGGCCAATGGTGTGGGGCTGCCCAGTGCTCTCAAGAGGGCATCGTAGTGCAAGTGGGGATTTCCAGCTGGAGGCCCTGGACAGGGCTCTGCCTTCTAGGGGCTGTGAAGCCCCAGGCCGATGCGCTTGGGTGTGGGGAGCCGCCCTGGGTCCACCCCCTGCGCTGTCCGCTGGTGGCTCCCACTGGCGGCCATCGCCGTGACGGAGCAGGCCAGGAAGCCCAGTGGCTGCTGAGGCCCAGCTTCAAGCAGGCTCCCAAGCGCAGGCACCTGGGTAGGTGGGCTATTTCGGGAGCAGGACGGGGAAGCAGTGGGCCGCTCAGTTTTTCAGACCTTAATCGGCTGCTGTCTAGATTGCTGTAATGCGCTCTACGTGGGGCTGCCCTTCGAAAGCGCTCGGAAACGATGCAGCTGGTGTGGTGGCCAGGCGTTTGCTGCCCACGTTTCACCAGTCCTGGATCCGTTCCACGGGCTTCCAGTTTGTTTCCATGCACAGTTCGAGTGCTGGTTTTGAGCGACGAAGCCCTGGACTGCTTGGGCCGGGATATCCGAAGGGCCGTCTCCTTCCCTTGGCCTGCCCCTAATTTGCAGTCGTTGCAGCACCGCAGGTGTGGAAACCCCTCCCAAGATCAGCCCTTTCCTTATTTTGCTGTAGACGGGCAGTAAAAACGATGGTTCCGCCAGGCTTTTAACGCTGTGTAGAGTTATAGATCACTGTTCAGTTTTCACGCTCCTCTTGGTGTTACTGTATCATGCAGGATTCGCTCCTTTGTTTCTTGGTTTTATGCGGTTGTTACTGTACATTTCCCCGGGCGGCTGGGAGGGGTGTGATTTAGAAATCAGTTAAATAAATAACCGGCTAGCCAAAATCCTCGCTGCCAAATTCTGCGCTAGCTGAAGCCTCCAAAAGGCCTCCAAGGAGGCTGCTGTCCGCCACAAGCCCCGGACCAGCTTTCCTGTCCCTCATCTAAGGCTCATTTCCCAGGTGATACTTTAAACCGGGTTTAGTATTTCCACTGCCTCGGCCTGCATTATGCATGTCCAAATGTTAGTGTTTTGTTACGCTGTGGCCCTGGCTGTTTCGTTGGCGTGTGAGTGCGAGGGCTACCCAAGGGCGGCCAACTTCTCATGGTCAAGGGGAGAGCGGCCACCAGACCATCCCAGTGGAACAGCCCTCTTGCTCTGGGATCCAGGTCGTGTTTACAGCCTTCTGCATGAGAAGACACCTTAAGTACGTTTTAAAACGCTTTATGGGCATGGTCTGCGTCCTTTTTGAAGTGTGGTGCTCAGAACTGGCCGCAATAAGATGAGGCCTAACCAGGGCCGAATAGAGGAGAACCAGGACCTCGCGCCGTTTGGAAGCTGTACTTCTATTAATGCTCTCTTGGCCTCATTTCCCAGCCTGGAAAATGGAGATGTTACCTGCCTGGCAAGGTTGTCTTGTGGGAGAATGTTTTTATTTTAATATTCTCAAAATAATAATAATAATAATAATAATAATAATAATAATAATAATAATAATTTCTTACCCACCTCTCCCTTTGGATTGAGGCGGGGAACAACATTAGATACAAATGCTATAAAATACATAAAACTGATTAAAACATATAAAACTAATACAATATTAAAATAACAGTCAAACATCTTAAAATTCAGCTGGGTAGGCCTGCCAGAAGAGATCAGTCTTTATAGTCTTCTTGAATTCGGAAAGGCTATTAAGTTGACGAATCTCTCCCGGCAGGCCATTCCATAGTCTGGGAGCGGCAGAAGAAAAGGTCCTCTGGGTAACGGTTGTCAGCCTAGTTTTGGCTGGCTGAAGGAAGTTCTTCCCAAGGGACCTGAGTGTGCGGGGCGGATTGTACGGGAGAAGGCGATCCCGCAGGTGACCTGGACCCAAACCATGTAGGGCTTTAAAGGTAATAACCAACACTTTATACTTTATATTTTTATTCCCCCTTATCAATAACGTTTTTTCCAAGGTGAAACAGTTCAGTCCAGTTTGATTCTCAATAGCCGATCAGGAGGTGCAGGGAATGTTTATCAAATTTGCAGAAGACACAAAATTGGGTGGGAGAGCTAATACTCAATGGCCTTATAGGCCCCTTCCAACTCTACTATTCTATGATTCTAATACCCTGGAAGACAGAAACAAACTTCAAAGGGATCTTGATAGGCTGGAGTGCTGGGCTGGAAACAACAGAATGAAACTTAATAGGGAGAAATGCCAAGTTCTACATTTAGGAAATAGAAACCAAAGGCACAGTTACAAGATGGGGGATACTTGGCTCAGCAATACTACAAACGAGAAGGATCTTGGAATTGTTGTAGATCGCAAACTGAATATGAGCCAACAGTGTGATATGGCTGCAAGAAAGGCCAATGCTATTTTGGGCTGCATTAATAGAAGTATAGCTTCCAAATCATGTGAGGTTCTGGTTCCTCTCTATTCGGCCCTGGTTAGGCCTCATTTAGAGTATTGCGTCCAGTTCTGGGCTCCACAATTCAAGAAGGACGCAGACAAGCTGGAGCGTGTTCCGAGGAGGGCAACCAGGATGATCACGGGTCTGGAAACAAAGCCCCATGAAGGGAGACTGAAAGAACTGGTCATGTTTAGCCTGGAGATGAGAAGATTGAGGGGAGACATGATTAGGGTGACCATATTTTGGAAGCCAAAAAGGAGGACAACATGGTCGCCCCCAAAGGGGCGTGTCCAGCACCAAGAGGGCGTGCCCACCCGAACATAGCCTTGGTCACATGTCTGATTTTACAGCACACATTTAAGACAAATCTGTTCTACATAACATCTTAATGTTAAAATCACTGAAATAAAGAACAAGTGAGAGATTCACTGTATCTGAAATTAACTTCACTCACTCCTACTTTTGTAGGTTTTGCTGTACTTTGAAGCTTTTGCTATACTCTGTGTGTTACATTCTCCCCTTCCCTCAACTATCTTTTCTGACTGTATCTTCACTCATTGCAAGCTGCTGTTGTTGTTAACAGGGTTTGCTACTGGCCGGCCGGATGGCTGGCTTAGTTTCAATTTTTTTAAAAAAGCTTGTGTATAATTGTCACAAGTTTCTCTACTCTAACGTTAAGGTGGGTGTTGCGGCAGTTTACCTAAAGACTGGAGATCCCCTTAATGCCAAGGGCTGAAACTGCTCAATATGCAACACCCCAAAGAGGAGGTTTGACAACCTGAGTTTGAAGGATATGGCTCCAGCAGTTTTAAAACACAATAATTTTAAAACTTTGAACTTTTTTTTAAAAAAAAAACTTTAAAAACAATGTATGAACAGATCTGATTCAAACCTGGCATGGCTAAATCTCTCCTTAAGAGCTATCATGGTGCCAACTTTCAGCCCTTTATCTTTTAAAAATGTCATTTAAAAAAAATAATTTTGAAAACTCAAACTTTTTTAAAAAAATCTAAAACTCAATGGATAGACAGATCTGTTTCAAACTTGGCATAGCTAAAGTCCTTGTTAAGAGCAATCATGGTGCCAAGTTTCATCTCTTTATCTTTAAAAATATTTTTAAAAAAATAAAATTTAAGTCCTCAAATTTTAAAAAAATCCTAAAAATCAATGGATGAACAGATCTATTTCAAATTTGGTATGGCTAAAGCTCTACCTAAAAGCTATCATGGTGCCAACTTTCAGCTCTTTATCTTTAAAAATGATGGTTTAAAAAATAATAATTTAAAAACCTCAATTTTAAAAAAAACCCTAAAAAATCAATGGATGAACAGATCTGTTTCAAATTTGGTGTGGCTAAAGCTCTACCTAAGTCCTATCATGGTGCGAAGTTTCAGCTTTTTAACTTTAAAAATGACAATTTTTAAAATAATAATTTTAAAACCTCAATTTTTAAAAAAATCCTAAAAAAATCAATGGATGAACAGATCTGTTTCAAATTTGGTATGACTAAAGCCCTTCCTAAGAGCTACCATTGTGCCAAGTTTCATGCCTTTATCTTAAAAAATGATGGAGTTATAAGCATTTTTGTTAATTCCCATTAGAGCTGCTCTTTGGAAAAATCCGGATTTCCCCTCCCCCTCCCGGATTTGTCATCAAAAACCCGGACAAATCCAGGCAAATCTGGTCATATGGTCACCCTAGACATGATAGCACTCTTCAAATACCTAAAAGGTTGTCACACAGAGGAGGGCCAGGATCTCTTCTCGATCCTCCCAGAGTGCAGGACACGGAATAACGGGCTCAAGTTAAAGGAAGCCAGATTCTGGCTGGACATCAGGAAAAACTTCCTGACTGTTAGAGCGGTACGACAGTGGACCCACTTGCCTACGGAGGCCGTGGGCTCTCCCACCCTAGAGGCCTTCAAGAGGCAGCTGGACAGCCCTCTGTCAGGGATACTTTAAGGCGGATTCCTGCATTGAGCAGCGGTTTGGACACGATGGGCTTATAGACCCCTTCCAACTCTACTATTCTGTGATTCTATGACTTTTGCTTATACATCAAATTCAAAATAAAACTACCAAGAATACAACCTGTCCACATACAAGGAAATTAGACCAAGCATAACAATGGGGAAATATACAGAGAATTTAACAAACCATTGACAACTGATTTATATACAAATATTATCAAATTAATTAAAATTGCTGAATGCCCTGTCAAAATAAAAGACTTCCTCTTTCCTTGGCCAATCTAAGAGTGTGGATATACCACAGGATGATTTGTCATTGCCAACAGAATAGAATTTTGTTTAAAGGGCAATGATCCTTAATACCAGCAGTAAGCGTTTGGTATCTTGGCTGTCTTTTGGGCGTGCCCACGGCTCTTAGATTTGAGGATTTGATAAGCACCATGGGCACGCCAAAAGAAAGTGAGCCGCAATAAAAGACACTGAAGCACAATAAAAAATACAGCAATAGAATGATTTAAGAGCAAGAGAATAAAACAGCAGCAGCAGCCGTCGCCGCCGTCGCCCATAAAACCATTCTCACGGGAGCACAGCAGCCAACCGGAGCTGAGAGGACCGGGCCCATCGAACCGCTTTTGCCCAGTCCCTGGCTTTTCCACGAGCGGCTGCTGCCACGTCCTGGACACGGCGCGCCAAAGGTGGATGTCGCTGACAGTGGAGATCCAGCGAACGGGTCGTGCCAGGAGCCGCCAGTCAGGGCGTCCCCAGCTGGATTTAGTCGTCGAGGGGCTCTTGAGTGGGATAGAGGAGGGAAGCGTGCGAGCAGGGGGGACGCGTACGGGGGAGGCGCCCATGATGAGGCTTCACGTGAGGCATAACGGTGGTGGGGGGAGGAGGAAGGCGAGGCGTACGGAGGAAAGGGCCAGAAAAGGCTGTCAGTGGCTACTCGTCGTCATGACAGTGACCGCCATGATCAGAGGCCGAAGAAGAACAGGCCTCTGAAGGCCAGTTGCTGGGGAGCCTGACCAGGAGGGTGCTGCGGGGCTCCTGCCCTGCTCACAGGCGTCCCGTCGGGACTCTGGCTGGCCACTGCACTCCGGGGGGAGCGGGTGCTGCTTTGGGCAGGACTTGGGCCAATGGGCCGGCTCTTCTGATGTCCTGAGACGGAGCGGGTCCCACGCAGACCATGGGCAGCAGTCGGCCCGGCCAGGAGGAGGTCGGCCTGCATCTGTCCTGAGAAGAGCCCTTGCTTGCTCCTTGGAGAGGAGGCCTTCCCCCTGGGCCGCCTTGCCCACGCCTCCCGGGCCGCCTTGCCCACCCATACGCTGACTTGGCTGCCGTCTCTTTCCCTGAACAGCAGAGTGAAGAGGACCTTGATGACAATCGGAGCAAGGAGGAGAAGCCGGATCCGGGGATCCCCGTGAGGAAAGCTGGGCGGCCTGGCAGGAAACGCAAGCAGCCAGTGGTGAGTGGCAGCTGCCGGCTGGCACCTTTGGGCCGTGCCGTGCCGTTCCGTGCCGGGGGTGGGTGGATGGGTGGGCAGGTGCGGAGGGTGGCTGGGGGGCCTTGGCGTGGCATCTTCTGGTCCTGAAGCGGGGCAGGAGGAGGAGGCCCACCGGGTCCCCCCAGGAGTTTCCGGGCCCTGCTGGGGGGCCGGAGGAGTCCTGAGGGCTTGAGAAGGGCGCTGCCGGTTTGCGCCTCTCGTCTTCCTGCACAGGCAAAAGAGGAATCCGATGGGCTTTCGAGGCAGGCTTCCATCGTCTGGGATTCTAGGCTTCCCTTCTCGCGTGTGTTTAAAGGGAGCTGCTAGTCCTGATGGCCGGCCAGAAAAGCCTGAGGAAGCCTAGACGTGTCTGGCGGAGGGAGGTGTGGGTCCCTGGGGTGGGGATCTCGAGGGCAGGGCCTTTCCCCCATTGCGTTCAACCTGCTTCTCTTGCCTCTGTCCTTGCTCCGAAGCCCTGCTTGCTTTTGAAATCAGAGTAAGTCATGCAAAACAAGCTCCGTGTGGGCCTGCTTGGTTTGCACGATTGGTTCTGGTTGCAGAACGCTTTGTTCAGCCCTGTGGTGAGCGAGATGTTTGTCAGTTGGCGTGCACGGATGGGGCCCCCCTCCCCTCCCCCCAAATCCTCATCAGGGTGGGGGAAATAGTTGCAAGCAGAAACTGGGGGAGGGGGGGAGGACTCTTTCCTGGAATTAAGACATTTCTGTCCTTGCTGGGCAGTTTGGGGAGAGGAGCATCTGCAGCGCGCGTGGCACGGATCCTGCCCTCATGCCGGGGGCCCTCTCTCCTGTCCCCCCGTGTCCCTTGGAAGAAGATTGCGGCCTCCTACCTTCTCTTGAGGGATGGCTGGGCTCTCTGCACCTCCATTCCAGGAGCCCTCCAAGGTCTGCAGCTCCTACGAATCGCCCCGGTGCCCTGGCTGGAGGAGAAACGGAGCCACGGCAGGCAACGAAGGCCGGGCGGGGAGGTTCTCTGCGCTTGTGCGTACAGGAGGCCTGCAGCTCCACGTGCGCCCACACAAGCCCACGCCCTCTCCGACAACGCCCTCTCCGGCTGTAATGCACACACCCCTTCAGGCTGCATCCATCTCTTGGCGGGATGCGTGTGCGGACGCGCCCTCCCCATCTGGTAAAACACGCACGCGAGCGCTCGTGAATAAACCCCTCCGGGGATGTGCTTCGGACGGTTCCGCTGCGCCTAGTAAAAGGGCGCACGTTCTTGGCCAGATGCAGTGGGTGGAGCGGCGTGTGGGCTGGTTTGTGGTAGACGTGGGCCCGGGTGTCCCGCCTTGGCCAGTGGTTTCTTCCCTGGATAGGGGAAGTCACGTGCCGTTTTGCTCTGCTCTCGCTCTAATTCTCCCTGTAGCCGTTCCGTTTGCGTGAGGACGGCTTGAAAGGCCGCCTTCGTCTCTCTGACCCTGCTCAGTTGTTGAGGCCTCCTTCAGAGTCTCAGCAGAGGTTCGTGGGTGTCTGTCAGGGCAGGGGCCTTCTCTGTGATGGCCCCCATTTGTGGAAACCGTCCCCGGGATTTCTGATGAAAGGCGACTTAGGCATTTCTGCCGTGAAGAACTCGTCCACCTTCCCCGGAGTGCTAACCTGGTGCCAACTTTAGGATGCTGTAGGTGCCGGGTCAGAACCATGCCATTGGGTCATGCTTCTAAGTGAAGTCTGTTTGATTTTTGCTGCCATGTTTAGGATTTATTGTGGTCCTTCATATTTTCTGCTGTTTCTGCTTTTGGTTGTTTCATTTTATTCCTTTTATTTTTATTGCTTATTTATTACATTTCTATACCACCCAATAGCGGAAGCTCTCTGGGTGGTTCACAGTTTTTAATAATTATTTTTTGTATATTGATACATTGAGCTTGAAAGGCATAAACGGGGCCCGTGATGGCGTCCACGTCTACGTTCGCATCCGTGCCCTCCCTCCCTCCCCACTTTTGAACAGGTCCTTGGAGCTGCCTGGTCGCTGGACCCAAGACTCATAGAATCATAGAATAGCAGAGTTGGAAGGGGCCTACAGGGCCATCAAGTCCAACCCACTCACTGGCGTATGCAGCTACCAGCGATCCGCTGAGCGGAGGGGGCCTGCGTTGCGTTGGAGGCCCTGGAGAAAATGCCGCTCCCAGCACCAGGGCGAGGCAGCCAATTCAGCCCCCCCTCCCCCCCCCACATCATGGGCTTATGTCACCCAGACCACAGAAGAGAAATGAGCTTCAGGTGACTCAAGCAAGTGAACCAAACCATACGTGACTACAGAGCAAGGCAGAAAATGCTGGGGGTGGGTGGGAGAGAATGTCTTCCTGCCCTCTGAACCTCCCCGAGTGTTGCAGAATCTCTCCGCTGGGTGCTCTAGTTCTCCTTTTCTCTGAAGGCCTTTTCCTTTCCATGAGGCTGTCTGCACGCGCTCAGAGTCCTGCAGTGGCTGCGAATCGGTGCTGCATCAGTTATTTGACTCAGCCACAGCTTCTCAGCCACCATGGGGGCTTTTCCACAAAGCTGCGTGGTTAGGAGTGGGGCTGCCCCACGTCTTCTGCCGTCTGACCTCCATGGTGGATCTGGGGCGGGGGGCGGCGTTCCAGGCAGATGGCGACTGGCGGCTGCAGTACCTGGAGAGACTGCAAGAAGAACTGTCAAGGCGCTCTTTGCTTTGTTTAATTTCATTCATTTTATTGCATTTGAATACCGCACCGTAGCCGAAGCTCTCTGGATGAGAGGCTTTGGGCGTTGCACGTGCCTTTTCTACCTCCTTCCCAGAGACCCTCATGGGAGCCTGGCTGCTGGTGCTGGCTTGTTTCCCAGCAGGCTGCGTGGCCCCGTGGGCCGTGGGAATGGCTTGCCCTCCTAGCTGTAGCTCTGTGCAGCCTCCTCCTCCTCCTCCTCCTCCTCCTCCTCCCCACTCCGCTCCTCTGCCTTGTGCAGCTGGAACCTGATCTCTGGCACCACTGCCTGGGCAGGGGGGGGGGGGAGCTGGCCACTGGCCACATCCTGGGCACTCGGAGAAGGGTTGCTGCCGTGCGTTGCTGGCTGCTTCCTGAAACTGGATCAGGCCAGGCGGGGAGGCGGCTCTGCTTGTGGCAGGCAGGGAAGCAAGGTTGCTGCAAGGCTGCACGGGGGGTGGGGTGGGGGGTGGGGGTGGGGGGAGGAGAGGGAGAGCTGGGAGGCTGCCAGGCTGCTGTCTCTGCAGCAGGCACAGGCACCAAGCGGCATGGCTGCTGGTCTGGATCCCACCTCTTCTGCCTTTGGAAAGGCCAGCAAGGGGAGGCCAAGCGTGGGGCAGGTGGTGTGTGCTCAGCTCCCTTGGTGGGGCAGCCGGCTTTGGCCTAACCCTGCCCCACAGAAAGCAGGCCAAGGCCTGCTCTGCGCATGTGTGAGGGCTGAGCACGGGGCCACTGATTCAACTCCCTGCCATTCCCGGCTTTGTAGGTGGCCTGCTGCCCCCCCCCCCCCAATGCTCCGAGATCACGAGGGGCAGCTTGGTTCTTCCTCTGCCCTTGCAAAGCACCGTCTGGAGTGATCTCCGCCGCTTCCTGTCGGCCGTTCTGCCTTTCAGCCCTCCTGTGTTCCACAGAGTCAGGCAAACGGGCCAGTCTCTCCGGGGAAAGAAATAAAATGGGCACAAATTGACCGCAGAAACGGCCCTATCCGGAATCCGGTTGGAGAACGCGTCGGCCTCCCAGGACGCTCCGTCCCTGGCCTTAAAGCGGGCGCTGTGGAACAAAGCAGCTTCAAAAGGGGATGAGAGCGAGAGGGTGCTGAGTTCGAATTCATCAACGGTTTCAATTCTGTCTCCAGAGGCTTGGATCAGGATAATGGATTTTTATCACACTACGTGCGTTAAGTGGCTCACCTAATGCCAGGAGATTTGTTATCAGTAACAACTTCACTGTGAAGGACGGTTTGCAACTCGCCCTCCCAGCCCCCCCATCAACTATGCATGCTCTCTCTCTCTCTCTCTCTCTCTCTCTCTCTCTCTCTCTCTCTCTCTCTCTCTCCTTCTCTCTCCTTGCAACCATAACCCTGCACCTGATGAGGTGGACTGTGTGGTCCACAACAGTTTATGCAAGAATAGAAGCGCTGGTCTTCACGGAACCACAAGGCCCTTTGGCCTCTTTGCAATTATTCTCCGCCCACCCTCCCACCCGGCCCCATTTCACGCATTTACCTGAGTCCCAAGGCTGTGGGGCTTGGAGGGAAGCACCGCAAGACGCACGGGGGGACGGAGTCCCAGGGCAGCTCTGTGGTTACGGATCCGGGGCGGGGGGTGGGGGGTGGGGGGGGCTCTGCCAGCTGGCGCCTCCCAGGCAGTCTATTTCGAGCTCCATTCACTGCTGGCAGAGGAGGAGATGGAGGGCACCTGTTTCCACCGGGAGGGGCGCAGGGGCTGCCCGTGGCTTCTTGGGATCGCTAGGGGCTTGGCTGGCATCTTTGGGGCGCCTCCATGAACAGGAGAAGCGTGGAAGGTCCGGCATGGCCCAGGATGGTGGCAGGAGGCCACGCGGGCGCCCTTACCACGCCCCCTGAATTGGGGGTGGGGTTGGACTTGGAAGCCTCCCCCATCACCCCGTACAGATCGCCTCTCTCAAGCTGGTCCTTGGAGTAGCTCCGGGTCATTGAAACGCACAGCAAAACAGCCAGAGCAAAAAGTAATTAAAGCAGCATCACGGTAAAACCGAGTCTTACAAGCAGAGTTAGGTAAGATTTCAAACCATTTGTTAGAACAGGGTCTGGGCCAATAAAAATGGTCTTCCTGTGATGCCAAGAGGAGCGCAAAGAGGGTGGCAGGGGAGCCTCCCTGGGATGGCAGGCCGAAGACAGGGCACCCACGCTGAAAAGGCCCTGTCTGGAATTCACCTCCTATCTTTCCTCTGACAGCAGGGGGTCCCTCAGGAGAGCCTCCGGGGAGAGGTTTATGGAGGCATAAGTGGGGCTTGAGGCTCTCTGGGCCTAAGCCATAAAGGGCTATAAAGGCCCAGGGGGCGGTGGGGGTGGCAGTGGGCAGCAGTTTGAATTGTGTCTGGAAGCAGACCGGAAGCCAGGCCTGCTCTTGCTCGAAGGCCGGGGAGGTGTGCTCCACACGACCCTCCCAGGTAGCCGCCCAGCAGCTGTATCTTCTAAGAGCTTCAGTTTCCGAACGGTCTTCAAGGGCAGCCCCATATACGACGGGTGACAAAAATCCAAATGGGGTGTTTCCGGAGCCTGGCTAACTGTCCAGGAAGGATGGAGGGAACCGTAACCTTTGTGGGCAAGGAGCGCTGAGAGTCCAGCGGCCAATTCCATGCGAGCCGCTGCTGCCGCTGCCTCTGGCCTTCCTTGTGAGCTGGTGGATCCGCTGCTTTTGCTTCATCTGGGTGCTGCGGGCAGCCTGGGCCCTGCCATGCCCTGGCCTCCTGTCCTCTGGCTGCCCTGCTCCAGACCCCAGGCAACATCCTGGACCCCTGAGGCCCACTGCCCTAACCCTGGGTGTGCTGCCAGAAGAAGAACCATCTGAACTCTTCAAATACTTGAAAGGTTGTCACACAGAGGAGGGCCAGGATCTCTTCTCGAGCCTCCCAGAGTGCAGGACACGGAATAACGGGCTCAAGTTAAAGGAAGCCAGATTCCAGCTGGACATCAGGAAAAACTTCCTGACTGTTAGAGCAGTACGACAATGGAACCAGTGGCTCTCCCACACTAGAGGCCTTCAAGAGGCAGCTGGACAACCCTCTGTCAGGGATGCTTTAGGGTGGATTCCTGCATTGAGCAGGGGGTTGGACTTGATGGCCTTGTAGGCCCCATCCAACTCTGCTGTTCTGTGATATTATGAAAAAGTAAAGCAGAACACGCCCTGCCTGCAGCTCACCGGAAATCATGGGTGGATCCCCCCCCCTCGAAGCCAGAGCCTGGGTGCTCCAAGCCCAGAGCCCCACCAACATACAAAGCGCATGCGATGGCGACGCCCGAAGCCATGGCCTTCCACGCTGTCCACTAGCCCAGGGCTACTGGGCAGCTGTGCTGTCAGGCAGAGAATGGGCTTTCTGTGGCCTGCTCCCCAAATCCCTGAACCTTCAGGCTTATTGCCCACCTGACCTACCTTGCAGGGGTGTTGTAAGGATCCCAGCAAGATGGTATTTATTTTGAAGCTCTCTGAAGCTCTTAAGAGAGCTCTCTAAAGGCTGCACCGGAGGACGAGGGAGGCTGCAGTTGGGGCATCCGTGGCAGTTCTTGGGCTGGTGTGTGTGTGTGGAGGTTTTGGGAGGTCTGTGTTTGGTGGCAGGTGAGCAGGCTGAGGAGTGGGAGGCGGCTCTGCCTCGGCGTTGGAGTCCTCTTGCTGTTGCAAACCAAGCGGGGCCCTGGGAGCCACCTGGATCGGCTGAAGGGGCAACTGATGGCCCCGGAAGGCGCCGCAGCGCTTGGCCTCCATCCGCGGCCCAGCGCCAGAAGTGGTTCTGCACGGGGATGATTTGCGAGATGTTTCGCCCGCCCCGTTTAGGATGCACAGAACCCGACGGACCCCCTCAAGTGGCCGGTTTTGGCCTGTCGGGGTTTTTGGCCTGTCGGGTCTCCGCGCCTTTACTGTAGTTCCAGGCAGACGGCAAAGAAAGAGGCCCTTTGCCGCCGGGGTCGTCTCGTGTCGCACAGGCCTGGCAGGCGCTCGTCCAACAGGTTGGGATGGTCGACAACAGTTGCAGGGTGGGGACGGTTGCAGTAAGTAGGACTGGGACCTCCGCCCGTTTGGCGGTCCCCCTGCCTCTGTGCCTGTCTGTGCCGCTCCCGTGGCCAGACCACTGTTCCCCGTTACCGCCTGCCCCTGCAAGAGGATGGGGGCGCTCACAGCCCCCTTGTTTGGTAGGGGAGAGAGCCCTGGATTTGGGCTCTGGGGGTACAGGGGCAAGCGGGCCGGCCTGCCTGCCTGCCTGCATCCAGAGCTCAACGGGCAGCACCTTCAGGGCCTTTGACTTCAGCTCCGTCTCTTTGGGGCGGTCGGAGTGGCGCCCCCTTCCGTCCTTGTGGCATCACCCCTCCGGAGGGCTTCCTTGCAAACCTGCCCCATCCCTGTGTGGCCGTGCCCACCGGCGCCCAGGTTTGTGCCCCACACCATCCTGGTGAGGCAGGGGGTGCCTTTAGAGCAGGCATTCCCAATAACCATCTGTCAGGGATGCTGTAGGGTGGATTCCTGCATGGAGCAGGGGGTTGGACTCGATGGCCTTTTAGGCCCCTTCCAATTCTGCTGTTTTATGATTCTATTATGCTAGTCCCCCAGCCAGCCCTGCTTATGGGAGGTGTGGGTATTATGGGAGTTGTAGTCCAACACACTTGGAGGCTGGGGAAGGCTGCCTGTGAAGATCTACAGGGAGGAGTCTTGAGTCCTACAGAGAAGCCAACACGGCTGATTCAGTCACTGCCTGGGAGAGAGGTGGGGTATGTGGGGTGAGGGTGTCTCTCTCCTGCACGCAGGGTCCTTCTGACTGGCACAGCGAGGGCCCTTTTTGCGTTTTCTGCAGGGAGTGAGCGTGCGTGGCCTTTGAGCCGGGTTCAAATCCAGCCTGCCTTTGTAATTCACACTTCATAATCTGGCCAGCCTCAGTTTCCCATTTGAGAAACGAGAACAAGGGCCCCAGTGATGCGCAGGAGCGCTGGTGAGGCTGCGGGCAATGAAACGGCTTTGCCACCTTGGCTCCGACTAAGATTCCACTTTTAAGCTGCGTTCGGCTCTTGGCAGCTGCCTTGAGCGCCGTGTTTGGAGGAAACGCGGGCTGTCACTCAAACGAAGCCCTGGGCTTGTTCGCTAGGCAGGCTGCTAGCAATGAGCCGCAGCCGGAGGGTGGCGAAGGCCCGGGTCCTGCGCGTGTCTCTCTCTTTCGTTTTCGGAGGAAGCGTGTCTTCAGCCAGGAGGGGGCCGGTTCCTCTGCGGAGCGGGGCAGGAAACCTCTGTCGCTGGGAGCCGGTGTGGGTCGCTGGCACCAGGAACCGGAGGGGAAACGCGCCGGGGCTGCTGCGCTGCAGGGTAAGACACTGGGGGCCTCTGTGAGCCCACTCCTGGGGGGGCGTCCGCAGTCAGAGGCGGCACAGCCACGGAACTTGAAAAGATGCCCCCTCCCCACTCCCCTGGGTTTGCCATGAGGGCCGGCTCAAAGCATCATGGGATGTGTAGTTCCTCACACCGCTGCCACGTTGTGTTGGGGAGAAGCCCGATGGCTGGTGCACATGGGTGGCGTGTGTGTGTGCTTGAGGCCCCGGCCTGCCCGGCTGCTCCCCTCTGCCCAGGCATGGCGGAATGGAAGGGGGGCCAGGCAGGGCGGCTGCTGACCCCATGGCAGGTGGAGTGGCAGTGCCAGGGACTCGCTCCCTTGCCGCTGAGAGCCCCCTCCGGGCACCTGTGGTGCGGCCAGCCGAGTCCAGACGCGGGCAGTGCTTCCCCGTTTCTGGGGGTGGGCTTCTGTAGGCATAGCCTTGCCCAGCCTGGTGCTCTCCAGATGTTTGGGCCTACAACTCGCCCAGCCCTGCCCATTGGCTGCGTAGTCCCAAAAGGTCTGGGAGGCGCCAGGTTGGACGGAGGCTGTGCTGCACGCTGCTTCTGTCTTCTGACAACCACCTGTCAGGGATGCTTTCGGGTGGATTCCTGCCTTGAGCAGGGGGTTGGACTCCATGGCCTTGTGGGCCCCTTCCAACTCCGCTATTCTATGATTCTGTGATCCTATGATTCCCCGTTTGGCAGCCGCCCTGCAGGGCCTCCGGCAGAGAGAGCGAGAGGGTCGCATCGCCTGCTGCTATCTGAGCTCCTTTGAACCTGGCAGTGGGCCGGGGGTGGGGGGTGGGCAGGTGCTGGAGCTGGGGCTTTAAGAACCCCAAAAGAGCCCGGATGCCAGCCCAGCCCAAGGCCCACCTAGCCCAGCCTGCTGCTCACGCAGGGACTGGCCGGCTGCCCGCAGGAAACCCACGCGCGGGGCAGGAGCGCCGTGCAGCATTTCCTGCATGCCAGGCGGGGGCTCTTGTGCCCCCTGAGGGCTCCTCTGCTCTGCCCCCCCCTTTCCCTGTCCAGGGCAGAACAGGTGCTCCCATCCGGTCCACAGCCCCAGCTCCGGCCCTCACTTAGAGCCATCTTGCTGGATCGGGCGGAGGCCCGGGTCTGGCCTTCCCCCCCTGCTTCCACCGGAGGCCAGCCAGGGAAAGAGCTGTGGGGTGAGGGAGAGCGCTAAGCCACAAGGCCGTGATGTGAAGTTGTGGGTGCAGAGGGAAGACGGTGCTGATGTCCGGCCCGAGGGGCTGGCTGGCTCTCCTCCCTGACGCCGAGGGGCGGAGGGATTGGCCCGTGACGGCAGCCGCCCCCCCCCCACCCCTGGCCTCCAAGTGTCAGGCCAGCGGAGATGCTGCCAGGCCCCCCAGCAGCAGAAGCAGCCTTGCGGTCTGGCCTGGCGCTTGCTTGCGTGCAGATCCGTGTGGGTGGGCAGGGGATGCTATTTTGGGCTTCCTGGAGACTGACATGTGGCCAGCCGGGGAGGGGGAAGGGGAGGGCCCCGTGGCTTGCTAGAACGCAGGGCCCGGGCCCAGCCCTTGTTGTGGGCTGACTCGTGAGGAGGAGAAAGTGCTGCAGACGGCCACGGCCCCCCCTCCCCTGCGCCCTGACGTGGAGGAAAGTTAGCAAGTGGTTTTGGGGCTGGAGGGGAAATGAGAGAAGAGGTGGTGTCGGGTGGGGGGGGGCGGGGGATCAGGACCGCTTCAGAAGCCGGAGAGTTGCTTCGGGAGGCGGTGGGCTGCGCAGAGCTCTGGACTGCCTAGGGGGCAGCGGGGGAGGGTCTTTCCTTCCTTAGCGTGCGTAGGAACATTTGCAAGTGTGTGTGTGTGTGTGTGTGTGTGTGTACATGCACATTTAGTCACCTCTCTCTCTCTCTCTCTCTCTCTCTCACACACACACACACACACGCGACATTTATATACCATTTTTCTGAATGGCTCCAGCACTTTACGTATTGGCTCAGTAATCCTTAAAACAGCACTGCAAGGTAGGCCTGCATGATCCGTCTTGTGCAGGCGGGACCCCGGCTGTGCCGGTCGATATCCTTCGGGCTGCGGACCAACTTCACGGCTGAACCTGGGCCTCACGCTGCTCAGCGCTGTCCGACACTGGCCCAGGTGAAGGGCTTTTCCTTCAAGGAACGCTGGGAAAGGCCTCGTGGCCCGGGCCCGGCCCTCGCTCCCGGCGGCGTCCTTGCAGTGCGCCTGGCCCTCTGTGGCCTGGGGTGGTCGTGAGAGTTAACTCGTGGCTGCCGTCTCAAAGGTGAGACGCCGCCTCCCTCACTGACAGCCCAGTTTGCCTGAGTTCTAGTTCGCAGCGTTTATGGACTTGTTCACTGCTAGTTTTCAGTTTGCCGGGCGGGCACCCAGTATGGATTTAACTGGCACCAGCGTGGCCTTCTTTTAGGCCCCAGGTTAAAACATTTCTCTTTGCCAGGGCACTGAAAGCTTCGTGGTATTGTGTGTTTTTTGCCGGTTGATGTGTTTTATTTTGATCCATGAGAACGTAAGAAGAGCTCTGATGCTGGACAGACCCAGGGTCTGTCTGGTCCAACACTCTGTTCACACAGTGGCTGAACAGCTGGCGACCGGGGACCCATAAGCAGGACACAGTGCAACAGCACCCTCCCACCCATGTTCCCCAACAACTGGTGCACACAGGCTTACTGCCTCGGATACTGGAGGTAGCACACAACCCTCAGGGCTAGTCGCCATGGATAGCCTTCGCCTCCAGGAATTTATCCAACCCCCTTTGAAAGCCGTCCAAATGGGTGGCCATCACTACATCCTGTGGGAGTGAGTTCCAGAGTTTAACTATGCGCTGCGTGAAGAAGTCCTTCCTTTTTTCTGTCCTGAATCTCCCACCAATCACCGTCATGGGATAATGGTCCCACTGGGGTTCTAGTATCCCTCACAGCATTATGGATTGATGTTTTATCGTGTGTTTGTTCTATTGCGTGCATAATGCTATGCCTGAATGCCGCCGTGAAACTCCAGCCTGGTGGGTGAAGGGCAGCCTAGGGAATGTTGGCACACGGAAATTCCTGGCTGGTGTTAAGAGGCGCAGGGGTGAGGAGGGGGATCCAGAAAGGAGTTAGGAACTGGTCAGGGGAGGAATCCGTGCCACGCATTTGCAGGATGGAAGCATGGCCCTGGGGAGCACCGGGAGAGAAACCGCTTCACGGAAGTGTGGCAGCGGTGACTCGCGCCCACACCGCGTGCTCCACGCAGAGAACCCGAGCGGCTGGCTGGGCCGTTCCCGTAGGCCTGGGATGGCGGTGGTGCCGTGAGCACCACCCGCCTGCCGGAAAGGCCGGCTTCCCGTTTGCTTCAGCTCGTCACGGTGTGGAATCCCATTTGGCTCCCCGGTCTGACTTTGGTAACGCCAAATGGCTTCTTCCCTCATATGGCCACAAGCCTAGATCCAAGGGGAAGCAAATGTACATGCCGGAAGCAAATGGCTCCTGAGGAGGCAAGGAGGTGTCAAAGCGTCCTCTGAGGTGGATGGCTGGTCACGCGTCTCTTTCCTGAGCCTGCCTTGCTCAGGCGCTGGGCCTGGGCCTCTCTGGCCTAGCCAAGACCCCCCAGGCCGGTGAGGCCTTCCCACGGGCAGGGGGCCTTTCCTTTCCTGTGCCCCCGCCTGCAGCGGCTGCTCCCCTCCCTCCCGCCCTCCTGCAAAGAAGCCGGGCCTCTGTGCTGACCCGTTTCCTCCGAGATGGGCTTAAACGGGGGGCTCTTCGGCTTAGGGGAGGGCGAAGGGAGGGGCTATGCTGTAACTGGGCAGTGCAGAGAAAGGGCAAGGAGGTGGCGCCTTCTCCCGGTCCCTCTGCGCCCTTCGGCCAGGGAAAGCTGGCTCCGTGCCGGTCCTGGCCAAAGACGCCTTCCTGCAACGCAGAGCTTGCTCAAGACTGGCTAAGTGGGACCCGTGGCCATCCACCTCCCCATCCAGATGCCTTGGACTGCCATTTCTATCATCCCCGTCTTGGCCAAGAAATGCTGCTTTAGAAGGGGGAGAGTCTGGTGTGGGTGTCGAGGAACGACCGGGGACTAGCCCGGGGCCTTCTGAGGGCCGTTAACCTAAGTGCCCTTTTAGCCGTGCAAACTACGTGGGGGACCCTGGGCTCTGGGCGGCTACATCGTCAGGATAGCGACCTTCAGAGGCAGGAGCCCATCTTACTCCTCTGCCTGGCTTCGCTGGTGAGCCCCCCAAGGCAGCCGGCAGGCAGGGCGCTTCTTCTTGAGCCCGGTGGGCTTCCAGCCTGACCCAGCCGGGCACTTTGGAAGTTCCTGTTCCTTTAAAATAGGAGGGGGGCATTATGTTTCGCATTGTTATGATTTGGGTGGCTCCTTTTTTGAACCAACAACTTGCCTGCAAAAGCGTTCATATGAAGTTGGTCTTGTCTGGAGACACCCCCCCCCCAACGTCTGGGCTTGTGTGTGTGTTCCAGTGTGTGTTTTGGGCTTTTGCATGCAACACGGCTGCTTGCCTGCACCCCAATACTGCGCCCGTCTCCTGCCCCGGATTACAGGGGCGCATCTGCAGCGTGGAGCCTCCACCAAAGCTTTACCTGCTTCGTCCACCTGGAGGCAATTGCTGGGGGTCCAGTGGCGGTGTGGGTGGGTGTGCCTGCCCCCCCTCCCTCCTGCAGGCCGGAACCTGCTCCAGGCAGCGCAGACGCCGCCCCTGAGTCCAGGCATTTGTTCCCGGCTCTCAGCCATTGCTGCCCACAGTCCTTGGCGCATTCGGTTTCCCTATCCTGTTAAGGTCTCTCGCTTAACATGTGCTGCGGTGTTTTTTTGAAGCTTCAAAATCGTGTTTGCGCAGAAGCCATAATGGGACAGAAAAACATGTATGCTGACTCTACCAGATTTCCTGGAAATTGCTCATCTACACCTATCCGAGCTAGCGAGAAACCTTCACGCACCTCAAGCATGGCCCTTGTTCCAGAAGACTCACAGAGGCATTGATTAACGTGTCCAATGCTGGGAGATCTGCCAAGACTTGAATGTCATTATCATTGGGCCTGTTCACACGTCATGATGGCCCACCATGGCTTGATTTACCCACGGGGGTTGTTGTGCTATGCCAGGTGCCTGCGGGTACCATTTTTGAACGGTGCCCACATCTGGCCGGCTGGCTGTGGCTTGTCGTGTTGTGCGAACCCAGGCGGTTGGGTTGCTTGATGGTTAGGCAGCCCTCAAATACCTGTAAAGCAAGCCATGGGTTATTTGAGAGTTGCTTAACCCCTCACACAAGCCCTGCTGCCTGGGTTCGCACAACACAACGAGCGACAGCAAGTTGGCTAGCTGCGGGTTCAAACGACAACAGTGGGCTGTCGTGTTATGCGAACCAGGTCACATGGCCTTTCCTCCCTCTTATTATTATTATTTATTTATATAGCACCATCCGTGTACATGGTGCTGTACAGAGTAGAACAATAAAATAGCAAGACCCTGCCACATAGGCTTACATTCTAATAAACTCATAATAAAACAATAAGAAGGGGAAGCGAATGCACCAAACAGGCACAGGGGAGAGTAAAACTAACAGTATAAAACTAAGATCAAAATCAAGTTCTAAAAGCTTTAGGAAAAAAAAAAAGTTTTTAGCTGAACTTTAGAAACTGTGATTGAAAACTCTTCTCCCTACACCCTTGTGCATATGTGTCTATATCTATCTGCCTACTCAGGATGGTCTGATGTGCCTCTTATGAAGTTCACGAAAGTTTCTGCTGAACTTTCTGGCCCACGAAAGTTTCTGCCATCTCTGAATTGGCAGTCTAAGCTGCCACAAGACCCTTTGTTCCTTGGGCGTGAAGCAGGCAGTCCATCCCCCTGCCCCCCCCCACCATTTGTCCAGAGGCCGCTCTCACCTGACAGCTGTCTGCCGAGGACGGAGTCGCCGGGGGTCTCACAGAAGCTTTGATGTCTCTTCCCACGGCATCCGGAAGGTGCGAGGGGGCCGAGGGCCGGCTTCTCACGCCTCTTCCTTGCATTTGCCTCGTTTCAGGTGGAGAGCAGCGACGCCCCCAAAGACACCGCCTCCGCGCCAAAGTGCCCCCCGCCTGCGCACAACGCCAGCCCCATGGAGCAGGTGCCCAACGGAGAGGCGGACATGGGCAGCCCCGAGAACAGCAGCACCGCCGGCCTGAAGGGCCGCCAGCGAGGCGAGAACGAGGCCAGCAGCCTCCCAGATGGGGAGATGGCGCGGGCCCTGGAGAACGGGCGCTGCACTCCCAAGGACAGCCCTGAGCCCCCTGCCGGCGAAGGTGAGCCCGGGAGGGGAGGGGGAGGGGAGGGGCGGGGCGGGCTGCTGAGACCCTGCAAGGCAGCCTCCTCCAACCCGGCGCCCTCCAGATGTGTTGGAACTACAACTCCCAGCATCCTCAGACACATCTAGAGGGGGCCAGGTTGGAGGAGGCTGGTGGAGCAGTGCAGAGGATGTTGCAATGCGGCAAGTGGCCAGGGCAGGGAGGGCAGAGCGTCGCAGCCCCCGTGGCCCGAAGGCCTCTCGGCCTCCTCCGAGGGTCCTCACGGCGTTCTTCTCGAAGGGTGAGCTGGGGAATAAAACGGTGCTGTGGACGTGCAGGAGAAGCCGGCTCAGAGCATGGTGGCCCGGGTCAGACGCCATGCCGCAACGCCGTCAGGGGTTGCAAATTTGTAACGGCAGTCGCCTGTGCCCGCCACGCACCACGGCTTCTTGTGGGTGAAGCAAGCCGTGGTGCCCCCAGCATGTGCCGTGAACCGGCTCAGTGTGTGTCCTTTGCACGCTCACTTTCCTCACTCGCTTGGGAATGCCATAGGGATGGGAATGCCATAGGGATGGCAGGCTGAAGGGCTCTGTGGGGCTGGTGGAGCTGCTGATGCTGCCCTTCTGGACTCCCGCGGTCCGGAGTGCGAGGGGACCCCCCTTTTGACGTGCCCCTGGTAGACGTCCTCTAAGGTCTGGGTTTGCCCCCCCCTCCGGCCTCTCTTCCCCGCTCCCAGCCCCCTCCCCTCTCTGTAGTTCTGGGCCAGGGGCCTGAACGCTGGCCACAGACCACTACCGGGCCTTGGAGAACATTGGCGGTTCCGAAGGGCCGGCTGCAAATTGGGGAAGGGCTTCGGTGCCTGGGAACGGGGAAGGCGGCAGGCCCGGCGGTGCTCTTTGCACGCCGGAGGGGGAGCGGGCAGCTGTCGGTGCAGCAGCTGGCTCGGGAGCCCGCGAGGCAGGCAGCCCAGGGCGGCTGTGGTCTGGCTGGCCTGCCGGCACGGCCGCCTTTGGCGTGTTACCTGAGCGGGTGCGTGTGAGTGAGTGGGAGGGAGGGAGGGAGCGGGCAAAGGGGGAGGCGTTGTGTCATCCGGGGGGCAGGGGGCAGGGGCTGGGAGGGGGTGTCCGCGTGCGCAGGGGCCCAAAGGAAGGGGCGCCTGGCTAAGGACGGCGGGGGAGCTGGGCTTGGACCCGGCTGCTTTGTCCAGCACCTGGGCTAACGAAGGCCGCCGCGTGGGTTTGTTTGGCTTTAAATCTGCCCTGGGAGGTCAGGGAGGTGACGTGCCTTTCAATAAGCTGGCACGGGCCAGCTCGCAGCAGGGGGGGCAGGGGGAGGGGGGCAAGGGAGGGGGAGCTCTGGGGACCCTCCGCTCAGAGCTTCAGGACTCTGCAGAAGCAGCAGCATCGCTTCCCTTGCAGTGGGGCTTGTGCAAGAGTAGGTGCTGCTGGACTGTTCCCATGGGCTCACTCTGCCTGCACCCCTTAAGCGCCCCCCCGCACTGCCCAAGGAGCCACCAGGCCTCCCCTCGTGGTGACCCCCTGCCCGTCTGTCCGACCGACCGACCGACCGACCGAAACGTGGGATTGAGCCCTGGGCTTTTCCTGCAGCAGGGCCCTGCTTCCCCAGCCCCTTCTGCTAGCTCCCCAGGAGGACCTGGGCTCTCCCTCCTGCCTGGGTTTAATCTCCCACCCACTACCATTCCTTTCTGGGGGGGGGGGCTCGGAGGACTGCTGCCCTGCCCCAGGAATCCAGAGGCGGCTTTTTGGAGCCGAGGAGAATGGCGAGCCCCGGTTCCCAGGGAGCTTAGGTTTCCTGTTGGCAGGAAGCCTGCGAGGGGAGGGGTCTCCCGGGCTGCTGCCATGCCAGGGCTGTTCTTTGGGAAGGGGCTGAGGTTTTGCCAGAGGGGAGCTCTGAAAGCCAAGGGACCCCGAACGAACGAAGGCAGGCAGGCAGGCAGGCGAGCGAGCGGTGTCCGCCTCCGTCCCGGCAGAGTGGAGTTGCCTTTTGCCCCCTGGAGTATGGGGTCCCGGGAGGTCCGCTCTAGGCATCCCAGTCCAGGATGGGGAGGGGTCCGCTAAAGGACGGGGCCGGGCCCCACGCCTGCAGGAAAGAGGGGAGCCGGGGTGAAATGCTGAGCCTTTCCAGGGCCCGAAGCGTGGGCAGCAAGGCGGGCACGACCCACCGCAGCCCCGTCTTCATTAAAAATAGCAAGAGGATAAACAGCTGCCTGGCCGGATATTTTGCGTGTGCGGGGGGGGTGGGGGGTGCAGAGGAGGTGGAGTGACCTCCTCGTCATCAAATCCCACAAAGGGCTTCTTGCCACCATCCGAATGGCCTCGGGGTCTCTTGCCCACCCTTCCCTTGTGGCCCCCCTCTCCTGGCCAGGGTCTGCGCTGCTGCCCCCTGGTCTGGATGCGGTGGGCTTCTCGGCCAGGGGAGCCGCTGTCGCTGGGGGCATTCCTGGGCTGCATCAGGGGGCAGGCTGGGTGAGCACAGCCCCCTCCCTCAGGAGGCGGAGGAGGGCTGGCAGGCGGGGGCCAGGGGCATGGGAGCGCCCCCGCAGCCCTCCCCCTTCATTCCGTGGGTCCTTGTGCCCCTGCTAAGTAGGCGGGACAGGAAACGTCCATCCCGATTTTCTGCCTCGGGCATCAGAATCCTTGGGGGGCTTCCCCCCCCTCATTTGTGGGGTCTCACGTTTAGGCCCCACGCAGGCCTGGCTGTGGGCACAGGGCAGACCCTCGGCCTGCACACAGTCTCCCCATCATCCCACCCCACGTATGCTCACGGCACTCCACACGGTTCCAGGCATATTTGGGTGGCCTGTGGGTTCAGTCTGTCATGACAACCCCCCCTCACCCCCCCTCCCTGAAGCCCCCTGGAGTTGCTCTTCTCTGCCCCACCGCCCCCGCCCCAAATAGTATACGTTTGGTGCTATTTTGAGCTCAGTTGTGGCCTCCGTTAACCTGCAAGGACGTGAGACAGAGAGAGAACACAGGAAGAAGTGGGGAGAGAAGGAGGGGCTGAACCAGCACACAAGTGGGGGCGAGCGCAGCGCCCCTTCCCCTCCCCCCCACGTCAGTTCCTGTTTGGCAGCACAGAGAAGCCCGCGCTTGCCTTGTGGGGCTTGTCCAATCTACTTCTCTGGGCCCCCCTGCCTCAAGGAAGAGCCCCCCCCCGGTGGTTAGAGGGAGCTGAGCGTTCCACGCCCCCCCCACCCCCGGATGGTCTGGAAATGGGCATGGGGCGGCTCAGGTTGGGCCCCAGACACCCGGACAAGTGGGGAGCTGCGAAGACGAAGGCGCAGCGGGGGGCAGGGGCAGGGGCTTCTCCCGCCATCCCTGCTCCAGGCCTCTCCGCACCAGTGCGCGATACGGGGGTCTGCCGCCGATGCCTTAGAAGACATCAGCTGGACATCAGGAAAAACTTCCTGACTGTTAGAGCAGTACGACAATGGAATCAGTTACCTAGGGAGGTTGTGAGCTCTCCCACACTAGAGGCCTTCAAGAGGCAGCTGGACAACCGTCTGTCAGGGATACTTTAGAGTGGATTTCTGCATTGAGCAGGGGATTGGACTCCATGGCCTTGTAGGTCCTTTCCAACTCTGCTATTCTGTGATTCTATGATAAGACCCCTCTTTGACGCTTGGGGGAGTCCCGACCGTCACTTCTGGCCACACGCTGAGCCTGTTTTGAACCATTTCTCCGGCTGCTGGCCCATTTCTGAGCACAATTCACGGCCTGGGTGATCCCCTTTGGACCCCTCCCCAGTTTGAGTCTAGAGTGCGTCCTCCCTCAGCCACCTGTAGCCTGTTGGAGCGAGGTGGGTGGCGCCTGGAGGGAGGGCCTTTTTGGTTGTGGCACCCTGGCTTGCCAATGCTCTCTTCCGGGGCGGCTTACCTGCCGCCTGACTCTCTTGACTTTTGACCACCTGGGCCACTGAGCTTTCAGTGCCGGGCGAGGACCTTCTCTCCCCTGTCTTTTGAAATGCCACCTGAGTTTGGTTTTATTCGGGGGGGGGGGTTAATTGCATGCCGTTTTGCAACACATTGAGCCACACTGCCATTTTATTTTATTGGTTGTGCTTTTTAAATATATTGATTGTTTTCATTCTTGTAAGATGCCCTGAAAGCCGTTGGTAATGGGCCAGGGGTGCATGTTTGAAAAATAAAATTAAAATATCTCCTCAGAGCACAGGAGAATTGGGGCAGGGTGAGAATGGCTGTATGGGGGGGGGAGAGGACCCCCACCCCTGATGCAGCTGTGTGCAGGTGCTACGCAAGGGGAAGAGGGAGGAATCGCCCCTTAATTGCCTTGAATTAAAGAAGCCATTGTTCCTGTGACAGTCTCTGTTTTGACAAGTGAGGGGAAGCTGTTATTATCAATATCAATGTCAATATTATTCATTGTTCACAGGGTTATATGTTATTCGAGGGGCACAGTGACTAATGTGTTTCCCCTCCCCTCCCCCCTCGGAACAGAAACTGACATTTGAGCAATGAAAAAGGGGCTGTTCAAAGGCTACTTATCTTGGCTAATCAGCCTGCTTACACACAAGCTAAACCTGGAAGAAGGAATCTTTTAATTCACATTGTTGGGACTCTTTGAGGAATCGGTCTCGTGAGTAGATGTTATAGGACAGGTGGGCAAATTTGGGGGGTCCGGCAGCCGCTTTACACACACACACACACACACACACACACACACACACACACACACAAGGTACCCTCCTGCCGCTGGTGTGGATTTCAGAGCAAAGTCCTCTGGACCCTTCGTTTGTCTGCTTGAAGGCTCCTTGATTTTGCTGCCGCTGAATCTGGCGGTGTGGGACCCACAAGGGGACACTCCGGCCACCTGGGAGCTGCAGTGTTGCCCACCCTGGGACAGGAGCATTTTGGCCACGGGGTGGGGGTGGGGGTGGGGGACGGCGTGGCTGGAGAACGCGGTGCTGTCTCACGTGCTTGGGTGGGGGTCCCCGTCTCCTTTTATTTATTTTAAAATATTTCCCCTGCCAACCACCTGGAAAAGCAATGCCTTTCCGCAGCACTGAAGGAGTGCGGCAATTCAGGGTGCAGCGAAGCGATCCCAACCTCTCAAGTGAGGCTTTTACGGTGTCGCCACCCTGCCTCCTGCCTCCTTCACCAGAGAAAACCCGTTAAGGGGAAAAGGCAGGCCTGGCGCCCGAGGGCCCGGATGTGGGTCACGCCAGGAGCCCTGCGGCCAGGAGCGCCCTTAGCCCCACCCACCAAGGGACGGGGAGAGGGGGGCACCCCGACGGCAGACGTCTTGCACGTGCATGGTGGGGGGGTGGGCTTCAAGCTTGACCCCCACAAGAGCCGGCGCCTGGGATCCTGGCCCTCATCCTGCTCTCTCTGTTTCCAGGCAAAGACGAGAAGGAGGAGAACCACTACGACGGCCTGAACATGGAGGCAAGTAGCCGCTCCGCCACGGGCGCTCCGGGAACGCCGACGCCGCCCCCCCCGCGTCCTCCCAATAGAAGGCAGCCCCTGTGGGGGCAAGTGGGGTGGGGGTCGCTCTTCGTGCTCCCCTGGTGCCCTCCGGTATCCCCCAGTCCCAGCATCCCCCAGCCAGCTCTGTAGTCCAACAGATCTGGAGGGCACCACGTTGGGGAGGCTGGCCTGGTTCGTCTTTGGGTGGGATAGCGAAAACCCTGGAAGACAGAAACAAACTTCAAAGGGATCTTGATAGGCTGGAGTGCTGGGCTGAAAACAACAGGATGAAATTTAATAGGGATAAATGCCAAGTTCTACATTTAGGAAATAGAAACCAAAGGCACAGTTACAAGATGGGGGATACTTGGCTCAGCAATAATACAAATGAGAAGGATCTTGGAATTGTTGTAGACTGCAAGCTGAATATGAGCCAACAGTGCGATATGGCTGCAAGAAAGGCAAATGCTATTTTGGGCTGCATTAATAGAAGTATAGCTTCCAAATCACGTGAGGTCCTGGTTCCTCTCTAATCGGCCCTGGTTAGGCCTCATCTAGAGTATTGCGTCCAGTTCTGGGCTCCACAATTCAAGAAGGACACAGACAAGCTGGAGCGTGTTCAGAGGAGGGCAACCAGGAGGATCAGGGGTCTGGAAACAAAGCCCTATGAAGAGAGACTGAGAGAACTGGGCAGAGTGCAGGACACGGAATAACGGGCTCAAGATAAAGGAAGCCAGATTCCAGCTGGACATCAGGAAAAACTTCCTGACTGTTAGAGCAGTACGACAATGGAACCAGTGACCTAGGGAGGTTGTGGGCTCTCCCACACTAGAGTCCTTCAAGAGGCAGCTGGACAACCACCTGTCAGGGATGCTTTAGGGGGGATTCCTGCACTGAGCAGGGGGTTGGACTTGATGGCCTTGTAGGCCCCTTCCAACTCTGCTATTCTATGATTCCTGCATCTTTGCTGTGCGTGTCCCCATGTCCCCCGCCCTCCAGTTTCCTCCAAGTCTGCAGCCTCCCCTGCCTCCAGCTGGCCGTTGCTCTGCCCCCAAACCATGCCGTGGCTTTCGGAAGGCGCCACAATGCAGAAACCCCTCGGTGTGAACGAGGCCAGGGCTGTGGGGAGCCAGGATCTCCTGTGCGTTCGTTCGTACTTCGAGCGCTTCTCATTCCAAACACCTGAGTCGTGTAACAAGGGAAATTGTGCGTCCTGTCGGCATCTGGGGGGATGCTAAAATCCCAGCCCTCCTTTGGCCCGACAGAAAGGTCCTGGAGCCCTTCCATCAGGAGGTGTGTCTGCAGAGGCCTTGTTTCACCCCCAGAATCCCTGACATGGAGACGTGGGAGTGGGGTGGGGGGGTCTCTTGGCTCAACCCCCGCTGCTTCTGGCTTGGCAAGTGTAAAACGTGCCTTAGGTCTGTTCCCCCTATGAGGGAAGGTTACAGCAGCTGGGACTGTTTAGCTTGGAAAAAAGGACGCGAAGGGGAGACATGATAGAGGTGGGCAAAATGATGCCTGGGGTGGAGAACGTGGATAAGGGAGGCATTTTTCTACCTCTCCCATAATACTAGAATATGGGGTCAACCCAGTGTCTGCTCTCCCCCAGCGTCCCCATCAAAGGCCTTCTGCCCCACCAGCCGGCACAGAGAATGCAGGGGGTGGGTGGGATTCCCCCACCCCGAGTCTCTCAGCTGGGCCCCCTCCTCTCTCTGTCTTAAGGGGCAGGAAGGGTGGTGGGGCTCAGTCTCTGAGGCTTAGCCACCGTGCCTCATCAGGCTGGAAGGGCCAGAGAGCTACCACTGCCCCCACCCCCTGAGTTAGGGTCCCTGTAGGGTGGGACCCTTTTTTATGCTTGCTGCCAGTGCTGCTGACCGGGTCCCCCTGCCACCCCCATGTACAGCCTGAGTGTCATCACGGCATGGCTTATCCCGGCCTCCATGGCCACGCGCCCACTGGCTGTGGCACTTGGAAACACATTTGGAATGCAACAGGAAGGACGCAGACAAGCTGGAGCGTGTTCAGAGGAGGGCAACCAGGATGATCAGGGGTCTGGAAACAAAGCCCTATGAAGAGAGACTGAAAGAACTGGGCATGTTGAGCCTGGAGAAGAGCAGATGGAGGGGAGACATGAGAGCACTCTTCAAATACTTAAAAGGTTGTCACACACAGGAGGGCCAGTATCTCTTCTCGATCCTCCCAGAGTGCAGGACACGGAATAATGGGCTCAAGTTAAAGGAAGCCAGATTCCGGCTGGACATCAGGAAAAACTTCCTGACTGTTAGAGCAGTACGACAATGGAACCAGTTCCCTAGGGAGGTGGTGGGCTCTCCCACACTATAGTCCTTCAAGAGGCAGCTGGACAACCACCTGTCAGGGATGCTTTAGGGTGGATTCCTGCATTGAGCAGGGGGTTGGACTCGATGGCCTTGTAGGTCCCTTCCAACTCTGCTATTCTATGATTCTATGATCTGGCAGGAGGCAGCTCCTGCTTTTGATAAAAGCAAGTTTTGGGGCTTTTGGGCTGCAGAGAGCAAGGAGTGGGGGGGGTGGGGTGGACGTGCTGTGAGCAATGGCTGGTGAAACCTGCAGCCCTGAGAAGCCAGAGCAGGACTTCCCTAGGGGGTGGGTCTTCCGTGTTCCCTCTAATCCCACTCATCCTTCCACGAGCAGCAGAAGCAAACTCTCAGGCGCCCTTTTGTGTGAGCATGAGAATTGGCTCGTGCCACTAAATCCGGCTTTTCCATGCAAAGTCTGGGTAGCCCTTGGGGCGATGCCGGGGCCCGCTCGTCCCTGGGGGCAGCCTCCCCTCACCCCTCCCCTCTCTCTCTCTGCACGCAGGGATCCCGAGGCCGTCTGCGCGGAGGCCGGGGCTGTGAGTCGAGCCTTCGCCCCCGGCCCATGCCACGCCTGACCTTCCAGGCTGGGGACCCCTACTACATCAGCAAGCGGAAGCGGGACGAGTGGCTGGCCCGGTGGAAGAGGGAGGTGAGTGGCGCACCGGCATCGGCGTCCGTGGCCCGAGGGAAGAGGGAGGTGTGGTGGCCGGGGGGGGGGATGGGAACCACGGGGCTGTCCTTCCCTCTCCCGGGGCCTTGGCTGGATTCTGGGCCATCCCCGGCGTTCCCTCCAAGTTATACGTATTTATTCATAGTGCTGAATCCTTGCCAGGAGGGGACCGAAGCGACTGACGTTGGCCCTCTGGGCTGGGGTGGGGGTTGGGGATTCGGAAGGTAATTCATGCCCGTTTCCGGAGGTCTTCTGCGGAAGGCCACGGCCTCGGTGCCACATGGGCGCCACTTCAGGGTGCAGGGCTCCACATTGCAGGTTTCCAGTGCCGGAACGTTCCTTCTCGCTTCACAGGGAGCCCTGGGAATGGTCGTCCAGTGAGGGAGGGGGCTGAGGGGTCTCCCCAGAGGCCCCATCCTATTGCTCAGCTGGGGAACGCCCAGGTTCACGTGGGAAACCCATTTTGTGCTTCCCCAAACTACGCTTCCCATAATTCTATGGGGGAAGCTGTGATGGCACTTAAGAGGAGGCCAGCAAGGGGCGGCAGTGACTTTTAGGGTGCGGTGGAGGGGCTGGGGTGTCGGTGCTGGTGTCAAGGCAGGCGGAGAGCAGGGCTTGTGGGGGGGCAGGAGAGGAGCTGTGCGGAGGTGTGGGGGGGCGCTTGGGAGGGGCTGGTCATGCGCACGGCTCCTAAGGGCGCAGGTGAGAGAGGGGACTGGGGTGCCGGCCTGGGCTGGCCACAGAGCGAGCCTCTCTTCCCCCGCCCCCCGCCTAGGGAAAGGCTGCCGCAGGATCCCTCAGGCCAGTTCCACCAGATCCACGCTGAATCCGGCAATTCCAGCTGAGGGCTCTTGCGTGCTGTCCGGGAACATCCTGGAGAAATGTGGGGTGGCGGCCCCACTTTCCTAGCTCACGCCCCGCCCCCCTGTGCTCACTATGTGGAGGCAGCCAGGTGGACAGCAAAGAGATCAGGCTAACCGGCCCCACGTCCTTCCTGCCCCTTCCACTCCTCAGGATTAAGAAGGAGGGAGGGGGGGCCCAGCTGAGAGACTCCGGGGGGGCCCTCCCAACCCCCCCTGCATTCTCTGTGCCGGCTGGCAGGGCCATGGGCCTTCGACAGGGGCTCCGGAGGGGAGCAAGACGCAGGTGTAGAAACTCTGCAGCTCCCACTGTTTCTGAAGACGCATTTCTGCCCCTTAAGGCATCAAAGATGGGCTTGGAGGTGTGTGGGTCCCCACCTGCAGAAAGCCCAGGACCGCTTGGAGAGGGGCCGGGGCAGGACTTCTGGGGACTGGGGGGGGGGGGGGGCTCTGGGACCGGCATTGCCCTTCCTGCAGTTAGGGGAAGAAAGTGCAGAGCAGAAACAAATGTAGGCCCAGCTTCATAACTGCGTGGAGCTTACAGGGTTCTGCGTTTCTTGACACAGAATTTGGGTTGCTAGAAGAGGCCGCCGGCAGCCCTGCCGCGAGGCAGAGTGAGGCAGCTGGTTTGGGGTGTCGCGGAACAGGTAGCAAATGCGCTAATAGATTATTATAATGTTTTGGCCGCCAGGAAGACAGAGGGCCACTTGCAGGCTTTTCTGCCTAAGGTGCCAACGTCGCGTGACTCCGCACTTTGACTCCGCACTTTGGGGCGGGGCGGGGGCCCCAATTGCTGCTCCCTCTTGGCAGCAAAATGTCTTGGAGCGGCCCTGAAAAATGCCACATTTCCTAATTTATTATTCCACACACCCCCTTCACCCATCCGGTACCTAAAGTGGTGGCTGGGGGAACCCAGCCGAGGAGGGACGCTGCACCCAGCCAGGCAGGGACTGGACTCGCAGCCTTGCTTCCCCCCCCCCTCATTTTACACATGTGGATTTGTCCAAACCCCCAACCAGCCCAAAGGGACACCCCTGGACTTGGATCGATGCATGCACCTAATTCTGTCCACTCTCAGCCTGGGCTTCGTTGGGGCGCAGGGTCCGTGCAGCCTCCTGGAGCCCCGGCCTGTGCTGGGCCTGGGGCACTCAGGGCCCTTCCCTGCCTTCTGGTAGCTTTGAACTCAGAGGCTGCTGATGAGCCAGGCCTGGAGGCCAACGGCCTGAGAGCGGGCAATAGGCCTGCCTGGCCTGCCTTTGCCTGGGCGTCGGGTGTCCTGTTTCTTGTTGCTGATGACAAGATCCCTTCTCTGTGGGCAGCTGGCCGGAGAGGGACCGTCTCGGGTCTACCTGGGAAGCTGCAGGGATTGGGCATCCAGGCTTTTCACATCCCTGCTGTGCGCCTCTTTTTCTTGGTCATCACATCACACACACACACCCCACGCCCCTCCCGGTGGTACCTCATTTTGCTAGGTCACTTTTCTCTGTGAAGCGGCTGGCGCACGGTGCAGCTCCCAAGAGCAGAGAAGGTTTTATTTTTGTAGAAGCTGTTGCAAATGTCTCCGGTGGCCTTCAGGTGCTGGGGGACGTGCTCAGCACCCGCTGTGCCGAGGGGAAGAGGGTCTGCCTTTTGCCCAGTAGGAATTGGCCACGGTGCACAGGTCACCCTGTGGATTGGAGCCCCCTCCCCGTAGCATCCCTCCGAGTGGGAAGAAAGTTTCGGCACACCATTTCTGATCGGGGCAGATGTGTGCTGCTGCTGCCGCTGAATGGCTGCCCAAGGATGTGTGCGCAGACCAGGGTGGGGGGGATCGCCACTTGGTAGATGGGCCTCGGAAGCTGCCTCCTGAGCAAGACCATGGGCCCGCCTGGGCCTGCCTTGCCTGCTCTGAACAGCAGCCACTCTCCAGGGAGAGCGCGAGAGCGTTCCTGTCTCCCGCTGCCTGATCCCCATAAGGGAAGAGGCTGCCTGGCACCGTCTGCCCAAAATAATACCTTTGCCCCAGATCATCTATGTGCTAATCTGCGTGAACACCTTTCAAGTATATCTGGGTTTTGCTCACTGAAGCAGCCGTGGCAGGGGAGGCGGGACCGGGGCCCACGGCCGCATGGGTCAAAGCATGCTCAAGCGACTCTTTCTTCCGACGTGCAAGTGGCGCTGCTGTGCTTTGTGGCAGGGGTCAGCTCGAGGGGCCGTCACGCACCCACGGATCAGCCACGAGGCCTGGCTGACGGGCACGCCAGGGGTTCTGGCGTCCTTCCGCTGGGAAGCCACGGCTTCCCCCCCTTCCCCCTTGCGTGGCCGTCCCTTGGAGCCACTCCTTCCACGGTCTCGCTGCTTGAACTTGGAAGCGGCTGGAGGAACCTCAGCTCAAGCCAGGGCAGCCCCTGCCCAGCCCCACGAAGCAGGAGCCACGCAACGCAGAAACTCTGGGGCTGCTGGGACTCATAGTGTATTTCAGTGGAATCCCCCGCCTTGTCCCCCTGCCCATCCCGCAGTTTGGAACTCCTGGCTGATCCTCCCGGTTGTAGTGGTGCCGCCCGAGGAGGGGCCAAGGCAAATGTGGGGGGAGGAAATGCCCCACGAGCCCCAGCCAGGCGGGTCTTCAGAAACGCCGGCTACAGGGGTGCTTCCCCCACCAGAGCACGTGGCTGTTCTGCAACTGTTTCTGCAGGAGGTTCTTGCAGAGTCTTGCGCCTCAGGGGGTTCGTGATCTCCAAGGGCAGCAAACGAAGAGGCTGCTTTTATCCCGGCGTGCTTGGACCCAGGGATAGAACGGCATCCGTTGAGACCTTGCACCCAGGCCCGCCTCTCCGTTTCCTTCGCTTGCATCTCCCGTCTTCCCTTCCTCTCCGTGCGATCAGTTCTAGCAACCCTTGCTAGCTGTCGTCGTTGTTTATGCAAAATCCTCACCTGATCCAGGCTCCCAGCCGGTCTCCTGGCGATGCTAAAATTAGAACTTCACAGAGGAGGCACCAACCTTGCAGCTCACCCTCTGGTCCTCTGGCCCAAGAGTTTGCGGGTCTTTCTCTGTAGGAACCGGCTACATCTGCATTCCCCCCTTCCTCTAGTTTTGTGCATCATCTCTCCTTATTCAGCCGTCTGCATAAGTGCATCCACCTTGGCTTTATTTCTCTGCTTTTCTGCCCTGGGACGTGTGTGTGTTCATCTGCCGTACAGGTACACGCAGTGCAGTGTTAAAGCACACATCTTGATACCCTCTGAGACTGCTGGCTTGCAAAAGAATATAGAGGTGGGAGTAGATGTACATACCTCAAACAATTCAAAACACGCAGAGCCAAAAGGGCATAATAATGAGGACCGTGAGCAGCAGGGCGGGCCGAGAGCAGGGCTGCCTGTGGTATTTGCCCCTCTGTGTCCCTACTGCCTCCTCTCTCCCTTCCACTCGTGGTCTAGCGTGGCGCGTCTGAAGCTCTTCTCGCAAGGAGAGAGGGAGGTGTGGCTTTTATCGGTAACGCTTTGCAGAGCATCTTTAACGCAAAGGAAGAGTCCGCTAAAGTGACCTCCCTGCTCCCAGCATGCATTGCTGTGTCCCAAAATGGCCGCAGACCATGGCCGAGAGGGAGGGAATTCATTCCTGACGCGGCTTGACCATGGGTGAGCCACGAGCGATGGCCCCATCAGTGGTCTGTAAGCAAGACCACGGGGCGAATTCCAGCGGCCTTCTGGCCCAGAGCTGGTGGCTTTGTCCTTGACAAGTGCTGATGTGGGAACCGTTGGTCAGGATCAGTGGTCTGGCGTCCTACGTGGGGTCTCATCCTGTCTTTAGGGGCTTCCACGTTAGGGTTGACTAGTGTGCAAGTGTCCTGCCTGGTTCACGGCGGCTTTCACACCACGACGCCATCTAGTCCTTGTTGTCCTGTGTCTTCCCAGTGGTTCTTCTGTCGTTCTCGGCGTGTGTAAAATCCAGCAGTTTTCGTAAGGATGGAAGAGGAGTGCAATTTCCGCAGGGGCAGGGGCCATCCGTGCTGCTCTTGCAGCTTTTTTAAAGGGTGGAGTTTTGAAGCATCAGGAAAGGAAACCTATCACAACTCCGCACACATGAATTAGCTCCGTCTATCAAAACATTTCTAAACATTTACATTGTTTTATTATCACGTTATAGCATTATAGCAGCATAATACAAAAATGTGTGTTACGTGGTGTTGTAGCAGCATACGTCCCTGTCATGGAAAGAAGGGAAGTATATAAACACCATCATGTTTTAATATTGATTTATTAGTAATGCTACAACACAGTAATATAATAATGTGATTTGTGGTCACCATTTTTTTAGCAGCCCTGAAGGAAAGGGTAGTGGTGGGATTTTTTTTTTTAAAAAAATCTTTATATCATTATGGCTGGTATGTCAACTGCACCCGTTCCTGGACAGGGGTAGCTTAACCACAGTGATCCATGCATTGGTAACCTTGAGTCTGGACTACTGCAATGCTCTCTGTGTGGGGCTGCCCTTGAGGCTGGTTCAGAAGATGCAGCTAGTGCAGAATGCAGTGCTGAGGACGTTGAGTGGAGTGGCGTAGGACCAGGTTACCTGAAAGATCCTTCTATGGACCCATTGGACTGCTGGGACCTTCTGGGTCTGTGCCAGGCCCTGCAGAGTCCCGTCTGGCAGCGTCACGGCAACAGGCCTTCTCTGTGTTGGCCCCCTCCCTCTGGAATGGCCCCGCCTCTGCGATACGTCAGGCACAGACCATCATGTGCTTTCGACAATTATTAAAAATGTACTTGTTTACACTGGCTTTTTCCAATCATGAACACGTCTAAATGCTGTTGTACTTTTAAGGATGTATTGTTTTATAATACATTGTGGATCGCTTCAGGATTTTTAAAATGGACAGCGGTATATTAATATTCTAAAAGAAATAACATTCCCCTCATTAACATGTGATTGGGAAGCGCTTTAGTGATCATTAAAAGATCAGTTAAAAAGCACAAACAGGGTCCTAAAATGGCACAAGGGTCCTAGTGAAGGCGTGCGGAGCTTCAGGTGCCCTCCTCGCCCCAACCCCCAACCCCACCCACCCCCACAGCGGCCGCCTCACGCCCACCGGTGTGGATGGGGCATAGCAGGATGTGCACAGAGTCCTTCCCTCCCTCCCTCTGTGCCCCTGCTGCGCCCGGGACAGGCGGCGCACGGCGTCTGAGGTGCCGATTGCCGTGGCTCTTGTGTGTGCTAACTGCCTCCTCTCCTTTACCTTTCTCCCACAGACCGATAACCCAGCGGCAGCTCAGCTTGACAAGGTTCGTGGCGCACCTTTGGGGTTTTCGGGGGGAGGCGGCTTGTCTCTCATGTGGCCTTCATGCCGGGCTTGTGTGCTGGGCGTGCGGATACTCCCACCCACACCCACGCATGCGCGCGCACAGACATCCCCCCCCCCATGTGTGTGCTGCCACCATAGCGTCGAACTTGCTCATGCACACCTCCGGGCACACAAGCGCAACCCTACGTGTGCTTTGCTTCTCTATGGCGTGGTTTTGAGAGCGTGGGATGTGGGGGGACCGGTGGCTCCCGGCCTCCTCGTAACTGGTGTGCATGACGCTTTGCTTAGGTATCTTCCCAGCCAGCCACCCTCTCTCTCACACACGCACACGCACACACACTTCTCCCCCAAGGCCGTGTTTCAAGTAGTACAACTGCCCATCGGATGCCCTGAACACTCCCGTCAACACCAGTGACATTGACGTCTGGGCTGGTATAGGCACCCGCCAGAGAAATCTCACTTGGGTCGGGAGCAGGGAGGGAACTTTTCCTATTTAGCACTATGCTTCTTATTGCACTAACCAGCACCGATCCTTATGAGATGGAAATAGGGCTGAGTGTACTTTATTATGTAATCAATCAATCAATTCTTTATTTACAGTCAATAGACCAGAAAAAGAAAGGTACAGTTATTCCAAGCAAAAGGTCAATAAGATAACCTAAGCATATAAAACATATCATTAGTAATACATTTTAATACATAAAAATCAAGGGTAAAAGTATGTAATAAAAGTAAAAGTATGTAATAAAAGCTGCCTTTCAGGGTAAATTATCCTCCCAAGGTGGTACTTAATGCTAAAAAGCAGTGAATCAAAATTTTGACCCATAAGAGCATAAGAAATGCCCTGAGGCTGGATCAGACCAAGGGTCCACCTAGTCCAGCACTCTGTTCACACAGCGGCCAACCGGCTGTCAACCAGGGACCCCCAAGCAAGACATGAGTGCAACAGCACCTTCCTACCCATGTTCCCCAGCAACTGGTGTACGTGGGCATACTGGCTCTGGTAATAAAGGTAGCACGTAGCCATCAGGACTAGTAGCCATTGATAACCTTCTCCTCCAGGAATTTATCCAGACCCCTTTTAATGCCATCCAAATGGGTGGCCATTACTACACCTTGTGGTAGTGAGTTCCATAATTTAACTATACGCTGTGTGAAGAAGTCCTTCCTTTTAGGAAGTGAGAGTGTGGTTATGGGCAGCTGAACCTAACGGTGTTTAATTAAGGTCCTGAATCTCCCAGCCATCAGCTTCATGGTAGCTGGACAAGCATCTGTCAGGGGTGCTTTAGGGTGGATTCCTGCATTGAGCAGGGGGTTGGACTCGATGGCCTTGTAGGCCCCTTCCAACTCTGCTATTCTATGATTGACCCCCCTTTGGGTTCTAGTATTATGGGAGAGGGAGAAAGATGTCTCCCCGTCCACATTCTCCGCACCAGGCATCATTTTGTACACCTCTATCTGGTCTCCCCTTTTCCTCCTTTATTCCCAAGCTGAACAGTCCCAGCTGTTGTAACCAGATGCAGATGGGGCATGGGTGCAAGGCGGGAGAGCAGCCAAGATGAAGAAAAAAAGGGAGAAATGTCTCAGGATGCTGTAGACAAATTTATTGTAAAGAAGCCCATGTAGCTTTTTTACAATAAATTTGTCTACAGCGTCCTGAGACATTTCTCCTTTCTTTTTCTTTTTGCAGATGGGGCAAGGCAAGGAGCCATGGGTGGGGGGCGGGGGACACTGGGAACTCTCTGGCCGGCCCCCTGACCCTTGGAAACCTTGTCTGACAACTGGATTTCCAGCTCCTGTGATTCCACCCAGCCAGGCCCACCCGCTTCCAAGCATAATATCTAGGCAACCTAAGGACTAGAAGCGTGATTAATTTGAAATGTGAAATCTTAATAGGAAGCTGAATTCTGCAGCCAGCTTGGCAGCGTTTTTAGGCTCCCAGGGAATTGCAGCTTCCACACAGCCTGCCTGCCACCCTGGGCTCCACTCCCAAGAGCCATCTGCTGGAGCTGGAGCCTGGAATAGATGAGTTGGTGTGATCAGTCCAGGAATAGATGAGTTTGTGAACCGCCCAGAGAGCTTCGGCTATTGGACGGTATAAAAATGTAATAAATAAATAAATAAGTCAACTCAAGCTTTAATGGCCATCGAAGACTAGCTCCCGCTGCCCCTTCCCACCCCATTTAACCTCTGGGCCTGGCCACAAGCAAAGACGTGGGGTTTCGCCTCGAAAGGGCTCACGGGCGCCCTCCTCCTTCGCCTTGTGCCAGTTTGGAGGAAGGAGCACCCCAGAGGTGACGCCTCCTTCCTGCTTGCATGCAAAGTCAGGAAACGAGAGCGTGGCTCTGGGGAGCTGAATCTAACAGTGCTGCGTTCAGGTCACGCCATCGCCTCATAGTGACCTCCGGCACGGTCGCCCCGCCTTCCTGGTAGGCGGAGGGCGTGGCTCCTAAATAGATGAAGGGCTTTGATCAGTGACACGACCACCTCCATGCCACTGGTCACGGCTTGGTCCACTCCCTGGGCGAAGAAAGGGCAACGGCGAGGGGGGGCCTCACAGGGGTCCGACCCAAGCATGGGGCAGAGTCCCTTATCATAGAATAGCAGAGTTGGAAGGGGCCTACGAGGCCATCGAGTCCAACCTCAATGCAGGAATCCACCCTAATGTTGTAAACCGCCCAGAGAGCTTCCGCTGTGGGGCGGTATATAAATGTAAATAAATGTAATTAAAAAATAAAGCATCCCTGACAGACAGTTGTCCAGCTGCCTCTTGAAGGCCTCTAGTGTGGGAGAGCCCACAACCTCCCTAGGTAACTGATTCCATTGTCGTACTGCTCTAACAGTCAGGAAGTTTTTCCTGATGTCCAGCTGGAATCCGGCTTCCTTTAACTTGAGCCCGTTATTCCGTGTCCTGCATTCTGGGAGGATGGAGAAGAGATCCTGGCTGACTCCATGCAATGACTAGGGCGGCATCGCTGTGCCGACTTGTGAGGGGCCTATGACATCTCCCATCGTCCCCACCACCACCACCTCGAGTGGGTTTCTCAGCACTTTGGAGAGAAAATTGCTCATATTCATTCCAACTGGGGTTCCAGGCCTCTAGTTATTTATTTATTCTCACTCTGCCTCTCCGTCAAAATATAGTCCTCAAGGCAGCTTACAAAGTAAACAGGTAAAAACCAAAATCTTAATGGAAACATAACATAAAAACAGTTGAGTTAAAATGCAATTAAAAACAGACATTATCAACACAGCAATACAAGCAGAGTCTGTGAATGTACCTGGACTTTCCAGGGATTTCTGTTTCACCGTGTCCTGCTTTGTGGGTCCCTGGGCAGTGGCTGCTGGGCCACTGTGTGAACAGAGTGCTGGACTGGATGGACCCTTGGTCTGATCCAGCATCTTCTGATGTTCTTAAAGGTAGCCCTTGTGTTAGGCTGTTGCAGGAAAAACAGTAAAGAGTCTTGTGGCATCCTAAAGATTGACGCATCTTTCACGGCAGAAGCTTTTGTGGGATAGATTAAGAGTCCATTTCGTCCTCGGAAGCTTGTGCAAGTAGACCTGTGAGCCTTTACGGGGGTCACAAGGGCTCTTTGTCCCATTGTGACGAACACGTTCCAGCTTGTGCAGCCTGAGGGACTGGACTGGACCAGATTCTGGGACATTGGAGCCCGTCCACTTGCACTCCTGCGTCGACCCTGCTCTATCTTGATTAGACAATTTCATTAGGCCAGGACTGTTAGCTCTCCTGAACTGCCTTGTCCAGAGGGAGTATGCCTCTGGATCCTGTTGCGGGGGGGGGCAAGAGCACAGGGGGATTGGGGCCCTCCTGCCCTGCCTGTCGGCTCCCTGGGAGCCGTGTGCTGGGCACCATTGCCAAGAGGCGGATGGCTTAGGTGGACCCGTTGTGGCTTAGTCCAGGAAAATAAACTTTATGCTCTTTCCAACTAGATCTTCTGTCACGCTTCCCCAAGTCCTGGACTTGCTTCTTCGGTCTGGTCTGAGTTTCCAAAAGAGCGAATATTCTTATTTCAAAATTGGAAGAAAGCCGAACCTTTTCCCTGTACAATCCCCTTCATTGAGGTTTTGTCATCTCTGAATGTGCGTGAATTGGATGGATGGATTAATCAGTTAAAAGCCAGATAGTTAATTTACTTAAAAAAAAACCCAGAAATCTTTAAATGGGCAGCCAGACTTCCTCCAAATCCTTTGTACTTTGTTTAGTTCTGTGAATCTCCGAAGAAGGACATGCTGTATTGCTGCAATAACAGCTGCGCGTTGCTGCACAGGGGTTTGACTTCGGGATTTTCCTGCAACCTCTTTTGCCTGCAGCCGCTGTCCCTGCATTTCTGTGGCTTTTCTGGTTTGGCCTGTTGCTTAATTGCAGCCAGCACCATTCCTAGCTCTGCGCTAACGGAAGCGGTCCAGCATGAGAAAGGGCGCTTTGTCCCCGTTCGCTCCACTAGTGCAAATGCAGCAGGAGTGTGAATGTGCACGCAAGAGAAGCCCACGCCCCTGCTGCTGGCACACCCGAAGCGAACTCCTAACTGGTTGCCCCTATGTGGCCCATACGGGTGCCCCGTAGCCAAAAGGCCACGACCACGGAAGAGGGTCAGAGGTCAGCAAGAGGGAGCCAAGGCACCAGTGGTGCAGAGTTCCAGAGGAAGCGGAGGAGGGCCTTGGGTCTGCCTGTGTTGGGAAACCCTGTGGCGTGCAAGGCGAGGGGCGTCCAAGAGCAGCCTTCTGGGCAGCAAGCAAGGGGCCTGTGAGCAAGGCCCTGCTCTCCAGGGACAAAGAGAAATTTGAAGGTGACTGAACAGGGTTTTAGTGGTGGTGGCCATTGGGTGTTGCATGAAGCGGCGTGTCTTGGGCCCCAAGACTGTGCATGTGCCACTGTGCCACGGCCTCCAAGGGATCCCTTGTCCCTTTCACAATTTTCGGTCCTTTGATCAGGGAGACGTCAGGCTCGCGTGGGGTGAACCGGGAGGATGTTCTGCTCGGGGCGCTTCTCTACCTCCACGGGTGCAGCACTGCCAAGGGGTCCCAGGTCCCACTGCAGGCCTTGGGGTGTGTATGAGGGCTGGGGCGCATCCCAGCTTCAGTGGGAACGTGGAATTGTCCTGTGCGTGAGATTGACTGGGTTAACGCAACATGCTAAGCCAGGATGGTTTATGGAACAACCCATGATGGATTTGCGACTTTTCTGTAGGATGTTTCTCCCCACCACTTCCGATGGGTGATTTCCCCCAAAGAATCATAGAATAGCAGAGTTGGAAGGGGCCTCTAAGGCCATCTAGTCCAACCCCCTGCTCAATGCAGGAATCCACCCTAAAGCATCCCTGACAGAGGGTTGTCCAGCTGCCTCTTGAAGGCCTCTAGTGTGGGAGAGTCCACAACCTCCCTAGGTAACTGGTTCCGTTGTCGTACTGCTCTGTCAGGAAGTTTTTCCTGATGTCCAGCTGGAATCTGGCTTCCTTTAACTTGAGCCCGTTATTCCGTGTCCTGCACTCTGGGAGGATCGAGAAGAGATCCTGGCCCTCCTCTGTGTGACAACCTTTCAAGTATTTGAAGAGTGCTTTCATGTCTCCCCTCAATCTTCTCTTCTCCAGGCTAAACATGCCCAGTTCTTTCAGTCTCTCTTCCTAGGGCTTTGTTTCCAGACCCCTGATCATCCTGGTTGCCCTCCTCTGAACACGCTCCAGCTTGTCTGCGTCGTTCTTGAATTGTGGAGCCCAGAACTGGACGCAATACTCTAGATGAGGCCTAACCAGGGCCAAATAGAGAGGAACCAGGACCTCATGTGATTTGGAAGCTATACTTCTATTAATACAGCCCAAAATAGCACTTGCCTTTTTTGCAGCCATATCGCACTGTTGGCTCCTATTCAACTTGCGATCTACAACAATTTCAAGATCCTTCTCGTTTGTAGTATTGCTGAGCCAAGTATCCCCCATCTTGTAACTGTGCGTTTGGTTTCTATTTCCTAAATGTAGAACTTGGCATTTATCCCTATTAAATTTCATGCTGTTGTTTTCAGCCCAGCACTCCAGCCTATCAAGATCCCTTTGAAGTTTGTTTCTGTCTTCCAGGGTATTAGCTATCCCACCCAATTTGGTGTCATCTGCAAATTTGATAAGCGTTCCCTGCACCTCCTCATCCAAGTCATTAATAAAGCCATTGAGGCTCTTCACGGCGACAGCCCATCAATTTCGGGATGACCAGCAGGACCTCCTCTGTTGACCTTAAAGGTCGCCTGGGCGTGCATAAGGGAAGGCGGTCTGCTAGGTATCCCGGTCCCAAGGAGTTCAGGCTTTATAGGACAGTAACGTGACCTTGTACGTGGCTTGGTAGCGAATAGGCAGACAGGGCTGTTCTTTTAACACAGGCGTTAATGTGAGCATAGCTGGGTGTCCCTGGGAGCATCCCAGCTCCTGCGTTCTGCACTAGCTGCAGCTTCCGGGCCGTGCGCGAGGGCAGCCCCACAGAGACGCCCGTTATCCTAGTTCGGAGAGAGCCTTCTGGAGCTCCTCGCAATCCCTTTTCCTTTTAACCACCTTAAATAATTTGGCAGCGGCAAATGCGGCCACCTCACTACTCGCCCCTCAGTGCAGGGCAGGCCTGAGCAACTCCCCTCTCCACAGCCCGCAAAGCATTAAGTGGGTCTGCCTGCCTCCGAGCTGTGTGGGTGCAGGGTGCAGCAAGGCTGGGTGGGAGGGCTGCCAGGCCTGCTTTGAGCCCCCAGCCCAGCCCTACACCTTGCGCTGCCTTCTTTCCCTGCCTCCCTCTTTGCCCCCGCTCTCGCTGGCTGCCTCACCGCTGTGTCTCCCTAGCAACAGGTCCCCTCTCGCTCGGCCCAATCTATTTATAGCTCTGCCTGGCAGACTTTTGCCACTGGCATGGCAGGAGGAAGCGGCGGGCGAGGCGGCCCCCCGCCCCTTGGACCGAGAGGAGCAGGGGTGCACAGGGGCGTGCCGCGGCCCCCACCCGAGCGGCACAACCATTGTAGGTGGCCCGGAGGGCTCCCTGGGCTTTCTCAGCATGGAGTAGGATGAGGCACCCTGGTCCGGACAGCCAGCGAGAGGCAGGGCTCCAAGTACCCGAGAGGGGTCAGCACCCACCGCTCACGGCTGATGTGGGGGAAGCCCTGGCTCAAAGGCAGGGGAGCACAGAGGGCGGCGCCTTGCAGGCCCCTACGCGGTTGGGGGAGGAAGCGTCTCTACCCCTGGAAGGGACACAGGAGGGGGGGCTTCTGCCTGGTTCAGCCAGCGCTGCCCCACCCCTCCAGAGCCTCAGGCCCCCCAAATGCCTCCCCCTCCCCTGTTGCTATCGGGTCCTTTTATGTGGGGATGGGAGCTGTGCCCTTCGGCATGCAAAGCAGGTGCCCCCCTCTGGCCCCGTCCGCCATCCCTCCCAGCTCAAAGCAGGAGGGGCCGTCGACCCATTTGGAGCAGGCTTTCCTTTGAAGGGGGGCGGGGCAGGGGGCCTCTGCCCTCTAGTCTGGGTCCCTTCGGCGTGAAAAGACAGCTCTGCTCAAGCTGCAGGAAGGAAGGATGGGCTTGATGAACAGAGATGAGCAAGTTTGGCGTGGGTGGCGGAGAGGGCGTTACGAGGCTGCCTGGTGCATTGAGCGATTTCAGAGCAACCCTGCAGAAACGGCACCTGGTGCTTTTCTGCCTTGGACTGTACCGTTCCAGGCAGCAAATGGAGATCCTCCCCCAACCCCCTAGCATGTAGAAAGCTAGCATGCCTGGCATGCTAGTCTTCTGTGTGCAGGGAGGTGTTCGGTGGGGGAACATTTGAAAGGGCCCTTCCCCAATTCTAATGTGAAATGGAGGAGGACCGGAAGGGCCGCAGCGTGTGCAATTTCTCACACTTGGATTGGCTCCCAGCTGACGTTGGAAGTTGGTAAAATAACTGAGGCTGCAGACAGAGCATTAGTGGACGGGGAGTAGAAGTTCAGAGGAACACGCCCACCCCAGTTCGGAGCGATAAGATTCTGGTTTGGGCCTCTCTGGAATAAAGGGGGGACATGAGCTCGGTGGACCCTGAAAACCACCCTTTCTCCAGGAAGACTTGGGGGGGGTGCGCGTTCTGGCTCAGAGACTGACTGGCCTCCAGATGTGCAATCAGGAAGCCGTGCTGGCCTGGTGGTGGTGGTGGTGGTGTTGAGTTCCCTTTGGCACCTTCTGCAGCAGGCGGCTTGACTTGTTTGCCTGAGTTTCGTGGAGCTTGAAGCCGTTCTCCTGTGTGGTGCTTCCTGTTGTGGGGTGGGGGAGGCTGCTGTGCGATTGCCCGGCTTCTCCTGGGGAGACGGGGGGACGGACACTAGATGTCAGGGACCCCTTGGAAGGAGGGCTCTGGGAATCAAGGCGAAGGTGTTCTTGGTCTCAGGAAATCCATCCCCAAGGAGGACTCTCAGATGGTAGGAGGAGCAGACAGTCGGGGGCCAGCACAGAGCAGGCTGCACGTGCATCTTACCTAACAGCGACTCTCTTTGGGGTGCTGCGTCTAAGCCTTCGCTCATTCTGAGGGGCAAATCGGCTGGTGGCCAGGCCAGGGCTAGAGAAGGGAATTGGCGGCTGGCGTTGCCTTTGCCTGGCCCTGTGGAGGATAAGGGCCAGGCCGAGGCAAAGCCAGGGGGAGGATAAGTGGGGTGGGGTGGGGCTCCACAGGGATTCCTCCTCAGCCTTCCCAAGCCCTTTCCTTGCCACTCCCCGTGCTCCTGGGTTGGTACCCCAGGCCCACCTGCCGTGGTGCGTAGATCGCTCGGAGGGGCAGCTGCCTTCTAAAGCACCAGGTGCCTGAGGCAGGTGGGGGCAGCAGCAGGTCTTGGTCGGGGGGGGGGACACACACACGCCCCTGCCACCATTGGAGTGCTCCCCGCCTCCCCGGGGGCAAGAGGAAGCCTGCCTGCCTGCCTGCCTGCCTGCCTGCCTGCCATCTCCCTGGCTCTAGCTTGGTGCTCCCTGCAGTTGCTTCAGGGTTGTGGGCCAGGATTTCCCCCTTTCACTGGAATGAGGCAGGCAAGTTGTGGCTGAACCCCCCTGAAGGGAGAAGCAGCTGGGAGAGAGACGCGGCACGTGGCGCTCTCCCCCCACCCCCACCCCAGGCGAAGTCTTGGGAGCATGACTGACAGGGAGGAGGGACGCTGACAGGCCGCCCTCCCCGCCCCGGCACTCCTGCGCCCGCCCCTCCCTTGCTGCTGCTCGCCTTGCGGGGGAAGGAGCGCAGGTGTGCCGGTCCGCCTGCCTGTGCAGGTGAGCTCCCTGTGGGTGCAAGTGCTGGCCTGCTTTGAGGGGGGGGGGCTCGGTCAAAAGAGGCCTCCTGAGCAAAGGGACGCTTCTCTGGGATTCAGCCCAGGCCGGCCCACAGTCCAGCAGGCTGCAGTGGCGGGGTGTGTGTGTGTTTCCCTCTGAAGATGAGGGCCGCGGTGCCTCCCTCCCTCCCCCTCGCGATACTCATCTTGTGTCCCCCCCCCCACTGAGCTCCTGGCCACTGTGCCCCACTGCTGCCCAGCGACCTCACAGCTGCACTTGTAAGGCCGGCCCCCCTTGGGGACACCAACACCCCCTCGAGAGCAGGAATGAGAAGACCTGTGGCCTTCCAGTGGTTTTGGACTCCAGCTCCCATCAGACCCAGCCAGTATGGCCAGTAGTCAGGGGTGATGGGAGCTGCTGTCCATCAAGGCCCTGGGGGTTGCCCACCCCCTGCCAGGAGTTCCCTGCAGGTGCTCTTCAGTGGGAGGCTGAGGTGCCGGGTAGGAGAAGGTGGCGTAAGTCGCCCCCCAAGGACACGGCTCCTGTAGTAGCAGTGTTTCCGTGGTACTACTTCATAGAGTTACGTGGGCTCATCTCCCCGCCCCCCCTTTAGGCCTTGTTGGAAGTAGAGAGACGAAGGGGCACCACAGGGGGTGGGTGGGCTGGAGAGGGCACCCGAGGGCTCTGGGGGCCAGCCCTGGTTCTTGGAGAGGGGCTGCCCCCAGGCACAGGCTCTGAGCACTGCCCGCCACGAGGCATCGCGGTTGGGCTGCCTGGCCCTCCGTGGCTGGTTTTGGGGGTGCTTTGAGATGAGGCTTTCGCGGTGCCTTTCCCTGAATATTACGGGGAGTCCAGATGCCACACTGACTTCCGCTCGAAACTTTTCTGTGTTTCCCCAGAAAAAGATCAGTTAAGGTAGAATAGTTAGAATAGCTGCCTCCTCTCTCTCCACCCACGCCCCACACTTAAAAAAAAATGGAAGCAGCGCTGGGGGACCACCTCCCCCCCCCCCACAAGTTGCACTAATGAGGCAGGGCAGTGGGGCGATTTGGAAGTGCCAGTGAGGTCTCTTCCCCAGGGCTATTCGTACTATGACCCACGTAGTGCTAGGCCTTGGGGTGGGGGTAGTGATGTGGGGCAGTTGTGGCTCTCAGATGTCCTCCTGGGCTACAGGCTGGTTCTCAGAGATCTGCTTCTGGGGAGGGAAAACTCTGGGTTGACCCTGGCTGAGTTCAGACGACACGCTAGTCAACCTGGGGGGTGGGGTGGTAATAGAAACAGAACAGGAAACAACCTTCGATTAGCATGTCGTCCGAACTCAGCCTCTGTGTTGTTTTGTCTCTGAGGGAGCGGCGCTTCCCCTCCCCAGCACTGCCTTGCCACCCCTTCTTCAGCTGCGGGCTGTGCAGATCATAGAATCATAGAATAGCAGAGTTGGAAGGGGCCCACAAGGCCATCGAGTCCAACCCCCTGCTCAATGCAGGAATCCACCCTAAAGCATCCCTGACAGATGGTTGTCTTGAAGGCCTCTAGTGTGGGAGAGCCCACAACCTCCCTAGGGAACTGGTTCCATTGTCGTACTGCTCTAACAGTCAGAGATCTTGTGGATTCCCTGAATAGATTCCCCCCCCCCCCCAGTGCAGTATTTACTACTGTGATTGGCGGCTGCGAGGTCGCGTTCCCAGGCAGGGTTCAGAGCCCTTTAGGGCACGTGAAAGAGCCGCAGAAGGTGCCCGAGCCCAGGGGCCCTGGCCGGGGCTTCCTTTCCGACCACCCCGGCGCCCTGCTGCCCCTTTCTTGTCGTCCCCGGAAAAGTCCGAAAACTCGGGAGTTCCTGGCTGCAGGCTGCGCTCCGGGGCCCCTCCCCCGTAGGGGCGCGCATCTCCGCGGGGAGGGGTTTACCGCGGAGGGGGGTCCTGCAGCCGCTTGGTCACTGCAAGGGCCGGGGGGGGGGGAGGGTGTGATATCTCTCCCCCCCCCGCTTTGGACGACGTTGGGGAGTGCGCGCTCTCCGGCCTGGGGCTGGTTCGCCTTTTGGAGCGGGGGGGGGGACGGACGGGCGCCGTCGTCGTCGCGTTGCGTTCTCTGCAGGGCAGCCGCGCGCCCTCGGTTTCTGCAGCCCCCTCCCCAAATGGCTGCGCTCCTGCGTCCCGCCCTCGCTAATCCGGAGTCGAGTGTGAACGTGCCGTCGCCTGGATTCGGACTAGGAACCGGGGGGCGGGGGGGAGCCGCTTTGCATCGGGACGGGTCTGGCGCGATTGCAGCCCAAAGACTCGTTCTCCCCCCCCCCCTCCAGTGTGCAAATGGCTTGCAAGTTTGGAGGGGGGGCAGCGGCGCTTGGTGCGTGCATGGCGCTCAAACCCCCCCCCCCGGCAGCCAGACCAGCCGCGCAAACACTCTCCCGCCGCCGCCGCCCCCCCTCGCAGTCACCTTTCTTTCGCGCGCCCCCCCGTTTTCCGTCTCAGCCAACCAGGAGCGCTGTCCGGCGTCACGTGGCCCGGAGTTTCCCAGACAAAGAACATTGGCGGCGCGGCCCCCCTCCCCGCCCCCCGCGGCCCCCCTCCCCGCCCCCTCGAGCCCCCTCCCTCCCCGCAGCCCCCTCGGCAGGACCGCGGCTGCTGCAGCGCCGGAATATGCGGGCAGGTACGGAGGGGAGCAGGGGAGGGTTTTTTTTTTTCCAGGGGGGGGTCTCTGGACTCTTTCCCCCCCACACACACACGCACCTCGATTTGCAGAGTGCATGCGCGGGAGGGGGCGCGTGCAGTACGTGCGGAGGGGTGGGGGCCCTTTGCTGGAGCAGCGGCTCCCTCCGGGGCGCAGGCGGGGAGGGGGCGCAGTGGCGCGCTGGGCTTCAGCCAGACCCTCCGTTGGCTGCGGAGAGAAACGGGGCGGGGGGGGGGCGGGAGGCGCACGCAAGAGAGACGCGTCATTGTGCAAAGGCGCCCCCTCCCCCCATATTCTAGAGTGCGGGGGGGGGGCAGTGGCACCAACTCCCATCAAAAGTTTTAATGTGTTGTATTTGTGCCGATGAACGGAAGCGGGGCGGGGAGGGCGGTCCTTGCCACCACCACCACCACCCCGCCTTTGCCCTAGAAGTTCTCCCAAGCGGGGCAGTAGGGCTCCCCCATCTCCCACCCCCCTGCATGGCGGGATGGGGGAGAGGAGGGGGTCCTTTGCCCCACCCCCCTTGCTCAAAGCAGCCCGCGAGAACAGCAAGGGCTCTTCCCCCAGCCCGGGTGGGGGGCGGCGGTGGCGGGGGGCTTTGGAGGCTCCTCAGCTGCAGCCTTCCCCGCCAAAGCTGTCAGTCCTCCTCCATTTTGTCCGGAGGGCCGTGGGTCTGGCCTCCCAGCAGCGCTTCCCCTTGGGGGACTGGCCAGGCTGAGCGGGGAGGAGAGGGGCCTTTGGGGCCCCCCTCTTTCCCACGAAGGCCCTGCTGAGCTGCCCTGCTCCTTGCTGTTGTGGGGCTCCCACACAAGCTCAGCCAATGCTGAAAGGGGAAAGAGATGGGGTAGGGGGGCCGCAGGCGGAGGCACAAGGCTGGCCAGGGCAGGCCTGGAGAGAGGCGGAATTGGTGGCCTGCCTTGAAAGGGGTGCGGGAGGGGGCAGAACAAGGCCCACCACCCAACACACCATCCACACACACACACACAGAGCTTGGGGGTGGGCCCCATTGAAAGCCATGGAGTTGGGGGGCGTGTGCGCTGAGGCTGCCGCCACCTTTTCCAAAGAACCTCAAAGAAAGTTTTGCTGCTCCTTTCCCCGTGGTGGGTTTGGAGGGACTGAAGGGGCGCTGGACTGGAATGTGGTCGGATTTTTCCGCTCTACCTTAGAGGTGGAGCCTCTCGCCCAAACCAGAGCACATGTGTTGTCCTGGCTGGGTCTTGCTTGCCTGGAATTGACCAAATGGTCGTATTAGAGGTCAGAAAAACCTTTTCCCTCCAGCGCAGTCAGACTGGTGGCCTTAGGGTTGGGGTGGGGGGGATCTCCCCCCACTATGCACTAGCACGCCCCTTCCTTGACACAGCTCTGCATAAGGTTGCAAACCTAAACCTTGTTCATCCTCTGAAAGAGACCTTGGGGTTGTGGTGCACAGAGCGATGGAAACGTCCACCCAGCGTGCGGCCACTGCCAAGAAGGCAAACTCCACGTTGGCGTTATTAGAAAAGGATTTGAGAATAAAACTGCCACTATCATACTGCCTTTATACAAATCTACGCACACCTAAAAAAAGATATTATAGAGCTGGGGAAGGCGCAGAAAAGGGCAACTGAAATGATGAAGGGGCTGGAGCATCTCCCCTGTGAGGGAAGGGTACGCCAACTGGGATTGTTCAGCTTGGGGAAAAAGGAGGCTAAGGGGAGACGTGATAGAGGTGTACAGAATTATCCATGGTGCGGAGAATGTGGACGGGGAGACGTTTTTCTCTCTCTCCCATAATACTGAAAGCTGACTGGTGGGAGATTCAGGACAGATAAAAGAAAGTACTTCTTCACACAGCACATAGTTAAACTAGGGAATTCACTACCACATGTTATTATTTATTACATTTATATACCATTCCACAGCCGAAGCTCTCTGGGCGGTTTACAAAGATTAAAAAGATTGGATTAAAAAGACTGAGCATGGAAACCAATTTAGATGGCTTTAAAAGGAGGTTGCATAAATTCCTGGAGGAGAAAGCTATCAAAGCTAGCCCTGATGGCTCTGTGCTTCCTCCAGTATCCAAAGCAGTAAGCCCGTGTGCACCTGTTGCTGGGGAACATGGGTGGGAGGGTGTTGTTGCACCGTGTCCTGCTTGTTAGTCCCTGGCCGGGTTGTGAACGGAGTGCTGGACTAGATGGACCCTTGGTCTGATCCAGCATCAGGGCTCCTCGTATGTTCCTTTGCTTGCAGCCCTGTGGCCTGGGTGAGCTACCCTGCTAGGGGGGCTAGTTCTTTCTCCCCTTTTCTGTATTGTGGGGGTCTGGACTCCGTTACCCCTTCAGAGCCATGGAAGGCTGTCTCTGCTGGGAGTGTTCTGCTCTCTCTGCCTCCACCCTCAGATTAGAAACTTCTCCTGTGGAGCCATGCAGGCGGCGTACCTGGAACGCCTTAAGGTGTGCTGGTGCGGGTTTCTCAGCTCTTGCCTTTTATGGGTCTCCTGCTGCCCCTCTCTCTGCCCCCCCCCCCACCATTCATCCCTTTAGGCAGGCTTGCGAAATCAACCCCCAAGGTCCCCAACTGGAGCCAGGTGCGAAGGGTGGCTCAAGGGCGGACGCACCCTTAGAGCAACAGGACAGGGAGCCTCTGGGCACAGAACGGAGCTCCTGGGCCGGGCAAACAAAAATCCGCTCCTACTGTTGGCTTAGGCAGACCTACTTGCAGCAGCCTGGTTTATTTTTAATATGTTTTTGAGGTGTTGGGGGGGTGTTGGAAATCATAGAATCATAGAATAGCAGAGTTGGAAGGGGCCTACAAGGCCATCGAGTCCAATCTTTGCCGATCTACTGCAAATCATCTAGGGATCTACCAGGAGATCCTAGGTTGCCTGCTGCTTTTAGGCTAGGAGAAAGGAGCCACCTTCAACATTGGTTGAGCTCAAGCCCACGTCGTTCCTTGCCTCTGCCTCAAGGTCCGATTGCGGCCTCATAGAATCATAGAATAGTAGAGTTGGAAGGGGCCTCGAAGGCCATCGAGTCCAACCCCCTTCTTGGTGGCTCTTTGGTTATGGGAGGGAGGAGTCCTTTTCAGCGCTCATTTTATTTATTTATTTATTTATTTCACTTATATACTGCTCCCATAGCCAGGGCTCTCTGGGCGGTTTATAAAAATTCTAAAATTAAGATAAAAAAGAGTATATAAAATTTAAAATTCTAAAACATAGAACATACACACATAAAGCTTTAAAACCGTTGAAAACTAAGCATGTGGGTGATTAAGATGTGCCGCCATATGCCTGGGCAAAGGGGAAAGTCTTAACCTGGCGCCGGAAAGATAGCAGCGTTGGTGCCAGGCGAGCCTCGTCAGGGAGATCATTCTATAGTCTGGGGGCCACCACCGAAAAGGCCCTGTCCCTCGTTGCCACACTCCGAGCCTCTCTCAGAGTAGGCACCCGGAGGAGGACCTTAGATGTTGCTCATTCCACCTTCGCCTGAGGCCCCCCAACTCCTAAAACATTTGAGCTGTTCCTCAGCCCTGCTTGCAAGCACTGCAGCCCCCCCTCCCACTCCACACCCTTTCTTGCCCCAGCCTGTGCAAGGAATTGCACCCATTGCAGAGGCCCTGAAGGGTTTTCCCCATCTTTCCTGGGTGTTCAATTCGCAAGAGGCGTTCCACAAGGCAGAGGGCTGCCCCTTCCTGGCAGGTTCAGCAAAGTCGCCCTGCCCCTTGCCCCGGCACCTTTCATTGTGCCCCCCCCCCTGTCAGGTGCATACGGGGACAGTGGGCTAGCCGTTGGGCTATTCTGAGCTTTCTGTACAAGGCCGGAAAGGCCCGGCTGCAGAGTTTGCAAACGGCCCCTCAGCCACTCACATTCTTAAGTGGGCTTCACTAGGAGGCATTTGTATCCTGCGCCTTCTGTCGGAGTTGCCAAAGGAGCAGCCTTTCGTATTGCAGCCGCCCTCCCAGTGAGGTAGGCTAGGCTGAGAGCGTGATTTGCTGCAGCTCAGCCGCGATTTGAACCCGAGTCTCAGTCCAAGCCCAGTGCTTTGGCCGCTACACCAGGCTGGTATTGGGAAGTCATGAGATAGGAAGTCTTCTCGAAGTCTCCTCAAAACAGCAGAGTCCCACGGTGTCCTTAATTAGCCCAGACCTTTTAGCGGGTGGGCAGAAGCTAGTTTTTTGCAAACATTGGAGGCGACACGTTCCATGAGAAACAACATATTAAAAGAAGCTTGACTACAAGCTGCCCCTTCCTTTATTCCAGGGATTTATGCCCTGCCTAAGGGTGGCTTAAGCAGACTCAAAACTACCATGAAAACTGTCTAAAGCAAAAACATTAAAAGCAAAAAGCAGTCAGCAGAGATGAAACAAGCCTGGAGGGGAAAAGTCCTTCTCCTGATGTCAAAATGACATCAAAATCTGTGCCCAGCGCGCCTTCCTGGGGAGAGCGTTTTCGCAGTCGGGGTGCCACCAGCGAGAAGGCCCTCTCTCGAAGATCTTGCAGTGTGGGCAAGCACCCATGGAGACCAGCAGTCCTTGAGGGGTTCCCTGGGCCTAAGCCCTGAAGGGCTGTGAAGAAGGTCAGGGCCAGCATTTGAACTGAGCCTAGAAACGCATCTGTCTGCCAGTGGACACAGGGTGGTTAACCAAGCTACCCAAGACTGTAGCAGCTGCAGAACCGAGTGTAGTTGTGAAGATAACCGCCAACGACAGCAGACCTGTTAAGGCTGGTTTCAACATCCACTAGGATGCTTTCACCCATGGAAGATTTGCCATTATGGCCCTTTCTAAGCCAGGCAGGGATCTCCCTTCAGTGGTTCTCTGTAAGCAAGCGGGATGGAAGCGCCCCGTTTCATCGGAAGAGCTGATTCTCCAACCCCCAGGTGCTCACTCTTGGCTTTCGGTCAACAGAACCCACCTGAGGCATGTGAGGGCCTGGGAAAGCACTAGAAAAATTGTGGGGAGCCGGGGGGGGGGGGAGGGGGAATCCATTTCCCCCCTCTCTGTTTCTTTCCCCACAGGCTGTTTTTGTTCACCCCACGAAAAATTTGAGGAATTGGAACAGCTTTTGATTGTGAAATCTTCTCTTTTAGAATGTAAGATAACATATTTATAGATTATTATTTATTTATTTATTTATTTAATTACATTTATATACCGCCCCACAGCCGAAGCTCTCTGGGCGGTTTACAACAGCGTTTACTCCCTACAAAATAATTTCTAAAGTCTATGTAATAAGAAGCTGGAGCGTGTTCAGAGGAGGGCAACCAGGAGGATCAGGGGTCTGGAAACAAAGCCCTAGGAAGAGAGACTGAAAGAACTGGGCATGTTTAGCCTGGAGAAGAGAAGATTGAGGGGAGACATGAGAGCACTCTTCAACTACTTAAAAGGTTGTCACACAGAGGAGGGCCAGGATCTCTTCTCGATCCTCCCAGAGTGCAGGACACAGAATAACGGGCTCAAGTTACAGGAAGCCAGATTCCGGTTGGACATCAGGAAAAACTTCCTGACTGTTAGAGCAGTACGACAATGGAACCAGTGACCTAGGGAGGTTGTGGGCTCTCCCACACGAGAGGCCTTCAAGAGGCAGCTGGACAACCATCTGTCAGGGATGCTTTAGGGTGGATTCCTGCATTGAGCAGAGGTTGGACTCTAGTCCTTTATAGAAAGACTAGAGATGTCTGTAAATAAGCCATGGGGGGAAATGTTTTTTTAATTCTCTCTGTAAGATTCTCAGTATAATTATTTCTTTCGGTCCTTATTAAAGTTATTGATCTAAAGTATATTTTACCGATCGACATTTATGCTCCGTTTCCCAACATGTGAGTAGAGTCACCGTTCTGCCTTTCTGACAGTAAATGTGCAGGCTTGACAGTTTGGGTTTTGTTCTATGGAGTCCTGTGTTTCTGATGCTGGAGCTGTCTTTTAACGAAGTCATCTAATGTAATTACAATCTTTTCGGTTGAGAATCCCACGGCTCTAGAGGTCGAGAAGAGGGGCGTATTTCTCCCGCGCCCTACTTACACTATGGGTCCTGGTTGATAGTGGGAGCATGTCCAAAATGTTCTCATCCTCTTCAGCCTGTTATCTCCACGAAGGGTCTTAGACCAATGGAGTCCCCTTCGTGCAAAGTTGCCAGGTCTGTATGGGATACAATTCTTGCGCCATCAGGAGTTGTATTAGTGGGGGAGTTTTTGTCGGCTGCCAGCCCAGGCTGTGTTCAGTTTGGAGGCATAGAATCATAGAACAGCAGAGTTGGAAGGGGCCCACAAGGCCATCGAGTCCAACCCCCTGCTCAATGCAGGAATCCGCCCTAAAGCATCCCTGACAGATGGTTGTCCAGCTGCCTCTTGAAGGCCTCTAGTGTGGGAGAGCCCACAATCTCCCTAGGTCACTGGTTCCATCGTCGTACTGCTCTAACAGTCAGGAAGTTTTTCCTGATGTCCAGCCGGAATCTGGCTTCCTTTAACTTGAGCCCGTTATTCATAGAATCATAGAATAGCAGAGTTGGAAGGGGCCTACAAGGCCATCGAGTCCAACCCCCTGCTCAATTCAGGAATCCACCCTAATTCCGTGTCCTGCACTCTGGGAGGATCGAGAAGAGATCCTGGCCTGTCAAGAGCAGGTCTGTAGCCAGGAGCAGGATCGCCAGGATCGCACTGGCCAGGGAGGAGGAGGACGAAAAGCCTTGCACCGCCTCCTTCGGGCAGGTAGCTTGTAAGGTAGCTTAAGAAATTATGGTGGTGGTGATAATTCTATGTTATTTTATTTAGTTTTTCATTATTGTTATAAGGCCCCCAAAGTAGCGAGCAGTATATTAAAACGAAATAAAAATAAGATCCAGTAAAATAAGTAGATCAATCAATCCAAATATAAAAATACATCTATAGCAGCACAGCAGGAGGAGGCTAAAACATGCTGTAATAGCAGAGCATAGAAGCAGTTGTTCAGAATATTCAGCCATCAGAAATGGAATGCAAAAGATTGCAAAATTAAACAGTCTGATAAACGCCCCCACATGAAGCACCTGGTGAGACGAGACAGGCTTTGCGGGGCACCTAAGAGATGGCAAAGGGGTGCCAGGAAGGTTTTCCTGAAGAGAGAATTACTGAAAAGGGTCCACCGCTGCTCACCCACCCCAGTCTCTGTGCAGGAATGAGAGAAAGGCCTTCAAGGATGGTCTCAGAGGGCTGCAAGGACATTTAAAGGGCATTTGAGCCAGCCTGAGCCTTTACAGCAGCCTTCCTCAACCTGGGGCGCTCCAGATGTGTTGGACTGCATCTCCCAGAATGCCTCAGCTGGGGCATTCTGGGAGTTGTAGTCCAACACATCTGGAGCGCCCCAGGTTGAGGAAGGCTGCTTTATAGGATCGAGGGTATCGCATGAACCCTTTCGGACTATTGCTGCCCTCACCAAAGGCTCCTGAGTACATTTAAAAGTCATGGAATAAAAGGAGAGGTCCTCTTGTGGATCAGGAACTGGTTAAAGAACAGGAAGCAGAGAGCAGGAATAAATGGTCAATTCTCCGGATGGAGGAAAGTAATTTTTTTATTATTATTTATTTATTTATTACATTTATATACTGCCCCATAGCCAAAGCTCTCTGGGTGGTTTACAAAAGTTAAAAGCAGTAAACATTAAAAGTATACAAAATTTAAAAACAACAGCGTAAAAACAACATTATCCATTTAAAAACAACAGTCCTGGGGGTCCGTTAAAAAACAAACTTAGCATTGTTAAATGGTGTTAAATGCCTGGGAGAAGAGAAAAGTCTTGACCTGGCGCCTAAAAGATAACCGTGTTGGCGCCAGGCGAGCCTCATCGGGGAGATCATTCCACAGTCGGGGGGCCAGCACCAAAAAGGCCCTCTCTCTTGTGGGGTTCTCCCAGGGACTGGTATTGGGACCAGTGCTTTTCAACTTGTTCATAATTGATCAGGTATTTAGGAGTGAGCAGTGAAGTGGCCAAGTTTGCTGATGATACCAAATTATTTTGGGTGCTTAAACCAAAAGGGATTGCGAGGAGCTCTCCATACTGGGGGTGAGACAGGTAACTCTTTCCTGCTCCATCCAACTAGGTCATTTCCCAAACTTGAACAGGTATATTTGAGATCTGCCAGATCAAGAGAGAATACAAAGGCTTTAAGGACCCCACTCAGTGATATACGTACCAAGTGTTTGGGGCTTCAAGAATTCATGTATGGGCAGCAGTCCCTGAAACAGCTCTCAAGGAATGGAATCAGAAATCAAAATGCCAAGGTCATATTTGCCTTATTCCAATCTAGGGTGCAACCACACTTTGAATACCGTGTATAGTTCTGGTCACTGTATCTGACAAAAGGATATTGTAAAGTTGGGAAAAGTGAAGGAAAAGGCAACTAAATAGATTAAGGGGCTGAAGCAACTCCCGTAAGAGGGAAGGTTACAACAGCTGGGACTGTTCAGCTTAGAAAAGAGGCGAGAGGGGAGACGTGATGGTGGTGTGCAAAATTATTCATGATGTGGAGAAAATGTGGATAGGGAGACATCATTCCTCTCTCATAACAGTAGAGTCGGGGGCAACCCCTGGAGCTGAATGGTAGGAGATTCAAGAGAGGGAAAAGGAAGAGCTTCACGCAGCGCGTAGTTGAGCTATGGAATCTGCTCTCCCAAGACGTAGTGATGGACAGCCATTTGAACGGCTTTAAAGGGGGATTGGACAAATTCCTGGAGGAAAAACCAATCAGTGGCTACTAAAACTGATGGGCATGTGGTACTTCCAGTATCAGAGGTAGTAAGCCTATGTACTCTAGCTGCAAGGGAACATGGGCGGGAGGGTGCTGTTGCACCGTGTCCTGATTGTGGGTTTTCCATTGGAGCAGCTGGTTGGCCACTGTGTAAACAGAATGCTAGACTATCATAGAATCATAGAATAGTAGAGTTGGAAGGGGTCCACAAGGCCATCGAGTCCAACCCCCTGCTCAATGCAGGAATCCCCCCTAAAGCATCCCTGACAGGTGGTTGTCCAGCTGCCTCTTGAAGGCCTCTAATGTGGGAGAGCCCACCACCTCCCTAGGTCACTGATTCCATTGTCGTACTGCTCTAACAGTCAGGAAGTTTTTCCTGATGTCCAGCTGGAATCTGGCTTCCTTTACCTTGAGCCCGTTATTCCGTGTCCTGCACTCTGGGAGGATTGAGAAGAGATCCTGGCCCTCCTCTGTGGGACAACCTTTTAAGTATTTGAAGAGTGCTCTCATGTCTCCCCTCAGTCTTCTCTTCTCCAGGCTAAATGTGCCCAGATCCTTCAGTCTCTCTTCGTAGGGCTTTGTTTCCAGATGGACAGCAGCGGCTCTCCAGGGTGTCGGGTGGGGTGGGGTGAGGCTGTGCCACCTGATCTTTTTACCTGGAGAAGCCAGGGATTGAGTCTGGGACCTTGTGCTTGCCAAGCAGGTGGGCAGGCCCTGAGCTGTCTGCTGGCCATTCTCAAAAGCATGAGGGAAGGGAAGATGGCGACTCCAGCATTGGGCACCCGTTGCAAGCAGCGGGGGCGGAGAGATGGCAGAGGACGGGTGAGGGAAAAGCCCCCAGAGCAGTGGGCCAGGGGCTGGCCTAGCTCTCCCCACGGCTGTCGGCTGAGCAGTGTCGCTTGCTGTGCAGTTGTGTTCCGGTGGGGGGCCGTTCGGGGCTGCAGCGTTGAGCCCCCGGGAGAACAGTGGGACTCGCTTTGGAGGAAGACGGCGATGTCAATCTCTGAAACTTCAGAGCTTAACAGATCGCTTGACTAAAGCATCCCTTGTGAGGGTAAATTCGCCTCTGGGGGAAGGGGTGTGTATGCCAATGACAGGTACCTGTTTGTTCGAGACGCCATTTTGGTCTTGTTGTTAGAAACGAGCGAGAACGTTCTGTGGCAGAGAAGGGCTGTCCTGGAGAAGCCGGAGCTTTCGTTATTCCGTTCCATGTTCCGGTCTCCGGCTTCCTTCAGTAGCCTCAAAGCACGTCTGAAGGGTGGAGGGGGTGGAGGGGGTGTGTGTGTGACATGTACATTTACTGAGATGCGATTGGAAGTCACACTGGTGGCCGGGGACCCCCAAACACACACGGTGACTGTCGATGCAAAGGTCCGGGTGTTCCCCTCCCCTCCCGACTCCCTCTTGCGCACGCGCAGGAACGTGACAGGATTTTGCAGCCTCGTGAGCAGCAGGGAAGGGCAAGACGCGGACAGGCCGGCTGGCCATGCGAGGCTTGGGACTGCGCTCAAGGGCTCCAGCTGAGCCACGGTCGCTCCACGCAGCCCTAGCAGGGGGCTTCTGCAGCCCTTGCCCGTTTCTCAGTGGGGTGTTTCCAGAAGGAGAGAGGAGAGCTGGGGCAGCCCCCGAGGAGGCCTCCCCCCACCTTCCAGACATGAGTGGTGCCGGTCGTTGTGCGGGGGGCTCTCTTGGCCAAGTCGGGCGCTGCTCAGAGGGGCCCACGCCAGGCCCAAGCCATGCAGGGCCCACAGGGCCGTTGCGTCCCACGGGCTCCGGTGCGGCCTCCAGGGCTCGTGTTGTGGACAGCTCTGTGGCCTTGACTCCACTTTCAGCTTGATGCTTCACTTCTTGGTTAAGGGGCCTGCAGAGACCCAGTTCTGCTAGGATGAGCGCTCGGATAGTTGCCAGATGTCACCTGCATGCGGTCAGCAGGTGGAGGGGCCATGCCTGGAGTCTGACCACGCACAGAGCCAGCAGTGTTGCTGCCAGGGGCTGCTTGTGATCTGCCCCCAGTGTGGTGCAGTGGCTACAGTGTCAGACTGGCAGTGGGGAGATCTGGGTTCTAGTCCCCACTCAGCCATGGAAACCCACTGGGTGACTTTGGGCCAGTCACAGACTCTCAGCCCCGCCTACCTCACAGGGTTGTTGTTGGGAGGAGAACATGGAGAGGAGGAGGAGGATTATGTACACCGCCTTGGGTACCTTGGAGGAAAAAAGGCAATAATAAATAAAATCCCCTGAAGACACGGCTCTTCCTTGTCTCCTAAACGGGGGAAAGAGAATGGAAGTCAGGGCTAAACGTTCCCAGGTTCTGCAGCCAGAAGCAGTGCTTCCTCTTTGCATGCCTGGGCAGCCTGCATGGCTTGTTTTGCACTCCCCTCTGCTTTCTGAGTGTTCAGCTAAAACGGCCACCGCAGCGTTGCTGGCATCCGGGACTCCTGGACTCCCCGTGCCCAGACCCCCGCTGCGCTGTGCCTCTTTAATTTATTTTATTATTGCATTTATATCCTGCCTTTTTTCCTCCAAAGAACCCAAGGCGGCGTACATAAGCCTCCTCCTCTCCATGTTATCCTCACAACAACAACTGTGTGAGGTAGAATCATAGAATCATAGAATAGCAGAGTTGGAAGGGGCCTACAAGGCCGTCGAGTCCAACCCCCTGCTCAATGCAGGAATCCACCCTAAAGCATCCCGACAGATGCTTATCCAGCTGCCTCTTGAAGGCCTCCATTGTGGGGGAGCCCACCACCTCCCTAGGTCACTGGTTCCATTGTCGTACTGCTCTAACAGTCAGGAAGTTTTTCCTGATGTCCAGCCGGAATCTGGCTTCCTTTAACTTGAGCCCGTTATTCCGTGTCCTGCACTCTGGGAGGATCAAGAAGAGATCCTGGCCCTCCTCTGTGTGACAACCTTTTAAGTATTTGAAGAGTGCTCTCGTGTCTCTCCTCAATTTTCTCTTCTCCAGGCTAAACATGCCCAGTTCTTTCAGTCTCTCTTAATAGGGCTTTGTTTCCAGACCCCTGATCATCCTGGTTGCCCTCCTCTGAACACGCTCCAGCTTGTCTGCGTCCTTCTTGAATTGTGGAGCCCAGAACTGGACGCAATACTCTAGATGAGGCCTAACCAGGGCCGAATAGAGAGGAACCAGTACCTCACCTGATTTGGAAGCTATACTTCTATTAATGTGAACCGCCCAGAGAGCTCCGGCTATTGGGCGGTATAGAAATGTAATAAATAAATAATAAATAAATAAATAATGCAGTCCAAAAGAGCATTTGCCTTTCTTGCAGCCACAGACTCTCGGCTGGGCTGAGAATCTGTGGCTGGCCCAAAGTCACCCAGTGAGCTTCCATGGCCGTGTGGGAACCAGAACCTGGATCTCCCGGCTCCCAGTCCGGCACTTTAACCACTACACCACGATGGCTCTTATCCTCTTGAAGCCCATATGCCACGTTTGGCCTCAGCCTGCCCCTTTGGCCCATCTAAGGGGCAGTGACAGACCTGGCTTCTTTGCAGGGAACTGGGGAGACGCTCAGCGCCAGCCGCAGGTTCTGTGCTTCATGCAGATGTGCACCCCTTAGACCTGTCTTGGGAGTCGTGGTTTCGGATCCCACCTCTCCCGCTCTGGACTCCGGGTGCTTCCTGACAGAAGGAGGCCTCCTTTTGCTACCAAGCGAAAGGCTTGTGCAGTTGCCCCATCTTTTCCTACTTAGCGGATTTATTTTCTGATAAGAAAAAAGTCAGGAAAAGAAGTGGGAAAACCACGGGAGGCTTTAGCAACGGAGGATGACATTGCTTAGACCCCACTGTAAAATCCAGGGAACAAGGCGTTTGTGTGTGTATGTGTGTGTGTGTGTGTGTGTTGCACAACAAAAGTCTCGCCTGGAACCCCCCTCAGTGCGGGATCTCGGGCACATCGGCTCGCCGTTCCCCCCACGTGTGCAGTGAGAATACGAGTGACCTCTCTCACGTGGCTGTTGTGAAGGTAAACGCAGCAGGGGCCGTAAACTGCGTTGCCCATTGGAAGAGCCTGCACAACAGAGAAACGTTAAGAACAGACTTCCGTCCTGCCCTTTTCCAAAGGCTTTGGTAGGGTACGTTCTTCTGAAACCCTGGGCTGAGCTTCTGCGAGCCTGAACGGCAGACGAGGATCATGGGGGTCAGTGGGATGGGCAGAGTCAGCTGTGCCTCCGCTGCCCAGGGCTGCAGAACACCTTTGTGGGGGGGAAACCCCAAAAATCCTGCAACTCAGCCAGAGAGCTTCAGCTATTGAGCGGTATAGAAATGTTTAATGAAATAAACAGAGTAAGCCCCTAACTAGAACCCAAGGGGCTCATATCCCATGAAGCTGATGGGTGGGAGATTCAGGACAGATCAAAGGAAGGGCTTCCTCACACAGCGCAGGGTTAAACTATGGAACTAACTCACTACCGCAGGATGTGGTGATGGCTACCGACTAGGATGGCTTGAAAAGCGGTGTGGATACATTCCTGGAGGAGAAGGGCTATCAGTGGTTACTAGCCCTGGTGGCTATGTGCTACCTCTAGGATGCAAGGCACTCAGCAACTGGGTGCACCAGTTGCTGGGGAACATGGGTGGGAGGGTGCTGTTGCACCATGTCCTGCCTTGTTGGTCCCTGGCCGATGGCTGGTTGACCACTGTGTGAACAGAGTGCTGGACTAGAATCATAGAACAGCAGAGTTGGAAGGGGCCCACAAGGCCATCGAGTCCAACCCCCTGCTCAGTGCAGGTATCCACCCTAAAGCACCCCTGACAGAGGGTTGTCCAGCTGCCTCTTGAAGGCCTCTAGGGTGGGAGAGCCCACCACCTCTCTGGGTCACTGGTTCCATTGTCGTACTGCTCTAGATGGACCCTTGGTCTGATCCAGCATCAGGGCACTTCTTACGTTCTTATGCCAAGGTCCGCCCCATGGCTTTCAGTGCAATCCTGCGCATGTTTAATCCCATTGAGTTCAGTGTGTTTCACTCCCGAGTCAGTGCGCACAGGACTGCCGCCTCTGAGAAGCAGTCTCAGGACTTGCGTCATCTGCTGCCCCAACCCCACCGGCTCTCTCCACAGGCTGAGAAGAAAGCCAAGGTCATTGCTGGGATGAACGCGGTGGAGGAGACGCCACGGAGCGAGCCCCAGAAGGAGGAAGAGGCCAGCCCACCACCGTCACAGCAGCCGACCGACCCTGCCTCTCCCAATGTGGCCACCACGCCAGAGCCCGTGGGACCTGATGCCGTGGACAAGGGCATGTCCAAGTCAGCTGACGACGAGCCAGAATATGAGGTGAGAAATGATTTATTTTATTTATTTGTAACATTTATATACCACTGAATGTAATAGCATCTCTCAGGGGTTCACAATGTTAAAACACGTCCCAACTATAATAAAGAGCAGTAGAATGGAGAAGCCTAATTTTTTTACTTACGGCCCAGGGAAACAAGTCAGGAGGCGTTTAAAACATGCCACACTTTCCACCTCCCGAACCACATGAGGGTGGGGGCTGCTACGGAGAAGGCTCCGCCATCTGAGTACTTCACAGTGACAGCCCGTCTGTTTCGGAATGACCAGCAGGACCTCCTCTGCTGACCTTAAAGGTCGCCTGGGCGTGCATAAGGGAAGGCGGTCTGCTAGGTATCCCGGTCCCAAGGAGTTCAGGCTTTATAGGACAGTAACGTGACCTTGTACGTGGCTCGGTACGTGGCTGGGGGGTGGACCAGTCAGGCAGGGGTCAGGGAAGGGTTTGCGGAACACACGGGGATTGTGAAGAGGATCCGAAGGGACGGCGGGAGGGGTGTGGCTGCATGAAGAAGGGAAGAGGGGGCCCAGATCCAGGGGGCAGCGTAGCGGAGGGCACCAGGCGGGAGGAAGAGGTGAAGCCAGCTGACAGGAGAGGAGCGCGTGCCGAGAGGAGGGGCGGGGAAGAAGGCAAAGGAGGCCACGCAGCGTCTGGCCCAGCTGAGGTGGGAGAGGGTGAAGCCGAGAGCTCCCCCCCCCCCGGGAGACCAGCGGAGGCCTCCTGACCAGCTCTTGGAGGCTCACCTTGCCCCCTTCTGGGACCTCAGCCCTGCCCCCGCGCCCCCTGCCTGCGTGTGACCCCCCCCCCCTTTGCCTCTTCTTCCCATCCACAGGACGGCCGGGGCTTTGGCATTGGGGAGCTCGTCTGGGGGAAGCTGCGTGGATTCTCCTGGTGGCCGGGCCGCATCGTCTCCTGGTGGATGACGGGCAGGAGCCGGGCCGCGGAGGGCACCCGCTGGGTCATGTGGTTTGGCGACGGGAAGTTCTCCGTGGTGAGTGGCTGGGCACGAGGGGGCGCTGGGGGTCGGGGGGTGAAGGTGGGAGGGGAGGGGTGCGCTGCCCCCACGCTCCCCGGGGTGGCAGGACCCCCCCCCCCGGCTCCCTCGGCACAAGGTTCCCACAGCCAGAAGTGAACAGGCTTTGTTGTGGCCTGATGTGGTTTTATGCATGCCTCACGTTTCTCTTGCAACCTTCTATTAAGAATACTGAAGGCTGTGAAAATGGTGGACTCAGAGGTCCCAGCTGTTTCAGTCCCAGGGAGGCCCAGAGAGGCCTCTGTTAGGATCAGAGCCCTGGGTTGCAAGGCGCTCTGGGGAGTCACTTTACGTCTGTATAGTATCGGTAGGCTCAAGGCAAAAAATTCGGCAGCTTTAATTTATGTAACAATAAAAATCATGGAATAGTAGAGTTAGAAGGGGCCTATAAGGCCATTGAGTCCCACCCCCTGCTCCATGCAGGAATCCACCTCAAAGCATCCCTGGCAGATGGTTGTCCTGCTGCCTCTTGAAGGCCTCCCGTGTGAGAGAAGCCACCACCTCCCTTGGTCATGGGTTCCATTGTCGTACTGCTCTAACAGACAGGAGGTTTTTCCTGATGTCCAGCCGGAACCTGGCTTCCTGTCACTTGAGCCTCTTATTCTGTGTCTGGGAGGACTGAGAAGAGATCCTAGTGGAAAGGATAGTATATATGAGATGATACAGCAGTAACATATGAACTCCTCGGGAGAAGAGGAAAGACCAGAGGTGCAAGGGGGCGGGGGAGGACTTCCCTGGGTGCTCCGCCTGCCCCCCACTTCCTCCCTTGCATTGCTGTGCCTGCTCCCCCTTCCCCTGCTCCTTCCCCCTGTGGAGGCAACGTGTCCCTCACAGCCACCACCACGTGCCACGAGGAAACGGCGCAGGGTTGCACCATGGGTGATCCCTGTAGCAGGCTGAGGGAAGGTCAGGGGGCTCCCCTTCTGGCTGGACGTGCGCCGTGGCTTTCTCGGCCCCTCGGGCAGAGGGAGCGCTTTCTGGTCTTGCCCTGGGAAGGCCTGGACCGTGGGGATGGCGCTGCTCCTCCGCCACCTCCATGAGGGAGCAGAACCGGAGGCTCTCTCCTTGCGCCCGGCCCCCAGCGCTGAAAGGGCCTCCTCGCTGTCCCGGGGCCCCCAACGCCGGCCGGGGCTCCGCCTGAGGCGTTTGTGCCACGGCCTGTTCTGTGAGCAACGGCCGGGGCCTGCACCGTGCAGGGGGCTGATGGCAGCCTCCCGTGGCAGCCCACGGCGTGCGTTTGGTGGTGGTGGTGGTGGGGGCTCAGGCTCACGCGCCCCGGCTCTGTCCCCGGCAGGTCTGTGTGGAGAAGCTGCTTCCCCTCAGCTCCTTCTCCAGCGCCTTCCACCAGGCCACGTACAACAAGCAGCCCATGTACCGGAAAGCCATCTACGAGGTGCTGCAGGTAAGTGCTGCCCCGGCCGGCCGGCCGCCTGCCCCCCTCTGCACTGGCTGGTCTGGGGGACGTGAAAGGGCCTTCCCAGCGTGGCTGGCGGGGGAAGGGTCCGCTGTTGGGGGTCAGAGGCCTCCCCCAGGAGACCCACCCTCATGCCAGGCTCATTGGTTCAGGGAATGGGAAGGGATCTAGGCCGGTCAACGGGAAGCAGGTTCGCCACACGCGTACAATAGAAAGGTGCTTTGGAATTGCTCATGAAGCCAAGACAAAAATGAATATATCTGCCCCCCGCCCCCGCCCAATCCCCAGCATCAATGGTCAGTCCAGCCTGGGGTGGGGGTAGGACGCCTCCCTAGACTGACAGAATTCCGCCCCCCCCCCCCCTAGCGCCGCATCTCTAGCTGTGCCGATCCAGAAGAGAGGCCAGACTCCCCCCTCCCTGGCATCACTTGCAGAGGGGTGGGGGTGGGGCGGCACTTTCCTGACCCTGCTGGGCCCAGCGGCATAGGGCCCCCCCCAAACGCTGAGCCCCTCCGTCCCACCCAGCCCCAGAGGCAACCGGACCCTTGTGCCCCCGCAGGTGGCCAGCAGCAGATCAGGCAAGATCATTGTCTCCTGCCCCGAGAACGACGAAAGCGACACGTCCAAAGTGGTGGAGATGCAGAACAAGCAGATGATTGAGTGGGCCCTGGGGGGCTTCCAGCCTTCTGGCCCCAAGGGGCTGGAGCCCCCGGAAGGTAAGCAGTGGCGGAGAGCGCCCCATTGGGTGGCGAAGGCCTTTATTGAGTCTGGCTGGGGGGGGGGAGGAAGGGGGCAATGTGGGACGCTGCTTTTACTCTGAGCCAGGCCCCGCCCCGGCCCATCCAGCCCAGTATGGCCGATGCTCCCTCCCTCTCTGCAGGGTGGCCGGCAGGGGTCTTTCCACGCCCTCTCTGGGGGGGCCCGGGGGGGAGGTCAAGCCTGGGATCTTCTGCAGGCAGGCATGGCAGCCCCTCAGGGGTGGGTCCCAGCCCCCAGGTCCTGCAGGGGACCGAAAGCCCATCCACTTGGCGCTCAGCACGCCGGTGCCCATCATGCTGACGAGGCGGGGGTGGCCCGCGTCCTGCGCAAAGCAGCCGGCGCTTGACTCGCACCCAAGACCCGCCCCTGCCCCTGCCCCCCAGTGTCTCGCTCCGCATTGACGCGCCTTTTTCCTCTGCCGCCCAGAGGAACGCAACCCCTACAAAGAAGTTTACACGGAGATGTGGGTGGAGCCCGAGGCAGCGGCCTACGCCCCCCCGCCGCCAGCCAAAAAGCCCAGGAAAAGCACCGCAGAGAAGCCCAAGGTCAAGGAGATCATCGACGAGCGCACGAGAGGTACGTCTGGGGGGGGCGGCGGCAGGGGGCAGAGGGGGGCCATCTCTCAGCCGTTCCTGTATCCAAGCCACCTTGGGCGAAAGTGGGGAGGGAGCGCGGACTCTAGGCCTTCCCAGCCCTCAACACCCCGCCCCAGAGTGGGCCGTTGGCTCCGCTCGCTGTTTTGGGGGTTCGGTGGGGAGGAAGCCCCTGCGCCCTCCGGTTCATGGCTTTGCTGGGATTCCTGCCACGGTTTGCTCCTCTTCCCGAAAAAGACCCAAGGAGAGCCGGGCGTTGAGGGACCCTAACAGCTCCACTGACACCCCTGACATGGGGAGAGGCAACGAGTGGGGTACCGCAGGGCTCCGTCCTGGGCCCAGGGCTCTTCAATGTTTTTATTAATGATTTGGACGAGGAGGTGCAGGGAACGCTGATCAAATTTGCAGATGACACCAAATTGGGTGGGATAGCTAATACCCTGGAAGACAGAAACAGACTTCAAAGTGATCTTGATAGGCTGGAGTGCTGGGCTGAAAACAACAGGATGAAATTTAATAGGGATAAATGCCAATTTAATAGGGATAAATGCCAAAGGCACAGTTACAAGATGGGGGATACTTGGCTCAGCAATACGACAAGCGAGAAGGATCTTGGAATTCTTGTAGATCACAAGCTGAATATGAGCCAACAGTGCGATATGGCTGCAAGAAAGGCCAATGCTATTTTGGGCTGCATTAATAGAAGTATAGCTTCCAAATCACATGAGGTCCTGGTTCCTCTCTATTCGGCCCTGGTTAGGCCTCATCTAGAGTATTGCGTCCAGTTCTGGGCTCCACAATTCAAGGATGCAGACAAGCTGGAGCGTGTTCAGAGGAGGGCAACCAGGATGATCAGGGGTCTGGAAACAAAGCCCTATGAAGAGAGACTGAAAGAACTGGGCATGTTTAGCCTGGAGAAGAGAAGATGGAGGGGAGACATGATAGCACTCTTCAAATACTTAAAAGGTTGTCACACAGAGGAGGGCCAGGATCTATTCTTGATCCTCCCAGAGTGCAGGACACGGAATAATGGGCTCAAGTTAAAGGAAGCCAGATTCCAGCTGGACATCAGGAAAAACTTCCTGAGTGTTAGAGCAGTACGACAATGGAACCAGTTCCCTAGGGAGGTTGTGGGCTCTCCCACCCTAGAGGCTTTCAAGAGGCAGCTGGACAGCCATCCGTCAGGGATGCTTTAGGGTGGATTCCTGCATTGAGCAGGGGGTTGGACTCGATGGCCTTGTAGGCCCCTTCCAACTCTGCTATTCTATGATTTATTATTATTTATTTATTTTTTATATAGCACCAGCAATGTACATGGTGCTGTACAGAGTAAAACAGTAAATAGCAAGACCCTGCCGCATAGGCTTACATTCTAATAAAATCATAATAAAACAATATGGAGGGGAAGAGAATGCAAACAGGCACTGGGTAGGGTAAACAGGCACTGGGTAGGGTAAAACTAACAGTATAAAGTCAGAACAAAATCAAGTTTTAAAAGCTTTAGGAAAAAGAAAAGTTTTTAGCTGAGCTTTAAAAGCTGCAGTTGAACTTGTAGTTCTGGAAGAGCGTTCCAGGCATAAGGGGCAGCAGAAGAAAATGGACGAAGCCGGGCAAGGGAAGTAGAGACCCTTGGGCAGGCGAGAAACATGGCATCAGAAGAGCGAAGAGCATGAGCGGGGCAATAGTGTGAGATGAGAGAGGAGAGATAGGAAGGAGCTAGACAGTGAAAAGCTTTGTAGGTCAACAGGAGAAGTTTATATTGGATTCTGAAGTGAATTGGAAGGCAGTGAAGAGATTTCAGAAGTGGAGTTACATGGTCAGCGCGGTGAGCCAAGAAGATGATCTTAGCAGCAGAGTGGTGAACAGAAACCAACGGACTGATGTGAGAAGAAGGAAGGCCAGTGAGAAGAAGGTTGCAGTAGTTCAACCGAGAAATAACCAATGCATGAACAAGAGTCTTGGCAGAAGAGACAGACAAAAATGATCGAATCCTGGCAATATTATACAGGAAAAAACGACAGGATTTAGCTACTGCCTCAATATGAGGAATAAAGGAGAGCGAGGAATCAAATATAAAGCCAAGACTACAAGCTTCCTTGACTGGAGTAAGTGTAACATCATTGACAGTAAGAGAGAATGAGAGATGAGGAGAAGGTTTAGGAGGAAAAACAAGCAATTCAGTCTTTGCCATGTTAAGTTTCAAGCGACGATGAAGCAACCAAGCTGAGATATCTGAAAGACATGCCAAGATACGATCGTGAACATCAGGAGAAAGATCCGGAGATGAAAGATATAATTGTGTATCATCGGCATACAGATGATATTGGAGGCCATGAGATTGAATAAGATTACCCAAGGGCAACATGTATAAAGAAAACAACAACGGACCAAGCACCGAGCCTTACGGAACCCCTACTGAAAGGGGAAAAGAAGAAGACGAGCTGCCATTAGCCAACACGCTGAAAGAGCGACCCGCTAGATAGGAGGCAAACCAGTTATAGACAGAGCCACAAAATCCAAGGTCATGAAGGGAATCTAAAAGAAGATCATGATCAACCGTGTCAAAGGCTGCAGTTAGATCAAGGAGAATAAGAACGGAATAATGGCCTTTAGACTTGGCAGTAAGGAGATCGTTGGTGATCTTAGTAAGGGCTGTTTCAGTGGAATGCAAAGGACAGAATCCAGATTGAAAAGGATCCAGAGCAGAGTTACTAGAAAGAAAATCAAGACAACGAGAGTAGACCACACGCTCCAGGATCTTTGAAACAAACGTCAACAAAGAGACAGGTTGGTAGTTAGACAGAGATAGCCTATCAAGAGTAGGTTTCTTGAGAATAGAAGAGACTGTAGCGTGTTTAAAAGCAGAAGGAAATGAACCAGAGGACAGAGAAAGATTAATAATATGAAGCAAGGAAGGGAGGATAGCAGGGATAAGATTAATAAAGACGCGAGAAGGAATCGGATCACGAGAACAAGTGGAAGGCTTTGAAGAGCGCAGTATTGTAGACAGTTCATCAGCTGAGACCGAAGGAAACGCAGAGAAATTTGCAGATGGAACTGACAGATGAGGAACAGGAACTGGACGAGGAGCAGAGCTGGCCAGATCAGAGCGAATAGTTTGGATTTTAGCATTGAAAAAAGAGGCAAAGTTATTAGCAGACAGAGAGGCGGGAAGAGATGGTGGATTAGGCTTCAGAAGAGAATTGAAGGACACAAAGAGCCGCTGAGGATGCCTAGCATTTGACTGGATCAACATTGAGTAATACTGCTGTTTGGCCAATGAAATGGCAGAAGAGAAAGAGGAGAGTACAAATTTGTAATGGACAAAGTCCACCCAGTCCCTGGTTCTACGCCAAAGGCGTTCAGCTGCCCGGGAACAAGAGCGAAGGTAGCGGAGGAAAGAGATGAGCCACAGTTGGGGTTGAGAAGGGCGAACTATCCGAGTTGTAGATGGAGCAAGATTATCAAGAGTTGAAGATAAGGAGGAATTAAAGAAGGAGACAGCTGAGTCCAGGGAGACAGCCGAAAAGACAGAAGGAAGAGAAGAGGCTAGAGACTGAGAAAAAGCCTCATAATTGATAGATTGCAAGTCACGACAAGAGCGAGAAGCGGGACGTGAAGGAGGAGGAATATGAGTAATATTGAAAGAAACTAGATGATGATCTGACAAGGGAAAGTCAGCAGTAGAAAAGTCCGAAACAGAGCAATTCTGAGGGAGAACAAGATCCAAACAGTGTTCAAGGGAATGTGTGGGTACATCAGACCAAAGCTTAAGATCATAAGAGGAAGATAATGAGTGAAATCGTAGAGCTGCAGCGTCTTGAGGGTCATCCACATGGATATTGAAGTCACCCAAGATAAGAGTAGGACAGTTATCAGAGAGGAAAAAGGACAGCCACGAATCAAAATCAGAGATAAATTTTGAGGACGAGCCTGGGGGGCGGTACAGAACTGCAATCCGCAGTCGCAGTGGAGCGAAGAGCCTCACCACATATGCCTCAAAGGAGGAGAAACAATGTGAAGGTGGAATGGAAAGAGGCTGGAACTGGCACAGACTAGATAATAAACGACCCACACCACCACCCCGACCCTCTGGGCGACTGGTGCGAGATTCTATGACCGGCTCTCTTGCTGCAACCCAAGGAGCCCCACCCACTCTTTGGGGGCAGCGCTAGCCCTGGCCTGAGCCCTCCGCAGGGCCTCCCCCCCCTCGCCTTCTCCTGCCGTGGCTTGGTGGCCCCACAGCCCACCTCATCCCTTTGGCTTCTCTTCCCCCTCTGCTGGGCTGGGGGCTCGAGCCTTGGCTTCTGTTCCTCCTCCCCCACCCCCCATGGGGGCCCCCATTGAAAAGACGCGGGCAGCGCTCCGCAGGGGAAGGCAGCCTGCCTGGTGCTCTGTTCTGTGGGTGGCTGTAAGCCCGCCCCCCCCCCCCCCCCGGCTCCTTCCCCTCCGGTAGGCTGGGCTCCGTAGGAAAGCGGCAAACAACCAGCAAGCCGGAAGAGGCGCAAGCGAGCCGGCCTGTCCCTCGTGCGGCTGCCCCGCCTGGCCTTTTGCCCAGGGACCAGGCCTGTTCAGCTGGCCCCCGCCCCGGCCGTGCCCGTGAGTCCCTGGTTCTCCCGCGAGGCTGAGGATCCCCCCGCCGCCTTCCCGTTACGCGCCCCCCCTACTCACCGCCCGCCTTCTTTTGCCTTCGCAGAGCGTCTTGTTTATGAGGTTCGGCAGAAGTGCAGGAACATCGAAGGTGGGTGCGAGCGAGCGAGCGTGCGAGCAGACGCGTGTCTCTGCTGCGCCTCCCCTGCGTCGGGGTCTGTGTGCGGCCAGTCGGTCCGGTGGGCTCCTCCCCGGTCCAGGCTGCCTCAGGGCTCCCAAGGTGTCCGCCTTCGGCTCAGCCGCAGCGGCGGCGGCAGCTACACGCCGGCCATGAGCACGCGGACCCAGAGGCCGCCTGGCGCTGTGCCCGTTACCCACTTGGGAGGGTCTCTTGTGCCATCCCCTGCAGCTGCCGGCTCCGACCTGCCTCAGCCGAAGGGGCCAGGATGATCCACGTCCAGTGAGCCTGGTGCTGGGCGTGTTTTGGAAGAGGGGGACGTTTCTGATAGGTACAGTGGCGGTGGGGGAGAGCGGGGACGTTGGCAAGGCTGGGAGCGGAGAGGGCAGCGCCCGCCCCTCCCATGCGCCGCTTGTAACGCCGCCGCCGCCGCCTCCTCCTCACCCCAGATATCTGCATCTCCTGCGGGAGCCTCAACGTCACCCTGGAACACCCGCTCTTCATCGGAGGCATGTGCCAAAACTGCAAGGTAAGGAAGGAAGGAAGGAAGGAGGTTGGGGGAGGGAGGCAGAAGGGCCACCACTGAAAAGGCCCAGCAGGGGGAAGCCAAGGCTGCTGCCGGGGAGGGGCCGTACCTCAGTGGTAGAGGCCCTGCTTTGCTCTCTCCCCGGCAGCATCTCCAGGTAGGGCTGGGAAAACTCCAGCCTGAAGCCCTCGAGGGAGAGCTGCTGCTGCCAGCCAGCGCCAACAGCACTGGGCCAGATGGACCCAGGGCCGTCCACATGAGGCAGCTGCCTATGCTGCCCCGTGCCCAGGGAGCCGCGTGTGGCCACGGCAGGGCGAGGTCCCAGGCCGGCCTCTGCTCTCGAGCCGTGCAGCGGCCTTGGCGAAGGCGCCGGCTCTTGGGTCCACACACCTGGCAGGTGGAGGCTTCTGTTGTGCAGCCCTCTCCCATGAGCCGGCTGGGAAGGGAGGGGGCACCGGGCTCTGGCGCTGCCGGAAAGGCCCCCCCCTCACTCCCTGTCTGTCCCCCCCCCCCAGAACTGCTTCCTGGAATGTGCCTACCAGTACGACGACGACGGCTACCAGTCCTACTGTACCATCTGCTGCGGTGGCCGGGAGGTGCTCATGTGTGGCAACAACAACTGTTGCAGGTGAGCCTGGGGATGGGGGCAGCTCAGAAGGAGGGGAGGGCCTGTTTAAGGCCAAGGGCCTCCTGTGAGCCCCCTCGGCTTTCTTGCCTCCAGGAGAGACGGGCGGGGGCCCTGCCGGAGAGCCCACCGGGAGAGGGGCGGGGGCCGTCGCTGGGGTTCCTGCTCAGGGGAACTCGGGTTCAGGAAGGGGCACCCTGGGATCCTGGAGGCAGTTGAGCAGGCCGGCCAAGAGCAGGACCGGGAAGAGACGTCCACCAGCAGATGGGAGCCCAGGGGCCCTTGACCTGGCAGGGCTCTCGGCCTGCCAGCCGGCTGGCGCCTTGTGGAACCACCACCGCTCCCCGGCGCGTTCTAGAGGGGTCAGGGCCGTCCCCACCCCGTGCCAGCGCCCGCTCTGGCCCTCGCCTGGAACCTTTCGCTCCGCCGGCAGGTGCTTCTGCGTGGAGTGCGTGGACTTGCTGGTGGGCCCCGGTGCGGCTCAGGCGGCCATCAAGGAGGATCCCTGGAACTGCTACATGTGCGGCCACAAGGGCGTCTACGGCCTGCTCCGGCGGCGGGAAGACTGGCCCTCGCGCCTCCAGATGTTCTTCGCCAACAACCACGACCAGGAGTTTGTGAGTTCCGTGGGGAGGCCGAGGGGGCCCTGGAGGCCGGGGAAAGCGGGGCGGAAAGGCGGCGCTTCCACAGCATCCTGGCATCGTAGCGTCGGGAGGGGCCTCTAAGGCCATCGAGCCCAGCCCCCTGGTCAGTGCAGGAATTTTTATCGATTGATTGATTGATTGATTACATTTCTATACCGCCCAATAGCCGGAGCTCTCTGGGCGGTTCACAAAAATTAAAACCATTCATAGTATAAAACAACAGTATAAAACCATAATATAAAATACAATATAAAAGCTCAACCAGATAAAAACAGCAGCAATGCAAAATTACAAATTTAAAACACCATGTTAAAGTGTATTTATAGATTGTTAAAATGTTGGGAGAATAAAAACCTGGCGTCTGAAAGCATATAATATAGGTGCCAAGCGAACCTCCTCAGGGAGCTCATTCCACAGCCGGGGTGCCACAGCAGAGAAGGCCCTCCTCCTAGTAGCCACCTGCCTCACTTCCTTTGGCAGGGGCTCACGGAGAAGGACCCCTGTAGATGATCTTAAGGTCCGGGTAGGTACATATGGGAGGAGGCGTTCCTTCAGATAACCTGGCCCCAAGCCGTTTAGGGCTTTAAATGTTAATACCAGCACTTTGAATCGGGCCCGGACCTGGACTGGCAGCCAATGAAGCTGGAAAAGGACTGGCGTGATGTGATCTCACCAGCCAGTCCCTGTTAGTAAACGGGCTGCCCTGTTTTGTACCAGCTGAAGCTTCCGGACCGTTTTCAAAGGCAGCCCCACGTATAACGCATTGCAGTAATCCAAGTGAGAGGTTATCAGAGCATGGATCACTGTAGCTAGGCTATCACTGTCCAGATAAGGGCGCAGTTGGTATATCAGCCTAAGCTGCTAAAAGGTGCTCTTTGCCACTGAGTTCACCTGTCAACTCCAGTGACAGTTCTGGATCCAAGAGCACCCCCAAACTATGGACCCGATCCTTTAGGGAGAGTGCAACCCCGTCCAGGACAGGGCAAACATCACCTCGCCGGACAGATGAACCACCCGCTAACAGTACCTCCGTCTTGTCTGGATTGAGTCTCAGTTTGTTAGCCCTCATCCAGTCCATTACCGTGCCCAGGCACTGGTTCAGAACAGCCACTGCCTCACCTGGGTTTGATGAAAAGGAGAGGTAGAGCTGGGTATCATCCGCATATTGATGACACCTCAGTCCACATTTCCGGATAACCTCCCCCAGCGGCTTCATGTATATGTTAAACAGCATAGGGGATAAAATAGAGCCCTGTGGAACCCCATGGCTTAGGAGCCACAGCACAGAGCAATAATCCCCCAGCACCACCTTCTGGAATCGGCCATCCAAGTAGGAGCGGAACCACTGCAACGCAGTACCTCCAACTCCCAGCTCAGACAACCTATCCAGAAGGATACCATGGTCGATGGTATCGAAGGCCGCTGAGAGGTCCAGGAGAACCAACAGGGTCGCACTCCCCCTGTCTCTCTCCCGACAGAGGTCATCCCACAGGGCGACCAAGGCACCTCCTCTGGGCTGGGCCGGGGCCGGGGGTGCTTCCCGAAAGCTCCCTGCCTTAAACAGGGCTGTGGGATCCGGGCTGCCGCTGAGCGCCCTCCCCTGGGAAGCTCCTGCCCCGTGACGGGTCTTGGGTCAGCCTGGGCTCCAGCTGCCTCACGCTGCTGCTGCTGCTGCTGACGCCGACGCCGCTCTGTCTTTCTCCAGGACCCCCCGAAGGTGTACCCTCCAGTTCCTGCTGAGAAGAGGAAGCCCATCCGAGTGCTCTCGCTTTTTGACGGCATTGCCACAGGTGGGCGCGGCCCCCTTCCCGAGGTGCTGCCGGGGTGGGGGACGCTGCCGTGGCCGTGGCCGTGGCCGTGACGCTTCCTGTCCCCCCCTCCGCCGCAGGTCTGCTGGTGCTGAAGGACTTGGGCATCCAGGTGGATCGTTACATCGCCTCGGAGGTGTGCGAAGATTCCATCACCGTGGGGATGGTCCGGCATCAGGGCAAGATCATGTATGTTGGGGACGTCCGCAACGTCACCCAGAAACACGTACGTGGAGCTCTGCGGTGGGGGGCTCCCTCTCCCTTCGGGCCGCTGAGGCTGCTGGTCCAGCCCCCCGGCCCTCGCCCCTGACGGCCGCGTCTCCTCCGTGTCGCAGATCCAGGAGTGGGGGCCCTTTGACCTGGTGATTGGCGGAAGCCCCTGCAACGACCTCTCCATCGTCAACCCTGCCAGGAAGGGCCTTTATGGTAGGTGGCGCCCTCTGCCCCTGCTCCTGGGGCCCGCCAGAGTCCCACCATCTGCCAGCCGGGTCTTTCCGCTGGGCCAGGGCTTGGAAACCCCCACCCCCACCCCCGCCAACAAGGAACAGGGGCTGGGGAAGGGGCGCAGCCCTTTTGTCACTCCTTTGGCCTCCCTGAGCAGGGGGCACGCGGAAGGGCTCCTCCACACCCTGGATGGAAAGAGCAAAGGTTTTCATTCACCCTTTCGCACGGAAGGGAAGCAACGCCCGTTCCGCGCGGCCCTTCGCTGCCGCGTCCTGCGAGCCGGCGGGCCTCCCGCGGTTGCTACGAGGCAGCGGAGGGCCCGTGCCTGGGGTCCCGCTCGCAAAGTACCCACCTCTCCCTGCCTTTGCTTTCCCAACCCAGAGGGCACGGGGCGCCTCTTCTTTGAGTTCTACCGTCTCCTGCACGAGGCCCGGCCCAAGGAGGGAGACGAGCGGCCCTTCTTCTGGCTTTTTGAAAACGTGGTGGCCATGGGCGTCAGTGACAAAAGAGACATCTCTCGCTTCCTAGAGGTGAGGTGAGGTGAGGTGAGGGCTCTGCCCCTAGCCAGCCCTCCGAATGTCTCTGGGTAGGAGAGCCAGCCGTGCGTGCCGAGGGGGAGGCCGTTTCGCCGAAGGGGCCGCGGCCGTCGGGGTGGGCTGGGCTGGCGCAAAGCAACAGGCGCTGGGAACCCACGCCCGCCCTCGAGCCCTGCGCCCCTGCTCTCCCTGGCCGTGCCAGGCGCTGGAACTGTGGCAGAGGCTGCCTGGGCCCCGGGCGAATTCAACATGTCTTTGGGTTTCTAACGGAAGGCAGACTGTTCATGTAAGGGCTGAGTCAGAGGCAACAGAATTGTCAAAGATTCGATGGGACTGTTCTCTTCCAAAAGCTCTGCGCTATTCCTATCCCTTCCCGTCATCCTCGCTGGACTTGGGGTGCTTTGAGGCGAGGGTGGTCAGGGCAGAGGGTCGGTGTGCAGCAGTTGCCCCATGGAGCCGGGAGGGGGGACTCCAGCTCCTGCCCCGCTCCGCTCCCTAAGGGACCAGGGTGGTCAGGGCTGGAGCAGTGGGGCAGGCAGACAGCGGAGCATGGGGAGGAAATCTCTGAGTGTTGGTGGGCAAGGCTGAGAGGCCGGCGGGCCCCCTGGAGTGGGGGGCAGGAGGCCGCCCCCGTGCGCTGCCCGGCCCCGTGACTTTCCCTGCCTTCCCCTTTCCTGCCTGCAGTCCAACCCAGTGATGATCGATGCCAAAGAAGTCTCCGCAGCGCACAGAGCCCGGTATTTCTGGGGCAACCTTCCCGGAATGAACAGGTTGGTCAGAAGCCTGGTCCAGCCACACAGACACCGGTGGCCAACAGATAAGTCAGTGTCTGTGGTGCTAAAAGAAACCCACCCCCCACCCCCGTCTCCACATGTTGGCGTTTTGCTAAGATCTTTTTATTTTGCTGTGCTTTGGGGGGTGGGTTGATTTTTCTTCCCCTTCTGATTTTGGTTTGGACTCTCAGGGTGCTTCCAGATGAAGCCTTTATTGTCCGGGAATTGGGTAAGCGACCTGTTCTGGATGGGGTTGCACTCCCTCCGGAGGAGCAGATGCGTAGCTTGGGACTACTCCTAGATCCGTCCTCGTCACTGGAAGCCCAGGAGGACTCCATGGCCTGGAGTACTTGGGGTCAGCTACGGCTGATCTGCCAGCTACGGCCTTTCCTGGACAGGGACAACCTAGCCACAGCTGTGCATGCCCTGGCAACTTCCCAATTAGACTACTGCAGTGCACTCTACGTGGGGCTGCCCTTGAAGACGACTCGGAAGTTGCAGCTAATGCAACATGCAGCAGCTAGACTGCTGACTGGTATATTTCACAGAGACCACATAACACCGGTCTTAAAGGAATTGCACTGGCTGCCTGTACACTTCCAGTCAGAATTCAAGGTGTTGGTAAATAACGTTTCAAGCCCTAAACAGCTTGGGACCTCGATCGATACCTGAGGAAGCGCCTCTCCCTATATCTGCCTGCCCGAGACTTGAGATCTGTTAAAGGAGCCCTCCTCTGTGTCCCACCAACATGAGACATACGCTGTGGTGGGACGTGGGAGAGGGCCTTCTCCGTGGTGGCACCCCGGCTGTGGAATGCCCTCCCCTTGGAGGCCCGACTTGCGCCGGCACTGGCTTCATTTCGGCGCCAAGTTAAGACATGGCTTTTTAACAAAGCCTTTGATGGCTAAACTCACCAAGCCTGTACATTGTTTTAATTGGTGTTATTGTTTCTAATTTCTATACTGGTTTTAGCTTATTAATGGTTTAACTTGTTTTTAGCAGTATATATTTATTGTTCTATATTGTTTGCATAATTCCATCTGTACGCTACCCTGAGATCCTCATGATATAAGGCGGGATACAAATGTCTTAATAAATGAATGAATAAATTGTCCAACCACCCTGACACATTCACCGTTGTAATGGGGGTTCCAGAGGATGTTGTCTTCCATGTGTAGCCCCTTCTTGTGTTTCCATAGAATCATAGAGTAGCAGAGTTGGAAGGGGCCCACAAGGCCATCAAGTCCCCTGCTCAATGCAGGAATCCACCTTAAAGCATCCCGACAGATGCTTGTCCAGCTGCCTCTTGAAGGCCTCTAGTGTGGGAGAGCCCACAACTCCCCTAGGTAACTGGTTTCATTGTCGTACTGCTCTAACAGTCAGGGAGCTTTTCCTGATGTCCAGCTGGAATCTGGCTTCATTTAACTTGAGCCTGTTATTCCGTGTCCTGCACTCTGGGAGGATCGAGAAGAGATCCTGGCCCTCCTCTGTGGGACAACCTTTCAAGTATTTGAAGAGCTCTATCCTGTCTCCCCTCCATCTTCTCTTCTCCAGGCTAAACATGCCCAGTTCTTTCAGTCTCTCTTCAGAGGGCTTTTCCCACAACTTCTTCCGTCTTTTTTTCTTACCAGGAAAAAAAAAACCTTGTTAAGGAGGGGAAAGGGGGAAGAGATGCACGAGGGCTTTTGGTCACGCTAGGAGCCGCCCACCTGGAAGCGCCCTCTGTTTCTGTGTCTGTTTCAATGAATGCTTTGCTCTGAATTGTTCTGTTGGTTTTAAAGGGAGGTCTGGTAGCCTGTCTTTGGGGCCCTCCAGAGCTGAAGGTGGGAGAGAGAGATTTTCATGAATATGACTTGGGAGGGAAGGGGCGGGGGGAGATTTCCTGGCTCCTGCACAAAATCCTCAAATCCACCTTTGCTCCTTCGGCACTGAGGAATGCCACCCAAGCAGCCTTTGCCACAAGTGGCCTTTTCTGTGTCAAATAATAACGCACAAAAAAGTTAAAAGTCGATCTGAGTTGCCAGCGTTCCCTGTGCATGTATGCGTTCAGAGTGGACTTGCAGGGCGAGGAGCCGTGAATCTCTGTGCAAACCAATTGGGGAGTGGGGGAGTTGGGGTTCCGGGCATCCCTGTCAGGTGACCTGTCGTTTCCCCTCCAGGCCACTGGCGTCAACTGTGAACGATAAGTTGGAACTGCAGGAATGTCTGGAGCATGGCAGGATAGCCAAGGTGAGCGTCAGCAGCCAGGCAGCGTGCGGGCTTTGGGGCAGGAAGGGGGAGGTCTGTGGGTCTCCCTAGGACAGTCTTGGGAAGAGGGCCGTGCTCAGAATCCCAGAGCCAACTCAGGAGTAAGCAGAGGGGCCAATTTCCCTGGGCAGTGGCAAGAGTTCATAGAATCGTAGTAGCGCTGGAAGGGGTCTCTAAGGCCATCTAGTCCAACCCCCTGTTCCATGCAGGCATCCACCCAGTGCAGGAATTGCCCCCCCCCTTTCCTATTGCTTAGCAAGAAGTAAGACTGGGAAGAGAGGGTTTTCGCCTTGGGGAAGCCCCCTCCTGCCCCCCCCAACAACCGCCACCACCCAGTAATAGAGACTGCTCCCCAAGAAAGGGGGCCCGCAGGGGGTGAAGCCAAGTGCCGGGTGGGAGCTGGAAGGAGGATCTTACCTGCTTCATGGGGTGAGACTGGGGTGAGGGGGGGGCTGCGGACACCCCCTGACCGTGGGCCTCTGTCCTGGTTGCCTCCCCTGTCCAGTTCAGCAAGGTCCGCACCATCACCACTCGCTCCAACTCCATCAAGCAAGGCAAAGACCAACACTTCCCCGTCTTCATGAATGAGAAAGAAGACATCCTCTGGTGCACCGAGATGGAGAGGTGGGAGCGGCTCTCGCCTAGTCCGGAGAGCGGGCCTGGGCAGCAAGCGGGCGGGGGGGCAGCCCTCCTCGGGGGGGGTCCCTGCAGACCGCTGGGGTGTCCTGCGCCTGTGCTGGGTGATGAGGCGCCCCCCCTGGGACTCAAGGGGGGGCGGTTTCCTGCCACCGATTCCCCTCGGGCCGGCATGCCCATCACCCTGGCTTGTGCCAGCTCTTTGCTTTCCATGGGGACTCGGTTTGCGCCCCCCTGCTGTGAGCACAACACAGTCTCCCTCCCCTCTCCAACGGTCCTCACCACGGCAACCCCCCCCCCCCGCCCACCAATTTTCTCAGGGCCGGAGTCTGCCGTGGCTTTCTCCATCCACGGGTGCTTTTCTGCCCTCTCGGGCCTCGTAGCGGCTGCTGTGACCTTCCCTCCTGGGGGGTCTCTTAGTCAAGGGGTTCAGTCCAAGCCCGGTTCTGCCTCCCCTCCTCTCTCAAGTCCTTCCAGAGGCTGGCTCCCAGGAGGCCCTCCCGCCCAGTCCAGGGGCCCTATTGCCTCCCACGGCGGTCACCTGGCCTCAGCCCCCCCCCTGCCCCCCCGCCCTGCCACAGCCATCTTGCTGCATGCATCAGGGTCCCCATTGGCACCCGTCAAGCCAGGCCTCCGATAACCCGTGGCCAAAGACCCCACCACCCACCTCATGGGGGGCCTGCAGCCGCCGGGGTTGACCGGCCCTCTCCCTTCCTTTGCCCACAGGGTCTTTGGCTTCCCCGTCCACTACACGGACGTGTCCAACATGAGCCGCCTGGCGAGGCAGAGACTGCTGGGCCGCTCCTGGAGTGTGCCGGTGATCCGCCACCTCTTCGCCCCCCTGAAGGAGTACTTTGCCTGCGTTTAAAGAGACGCCGCACCCACGGAACTGGCGAAGCGGAGGAGGAGTCTCAAACACAACCACCCCCAGGAACAGAAGCGAAGTGGCACCAGAGCGGAGGAGGTGGCTGGTGGGCGAGAGGGAGGGAGAGGGCCGCCCGCCACGGGTGCCGGCTCCCGTCGCCCAGGTCTCCCCCCGTCCTCCCCCCAGATTGAACCGCCCTAATCCAGCCGACCGGTCCCACTTTCTGTTGGTAACCCTTTCATTTCCGGCTCTTTCTGGATGGGTTTACCTGTTAGTTTGGTTTCTGCCTCTCCCCCGCGACGCGGGCGCGTCCGCTGGCACCACCGCAGCAGAGGGCGTTCCAGCTGAGCCCAAAGCGGAGCGGGTCTTGGGGCGCCGACGCCCCTGCTCAGTTAGGAGCACAAAGCAACCGAGGGCGGGGGGGGCGGGGCGCAGGCTCCTTGCCTCGTCAGCCAGCGCCATTCCTGGGCCGCGCGCAAGCTGGGAAGCCCCCCGGCCCTGCCTGGTCCCCTCAAAGCCACACACTTTTCTATAGTATTCGGGTGCCTACCACACGGGAGACCTTGACCAGCCCAGCTCCTACAGCCGCTCTTACCTCTTGTTTACAGTTTATATATATATGTGAGCGTTACGCCAGAGAAATGTCTCTATATAAAAGGTACTGTTACTACTGTACAACTGACTTTCAAAATGGTGCTTCTACAACAGCAGCGGGTGGGGCTGACGGCAGCTTTCCTGGTGCTTCACGTGCCAGCCTGCAGGAGGAGGGGGGAGCGATTGCACCCCCTTCTCACAACGGGTGGGCGGGCGGCAGAGCCAGGCACCCCCCCGATCTCCACCCTGGGTGTCATGCAATAATGCTTTTCTTTCCGAAAAGGCAGCCCCCTCCCCCTCCGGCCAGGGGCTCTGGCCTCACGCGGAGGGGCCGCCCCGCCCCCCTGCAGAGCTCCAAACAGCGGCCCTAACGTAAGTGGTGCTTTCCTGCGGCTGGCGCTTCCTGGGGGTCCTCCCTGGGCTCCCCCCACCCGGCTTGCAGACCGGGAGGTGGGCCGTGTCCGTACCCAGCAGCGCTCATCGTGGTCATCTCCAAGCTCTCTGGCCGCAGTGTCCTTCATGCGGTCTTTAGGTCTGCTCCTTTTCTCCATTTCTGCCCCGTGAATTACAGATGCAGCTACAAGGTATCCATGGGGGTAGGGAGAGGGGGGGAGCCCCCCTTGCCCTGCAGTAGCGCCCCCATCTCATTCCTCTGTGATCTCCTGGGGTGTTTGTGGGTCACCACCGGCTGCCTCCCTTCTGGCCCACCCTTGCCCCGGTTGGTGGCGGATGTGAACCGTGGACTCCCTGTTTTGCTTGACGGGGCTCTGGCTGTGCTGCCCGTGCTGTCGCCCCCCACCCCACCCACACCCTTGAAAGGGCCAGGGATGGGGCGGCAGTTCTCACGTGAGGAGTGCCTCCCCCGTGCGAAGTCTGTCTGCGGAGGCCATGCTTCCCCAGGGCAGACCTCGGCAATTGTGTGCACTTTACTCCTTCGGGCGATGGCGTCCGTGGCCTCGGCCCGCGAGACTGTGATGCGTGAGGTGGAAGGGACAGCGGCTGGGCTCCGGCCCCTCCGCAGCGCATGGCCCCGGGGCGGCCGCTCCCTCCGGCTGCGGGCCTGCCCCCACAGGGTCCTAGGCCCTTGGTGCTAATTGGGACATGGGAAGGGGTCCCCAGAAACCAACTCCGTGCCTCAGCCACGCCCCCGTCGCTGCCTCCACAGGGGACACCCTCTCCCCTCGGCTCCCGTCTTCCCTGTGTCCATGGTGCTCTCGGAGGCAGCGGGGCAGACGCTGAGGCAACATTCAGGAGCCAGGGCGGGGGCGGCCTGTGGAAGCCAGGGGGCCTCCCCCCTCCCTCCCTCCCTCCCTCCCCCCACCCCCACTCCCCCGCACAGCCCCAGTTGCAGCTGGCAGGGAGGGTCTCTGTGGAAGGCTGCTGGTCTCGGTGCTAACTCTTTGGGGAGTTGGGGGGCAGGCAGGTGGCGCCTCCCCCCACTTCCCTCCTAACTGTGAAGGGTCTCTCTGGGGCCTCGCTCAGGGCCAGATGGGGAAGGGAGTGTGGTGGAGGACTCTGGACGGGGCCGTCCGGCAAGACATGCCCCCCGTCCCACCCTGGCTGGCCTCCGTGGCAGGCGGTCTCCCTGGCCGCCCACTCTTCCTCTGCCCCCCATGGTGGCTGGTTCAGCGGTTGCCTGTCAGTTGGTGCAAAATTCTCCCCGGGGGACCTTCCCCTCCCACTTTGCAGGATTCCCAGCCTCCCCCCTCCCCCAACCCACGCCACAGAGGTGCGGGAGAGAGTTCCCCTCTGGGCTTCTTCTAGTCTGTTTTCACTGGTGCTAAATGGGGAATGAGCGGCCTGCTCCAGCAGTGACCTGCTGCCCTTCGGGGCTTTCCACCCAGGGCCACTTGAGCCCAGGGGCTGGCTGAGGGAGAGGCCGGGGGGCTGCCCTAAGCTCCAGCCCTTCTTATCCCTATGCTTTGGAGTAGAGCCTGCGGGGTAAATGGGTGGGTGGGTGGGTGGGGGGACGGGACCCCCTTGTCTCCCCGGATCCACCTTTGGTTTAGCCACGTCATTCCCTAGAAGTTTGGATCCAGCAGCAAAGTGCTTCGCTGGATCTGTCGTCTCCTGTTGGGGCTGCCAGGCAGGGACTCTTTCTGCGCAGCCCCCTTCAAAGAACCCCATAGAGCAGCCCCCCTGCCCCATTTCCCTCCCCAAACTGGAAGTGGCCTCAGGAATGGCGCCTGTCTGTTTTGTCTTTCAAATGTCCACCCGATGTTCTTGGCTTGGGCCTGTATTGCTGCCTGCCACAGACACCACCGGCTTCCCCCAGGGAGGTGGGGGGGGGGGAAGGAAGAGGGGCCCCGACTCGACTCGGACCTCATCTTCTTATGACGTGCCCTCTGTCACGCTGCACAGCCCTAGACTGAAAAGCAGAGCCCCCACCCCCAGACCCCCCCTCCAGACCCCCTGGCCTAAATTCCTTTGGCAACTGCAGAGGGACGAGGTGACAACCAAGGTGCTAAACCGTTTTATTACAGATCTCTATTGTTAACTTAAGTCTGCTGTCTGGACAATGACTGTTTTTGTTTTCTTGTAGTGGAGTTTAAAAGAGCTCTATTATTTTACTCTTATATATTATTATTAAAAGAAAGGCATTTTAACTTTGTACTTGAAACCTAAAGAAAAGATTTCATGTGTTTTAGCCTAGACATTGAAGTAGCTGAGACGCTTTACTGTTTGTGGGAAATCATGTATTCATGCTGAAGAATAAACGCTGTCCGGATCCTGGGAAGAGCTCGGCCCGGTTCCCTGCGCTCCAGCCGCCTCTCACCTGACATTCCACGCAGCTCGACCCAGACGTCCTGCCTTCCCCTCCCGCCCTCCCCTGCCCCCCCAGATTCCATGCTCCCCAGCCCTTGCTTTTATTTTGCTTCTCTAGGATGATTTGGGGATGCTCCATCCTTTCAGCCGCCTTTTTTTTTTTAGGGTTGCTTCTATATTTATTGACAAATAAATAATGTACATTTCAAAGTATGGTTCTGCTGTGCCAGGGGTGGGACGGGGGAGCACCAGCTCGCCCACCCCCCTTGGCAGGGCTGTTGTATCTCCGTGTAAGTATTGCTCGTGACATAGCTGTTTTATAAACTAATTAAAAGGTCAATGGTGCAGCAAATGTTAGAAAGTCTGTCCGTTCTGCCTCCATCCCGTCCTTTGCATTTTTCTTTTGTGCCCAGAACACGCGACTAAGGAAGGCTCCTTGCTGATGTACTTGTGCTGGAGAACACTTGAATAAATGTTCTGTTTTGTGCAAAAAGAAAAGAGAAAGGAGGGTCTCTGCCGTCATGTGCTTTTTGTACCCCTCTTGCTCCCGAGTGTTTCCAAGGCAGTGCTGGTGGTGCTCACGTTACGATCGGGAGGCCGGGGGTGCGTCCGGACGGGGCTTTTGTTCCGCCATTCGCAGAGTTTTACAGGGGATCAGACGACCGCGTCTTCCAGTCCCTGCCCTCCCCGTGCTTTCCCACTGCTTCTTCGGTCTTTTCTCTTAATACAGAAAATGCGTTAAGAAAAGACGGAATTGCTGCACGTGGCCCGTCCTATGGTTGGCACCGGGGCGGGGGGCCGGCTCCGTCTGGAAGCAGCCCAAGCTGCGTAAGCTGGGCAGCCCACCCACAGTCCACACTTTGAGGTCTGCTAAGGAAAAGTTTGTGTGACACACAGGGGAAGTTGCACGCTCTCGCAAAGCTAGGAGGCTTTCAAGCATCTTGCTTTCCAGTGTTTTCAGTGTAAATCGGTGCTTTTCCTTCTGTGGAGAATTCCACTTCCAGAGAATGCTACATTTGCATATCGGCTGGTGAGCAAACGCGCGCAGGCCAGCGAACGACTGTTAAAACTCTGTCCAAAAAGGTTCTAGTTGTCACAACATGCACTTATTACTATGTTGATATCAAAAGGGTATAATTAATACAGCACAACAAAAAGGTGTTACAGGGTTTCTTTCTCAGTAGAAGACAAAACATGAGTTACTATTGTAACTCAAATACAGATTACGTTTAGAAATATTTATTTTAATGGGATTTACTCCTTTTCAGATATGACCTTACTGCGCCTGGAAGTAGTGATGCTAAACTGAAGGCACTAGAGCTGGTTCTAACCATTTCCACATGAGCTGTAGGCTTTTCTGAGCTTCAAGGCTTAGTCCTTCGTCCCTGTAAGCAGCAAAGCCACAGACCGCCAGTGGCGCTTGCTTCCATCTCCTCAAATGTTTTTTGTTTGCTATGCTCTTAATCTGCCCAAGAACCAGCGCTTTCTGGGTGGCCATTTATTGGTTTGTGCAATGTTTCCGCTGCCCTTCCAATGTGTGCTGTGGCTGACGCACGACGTTATGAAACCCACGATCCAGCAAGAACAGCCACAGTTTGAGTCCTCCGAAATCACAGACTTTTTTTCAAGGGCTGAAGCGAGCAGCGTAAAGGCAAATCCCGGTGCTGGGACGTCCCACGGCCACGGCACTCGCCACAGCTGAGGGTGGGGACTGGAACTTGAAAACAGCCAGGTGGTACTGAAGAATTGGAAACGGCAATAGCCAACTATTCACCTCCACCTGGATTTTTGAGTATTGCACCACACAGGCAGAAGGACTAAATGTCATTCCAAGCCCACTTCTTGGAAGGACTGCCTGGATGTTAAAAGGGGGGGCACAGCTGTCTTGGTTGAGGCCCTGCCCTTCACAGTTCCTCATGGTGGCAAGGCCTTTGTCTCTCTTTCTGGACTGCCAGGTTGGGCCTGAAAGCTTCCCTCAGGGCAGCCAGATCATGGAGGGAGCAAGCAAGCGTTTTTGGCAACATCCCAGTAAGAATTTGGCTGAGTTCGGACCACACACTAATCTACTGGGGTTGGGGGGATAGGAACAGAATGGGAAACAACCGTTGATTGGCGTGTCGTCCGAACTCAGCCAGTATCTCTCTGTCTCCCATAACACGACACATTTTATTTGCCCAGACTCCTGCTTTTTTAAAACGAAACATTCCTATTTTGAACTTGACTGCCTTTGGAATGGGCAGGATATAAATGTTAAAATAGAAAAGAAAAAAGGATTAAGGGTTCCGGGTCTTTAAAGGTGTATATTTCGAGGCAGGCCCTTTGAAAGGTACTGAACGGTTTTCATTAAGAAACGGGGTGGGTTGGGTTTTATAAACGCCATCCCCACTGAGGTGTTTCCGGAGGCCGCTTGCCAGCCCTTGCCTCAACCTGCAGCGGCATATATAGAATCTTAGAATCATAGAATAGCAGAGTTGGAAGGGACCCACAAGGCCATCGAGTCCAACCCCCTGCTCAATGCAGGAATCCACCCTAAAGCATCCCTGACAGAGGGTTGTCCAGCTGCCTCTTGAAGGCCTCTAGTGGGGGAGAGCCCACAACCTCCCTAAGTAACTGGTTCCATTGTCATACTGCTCTAACAGTCAGGACGTTTTTCCTGATGTCCAGCTGGAATCTGGCTTCCTTTAACTTGAACCCGTTATTCCGTGTCCTGCAAGGTAGTTAAACTGTCACATCAGAAAACTGCTCACATACTAAGTGGTTGTGGGGTGAATGACAAAGCGAAACCTGCTTTGAGTGGTTTTAGCCAAAGTGGGGACAAATAAAATGACCAAGTTATTTATTTTATTTGTACCCCACCTTACTGCCAAAGCTTACAGAAACAATTAAAATTGATTAGAACAATACATTAAAATATAATAAAAATGTAACAATTACAAAAGTATATATTTAAAAACAACAACAATAATATATTTATTTTTCACCTGCCTCCATCTAGATCGAAGTGGGGAACAACATTAAATACAATATAATATATAAAACTGGTTAAAAGAGCATATAAAACCAGTAGAATGTTAAAATACCAATCACAACATCACCCACTTATAGGCTAACGCGGTCTTTGCCTGCTGGCAGGAGGGCAGCAGAGAGGGAGAAAATGGCTCAGGCGAAGGAGGCCTCATTTATTTATTTATTTATTTATTTATTACATTTTTATACTGCCCGATAGCTGAAGCTCTCTGGGCGGTTCACAAAAACTAAAACCATTAAGAACATAATAAAACATCCAACAATCTAAAAACCCAAATACAATATAAAAAGCACAACCAGGATAATACCACACAGCAGAAATTGATATAGGATTAAAATACAGAATTAAAACAAAAAAGTTTAAATTTAGGTGTTAAAATACTGAGAAAATAAAAAGGTCTTCACCTGGCTTCTAAAGACATAATGTAGGTGCCAGGCAAACCTCTCTAAGGAACTCATTCAGCAGCTGGGGGTGCCACAGCAGAGAAGGCCCTGCTCCTGGTAGCCACCTGCCTCACTTCCTTTGGCAGGGGCTCATGGAGAAGGACCCCTGAGAATGACCTTAGGGTCTGGGCAGGTACATATGGGAGGAGGCGTTCCTTCAAATAACCTGGCCCCAAGCTGTTTAGGGCTTTGTATGTTAGTACCAGCACTTTGAATCGGGCCCAGACCTGAACTGTCAGCCAATGAAGTTGTAAAAGGACTGGCGTGATGTGAATTTGCTTGTCCTGAATGGTTCTCCCAAAAGAGCCAGTGTGGCGTAGCAGCTAAAGTGTCGGACTGGCAGTGGGGAGATCCAGGTTCTAGTCCCCGCTCGGCCATAGAAACCCACTGGGTGACTTTGGGCCAGTCACAGACTCTCAGGCCAGCCTACCTCACAGGGCTGTTGTTGTGAGGATAAAATGGAGAGGGGGAGGAGGATTATGTGCACTGCCTTGGGTTCATTGAAAGAGGAAAGAAGGCAGGATATAAATGTAATAAAATAAATAAATACACAATAAATAAATCCACTGGAGTCCTGCAGTGAAGGGGCCAAATTTGCTGATGACACCCAATTATTTAAGAGGGTTAAAACAAACCGGGGTTGGGAGGAGCGCTAAAGGGATCCCTCCAAGGTGGGAGAGTGAGCATCCAAATGGCAGATGAGGTTCAATGTCAGCAAGTGTAAAGTGATGCACGTTGGGGCAAAAAAACCCAATTTCAATTATAACTTGGTGGGATCTGAGCTGGCAGTGACCGAACAAGAAAGAGATCTTGGGGTTGTGGCGGACAGCTCGAGGAAAAGGTCCACCCAGTGTGCGGCCGCATTACAGAAGGCAAACTCCATGTCAGGCATTATAAGAAAAGGAACTGAGAATAAAACGGACAGTATCCTACTGCCTTTATTATTTATTGATTTATTGATTTAGCACCAACAATGTTCTTGGTGCTGTACAGGATAAAGAAATAAAGCAGCAATACCCTGCCTAGAGGCTTACAGTCTAAAATCACATTAAAACACATGAAGGGGGAAAGGGGTTACACAAAACAGAAATAAGGGAATAATCATAGCAATGAGAGCAGTAAATCAGGCTGAAATACCAAAAGCTATGGAAAACAGATGAGTTTTCAAACGAGTTTTAAAATCCAAGATGGAACTTGTAGTTCGTAGATGCTCTGGAAGAGCATTCCAAGCAAACGGGAACGGGCGAAGCCAGGCGGAAGAGATCGAAACTCTTGGGCCAGAGAGCAACAAAGCCTTTGAAGAACGGAGGGTATGAGGGGTGGTGGTGGAGTGAAATGGGAGAGGAGAGAGAAGAAGGCGCAAGACCATGGCACGATTTAAAAGTCAGCAAAAGAAGCTTATATTGAATTCTATATGGAATGGGAAGGCAATGGAGAGATTTCAACGAACGAGAAACATGGTCAAAGCGACGAGCTAAGAAAATAACCTTGGCTGCAGAATGTTGAAGAGAGATTCGTATACCTTTATACGAATCTATGGTGCGATCACACTTCGAATACTGTGTACAGTTCTGGTCACCGCACACACACACACACACACACACACACACACACACACACACACACTATATTGTAGAGCTATTATAGTGCAGAAAAGGGCAACTGAAGGATGAAGGGCCTGGAGCATCTCCCCTATGAGGGAAGGTTACATCAACTGGGATTGTTCCGCTTGGGGAACAAAGAGACTGAGGGGAGACATGATAGAGGTGTTCAAAATGATGCCTGGGTGGAGAGTGTGGATCAGGAGACATTTTTCTCCCTCTCCCATAATACTAGAATCCAGTGGGGTCATCCCATGAAGCTGATGGGTGGGAGGTACAGGACAGATCAAAGGAAGGACTTCTTCACACAATACATAATTTAGGCCATCAATTTAGTGACTTTAAAGGGGTGGTGGTGAATAAATTCCTGGATGAGAAGTCTATCAATGGCTACTGGTTTTGATGATTATGTGCTACCTCCAGTATCGGAGGCAAAAAGCCTGTCTACACCAGTTGCTGGGGAACATGGGCAGAGGGGTGCTGTTGCACTGTGTCCTGCTTGTGAGTCCCTGGTCAGCAGCTGTTCAGCCACTGTGTGAACAGAGTGCTGGACTAGATGGACTCTTGGTCTGACCCAGCAGGGTTCCTCCTATGTTCTTATGTACTATTGGTGGATGTGCTATTGGGTAGTCAGGAAAAACTTCCTGACTGTTAGAGCAGTACGACAATGGAACCAGTGACCTAGGGAGGTTGTGGGCTCTCCCACACTAGAGGCCTTCAAGAGTTCAGCTGGACAACCCTCTGTCAGGGATGCTTTAGGGTGGATTCCTGCACTGAGCAGGGGGTTGGACTCGATGGCCTTGTGGGCCCCTTCCAACTCTGCTATTCTATGATTCTATGATTCTAGTCCCCAGAATGATTGGTGAACACTTCACTATGAGGACTTGCAGGGCTTTAGAGTCCAGGATTAGGGGTGAGGGGGAACAGATCACCATGTGTGGCAGTAGAAACTGGCTATATGCCCGTTAGAATCCTGGCCCCTAAACAAGCAGGGAGGAGACGTACCCTGGAGCCAGCTTGCCCAGGAATGGGGGAGCTTCCTTGTAGTCCTCTGCTCCAGATGACAGGGGAGCGCCCTGCTTAGTCCAGCGTGAATTGGAAGGGGTGGGAGTTGCCACTCTGGGCTCCAGTGGGACTTGGGGCCACCTGACTTGACGTTCCAGGGGTTGCCAGCCCTCTTGACTATTTTGTGCTGGGTGGGAATGCGCTCCGTGCCCCAGAAAGCGCCAGCTGCATTCGCTGTCCAAGGTACCAGTCTGTCTCTGTGCTCTTTCCTGATCAGAAGGAAAGGGGAGAGAAAATGTCTGCTTTGCGTAGTGAACAAGGATCCAGGCCAGCAGCATCAGACGTGCCTGGTTGCACAAAAAGGCCATGGCAGAGAGAGAGGGGAGCTGGTTCCTACTCAGGGGTATTTGGGGCTGGGCAAAGGACTGCATGGAAGTAACAGCTCCTTGGACACCAGAGCCCTTGAAGAGCAGGAGTGATATCAGCAACTCAGTCATTAAGATCGTTCTTATGGATTCAGACTTCTAAGCCGTCTCAATCCAAGGGCCCAGGGTGGCTACCAAACATCGACAGAGCCAGCATTCAAACGGAGTGTGGGTGACCAGGGCTCACTCTCTTTGATGGCTCCTTAGGTGCAGCAACGTAGGTGCAGAGTATTGCCCGACTCACAGACAAGAACAATTCATGCCAGGCCTGCAGCGAGCTCAGCCTCTGGGCCAACCATGGAAAGGTCCAGGCCAGGACCCTCTAAAGCAGATAAACCACTCTATGGTCTGACATGTGAAGCCCCGTTTTAACTGCCTCTGTGTAATGGGGTTGGGGGCGGTGCGACTGGCAAGCTACCCACCCAGAAATAATGCTGAATGAATGCAGAAACTAAAACATCTCAATCTCCTTATGACTGTGATGAAGTTTGCTGCTGTATGAGGGACAAAAAGGCACCATTAGGAGATAGAACTGTGGAGTTGGAAGGGGTCGCAAGCATCATCTAGTCCAACCCTCTGCAATGTGCAGAAAAACCACTTAAACCATCCATGAATCAAAGAATCATAGAATAGCAGAGTTGGAAGGGGCCTACAAGGCCATCGAGTCCAACGCCCTGCTCAATGCAGGAACCCACCCTAAAGCACCTTAAATCCACCTTAAGAGGTGGCTGTCCAGCCTCTTCTTAAAATTATTATTATTATTATTATTTATTTATATAGCACCATCAATGTACATGGTGCTGTACAGAGTAAAACAGTAAATAGCAAGACCCTGCCCCATAGGCTTACAATCTAATAAAATCATAGTAAAACAATAAGGAGGGGAAGAGAATGCAAACAGGTACAGGGTAGGGTAAGCAGGCACAGGGTAGGGAAAAACTAACAGTAGAAAGTAACAGTAGAAGTCTGCACAACATCAAGTTTTAACAGCTTTAGGAAAAAGAAAAGTTTTTAGTTGAGCTTTAAAAGCTGTGGTTGAACTTGTAGTTCTCAAAAACCTCCAGAGATGAAGAGCCCACAACCCCTGTAGGAGGACTGTTCCACTATTGTACAGATCTGACTGACAGAAAGTTTTTCCTTGCATTTAATCACAATCTAGGTAGTTTTAATTTATACCCATTATTTCAGGTCCTAATTTCTGTGGCCATGGAAAATAGTTTTTCCCTGTGGCATCCTTTTATGTACCTGAACACTGCTCACTTGTCTCCCCTCAGTCTTCTTTTCTCCAGACTGAACATCCCAAGTTCCTCAAGTCCCTGTATCATCTTTGTTGCTCTCCTCTGAACTTGTTCTAACCTCTCAATGTCCTTCTGGAAATGTGGTGCCCAGAATCGTACACAGTACTCCAGGTGTGCCCTCACTCGTGCCGAGTGGAGAGGAAGAAGGGCTTCATGCGTCTTTGTTACAAAGCTTCTTCTGATGCAGTCCAGAACTGCGTTAGTCCTTCTAGCAGCCATCTCGCACGGCTGACTCATATTCATCTTGCTGTTGACGTCCACATCCAAATCCTTCCCCGATGTAGTGCTCCCTAGCCATGAATCCCCCCATTTTGTATTTAAACCCTACATTTTCCCTCCCTAAGTGTCAAACCTTCCATTTCCCTCCTTGTTAAAGGAGGTCTTCTTCCTCTCAGCCCAGTCTTCCAACCTGTCCAAATCAGACTGCCGTCGCATTCTGTCCTTATGGGTCATGGCCAGACCTCCTAGTTTTGTGTCATCCACAAATTTGATAAGAAGCCCATCAAATGCACAGTTACAAGATGTGGGATACTTGGCTCAGCAATACTACAAATGAGAAGGCTCTTGGAATTGTTGTAAATCACAAGCTGAATATGAGCCAACAGTGCGATATGGCTGCAAGAAAGGCCAATGCTATTTTGGGCTGCATTAATAGAAGTATAGCTTCCAAATCACGGGAGGTACTGGTTCCTCTCTATTCGGCCCTGGTTAGGCCTCATCTAGAGTATTGCGTCCAGTTCTGGGCATCACACTTCAAGAAGGACACAGACAAGCTGGAGTGTGTTCAGAGGAGGGCAACCAGGATGATCAGGGGTCTGGAAACAAAGCCCTAGGAAGAGAGACTGAAAGTACTGGGCATGTTTAGCCTGGAGAGGAAAAGATTGAGTGGAGACATGACAGCACTCTTCAAATACTTAAAAGGTTGTCACACAGAGGAGGGCCAGGATCTCTTCTCGATCCTCCCAGAGTGCAGGACACGGAATAACGGGCTCACGTTACAGGAAGCCAGATTCTAGCTGGACATCAGGAAAAACTTCCTGACTGTTAGAGCAGTACGACAATGGGAGCAGTTACCTAGGGAGGTTGTGGGCTCTCCCACACTAGAGGCCTTCAAGAGGCAGCTGGACAACCATCTGTCAGGGATGCTTTAGGGTGGATTCCTGCATTGAGGAGGGGGTTGGACTCGATGGCCTTGAAGGCCCCTTCCAACTCTATTATTCTATGATTCTATGATTCCGTATAAGGCAAAATTACAGAAGTCTACAAGTAAAACAAGGAGACTCTAAGGGGAGGGGGAGGGGTTTCTACTTACTTCTGAACACTCTTGCCAACTGGCCAGGTTAATTGACACCTGATGATGTTACCCAGTTATGATGCAGCTGAATTAGGCCACATACTGTAAGTATAGCTCTAAGACAGCTTGAGCCTGACTTGTGAAATGGCAGAGCATATACAAGGGAAGAACAGCAAGAAAGCTGTCCAGGAAGCTAAAGCCAGAGCCAGATCAAAAGTAGCAGGGAACAAGGCAAACTGTAGACCAGAAACAGTACTGCATTGATTCCTGCATTGAGCAGGGGGTTGGCCTCGATGGCCTTGTAGGCCCCTTCCAACTTTGCTGTTCTATGATTCTGTGACTAAGAACTTGTAAGTTTTCACTAAACCACCCAACAAAGGCCCAATGTAAAGTTGCAGCAGGAGAAAATCTGCAAGGTAAAGAATGCTATAAATAACTTGACACCTGAGATCAAAGTTTAAATATATGAATTTACTAGCTGTACCCTGCCATGTGTTGCTGTGGCTCAGTCTGGTTAAATTGAAAAGAAAGCAAAGACAAAGCGGATGTTTCTAATATGTTTAATTTCACAATGCTTGTGGATATACAATATTTTTAGTTGTTCCATTGTCTGTGTAGATATAGAGATTGTCTGGTTTGCCGACTCTAGAACACGCAACATATAATTGTCCATGTGAGAAGCAATCTGTGTCTAGATCTAAACCGCACAATTCTAAAGATTGGCCCTGAGCTTTGTTGATGTTGATTCCAAAAGCCAATCGAATGGGGAATTGCAATCTCTTAAATTGAAATGGCATATCTGTTGGAATCATAGGAATGCGAGGAATGAGGACATCTTCACCTTTGAAAGGTCCTGTCAAGATTGATCTCCGACTATAACAATTGCCACTTCGTCTATAGTTGGAGCATTGAATCTTCGCACATGTTCTCCAGCAGGCGTTTTGTCAGCATGAATAACAATCTTGTGTGTATCAGATGGCATCATGTCAATTGCTGTTTTGAACAAATGTACTAAATTGTTTTTTTTCGTGAAGTAGCTGTTGCAGTTTTGAAACAATGGACCTTTTTATGCCGGTATAAATTCCGCAGCGTGCATTCAATTCATCATTGCCATCACCAATGAAATACATTTGTAGGAATTTATGTTGACTATCTTGAAGTGGAAGGAAGGAGCCGGCTTTATGATAAATTTGTCCTTTGATTTTGAAAGTTGGCATAAATGGAACTGTTACGATTTCTGCGCCGAACGACGTCATTTGGAAGCATGAGTTGTATTTCCTGATGTTAGATAGGAAATGCTTTGATTCTGCGGTATATCCGGCAAGCAAAGTTTGTAATGACTCTGGAGGTTCTCCAAGTTGAGGCAGTTTAATTTTTCCAGCAGCGCAACACATTCCTTTTGTTTCTCCATTAAATTTAAGAGCCTTGCATCTTCCTCAGTCTGATTTGCAATTTCTCGTCGCAGTGCTTCCGCTCCGCGAGTACAACGACCTAAGTGTGATCTTCTGCGAGGCATTATTTGGATTGTTTGGTTTTTTAAAAAGGATGTTTTTACGGTGAGAGGGTTAGCGGAAACTCCTGGCAGTTACCTTTCTTCAGAACGTGTAACTGTCACAGGTGTGACATCTATATTCACTCAGCCAATTGTGAGAAAACATGCAAATAGGAGAGGAGGCAGAGGCAGCGGATTGGCCTACTGGTTGGCGATGTCACAATGATCAGCAGGACTGGTTTTGAGGAGGCCTATTTCTTCGATTTTAAGACAAACCTTTGACCCCATATAGAACATAGTTACATAACAATGCTCGCTTATTCGAATGCAACATTGTGTCAAAATTTCAAAGCAATCGGTGAAGAACTTTCGGAGATATAACGTCTGTTTCGAACGGACATTTACATTTTTATTTATATAGAAGATGGCAAAGTGTTAGAGATTTTTAGTCTCAACTTTGTTCTGCTGCCTCTAGTTATACTTTCTGGGCCAGTCCCAGGGACGTTTCTTGAAACCTGAGCTGCAGTGTGGAACTCTGCCCAGGAGAGGGGGCCGTGGGGTAAGAGTCGGCTCCCCGTGCCTGGTCGAGAGGAGGGGGGATGCCTTGTGATCGCCGAGGCCTTCCTGAAGCTGTCACCTTTTCCCTGCCTGGGGCTGCCTTGCCCACCCCCCACCCTCAGCCCTCAGCCCATCTCTGCCACCAGCCTCACAGGGCCGGCCCTTTTGCCCAGCGCAATCAAGATGATGCCACATCTGGTCAACGCTGCCATTTCCTTTTTATTCCTTGTGTTTAAAGGTTGGTCCCTGTCGCCCTGCACCCCCCTTCTCTCTGCCATTCCTTTGGCACACCTTGAGCTTCCGGCCTCCATCACAGGGCGCTGGCGATGCCCCTTCCTCACCCGTCATACCACGGATCACACTTGCAAGAGCCACTTCTGTTGCCCACGGCATCAATTCTTATTTATTTATTGTTTATTTTAAAAGATTTATATCCAGCCTTTAAAAAAAGAGAAAGAAAAAAAGCTCAAGTCAGCTATTAAAACAGCTTTAAAAATAAATGGCAAAACGAGGCAGCATAGAACTGTAAGACAAGGGTGGGTGTTCAGCAGCCTCACTAAACTCTCTTGGTGATACATTCTGGAACAACTTCCAAGTTTCTTGAAACTTTTCAGGGACATTTTCTTGGCCACACCTATATCCTGAATTAGAAAGAAACTTTCGTTCTTTGCCTGATCTAGACATTTTTTAAAAAAGAGGAACTAACCAGCAATACTTTGGGCAATTTGTGGCATTCAAATATTTTTTGGAATAGCATAGCCAGTGGTGAGAGAGCATGATTTTAGATTGTAAGCCATATGGAAGATTGTCTTGTTTTATTCTGTACAGCACCATGAATATTGATGGAGCTTTATAAATAAATATTAATAATAATAATAATGAGAGTTGGAGGCCAAAATTTCTGGAGGGCCACAAGTCGCCTACCCTGGAAGGTATCATGTCCTTGTGCAACCAGGTAGGAGACGAGCTCCCTTTCTCTAGCAGCCAAGGCAATGGTTAGAAATGGAAAATTCAGAGGAAAGTGCTTAGCAATTCTATGCTTGTATCTCATAATCTAATGATTGTTAATCTGCCCTGAACACCTCTGAATAGGGAAAAATAAATAATAATAATAATAAGAAGAAGAAGAAGAAGAAGAAGATGCCGCCGCCGCCGCCGCCCAACCTCAAGTGGTGAAAAGTTCGGATGGGGGGAGAGGTTCAAAAGGGTGAAAAAGTAGTGTGTGGGGGGGGTGCGATTGAGAAGAGTCCTTTGGGAGCGCTGGTGCGCTGCTGCCACTTGAACTCTGGATAAACCAGAGAGAGGGGCTGAGGGAACCTAGAGGTTAAATAGGAGGGCTTGGTGGGCAGAAGGGCAGGCCTGGTATGGATCTCAGAGCTTCTGCTACTGAGCAGTATAAAAATGTAATAAAACAAACTCAGTGCAGTAAAGGCTGCATGCATGCGGGAGGGGTGTGTGTGTCCCCGCCAGCTTTCCCAGAGGAAAATTGCTCATTTGCTTATGTGCATTCATGGTGATGCATTCAAATGTTAAATTGCCTATTGACTAGCACTGAGGCTGAGCAGAAAAGATGCAAATGGCCACGTTAACCAGAATCTGAACGAAACAGAGCAAGGAAGCCTTTATTTGTTTGATGCAACACGAGGATGTGAGCGGGGGCGGGCAAAGCTGGCAAGTTCAGCTTTTGTGAAGACTGCATTGCAACCCTGTACTCAGAAGCAAGCCCCATTGTGCTCAATGGGACTTACTCCGCGGTGAATGATGGGTATAGGATTGCAGCATTGGTGGGTGTGTTCTGTAGATGCGCACCAAGCCTCGGCCCTCAGGACCACGGAAGGCCCCTGTGTGATGGCGGCGGCGGTGGCGGCGGCGGGGGGGGGGGGAGGTGGCGGCCCCATAGCCGTCCCCACGGTCGCCATGGCAACCTGAGCACCGGCTCGGAGGATGGAGCAAGCCGCGCCCTGCACTCCGAGCCCCGCCCCCCGGGCCGGCGCTGGGCCTGTCGGGAACCGTAGTCCTGCCCTCCCGGGGCCCCGCCCCCGAGCGGCTGGGGACGGGCTGCGATTGGCTCAGGAGGTGGAGGGAGGCCCGCCGGCCAGGCCCCCCTGGCCCCGCCCCGCACGAGAGGAGCAGGTGAGCGCGAGCGCGCGGCAGCCGCCAGAGGACCGCACGAACGGAGCCACGACGGAGCCAGCCGCGGAGGGGCGCGCGCGGAGTGCCGGGTGAGTGGGGCGAGCCTGGGCAGGGGGCGTCGGCGGCCGCGAGCCAAGGGACGGGCAGCGGGGGGGGCGGCAGCGGGGGGGCGGGCGAGCGAGCCCAGAGCATCCCTCCCGCCTTCCCTCGGGCCGCGCCGGGGAGGGGGGCGGGCGATGAGGCGCCTCGCGGCCGGGGCAGCCCCGGGCCTCCCTCGGCGCCCCACACCCTGCTTCCCGAGGGGGCGGCGCGCCGGGCCGGGCCAGGCCTCCCCCCTTTGTCTCCTGCCCGAGGAACGGCGCCGCCTGCAGCAGCGGCAGGTGCCGCTGGCGGAGGAACCGGGGGGGGGGGGTCACCACCTGTGCGCCCCTCTCTCGGGGGGGGGGGGGTTGGAGTTGGCGCTCTTGCTGGCCGAGGGGGCTCTGGCGGCGCGGCGCCCGGGGGATGAAGCCCCTCACCGGCGGCCCCAGCCCCGCCCTGCTCGCCCGCCGCCTCCCTCCCTCCCTTCCTCCCTCCGCGTTCCCCGGGATGCTGCCGGCGCCGCCGCTCTTTGTGCGCCTGCGGTGGTTGCGCGGCGGCGGCGGGGGCGGGGTGGGGGCTTTGTCTGGGCTGCCCTCTCCTGGGGCTGCGGACGGGGTGGGGCGGGGCTGTCTCCGGCCCTGGTCCTGGGGGGGGGGCGTGTGGAGGGGGGCCGCCTGCCTGCCCGCCTGCCTGTTGTGCTGACAATGGCGGCGGCGCTGGGAATTGGCGCAGGGCTGGGCTTTGTCAGGCTTCGGCGCCCCCTCCCCACTCGCGCCTGCCTGCCTGCCTGCCTGCCTGCCGTGCGGCTCCGGCCGGGCCTGGCGGGGGAAGGGCGCTCCCTCGCGGCAGGGGCTGGTCCCGAGCGCCCTCCGCCTTGGGGAGAGATGGCTGGATGGCCCGCTCGCCCGCTCCTGGCGTTAGGAAACGGGGGCGTGGGCAGGCCGGCCGGCCGGCCGCTCCGCCGTGGCCCTTTCCGGGCGCGACAGGAGCCTTGGGCCGCGCCCTCGGAGCTCCCCCCCCCCGGCTCGCGGCTCCCTGCACGTGTTGGCGGGAGCGCCCCGGGCGGCCGCGCGTCTGCCTCCCTGCCGGCCGAGAGGCCCGCCGAGCGCCGCGCGGGCTTCCCTCCACCTGCCTGCCGCGCTCCGTCCGTGCAGCTGCGGCGGCGAAGCGGCGCCCGTTGCGGACGCGCGGCTCTGGCCGGCGGAGACGGCGTTGCCCCAGCCCTGGCTGGCGAGGGCGCGGCCCCTGGGAGGCCCCTCATTGATCCAGCAGCCCCATTGCAGGGCCTCGGCAGAAGCAATCTCCTTGGGACAGGGATTATTGACCCGGCGGAGGAGTCACGCCAGTTCACGCCATCAGTCTGGTCCCACCCAGACACCAAATCCACCCCGCGGAACCCCCTGGGGGAAGGGGGATCAATTTGATTAGCAAGCGCAGCTGCTGCTGCCGCCTCCTTCGAAAGGGCCGGCGCTGCGCGGCCCTCCTGCCAGCCCATCTGGCTGCCGGTCCTGGGGGTGGGTCATGTTGGTGCCTCCGTCAGGTTTATGGCGCCTAACAAGGAGGCGCCTCCGGCCGCCTGACGCTTTCCCACATGGATTTCTCGTGTCTGGGAGAGCCGAAGCCAAGCGGGACTTCCGTGGAACGCGCATGGCAGCCGCGGAGGGCCCAGCTTCTTCTCTGCTGCCTTGGCTTGCGTCAGGAAGGCAACCGGGGAGGAGAGCTGAGCTGCCGCCGGGACTCTGGGCCCCGTGGGGGAAAAGGGCGGCCCCTCTCCTTCGACACTGAAGGTGGGCTGTGGTGACCGACTGAGAACGGTGCTTTTTCTGTGGCCTTCGCATTCCCTCTCTCCTGCCTAGTGGGGAGAAACCTACGACTGTGTGTTGACTCCGAACTCAGACCCACTCAGGGCGCAATCCTAGGTGGAACGCCAAGGCTGCCGGGGAGGGCAGAGGCAACGTCAGCCGCCCCGTCTCCTCGCCTCCCTGCCCTCCGGGAACACCCCCTTTTCTCTGCACTCTGTTTTCTGAGCTTGAGGAGTGTGTGGTTCTCTCCGCGCCGTGGGGAGCGCGGTTCCTTGGCTCCGAGGTCAGAGCCAGGAAACTTAACTATCCTCTGTCCCCCTAGACAGTGACTTGGGGGTATAGGATTGCTCCCTGCATTCAATGGGATTTAACTTCCGAGGAAGTATGCTTAGGATTGCAGCCTTAGATGCTGTACCAAAGCCTGGGGGTGGGGTGGGGTTGCAGTGAATCATAGAATCATAGAATAGCAGAGTTGGAAAGGGCCTACAAGGCCATCGAGTCCAACCCCCTGCTCCATGCAGGAATCCACCCTAAAGCATCCCTGACAGATGGTTGTCCAGCTGCCTCTTGAAGGCCTCTAGTGTGGGAGAGCCCACCACCTCCCTAGGTAGCTGATTCCTAGGTAGTGGTGGTGAGATGTTGCTCCACCATTTGATCCTGTGGGAATGAATAAATTGGGGGTGTGCAGATTGCAAGGGGGAGATCACAGGTCCAATTTGATACATTGTCTTAAGTTCTGGTGGTTTCATTAGGGGAGGGGGAAACCCTGCATGCAAATTAGGTTTTTGTCAGGATTAGGAGCAGAAAAGCCCCCAATGCCCATCTCCCCACAGACCTAGAAGTTCAAGAATTGGAAACATTTTTCCAACCTGGTTGGAGTCCCTCCAAGTATCTAGGGGACGCTGCTTCTCTCCCCTGTCTGGCTGGCCACAGGGCCATCAAATCCTAGAGCCTGGAGAAGATCAGAAGGGCCTTCTTTAGACCTTCCCTCTGACATGTGCCGGTCACAAACATTCAGCCACGCCCATTGCCAGCCCCACCCCATAATCCCTGGGTGCGTCTCCCATGGCTGATGTGAAGCAGCGCTGAATCGGAGGGGCGAAGAACGGTTTATTCCTTGAGCGCTGAACGGGCTTGTTGCTGAGGCTGGCGTTGGGGTCTGTGGCAGCTTGGGCCAAGAGGATGGAAGGAGGGATTTCATGTTCCAAGCCGGTGGCCCAGAGCTGGGACCCGGGTGGGGAAGGTGTCCTGACCCTCTCTCTGGGTTATTATTATTATTACTTTTATTTATTTATTTATATAGCACCATCAATGTACATGGTGCTGTACAGAGTAAAACAGTAAATCGCAAGACCCTGCCGCATAGGCTTACAATCTAATAATTGCCTGGAGATGGGAACGGGAGAGTCGTTGCCTATCAGAGGCAAACAAAACCTTGAGTCAGGTTGCCCTGTGCTGGGGCCACAGATAATGCCTGCTTGGCAGCTGCTTTGACACCCTCATTGAGACTCAATGCTCCCCTCTGTACGGAAGGCCCCCCGGAAAACAAGCGCAGCCCCTGCCAGCACTTCCAGGCGGGGTGTGGGAGACCCCCTCCCCCAGAGACTGGAGTGAGAGGGGGGAGCTTTTTCCAGCAGCATGAGCTGGGTCTGATCCGGCTGCACGGGCAGCCAAATATCAGTACTTGGCATTTGCGTAGGACTTGTGCATGTTCACGTAGGGTCCCTCCCTGACACTCTCAGCCGCCCTGGAAGTCAGGCCAGTGCTAATGTTCCCATTGAGCAGATGCGGGGTGGGGGTGGGGGAGGGGGAGTGAAGTGGCGCGCCTAAAGCCTCCTAGAGAGTTCGTGGCTGGAGCGAGGCCGGAATCAGAGACTTCCCGGCTCTTAGCGCTATTGCAATATTTAAGTTTGCACAAAGCGTGGCAAGATGGCCATGCAGGGGTGTGTGTGCAGGGCTAGGGGCTCCCTCAGGTTGCAAGCTGCAGCCACTCAGAGCAGCAAAAGGGCTTGGGCTGGCCCTGTGCCCAGAACAGCAAAGAAAGGGTTTCATGGCAGGCTGAGGGGTCCCGGTGTTGTTGCGCCAGGAGTGTGCTCTCTCCCTCAGATGGCTCCTGCTGTTCGGCAGAGAGCATTGTTGTGGTTTCCCTTTGCTGAGGAACAGAGCAGCCTTTGCGGGATCAGCTTCCTTGAAGAAGCAGCCCTGGAACCCCCTGAAGCCTAACCACAAAGAAGCCCTCTTTCAGGAGAGTGGTGACAGAGCGCACAGGTGGGATCGTTGTGGTGGCCAGAACGCACTAATCCTTCTGCGTGGCATTTCGCCTATTGAGTGAGCTCAGTCTGTGTGTGCTATGGACACGGCATGGATCCGTCCCAGTGGCAAGGCAGGGGCCTCTGGGCTTTGCCGGTGGTGCGGTATCCTAAAACGTTGCTTCCCACCTTTCTCTCAGACATGGTGACTTACACCCCAAACATAATAAAATACAAACGGCTGAAGAAGACTGTGACAGTTACAAGCACGGGCTGGGGGGGCGGGTGTTACAAAGGATATTCATCAGCTTACAGTGAGAAAGGGCAGGAGGGGCTCCCTTGGTTGGAAGTGTCGATCCCCGGTGTGGTCTCCGGGGAGCAGCTGTGGGAATGCAGGAAGAACTGGGACACGCTTGAGATGTCTTCTTGCGAGTCCTCGGGGTTGAGGAACTTGTGTGATTTCTCCCATTTCCTGGAGCCTTGGTGGCTGCTTGCTGTGGCTTACGTCTGGAAGCTGGTGACTGGGAAGAGCTTTTTGCTAGAGGAAGCTTGAAGGTTTTAGAGGCGACGTGTTACACCAGGCTGAATTCGCTAGTGAGGGCAAAATGGGCGGGGCGGCTCTTTCTCTTCTGCTCTGTGTCTTGATGCCTTTGCTGGAGTCATCTTTAATGTGTGGAAAATGACGCTGTGTGACAACGATGGCGCTGGATGATCCTGTGGGCCTCTGAGCTCTGTGATTCTCTGACCAAGTTCTTCTGTTCAGCTTCATGGCTGCTGCAGGAAGAGGACTGCAGTGCTGATCATATCCTCGCATAGTGTCAGCTGGCTGGGCGGTAGATAGGATTGCCTGCAGGTGCGTGGATTGGTCAGTGGTCTAGCTGCCCCCGCCCCCCCGGCTGTGGCAGAACCTCCTAAGTGTCCCTTTGCTCACGACGTCTCTGGAACTGTGGCTGCCTTTGCTGGGAAATGAGTCGAGATGTCGTTGTGCCCAGGGTGCCCCCACCCCAGGCAAGTGGCTCATTCTTCTGCTTCCAGAGTGCCTGGTGGATCATCTTAAAGGTCTCCTTTTTGTGCTGGGAGGGGGAGACGGCGTGAGCGCCTCCGTGATGCGTCCAGTTTCGACTCCTCAGAGCGAGGTCTGGAGGACCTGCCCAGCTGGCTTCCTCGCTCTTGGTGCCATGTGGGGCTCAGGGTGGCAGCTGGCACCGGCGGGACTCACCTGTCTCTGTGGAGCCCCCTGGCCTACGTGGCCGAGTATTTTGACTCGCTCAGTAGTGGCAGGGTGTAGAGTGGTAGCCGTGGCTGATCCAGGTACTGGCAATGAAAGGGTTATTTTTACTGAGGTTTGAAGGGCCCCAAAAGCTATTCAGTCCAAGGGGAGCCGTCCGGGCAAAGTGATCTGCTGGCATTTAAACAGCACAGATCTTCTTGAGGAAGCCTCTAGCCTTTCTGTCCTTCTCATCCCAACAAGTAATCCGCACGTTATAGCAGCCGTGAGTGAAAGCGCCAATAATTTGGATGAAAGAGGCCCCAGGTTCAACCTTCATCTTAAAGAATATTAGACATCAGGTCTGAGCAAAGGCGTTCTCTGTTTCTCTCTCTGTCTCTGTCTCTCTCTCTCACTTTCTGAGCCTGTGGGGGTCACATCTGGTTTGAGTGGACTGCGTTGAGCTAGTTGGACCCACTGAATTGAACCAGGAACATTTTGGCTTCAGTTCTGGCTGAGCATTGTTAGAGGCTTTTATTTTTCTAGTTTGGTTCACATTCAAATCCTAACTTTCAGAAAAATATGGTTCGGTAATTGGTTCAGATGCATTTCAGATGGAAGATCAATGGAAAGGTTTTTCTACAATTGATGTGTAACTTCTATAAAATTAATATTTAGCTTGAGGCGAAAGCTATAATTTGAGTCATTGTTCATGTGAGCTAATGCAGCAACCTCCAGTCATATTTAATAACTGAGTGGAGAGAATGAATTTCACTCCCTTTATATACCCCCAGATGACAGCTACGACCTTCAGAGGAGGTCTTGCTGGCCATTCCAAGACGAATGCAATGTCGCCATGAAGAGCCTCAGCAGCAGAGCCTTCTCTGTAGCGGCCCCACCCTCTGGAAAACCCTCCCTCGTGCGGTTCAGGAGGCGGAAAACATAACATCCTTCAAACGTCTCCTGAAAACATACCTTTTCACACAGGCTTTCCCTGGACGTTACCTTAGCTGGTTTTATATTGCCTTTTTAATTTCAGTGTTTTAAATTTATCTGATATTTGTTGTATTTCATGGTTTTATTGTGCACTGATCAGAGAGCCTCAGCTAATGGGCAGTATAAAAATGTAATAAATAAATATTGTTTCTGCATCACCCAGCATAGCAGAGCTAGAAAGACGTTTTCAGATATTTGTCCTTTTTCTCCAAGAAGCAAAGACTTGCAAGTATAGATGGGACTAAATGATTGTGGGGTGGTGCAGCTAAAACACGTTGTTCCACCAGGGCTTTCGTGAGGCAGGCGGTGGCGGGTTTTTTTGGTTATTTTAATGGGATTGTGTTTTTTATTGTAAGCATCCTGAGTGGTGCATTTGCACTACACGAGGAAGATAGAAGTATGTAAATGAATACATAAATAAAATAAGATGAATGTTTTCTCAGAAGTAAGTCCCATTTTTGTTCAGCGGGCTTAACTTCCAAGTAAATATGTAGCGGATCGCAGGCTAAAATGACCAAAGTGGCTGCATGTGCAGTGGAGGGAAGGATTCGCACTCCCTCCCTGTCAGCTGCTGTCCCACGTCTGCTGTAGCCTCCCCAGAGCAGCTACTTGCATTAAAAAAAAGCATGTTAAATGCAAAGATGTCTGGCCCTGGGATTAGCCACGTTCACGGTTCTTTGTCCTGCAAAGGCCCCGAGCCTTGATGGCGAAGTGGAACTTTATTTATTTATTTATTGCATTTGTATACCGCCCCATAGCCAAAGCTCTCTGGGCGGTTCACATAAGATAAAAGCACTTAAAAACAATATTATTTATTTATTTATTTATTTATTTATTACATTTTTACAAATATACAAAAAGTACTGCCTGAATGGGGCCTAGGTGGAAAACTGAAGCTACGTAGTGTTACAAAAAGTTGTATTAGATGGTGTTGACACTAGTCCTGTCAATACAATATAATCAGTGTCTGAATATACGGACACAAAATTAGGTATGCTACCATTCCTTCAAAAATGATATAGGAAGCCACAGAGAATACAGAAGCACGACTTCCATGATGTGTAGAGAGGGAAGGGGCATAACCTCCCTTGTGGACTGTGGGAATGCTGTGGATGTCATATATCTTGACTTCAGCAAAGCTTTTGACAAAGTACCACATGACATTCTGATTAACAAACTAGCTAAAAGTGGGCTAGATGGAACAACTATTAGGTGGATCCACAGTTGGCTACAGAATCGGACTCAAAGAGTACTTATCAATGGAACCTTCTCAAACTGGGGAGAGGCAACGAGTGGGGTGCCGCAGGGCTCAGTCCTAGGCCCAGTGCTCTTCAACATTTTTATTAATGATTTGGACGAGGAGGTGCAGGGAACGCTGATCAAATTTGCAGATGACACCAAATTGGGTGGGATAGCTAATACCCTGGAAGACAGAAACAAACTTCAAAGTGATCTTGATAGGCTGGAGTGCTGGGCTGAAAACAACAGAATGAAATTTAATAGGGATAAATGCCAAGTTCTACATTTAGGGAATAGAAACCAAATGCACAGTTACAAGATGGGGGACACTTGGCTCAGCAATACTACAAATGAGAAAGATCTTGGAATTGTTGTAGATCACAAGCTGAATATGAGCCAACAGTGCGATATGGCTGCAAGAAAGGCAAATGCTATTTTGGGCTGCATTAATAGAAGTATAGCTTCCAAATCACGTGAGGTACTGGTTCCTCTCTATTCGGCCCTGGTTAGGCCTCATCTAGAGTATTGTGTCCAGTTCTGGGCTCCACAATTCAAGAAGGACGCAGACAAGCTGGAGCGTGTTCAGAAGAGGGCAACGAGGATGATCAGAGGTCTAGAAACAAAGCCCTATGAAGAGAGACTGAAAGAACTGGGCATGTTTAGCCTGGAGAAGAGAAGATGGAGGGGAGACATGATAGCACTCTTCAAATACTTAAAAGGTTGTCACACAGAGGAGGGCCAGGATCTCTTCTCGATTCTCCCAGAGTGCAGGACACGGAATAACGGGCTCAAGTTAAAGGAAGCCAGATTCCGGCTGGACATCAGGAAAAACTTCCTGACTGTTAGAGCAGTGCGACAGTGGAATCAGCTACCTAGGGAGGTTGTGGGCTCTCCCACACTAGAGGCATTCAAGAGGCAGCTGGACAACCCTCTGTCAGGGATGCTTTAGGGTGGATTCCTGCATTGAGCAGGGGGTTGGACTCGATGGCCTTGTAGGCCCCTTCCAACTCTGCTATTCTATGATTCTATGAAGGGGCAAGGCAGGGCAAGGTCTCTCTCCTGCTTTACTTGTGAGGTCCCAGGGGCCTTAAGGGCCTTTAACTCAGCCCTGGTGGTAACAGAAAGCAGAACCTGAAAGTTCTTGGGCTGCTGTAGCAAGACTGAAGGAGTTGAGGGGTAGGGACAGGCACGTCCGCAGGCCTTCCTGTGAGCCGAGGCAGGGCTCTCTTGCATCCCGGGATTCTGGATCTGCACGTCTGAAGTGGCCCAAGCGATCCCAACTGGGGGAAATGAATCCTACAGCCACGTACAGTGGAATAGAGGTTCTTAGAAGTGCCAGGTTGTATTTATTGAACTGATTCTGTTTTGCCCTTCAGGCAAAGACGCCTGTTTTTTTTTAACCACCCAGAGAGCTTCAGCTATTGGGGGCAGGGGCATAGAAATGTAATAAATAAATAAATAGCATTTTAAACAACGAGATCGTACAAATAATATAACTAATCCATTGGCCTTTTAGTTTAGTATCTTCTTCTTGCTGCGCCTTCCGAGAGAAGCAGTTTGTGAGTGCCAAGGACAGGAGCGCTGCCCACCCCAGAACCTCTTCCCTGCCCTTCTCCAGAGGTTACCTGGGAGGGGCTGTGGAGTCTCTTGCCTGCTGCGCCCCCAAAGCAGCCATCTGAGCTTCTGCCTAATTTCTTCAGATACGTGAGTAGTAAAAGACAGAGGAAAGAAATGATGGTTCAACTGCTTAATGAGGATGGCAAATTGATAACAGACGACAAAGAAAAGGCTGAAGTGCTCAATTCCTACTTTGCCTCGGTCTTCTCCCAAAAGCAGGTCTATGACCCCCCTGGAAAAAGTGAAGCAGAAGTTGAGGGGGCAGGATTGCAGCTTGAGATTGATAAACAAATGGTCAAAGAACACCTAATTTCCTTGAATGAGTTTAAATCTCCAGGGCCCGATGAACTGCATCCTAGAGTAATGAAGGAGCTAGCAGAAGAACTCTCAGAACCTTTGTCTATTATCTTTGCAAAATCATGGAAAACGGGTGAGGTGCCGGACGACTGGAGGAGGGCTAACGTTGTCCCTATCTTCAAAACGGGCAAAAAGGAGGAACCTGGGAACTACAGACCAGTCAGTCTGACATCCATCCCTGGGAAAATTCTGGAGCAGATTATAAAGAAGTCAATGTGTAAACACCTTGAAATCATTGCAGTCATTACTAGAAGCCAACGTGGATTTGTCAGGAACAAATCCTGTCAGACTAATTTGATCTCATTTTTTGATAGGATAACCTCCCTTGTGGACTGTGGGAATGCTGTGGATGTCATATATCTTGACTTCAGCAAAGCTTTTGACAAAGTACCACATGACATTCTGATTAACAAACTAGCTAAAAGTGGGCTAGATGGAACAACTATTAGGTGGATTCACAGTTGGCTACAGAATCGGACTCAAAGAGTACTTATCAATGGAACCTTCTCAAACTGGGGAGAGGCAACGAGTGGGGTGCCACAGGGCTCAGTCCTGGGCCCAGTGCTCTTCAACATTTTTATTAATGATTTGGACGAGGAGGTGCAGGGAACGCTGATCAAATTTGCAGATGACACAAAATTGGGTGGGATAGCTAATACCCTGGAAGACAGAAACAAACTTCAAAGTGATCTTGATAGGCTGGAGTGCTGGGCTGAAAACAACAGAATGAAATTATTATTATTATTATTATTATTATTATTATTATTATTATTATTATTTATTTATTTATATAGCACCATCAATGTACATGGTGCTGTACAGAGTAAAACAGTAAATAGCAAGACCCTGCCGCATAGGCTTACATTCTAATAAAATCATAATAAAACAATAAGGAGGGGAAGAGAATGCAAACAGGCACAGGGTAGGGTAAACAGGCACTGGGTAGGGTAAAACTAACAGTATAAAGTCAGAACAAAATCAAGTTTTAAAAGCTTTAGGAAAAGCTTTTAGGAAAAATTTTAGGAAAAATTTAATAGGGATAAATGCCAAGTTCTACATTTAGGGAATAGAAACCAAATGCACAGTTACAAGATTGGGGACACTTGGCTCAGCAATACTACAAACGAGAAGGATCTTGGAATTGTTGTAGATCACAAGCTGAATATGAGCCAACAGTGTGATATGGCTGCAAGAAAGGCCAATGCTATTTTGGGCTGCATTAATAGAAGTATAGCTTCCAAATCACGTGAGGTACTGGTTCCTCTCTATTCGGCCCTGGTTAGGCCTCATCTAGAGTATTGTGTCCAGTTCTGGGCTCCGCAATTCAAGAAGGATGCAGACAAGCTGGAGCGTGTTCAGAGGAGGGCAACCAGGATGATCAGGGGTCTAGAAACAAAGCCCTATGAAGAGAGACTGAAAGAACTGGGCATGTTGAGCCTGGAGAAGAGAAGATTGAGGGGAGACATGTCAGCACTCTTCAAATACTTAAAAGGTTGTCACACAGAGGAGGGCCAGGATCTCTTCTCGATCCTCCCAGAGTGCAGGACACGGAATAACAGGCTCAAGTTACAGGAAGCCAGATTCCGGCTGGACGTCAGGAAAAACTTCCTGACTGTTAGAGCAGTGCGACGGTGGAATCAGTTACCTAGGGAGGTTGTGGGCTCTCCCACACTAGAGGCATTCAAGAGGCAGCTGGTGTCATCTAACCATCTGTCAGGGATGCTTTAGAGTGGATTCCTGCATTGAGCAGGGGGTTGGACTCGATGGCCTTGTAGGCCCCTTCCAACTCTGCTATTCTATGATTCTATGAATCTCGCACTTTGAACCAGCCTTTGTGTTTATGGGTCTGATTCCAGTCAAAGAGATCTTGGCTTTGGATTTAGTTCCAGCTCATGGAAAACCACTGCCTGTAGTTCAGAGATTTGCATGCGGAGGCCCTGGGTTCAGACCCTGGCCTCTCTGCTCAACAGGCTGAGGTTGGAGGTGATGACAAAGGAAGGCCCCGGAGAGCTGATCCTACTGCTAACACCATCACCAGCCAGATCAGAAAATACTGGGCTGGGTGACAGAGCAGCCTGGCATGGCTGAATGGGTTCCAGTGGAGCCTTCATTGAGGATTCCCTCTTTTAACTAAGACACACCTTCATCTGTGACTCTGTGGAAGGAGTTTCCATGGGCCTGGCATTTGGGGCAAACCCGGGAACGGTCCTCTGTCCTGGTCCCCCGCTTCACTCAGCAGTCCCTGCAGGACTGATCCACACAGCTCCTGGTTGCTACAGCGGAGAGCCAGGCCCTGTGCAAAAGCAGGAGGGGGCGGACTGCGCTGTGGTGGGGGTTCTGTTTTGGTTTTTACTAGGACGCAGAGGTCAGAGCCAGACACAGAATGGTGGCGCAGGGGGCAAAGTCTATGATCTACAGCCCCCACCCCAAAACCATTTTGTTGTTTATTCGTTCAGTCGCTTCCGACTCTTCGTGTCTTCATGGCCCAGCCCACGCCAGAGCTTTCTGTCGGCCGTCGCCACCCCTAGCGCCCCCAAGGTCAAACCATACACTGGGATATATACAAATCTTCTTGTGACTTCCCAGAATTCTAAGACAACACTCTGAAGCTGGCCAGCAGAGCTGAAGGAAGAGCTGGTCCAAAGCGACCCACTAATACTCCTGTTTCGCAGGTGTGGCCGAGTCAGGCAGAGAGACGTGGTCCTTGCAGCGTTTGCTAAAAGTTTTGGGAGTCAGAAAGCCTCGGAGCTCTTCTGCCAGTCACCCAGCAGACCCTGATCTGCCTTCCGCTTGCCCCCGCCGCGCAGACATGTTGAGACGGTGCGGCGCCTCCCTCCGAGGCCTGGGAGAAGAGTCCTGCGCGAACCGCAGCTCGTACTAGAAATGCACGATTCTCTAAATGAGGCCAGGGTGCGATCCGTCTGCGCTGTTTCTTTGCCGTCCTCGGTCCCTCAGATGTCTCTAATGGCTCTTGTCATCAGCAAACTGTCAACACTCACTGGGAGGACTTCAAAGCAAAGAGCTGTGTAAAAATCCACAGCTGCACTGATATGTCGTTGCTTGAATCTGCACAACCCCCCTTTCTGCTCAGTACACTTTCCTCAGCCGCTGCGGTCGTTAAAAAGGACCTGCTCTCATCTCTGTGCTGCTGCAATGCACCAGGCGTTACCGAAAATGGCTGGTGCTTCGGCAAGAGGTGAAGGTCTGGCCACTGACTCGGTCGGAGAGTCTTTGTGGGCACGTGACCCCTGCTGTCGAAATCCACGGCGGCCAGTGCCAAGCAAGGACAAGCATCCTTTCTCTTCTGCAGCGGCCAAAGTGTTGAGCCTCAGTTGCCCCCGCCCCCATTGAAGGGGGCCAATCTACCTTTGCCCCCCACCCCAAAGACTCTGCCTAGGTGAGGCTGCCTGCTTTCGGAGGTGCCGGCGGCCTCCAAAGTGTCCAAAGGGGGGGCTGGGCGCTGCGAGCAGAGGGAGACCCGGCCTCTGGGAAGTGGGCCGGCTGCCACACGGGCCGAAAGTGCCTTTGGGAAGAGCTGTGTCCTGCCTCATCTCAGGAGGCCTCGCAGCCACGTCCAGAAAGAGCAGCCGTAGCCAGGAGCCGGTAAGGCGGCGGCGGCGGTCTCTAGCCATGCCCATCCTTGGACTGATGGGAGGGCTGCCTTTGCCCCTCCGAGCCACTGCAGTGCGTGGCCCAAGCGGTGGCGCCTTGGGGGCTGCATTGCATCCTCTGGGCCCTCGCGAAGGGTCTCGGGGGGCCCCTCTGGCCTCACCGGCTGCCTCGCTGGCTGTCACTTGGATGCTGGAACAGGGCTGGTGGCCCAAGGAATTAAAAATGACTGAAGGTTGGGGGCGCGGGGAGGGGAGGGGAGGGGAGCATCACACAGCGGATTCTGTGGGCTGGGAGGAGGGAAGCTCACACAATGGCGATGGGACTGTCGCTCCCTCCCAGGGCACAAAGGCTGTTGTGTGTGGTGGGGGCTTCCACTGTCTCATTGTGGCTTCTCTTCCCTGGGGAAGAACAATGGCTGGCATTTACCAGCCCCAGCCGATGACTGGGAAACATTCAGTGCCACCTGTGGGCCAAAGGGCTCCCGGGCGAGGGGCTCCTGTTTGGGAAGAGGCAAGAGCACTGAGAGTCTGGGGGAGGGGGGTCTGGGACTGAAAAGTGAGTGGCAGGAAGGAGCAGGCAGAGGAAAGACGTGGATTCAGAAGTGGATCTCGAGGAGGAGGCGGCACCGCACCCCTTCCTTGGAGCTTGGGTGTTAGAACGTCTGTCCGTATTCCAATATGCGAGAGAGGAGGCCGGCCCTTCTCCAGGGTAAACGGGCCAAGAGCAGCTGCAGTCGCCTTGCGTTGCTTCTGGAAGGGATCCAGGCTGTGGCTGGATCCTGCGTGAGTCTCTAGGAGAAGCAGATTCTGCAGCTTGGAGGCAGCCGTTGGACGCGGCTTTGTGTGTGCCGGCCAGATTGGCAAGTGGATTGGAGAAGTCACCGTGGGGTGGTGGTGGTGGAGGAGGAGGAGGAGGAGGAGGAGGAGCCTTTGTTACAGCAGCCACACAGTGGGTTGAGCGCTAACCGACGCGTCAGCTGGGGTGGTGAGGGGTGGTGATTAATCCAGGTCTGAGTAGAGGAGCTGAACCCTTTAGCCTGAAAGGCGACGGTCATGGACCCAGCTTCCCCAGGCATGGTGGGATGCTTAGTCAGCACCCAGCCGATAGGCCTAGAATTGAGGGGCTTTAGCTGGCTCCCGTCACAACCAGGATCCGCGCGCCTGGAAACAATCCCTCAAAATAGTCCTTGGCTTTACCAAGGGCAGACACAGTGCCACCCCAAAGCCTCCCCCGCCCCCGTTGCTCAAGGCGTTTCCCTCTTAAGGACTTGATCCGCGAGGTTGCAGTGCCTTGCCAGGACGTTGCGCCCTTCTCTCTTGGCAGCTTCCTGCTGGGCCGGGGGGGTCCGTTTTCATGGCCTCCCTTGGACAGCAGTGTCAGGAGCGTTGTGCTCTGCGTGAGCGGCTCTGTCCCAGCACAGCAGGGCTGCTGCACAGGGTCCAGCTTCCTCTCCTAACTTCCTTCCTTCCTCTCTGTCTTCCTCCCCAGCTGCTGCTCTTGACACATGCTCAGCTGCTGCAGGAGAGACAGGGTGATGGTCTCAGGGTGATAGCTCTGTCCTGACTCCGTGGAATGGGATACAGGGTCAAGCAGGCAGCTGTTGGCTGCACTTGCTGTGCAGGGCTTTCTCGCCCGCGTCCTCCATCTCTCCCCGTACAAAGAATAGGCACCAAATCAGACCGTCCCAATAAGGCTACGGATGGAATGGGTTTTTTGGCAGGGCGGGGTCATTTTGCCTGAGGTCAGCCCGTTCATGAGAACTTCAGCAGGGCACTGATGCTGGACCAGACCGAGGATCCATCCAGTCCAGCACTCTGTTCACAGAGGGGCCAACCAGCCATCGGCCAGGGACCCACAAAGCAGGACATGGTGCAACAGCACCCTCCCGCCCATGTTCCCCAGCAACTGGTGCCCGCAGGCTTGCTTCCTCAAATACTGGAGGTAGCACACAGCCATCAGACCTAGTAGCCATGGATACTGTTCAGTGGGTTGCAGGGTCTGGTCTCTGTGAATGGGCTGGGAAGGGCGAACGGCCCATATCAAGCAGTGGGCTACCCCGCTGCCCTGATCCACGGCTCTGGTGCGGCCACACCTGGAACAAGGCTTGAGCAGTCTAGCAGTGTGTCCCCCCCCCCGCCCCCGCTGAGGGCAGGCTGTTGACAGAGAAAGACGGGAGGGAAGCAGAGAATTCTGGCTGGCCAGTGAGGTGCAGGGAGCGGCTGGGGAAACGGCTGGGCAGCGCCCAGGGAGCTGTGACCAACCGGAGCAAGTCTTGCAAGAGGCAGTAGGGATAAATCCAGAGCAACTTTGGGAGAGGAAGAAGAAGAAGGAAGAACCCAAGTATTTATTTATTTATTTATTTAATTACATTTATATACCGCCCCACAGCCGAAGCTCTCTGGGCGGTTTACAACATTTAAAAATAGTAAACATTAAAAGTATACAATTTAAAACACACACACACACACACACACACACAAAAACAGTATAAAAACAACAGTATCCATTTAAAAACAACAATTGTGGGGTCCATTAAAAACAAACTTAACGTTGTTAAATGCTGTTAAAATGCTGTTAAAAATGCCTGGGAGAAGAGAAAGGTCTTGACCTGGCGCCGAAAAGATAACAATGTTGGCGCCAGGCGAGCCTCATCGGGGAGATCATTCCACAGTCGGGGGGCCACCACTGAAAAGGCCCTCTCCCTTGTTGCCATCCTCCGAGCTTCCCTTGGAGTAGGCACTCGGAGGAGGACCTTAGATGTTGAGCGCAGTGTACGGGTAGGTTCATGTCGGGAGAGGCGTTCCATCAGGTATTGTGGTCCCAAGCCATGTATGTCCCTTGTTTCAGAGCAAGCGCCCTCCGAGGACCTCACGGCCTGGTGGGGGGCGGATACCTGGCAACTCAGTGGAACCTAGGGAGAAAGGGAGCTGCCTCGTGCCTCAAGCCGCATCAGGCCGTTGATCCATCTTGCCCAGTATTGTCGACACTAGCTGGCAGCAGCCACTCCCTAGGGATTCAGGCAGGATTCATTCCTCACCCCACCGGTGGAAGCCGGGGATTGAACCGGGACCTTCAGCGTTCCGCGCACGTGCTCCGTCACACTGAGCTGTGGCCCCTTAATGAGTGGACACAGGCTACCTGCTGGTTTACAAGCTTGTGGACAAAAAATCCAAATGGGGGGAATCGTCACCCTGGCTGCCGGGACCGTTTTGCGCACCACATTGTCTAGGGCTGATGGGTCCAGAGACGGTTGGACACCTGAGCCCAAGGCGAGGCTGAGCGGCTGATGAAGCTGCTCCTGGGGCGCCAGAGCCAGACCGAGTCTGCTGGCAGAAACAGAGCTTGGAAGGGAGCAGCCCTGAAGCGAAGGTTTCTCCTTGGATCCTGTTGACTCATAAGGACGTAAGAACAGCCCTGGATGCTGGGTCAGCCCCAAGGGTCCATCCAGTCCAGCCCTCTGCTCACACAGTGGCCAAGCAGCCATCGGCCAGGGGCCAGCAGAGCAGGACACAGGTGCAACAGCACCCTCCCACCCATGTTCCCCAGCAACTGCTGCACACAGGCTTACTCCCTCGAGTACTGGAGGTAGCACACAACCATCAGGGCTAGTAGCCATGGATAGCCTTTGCGTCCAGGAATTTATCCAGACCCCTTTTAAAGCCATCCCAATGGGTGGCCATCACGACATCTTGTGGTAGTGAGTTCCATAGTTTCGCTATGCGCTGTGTGAAGACGTCCTTCCTTTTATTTGTCCTGGATCTCCCACCCATCAGCTTCATGGGATAATGACCCCGTTGGGTTCTAGTATTATGAGAGAGGGAGAAAAATGTCTCCCTCTCCACATTCTCCACACCAGGCATAATTTTGCACACCTCTGTCAGGTCTCCCCTTACTCTGAGGAAACCTTTAGAAAGAGAGGCAAGGGAACTTGGGAGAAGGAGGCAAGGCGGGGAGGCTGGGGTCATGTACGTGTGTGTGTGTGAGAGAGCGAGAGAGAGCGCAAATGGTCAGGAAGGTGCTGGCACGCACCCAGAGTTCCCCAGCTTTGCACACTGCAAGAGGGCAACTCCTCCGTGGTTCAGTGAAGGCAGAGGGCACCTAGGTCATGCGCCACAATGGCAATAAAGGCCTGGTGCTCCTAGCTGCCATGGAATGCTTACTCTCAGGATGACAATCTGTATTAGACGAGGCGCCATGGCGATGCCAATTAAGTGCTGAAACATGGAGCCCTCATGGCTGAGCCTTTCAGTAAAACGAGCTCTCATGGGTGTGGTGATAGGCTTGAAAGTAAGCAAGCACTGCCTGGAGAAACCTTAGGAGTCAGGGCAGTGGCCCTGATGGCGTTTAAACCCTCTGCCCAGGACCAGGACCGATTGTGTAGACCCGTCTGTCTTGACTTTTGGCATGGGAGCAGAGGTCTCCTTTGTGTGTGGTTTAGCTCCGAGTATGCAGAGGCCTGCCTGGAGGTTGGGCAAAAGTGCCGGTAGGGAAGCTGTGGATCTGTTGACCTGGCTTTGCTTGGGTCTGGGAATTTGGGTCCCCCACCCACCCCCTGCCCAGAGCAAGTGGGGAGCCCCTGGGGGGCTGTTGCCTTGGGTGCTGCCGCTGCCACCGCCACCAGAAATAGTCGTTTGGGGGTGGGTTCGCATCAGGCAGCGAAATTCCCTCCCCAGCTCGGCTCCATTGCAACTTTTGGGGGTCCTTTTGTTCCACCGAGCCTGCTTTCACTCCCCCCTCTCTTTACCAAGCGCGCCTCCTTGGAGGTGGAACAACGACAAGAGCCTCAGAAGCTGAGCAAAGGTCACACGCCGCCTGGCCTGGGAGGTGGTGGCCCCGGAGGTCCCTGCCTGGTTGCAGCCTCTGTGTTTTGAGCCGGTCACATCCTGGTGACCATGGCTGCACGGGAGCAGCCCTGTTCTTGGGCCTTTGCGCTCCCTGAGCCCGGGGCGGCCTTTGGGTATCTGGGTCTGGGTGGTTCTGTGCCGCGGGAACGTGTGTCAGGCCTTGGGCAGGGTCTGTGAATTGGCCGCGTGGCCTCCCGGCTGTGGCGCTCTCCACCCGTTGCGTGGATTCCGTGCGCTGGGGAAATGGGGTCTTTGGGATGGCCGTTGTGCCTGGGCAACCTGCGCTTCTCCTGACCTGCTTCCTGCTGCGTCCTTTCCCAGAGCCATGCTTGCCAACGCGGCCACCATGCGGATCCTCATCAAGGGGGGGAAAGTGGTGAATGACGACTGCACCCTGGAGGCCGACGTCTACATCGAGAACGGCACCATCCAGCAGGTGGGCCGCGAGCTCATGATCCCTGGCGGCGCCAAGGTCATCGATGCCACCGGCAAGCTGGTGATCCCAGGGGGCATCGACACCAGCACCCACTTCCACCAGACCTTCATGAACGCCACCTGCGTGGACGACTTCTACCACGGCACCAAGGTACGTGTCTCTTGCCCGGGAGGCTGCGGGGGGTGCGGCGGAGGGTGGCCTCACCCGGGGCAGTGGCGTAGCGCCCAGGGGCTGGCTTGCAGGGCCGAGAAGCAGGCGGTGGCTGGGGAGACGTGAGTTCCTTGACGTTGTCTCGGGATGGGGAGTTATTTATTTATTTAAAACATTGATATCCCTCCCTATATCAATAAGACCTCAGGGCAGCGTACAGATAAAAGCAGATAGCATAAAACAGTAAATATACACAGCTAAAAACAAACCATAAACCAAGTTAAAACGATATATAATTTTAAAGCAGTAAAACTATTAAAACCATTAAAACAATGTGTCAACTTGGTGAATTCAACCATTAAATGCTTTGTTAAAAAGCCATGTTTTCACTTGGTGCCGGAATAAAATCAGCGTTGGCGCCAGTCGGGCCTCCAAGGGCAGGGCATTCCACAGTCGGGGTGCCACCACAGAGAAGGCCCTCTCCCACGTCCCATCATAGCGAATGTGTTGTGCTGGTGGGATGCGGAGAAGGGCTCCTCCAACAGATCTCAAGTCTCTGACAGGCATGGGCTAGGCCGGGACCTGGAGGCTGGCCCCGGGTTTGAAATGCCTCGGAATACACGGGGCATTGTTGGAGCGGCCGCCTCCTCTTTGCCCACCTGGCACTCAGTCAGCTGGAAGAGGCTGCGTCTCTCTTCTCCCGTCTCTGAACTGTCTTTGCATTGACAGATTGGGTGCAGTTTTGCGTAGCCTGGAACGCAATGGATGGTTTGGGGGTTGGAAAGAGCTCCCAAAGGACCCTTCCAAACTTGCGGAGGTGGGCATTGAAATGGCCAATGCAGTTCAGGAGAAGCAAGTGGGCGCGACAAGGGGAGCGTGACCTCAGCAGCCTTTGGGACTCTTGTCCATGGGAGCCTTCTGGGCCAGCTCAGTGGGTTGGGAGCTGGATGCCCTGTATTGCAGGGGGGGGGGCACTCCCACCTGCAGGGTGGATTCCAGAGGGAGGCGTCGAGAGGCTGGCTCTCTCCCCCTCCCCCCCCCGCCCCTGCTCCCAGCTTTTCTGCAGGGCATCGTCTTGTCCCCGGTGCTGTGTAACATCTATATGACGCCCTTGGCAGTGGCCGTTCGGGGATTTGGAACAGAGTGTCACCAGCCGGCTGGAACGAGCCCCAGCTCTCTTTCTCTGTCATCAGGCGTGGCCGTGCAAGTGCTGGGGCTGGACCAGTGCCTGGACGCAGCGGTGGGCTGGATAAGGGCCAGTAAAATGAGGCTGAATCCTGGCGAGTGGTTCTCATGCCTGGGAGAGAAGTAGGCCGCCTGGGCTGGACGCAGTTGTGTGCTCTCCCAGAGGGATCAAGTGCTCAGACTGGGGGGGATTCTGGATCCGTCCTTTTTGCTGGAGGTCCAGCTGGCCGCAGTGTCTCAAGAGTGCTGTGTACCACTTTGGCTGGCATGCCACCTGCAGCTGTTCTTAGACCAGGGTAGCCATCGAGGTCCAGGCTCAAGGTTAGATTATTGCAGTGTGCGTCACGTGGGGCTGGTCCAGAAGGTGCGGCTGGTGCAGAGGGCTTCAGCTAGGCTCTTGAGCGCACCTGTGCTGAAGGAACTTCGCCGGCTGTGTCTTTGCCGCCAGGCCAGGGTTAAGGTTTTGCTGGTGTAGTCTATGTGTTCGTATTGTATTTGTATGCTTTTATGCCTGTACTACTTTGGAATCTTGGGATTGTGGTGGAGAGCTCACGGAAAGTGTCCACAGCAGTGTGTGGAAAAGGCAGATTCCATCTTGTGGATCATCAGGAAAAGAATCAGAAATAAAACTGCCGATCTCATAATGCCTTTTTACAAACTTTTCAAGCAGAAGAAAGGGAGGCAGCTGCAAAAGGGCAGCGACAAGGCCTCAGACTGAGGCTTGGAAGTAAAAAGCAAAACTGTCAATATGGTACTCATCCATGGTGCAACCTCCGCTTGGAACGCTGTGCACTTCTCCGGTCACTGCGCCTAAAAACGGGTATTGCAAAGTAGGGAAAAGGGGGCTGAAAGGGGCGCCCGAAAGGGTCCGGGGGCTGGAGCATCTCCCCTTTGGGAGGATGCCTACAAGGTGTGGGGCTGTTTAGCTTAGCAAAAAGGTGAGTAAGGGCAGACATGATAGAGGGGTACAGAACGACGTATGCTGTGGAGAACGTGGACGGGGGGACCTATTTTCCCTCTCTCCAAGGAGGTCATCTCTCGAAGCTGATCAGGGTCAGAGAAAAGGAAGGGTTTCTTTACACAGTGCAGAAGTTAAGCTATGGAACTCACTACCACAAGTTGTGGTGATGGCCACTGGCTTGGATGGCTTTGAGAGGGGATTAGACAAATTCCTGGAGGAGAAGGCTATCCGTGGCTCCTAGTCCTGATGCCTCTGTGCTACCTCCAGTATCACAGGGGGCATGCCCCCCGAATACCAGTTGCTAGCATTTGGGGGCAAACACGAGTGGGAGGGGAGCATCGCCCTCATGTCCTGCTGATGGGCTTCCTGTTGCGGGGGCACATGGTTGACCTGTGTGTGAAGGGAACGCTCTATGGACCCTTGGTCTGATCCACCACCGCTGCTCTGACGTTCTGACCTTGAAGGCCCAACACACTGCAAATCTTCTTCAGGAGCAAGATGATGTTGGGCCTGTTCCACATCTGCATGGAACCATTATTATTATTTATTATTATTATTTATTTATATAGCACCATCAATGTACATGGTGCTGTACGGAGTAAAACAATAAATAAATTGGCAGGAAGTGGCTATTCAGAGGTGTGGCTGAGGTGTCACCAATATGCAGATGACGCTCAGCTCTACTTCTCCGTTTCCCATCAAATCCAGGTGGGGCAGTGGGCGTTCTGAACCAGTCTGGCCTGCATGAGGTAAGGGCCTGGATGAGGACAAATCAACTGTTATCCCAAGTGATTGGGGATTGGGGTTAAGGGAGGGTTGTACCCTGCCCTTGACAGAAAGGATGCCAGCAAATGACCCTGAACAGCTCTCAGGCTGTAGTTCCTTCTCTGCTTCGACTCAGGCTCCAAAGGTGGAGGTCTGTCTAGCAGATGGGTTGCAGTGGGTCTGTGCTGTTCTGTGGGGGCCGTGGGGGCCCCCCAATGCCCTCCCTCCCTCCTTCCCTCTGGGCCAGGAGGCCCTTACTTTCCCCGCTGCCCATTCCTGAAGGCTGCCCTGTGTGCCTCCTCCTGAGAGGGCAGTGATTGCGCACTAGAGGGGCAACGGATCACTGGTGCTGCCTGGCATCTGCTGGCGGATGCGCCGAGGTTTAAAGCGGAAGTTGGTGCTTTGTGGAAGAAGTGGTAGGAGTCCCTGCGTGCGTGTGTGTGTGTGTGTGTGTGTGTGTGTGTGTGTAGCAGCGCTCCCTGCGGTGGACTCAGTGGGCTGCCCACGGCTACGTGGCTGTATTATTATTATTATTATTATTATTTATTTATATAGCACCATCAATGTACATGGTGCTGTACAGATAACACAGTACATAGCAAGACCCTGCCGCATAGGCTTACAATCTAATAAGTTGTAGTAAACAATAAAGAGGGAAGGAGAGTGCAAACAGGCACAGGGAAGTGTAAACAGGCACCGGGTAGGGTAAAGCTAACAGTATAGAGTCAGAACAAACTCAATATTTGAAGGCTATAGGGAAAAGAAAAGTTTTTAGCTGAGTTTTAAAAGCAGTGATTGAGTTTGTAGTTCTCAAGTGTTCTGGAAGAGCGTTCCAGGCGTAAGGGGCAGCAGAAGAAAAAGGACGAAGCCGAGTAAGGGAAGTGGAGGTCCTTGGGAAGGCGAGAAGCATGGCAGGTTTCTTATCTGGAAAATGGCAGCTGTGGCGGTCCACCAAGTGGGGACAAGAACATCAGAAGAGCCCTGAGGCTGGATCAGACCGAGGGTCCATCTAGTCCAGCACTCTGCTCACACAGGGGCCACCCAGCCATCGGCCAGGGATGAACAAGCAGGACATGGTGCAGCAGCACCCTCCCGCCCATGTTCCCCAGCAACTGGTGCACACAGGCTCACTGCCTCGAATACTGGAGGTAGCACCCAACCATCAGGGCTAGTAGCCATGGATAGCCTCCTCCTCCAGGAATTTATCCAACCCTCTTTTAAAGCCATCCCAATGGGTGGCCATCACTACATCTTGTGGCAGGGACCGCTAATATGAAGGCTACGAATGAAAACGTGGGGAGGGGAGGGGGGCCGTTCTCAGCACCACTGGACTGGTCTGGATGCAGGAGCCGCGGGTCCTCGAGTGTATCTGCTCAGTGCCCAGACTCTGAAGTCTCTCAAGAGAGCGTGATTGTTAAAAACCGCTCATAGCCGCTCAGCGGGCAAGTGAGCACCGGATGGGGTGGCTCCACTCAGTGGCACGCATAGAAGGAGCGCACGTGCGCCATCTCTTTAGCTTGATACACACACCAGCATTGAAACATCCACAACGCTTTAGTTAATGCTACTGTAAATACACTGGTGCCTCCACCCCCGGAGGTGTGCATCAGCAGACAGGTATAATCATGGACTTTTGCCTGTTGCAATGTGTGGTTACGCATCTTTGACTGTGTGGGATGTATGCTGTTCGTGAACGTTGACAACGGAAGAACTGCACAAACTTTTTGCCTTCTTGGTTGGAAATCTTTGCATCTATAATTCCCTTTCTAATTCCTTTTTAAGTTTTTCAATAAAGCTCTTTTGGTTATTTATTTATTTATTTATTTCATTTTTTTGTCACCCAATAGCCAAAGCTTTTTGGGTGGTTCACAAAAATCAAAACCATAAGTACAGCATAAAATATAGTATAAAAGCTTAAAACCACAATATAAAAGTACAACCAGAATAAAACCGAGCAGCAATGCAAAGATTTATTTATTTATTACATTTCTATACCGCCCAATAGCCAAAGCTCTCTGGGCGGTTCACAAAAATTAAAATCATAGTAAAACAATCAACAGGTTAAAAGCACAAATACACAATACAATATAAAAAAGCACAACCAGAATAAAATACAGATTTAAAATGCAGATTTAAAATAGCAGAGTTAAAAGTCTAGGATAGTAAATTGCTGAAATACTGGGAAAATTAAAAGGTCTTCATCTGGCGTTGAAGAGAGTATAACGTAGATGCCTGGCGAACTTCTCTGGGGAACTCATTCCACAGCTGAGGTGCCACAGCAGAGAAGGCCCTCCTAGTAGCCACCTGCCTCCCTTCCTTTGGCAGGGGCTCACAGAGAAGGACCCCTGAGGAGGATCTTAGGATCTGGGCAGATACATATGGGAGGAGGTGTTCCTTCAGATAACTTGCCCCCAAGTCATTTAGGACTTTATACCAGCACTTTGAATCGGGCCTGGACCTGGACTGGCAGCCAATGAAGCTGGAAAAGGACTGGCGTGATGTGGTCTCGTCGGCCAGTCCCTGTTAGTAACCGTGTTGCCCTGTTTTGGACCAGCTGAAGTTTCCAGACCATTTTCAAAGGCAGCCCCACGTATAACGCATTGCAGTAATCCAGGCGAGAGGTTATCAGAGCATGGATAACTGTAGCTAGGCTACCTCTGTCCAGATAAGGGTGTGATTGGTATATCAGCTGTTAAAAGTGCTCCTTGCCACTGTGTCCACCTGTGCTTCAAGTGACTGTTCTGGATCCAAGAGCACCCCCAAATTACGAACCCGATCCTTTAGGGGGAGTGCAATCCCCACTCCAGAACAGGTCAAACCTCACTTAGCCATAGTTGATGTTCAGGCTGATATCTTACTTTGATGTAAATGTCCCTGGGAACCATTTGGCTGAAACTTGGTGCAATGACACGTTCTGTAGCACCGTCCCTTTCCAGAGTGTTTCATGGAGGCGAATAAACAGTGGGTGATTCCCTGCCATGATGAGCTTACAATCCCAGTTTCAGCAAGGATGCTCAGCCTTCCCTTCCGTTGTGAGCACGAGAAGGCCTTGTGCTGCCAAGACTCTGCTTCTATGGCAATGTGGAAGGCAGCAGTTTGGAAGGCCCCCTACCCTGCTCCATCGTCTGCCACTGTGCTTGAGACCCCAGGACCCAGAGCGGCCTGCGCAGAAGCAGGAAGGCAAAGGTCAAGTGGTGGCTGACTGTGAGCCGCCCCAGAGCCAGGCTGGGAGAGTAAGTGGTCCTTTTTGCTCCCTTGGGCCCCACCTGAGCCTCCCCAACCGCTCTTCAGGGTCTGCGGCTGATCCTGGAACCTGGCGCTGCTTCCTAGGAACATAACCTATGATGGGCTGTGATGCTGCATCAGACTGGGGCTCGCCTGGAACAGCATTCATAGAATCATAGAATAGCAGAGTTGGAAGGGGCCTACAAGGCCATCGAGTCCAACCCCCTGCTCAATGCAGGAATCCACCCTAAAGCATCCCTGACAGAGGGTTGTCCAGCTGCCTCTTGAAGGCCTCTAGTGTGGGAGAGGCCACAACCTCACCAGGCAACTGATTCCATTGTCGTACTGCTCTAACAGTCAGGAAGTTTTTCCTGATGTCCAGCTGGAATCTGGCTTCCTTTAAGCCCGTTATTCTCCCACAGCAGCCTGCCAGCAGCCTGTGGGAAGGCCTCAGCCTGTGGGAAGGCCTCGGTGGGGGTGGGGGTGTGTCTCTAGATGCAATGGCTCCTCCCCCCAGGAGCCTTGGGCCATGGAACTGAGACCCTGGCCCGGAAACAAAGCCCTACATTCCTCCCTGTCTTTACAGCAGGCAGCGCCGTCATAACGGGTCCAGACGGCATCGGTGCGCTGTCGTGGGTTCCTCCACCTGCCATTGCCGAGAGGCTGCTGACGTCCAGCAACATTTTACTCCAATGCTCCCAGGCCAATCTGGCGCACAGGCAGGAACAGGCACAACCCTCTCGGCCCTCCCTCGGGCCATTCCTCAACTCCTTTTGCTTTGAGGCTGGAGCTCACCATCAGCTGTACTGCCGCATCTCTTGGCTGGGCCAAGTGATGGCTGTGTGTGTGTGGGGGGGGAGAGGGCTTCTTTGCTATTGCTTTAAATGGGCTTAGCTGTTATCTATGTATTATAGGGGTTTTAAAAAGAAAGAACGCAAAACCGTGGCAGAGAGCGAAGGCATCTGCCTGCTGGATCCCCAAAGTCTGGCCGGCAGCAGCAAGGCCTTTGGCCTCCAGCAGGCCCAGGGCAGGGCAGGGGCACGTGCTACGCTGGCCATTCTGGGCCCCGGGTGCCGCGACGGAGTGGGCTCTTCCCTGCGCTCCACCAGCCACGCCTCACGGGGAGGCAGAAGTCGCCCGAGGACAGCGTCGTGGCGGCAGAGGTGGCCTGCCCGGCATCCTGCTCCCAAGTTGTGTTGGCCGCTGTGGCCCTGTGGGGCTGAGGCTCTGTGGCTCCGGTCTCCCTCCATTTCTGGGCAGTCGACCCCTCCGGCTTGAAGCTTGTCCAGTTCACTTCCTCGATTCGTGGCCGGCTGCTCTGCCTTTGGAACAGGGCCCCTCTTTGTCTCTCTCATCTGGTGAAACAGACTCTCCCCACCACCACCACCGTGCCTGTATGCACATACATGTGTGCGCACACTAGATCTCTGGTGCGAGACCATCACCATCCACAGCATGTGCTTGAGGGGGAGGGGGCCTTGCCTATGGAAGCTCGATGAGCTTGTGAGTCCTTAAAATGCCCGTTTTGTCCCTAGAATTCGGGGGGGGGGTTTGTGTCTGGTGTGCTGTGAGCCCCTTTGCATGCCTGGCGAGATCTGGCACCTGCCCATTCCCCAGTGCTCTCTGCCTCACAGGATACCGGCCTGCCTCTGTGGCAGGGCCACGGCTGCTTTGTGTGGTGTGCCGTGGCAGCCTGTGGCAAGGGACTGCTGGTCCTTGGGAGAAGCAGCCGTGGTGGGGGTCGTGGGTGGTGCCATTTCCATGGAATGCGAGCAACCTGGATATTCCTCCCCACACCCCAGCCCAGCCCAGAGGAGTCTGCTCCAGTGAGGGTGGATTCCTCTTTGAGGCCACTTCTGGAGGCCACTACCTGTGGGGCCTGCGGCAGGCAAAGCCGGTTGTGCCTCTGGACACCCCCTTAGAACTCTGCCGCCTGCATCTCGACCGTGACTGGCCCCGTGCCCCGGTACAGCTGCCTGCACAGTCCCACCGTGCTCCTGCAAGAGCATCATGGATCCTTGCGTGGGACGTCACAGGGCTTTAAACTTCCTGGGAGGGGGGAGAGGCTGCGAGAGTTTTAAAATACAAGAAAGACCTATATAATATAATAACTTCCAGGAGGGTGACTGTGTTAGTCTGTTGCAGCCGAAACAGGTTCTCGTGGCCCCTTAAAGGCTGACATGAGCTTTCATAGGCTATAGCCCACGTCATACATCTGATGAAGTGGACAGCGTCCTTGGAAGTTTATGCCGGAATAAATGTGTTCGTCTTTAAGGGGGCCACACGACTCTTTGTTGTAAATAAAGAAAACGGCTCTTGACCCTTTGTTACACTGTGTGCACGCAGTTGTGTTGGAAGGGCCTGGCTTTACAGCTGTGGGCTGAACCAGCCCAACCACTCGACTCTGTATAAATCTTGGGGGGGGGGTAGGCCTAGGCCCCCTCCCCCAATGCGAGCCACTCAAAGGCCTGGTGTGGAATAGCCTTGAAGAGAGGCAAGTCCAGAACCCCTCGCTCCCCTCCCCTTGGACGCACAGATGCCCCCCCCCGTGTGTGGGGGGGGCCTGCGGGCACGGTGAAATCCCTTCCTGCTCTCCTCCTGGCTCTGCTTGCAGAAGCTCCTTCGCCCCTGTTGCCCCCCTCGCCCTAGAGGCAGCAGCCTCCTCCTCTTGCCTCTTGCCCCCTGGCCCATCCCTCCCTCGGCTTGTGCTCTGGCTGCCTGAGAGTCCCCCTGCCCAGGCTCCCTCTTGCTTTACACGACCGACTGCTGCTGGTCCTGGGTGTGGGGGGGGGGGGACGCCTCGCCCCTCCCTTGAGCATGCACCGAAAGCAAGGAAGAGGCGAGGGCACGGAGGGGGGCCGGGAATGACAAGGTGGGGCCTGCAGTGCAAAATGACCCCCTCCGGCAGCTGTTGCTGCCTCTCGGTGGAGCGGAAGGGGGGCGGCCAAGCGGTGCGGAGCAGGGGCAGCTGTTTGTGTCACTTGCAGGGCAGGCGTGGCGAAGGGCCGGGCTGCTCAGGTCTCCCTCGGCGGAGGGGAAGCAGAAACATTCTCTGGGTTCGAAGGGTCGGCAGGGGAAATGACGCAGCGCCGATTCTTTCCCCGCCCCGCGTGTGCCGTGGCAACTGAGCCCGCATGTGGCGCGGGCGTGGTGCCTTTTCACACACACCCTGATGACCCCTGCTGTGAGCTGTGGCTCATAGGCTGGGTGAGAATGCGCCGTGAGAATGTGAGAATGCAGATGTAGCAGCAGCAGCAGCAACCCCTGATATGGGCATTTAGGGTGGTCCCAGGTTATGAGAACCTCCGCGGCTGATCGCCTGAACAACCCCACGGCTTTGCACGGTCAGGCAGAAAAAGCGTCGGTCTCCAAAGCTCCGTTGCGGCTGGGTGGGCGGGCGTGAGGGCGAGGGGCCCGCCTGCTCTGGCAGGCAAAGCGCCGCCGCTCCGGCCGGCCGGGATGGGCCCTGATTCGCCCAGCAGCCAGCTCCCCACTCGCCGTGAAGCGCCTGCTCCTGTCGCTGCTGTGCGCTGTCCAGGCTGCTGGTGCTGAAGGCGAGGGGCTCGCTCTGCACTCCGCCGGGACGCAGCACGTGGACGGGCTGCCAAAAGGCGCAGGCGTCAGGCGCAACATCCCGCCTGCCTGCCTGCTGCCTCAGCCGGGCCTGGAGCTCTGACCTGCGCCAAGGCGAGAGCCCCGTCCCAGCTGGCTCTTCTGTCTCCCCGGGGCGCGTGAGAGCCCTGCGCCTGTGCTTCAGGAGGCCGTGGGCGCTCTCACTTGGGCAACGAACGGCATCCTCGGCCTAGCATAATACGGTCGAGGCTTCTAGCTGGTCCTGCCCCAAGGTCACACACTGCTACGGGGCACTTTTTGGATCCAAGAGAGTCATTGTAGCTGTGGTGTGACCCCAAAAGGGATTCCCGTTTGCTTCCGTCCCACCCCCACGGGCCCCTTGCTGATCCCCGTGGGTCATTTGTGGGTTGGTTTCTTTGGCTGTGTACAGACTCCTGTTCCCTAAGCGGCGCACCTGCGGTGGTTCTGCACCCCTTCTTGGCCAGATGCCCAACTTCCCTAGCAGGTCCAATCTCAGGGGCAGCTGGCTCCCTCTGTTTCTAGCAGACGCCAGCGATGCAGCATGGCGGCTGGCTGTTACCGATGGTTACGAAGCCCCGTCCCTCCCGGGCCGGCTGTGCAGCATGCCGATTCGCTGGCTCTTGTGCCAGTCATTGGACCCTGTCCAGTTTTTAGAAGATGGGCTGGCTTCTGAAACAATAATACTGAATATTAATGGCCTGGATAAGGAGATTGATGGGCTTCTTATCAAATTTGCGGATGACACAGAACTGGGAGGTCTGGCCATGACCCATGAGGACAGAATGAGACTGACAGGTTGGAAGACTGAGCTGAGAGGAACAAGACGTCCTTTAACAGGGAGGGGAATGGAAAGTATGACACTTGGGGAGGAAAAACGTGTGGTTCACATACAAAATGGGGGGATTCGTGGCTAGGGAGCACTAGGGAGCATTGCTGCTGTTTTTATCTGGTTGAGCTTTTATATTTTATTTTATATTATAGTTTTATACTGTTGTTTTATACGCTGAATGGTTTTAATTTTTGTGAACCGCCCAGAGAGCTCCGGCTATTGGGCGGTATAGAAATGTAATAAATAAATAAATACATTGGGGGAGGATTTGGATGTGGTCGTCAACAGCAAAGTGAATGTGAGTCAGCCGTGCAAAATGGCCGCTAGCAGGGCGAACGCAGTTCTGGGCTGCATCAGAAGAAGCTTTGTAGCAAAGACGCATGAAGTCCTTCTTCCTCTCCACTCGGCACGAGTGAGGCCACACCTGGAGTATTGTGTACGATTCTGGGCACCACATTTCCAGAAGGACATTGAGAGGTTAGAACAGGTTCAGTCGTAGATCTGATCACTTTAAAGCAGCTGGGGCATTCTGGGAGGTGCAGTCCAACACATCTGGAGCGCCCCAGGTTGAGGAAGGCTTCTTTAAATAGTGATAGAATGGACCAGGATGCATTGTCTCTTTAGGTACCGAAGAAGCTTTTGGGGGGGAAATGTATTGGTAGTTTATTTTTGCTACTTTGACTAAATTTGGCTTTCTTTTAGAACTTTTGAAGTGGGTTAGAATTTTATATTCATTTCCAAGAGCTAGAGTTATGACTTTTTTGCCGGGGGGGGGGGAATTCACCTGAGAGGAGAACCAGACAGGGATGTCCACTTTCTCCTTTGAGATATGATTTATATTTGAAAACTCCGGCTTGTGCTATTTGACAGAATAATAGTATTCATGGATTTGTGCATAATTGAATAAAACTTAAAATTACTTTTTTTTAATGCAGATTATTGTTTATTGTTTATTTCTGAACTCCAGTTGCCTGTGCTGGCACAGATGCAGCTGATTAAAAGGTTTGGTAATTTGTCTGCTTATTCAGTTAATTGCTCAAAATCCAGACTGTTGCTGATTGGAGATCAGTATCTTGTAGTGTATTAGCTGATTGGCAGCTTTGGTCGTGCCTGGATGTTATTACTTACCTTGGGATACTTATTCCCAGAGATACAACTCAAATGATTTGAACTTAATTTGAACAATTGATTATCATAGAATCATAGAATAGCAGTGTTGGAAGGGGCCTACAAGGCCATCGAGTCCAACCCCCTGCTCAATGCAGGAATCCACCCTAAAACATCCCTGACAGATGGTTGTCCAGCTGCCTCTTGAAGGCCTCTAGGGTGGGAGAGCCCACCACCTCCCTAGGTCACTGGTTCCATTGTCGTACTGCTCTAACAGTCAGGAAGTTTTTCCTGATGTCCAGCTGGAATCTGGCTTCCTTTCACTTGAGCCCGTTATTCCGTGTCCTGCACTCTGGGAGGATCGAGAAGAGATCCTGGCCCTCCTCTGGGTGACAACCTTTTAAGTATTTGAAGAGTGCTATCATGTCTCTCCTTCTCTTCTCCAGGCTAAACATGCCCAGTCCCGTACAATCCGCCCCGCACACTCAGGTCCTCTGGGAAGAATTTACTCCAGTCAACAAAAACAAGGCTGACAACTATTACTCAGAGGACCTTTTCTTCTGCCTCTCCCAGTTTGTGGAATGGCTTGCTGGGAGAGATTCGTCAACTTAACAGTCTTCCAGAATTTAAGAAAGCCATAAAGACTGGTCTCTTCCAGCAGGCCTACCCAGATAAATTTTAAATTTGCCTTTTAATAATGTGCTGCTTTTAATAATGTATTAGTTTTAAATGTTTTAATTAGTTATATGATGTTTGCATTTGTGTTGTACCCCGCCTCGATCCAGAGGGAGAGGCGGGTAACAATTATTATTATTATTATTATTATTATTATTATTATTATTATTATTTTAGTCTCTCCCCATAGGGCTTTGTTTCCAGACCCCTGATCATCCTGGCTGCCCTCCTCTGAAACCCCTCCAGCTTGTCTGCGTCCTTCTTGAATTGTGGAGCCCAGAACTGGACGCAATACTCAAGATGAGGCCTAACCAGTGCAGCCTAGAGAGGAACCAGTACCTCACGTGATTTGGAAGCTATACTTCTATTAATGCAGCCCAAAATAGCAGTTGCCTTTCTTGCAGCCATATCGCACTGTTGGCTCATATTCAGCTTGCAATCTACAACAATTCCAATTCCAATACTCATTTGTAGTATTGCTGAGCCAAGTATCCCCCATCTTGTAACTGTGCATTTGGTTTCTTTTCCTAGATGTAGAACTTGGCATTTATCCCTATTAAATTTCATCCTGTTGTTTTCAGCCCAGCACTCCAGCCTATCTAGATCACTTTGAAGTTTGTTTCTGTCTTCCAGGGTATTAGCTATCCCACCCAATTTTGTGTCATCTGCAAATTTGATAAGCGTTCGCTGCACCTCCTTATCATTAATAAAAAAGCTGGAGAGCCCTGGGCCCAGGACTGAGCCTTGCGGTGCCCTGCTCGTTAAATCCCAAGAATGAGATTTCTCGGGATTTAGATAGATGGGCATCCTTATAGCGGAGTTTGTGGGGTAAGGTAAATATTCTTAAGATTAATACTATACCTCTGATAGTTTGTGTTTTATGTGGGAGTCTCTTTACCTGGCAAATATTTTCAGAAAATCAATCTATGTTTTGTAAATTTGTGGGAGTTACCTCTCTGCCAAGATTATCTCTGAAACAGATGCAATTTCCAGTGAACGAAGGTGGGTTTGGCTTTCTGGGTTTTGCCTCCTATCATCAGGGCTTATTTGCTGACTCAATAGTGAATTTTGGTCTTTCTGTGTCAGATCTTCCATCTTGGTCCATTTTGGAATCTTTTTGTCTATTTCCTCACCGTAAATGGATGGCATGAGGTCCTAGAGACATGTGCAATGTCGTATCAATTACGCTTTGACCCTTTTCTCATGCTAATTTGACTTTATGGGGCAATCCAGATCTAAAGACTGGTAAGAAAATGTTTTTGTGGTGGGCATGGACAGAAAAGGCAGTTTTTACCTTGGATCAACTAGGGGGTTCCAGTGATGAGTTTTTGTCGTTTTCTGTTCTGGGTGCCAAATATGACTTGAGAGCTATGGCTGAATGTTACTATTTGCAATTGCAGCATTTGTTAGTATATAAGCTTGGCCCAACCGCTTTTACAGCACCAGAAACTCTGTCGTTACTGGAAGCAGTTATTGGGGCTTGTCAAGTAAAGCGACCCACAATCCATGTCCATTAATAACTAGTATTGGTGGATAAATATGAGAACTTTTGTTTCATGTCTATTGGACATCACAACGTCTCCTTAATACAGGATTGTCTAATTTGGCTAATTGCTGGCGGTGTAACGCAGCGAATGCTTCTTTTAAATATATGCTTTGGCAATGTCCAGTAGTTGTTTCTTTTGGATAGGGGAGGTTATTATATGGATAAATATTGTATTGGAACAGTCTTTAAAATTTGCTGATGTGCACACTCTTCTAAATTACCTGTTTTGTGGAAATTAATGAATGGTCAGCATCAATGGATTCTCTGTGCCCTTTTGATTACTAAAAGACTGATATTACAGCATTGGAAGGGTAAACACTCACCTACTTCAATGCAACAGATTGAGGACTTTATAATGATATCAGCATTTGAACAGGTGGCATATAGCTGCCATCTTCAAATGGATACTCATTTGGATATCTGGTACGCTTTTGTTGAAGCCTGTGTATAATTGCTAGTAAGCTATATATATTTATTTTATTTTATTTATTTATTACATTTATATACTGCCCCACAGCTGAAGCTCTCTGGGAGGGTTACAAAATACATATTCCACATGTATTTCTTGCTATGGATATATGCAAATCTATATATGTATATTTAAAAAGCTCAAAAGGATAAAAACCACATCACGCCAGTCCTTTTCCAGCTTCATTGACTGTCAGTCCAGGTCTGGGCCCGATTCAAAGTGCTGGTATTGACATTTAAAGCCCTAAACAGCTTGGGGCCAGGCTATCTGAAGGAATGCCTCCTCCCGTATGTACCTGCCCGGACCCTAAGGTCATCCTCAGGGGTCCTTTTCCCCGAGCCCCTGCCAAAGGAAGCGAAGCAGGTGGCTACCAGGAGGAGGGCCTTCTCTGCTGTGGCACCTCGGCTGTGGAATGAGCTCCCTAAGGAGGTTTGCTTGGCACCTACATTATATGCCTTTAGATGCCAGGTGAAGGAGACCTTTTTATTCTCCCAGCATTTTAAGAGTCTATAAATAAATTTTAACTAGGTGTTCTAAATTTGTAATTTTGCATTGCTGCTGTTTTTATCTGGTTGAGCTTTTATATTGTATTTTATATTATGGTTTTATACTGTTGTTTTATACTTTGAATGGTTTTAATTTTTGTGAACCGCCCAGAGAGCTCCGGCTATTGGGCGGTATAGAAATGTAATGAATGAATGAATGAATGAATAAATAAATAAATAAGAAAAGACAAATTAAGCCATGGGCTAAGACCTCCGTCCCCCTTTGGCCACATGCAGATGGCTCACTGCCCCCCTTCTATTCCTGTTACTTCTCCTGACATGCCTGGAGAAAACTGCAGGGGCTTCTAGGCCCCAATTTGGCCATTCATGGGCTTTTGTTCCACTCCCCATGACCCTCGCCCCCCACCCCTGCCAAAACATAGTCTTGCAACCGTGTGGCCTGTACTGCCCCTCTGGTTCTGTGTGGAAATGAAAGCAGGGAAGTTGGCTTCTCCTCTCTGGGGGGCCTCTGCCACCTCCCCCCCACCCTCCAGCCTCCAAAGCAGCTTTGGAGATTAGCTAGTGGATTCCCGGTGTCAGCTGAGGACACAGCCTTCCCCTTACACCAGCAGGAAAGACCCCTTGCAACAGAAAGGCTGGGGTGGGTGGGGGTGGGGGTGTTCACAACTAGGGAGGGGGCTCTTCCTCAGGGCCCATCTCCCTAAGGGTCCACCGAGGGCTCCCCGGGACGCGTGGGGAGTGGGTCTGGGGGAGCAGGACCCTTCCAGATCATGCGGTGTTTCTTACTTTAGATCTGAATTAGTGCAGTCATCTGATTAAAGAAATCTTCATTTTTAAAAAATGCCCGCCTGTTATTTTAATAATGTATTAGTCTTACATGGTTTTAATCATTTATATATTTTATAGTATTTTTATATTTGATCCAGAGGGAGAGGCGGGTAATAAATAATAATAATAATAATAATAATAATAATAATAATAATAATAATAATAAGATTGTTTCTGTCTTAACGGATTCCTTCGCTCCTGTGCGAACATGCCCTTGCAGCTGAGATCCTTCTTTGGAGGCCCTTCATCTGCAGCGTTTAGATGGGCAGCTGCCAGGGTGAGGGACGGGCATTTCTGTGCTTGTGCCCCAACACCTCCCTTAGTTGTTTCCATTTTCTGAAGGCCTCCAAAGGTTGAGGCCGTCCGAACGGTCAGTGGTGCAACGGCCGCAGCCTTTCCTCTCCCCTCCTGTGTGGCCCTTCTAGAGTTGCGGTCCGCAATTTAAGGGCGATGTTAGGACGAAACTACGCCGTGGCCAGGAGATGCCTCCTCTTTGCCCCCACAGCCTGTTCGCTTCATAGAATCATAGAATAGCAGAGTTGGAAGGGTCCTACAAGGCCATCAAGTCCAACCCCTTTCTCAATGCAGGAATCCACCCTAAAGCATCCCCCCCTCCCCGAAATGCCTCTACCCCAAACTGACAGTTATCTTTTCAATGCCAGGTGAAAGCCTTTTTATTTGCCAGGATGCTTTGGAGGACGTGACACTGTTTTCTCTTCCAGCGTTGGGTTTTTAAGTGGTTTGACATCACCCCTGTGGCGAATGCTTTATTGTGAGGTGCCTGATGCTTTGGAAGTGGTTGAGTTTAGCTGTCCTAGAAGCTCTTGGGACCATGGGTAGAAGTACCTGTAAATCCACCCCAGGGCTCCTCTCTCTCCGCACACAGGCTGCCCTGGTTGGGGGAACCACCATGGTGATTGGGCACGTGCTCCCGGACAAGGACGTCTCCCTGCTGGACGCCTACGAGAAGTGCCGCGACTTAGCTGACCCGAAGGTGTGCTGCGACTACGCCCTCCACATGGGCGTCACCTGGTGGGCCCCCAAGGTAAGGGGCTGAGAGGGGCCCTGGCAGCTGCCTTAGACCGGGCACTGGGCCATGCTGCTCGGGAGGGTCTCTTCCGTCTTCAGCCCCCTGACGTTTCTGCTACATCTGAGCGGGAGCCGCTCCTGCTGTTGCCCTCCCACCGGAGGTCAGGCTGAGGCCCGGTAGGGGGGCCTGACCCACCAGGAGGAGACCACGGGTTCCCTACCTGGGGCCTGCTGTTGTTGTTGCTTTTGTACTACAACCTCCGTCCCTCCTAACCTTTGGCTCTGCTGGCTGGGGGTGATAGGAGTTGCAGCCCAGCCACATCTGGGGATGGCGTCACTGGTCCGCACTGCCGGGGGTCCAGCAGCGGTCTTGGGCAGCCCTCCCTGGAGCTGGGGGGCCTGGGCCGGGGGGAGCCGGCCCCACGTGTGCGTGCCCCACGTGTGGGGCCTGGGCTCCGCGGCTCAGTCCTCTCCAGTCCCTGCAGCCTGCTGGGGTTACCTTGGGCAGGCCTGAGGGCAGCTCCTCCCCGGCCTCCTCTCAGGGACGGGGCCGTGGGTGTTCGGCCTGTCTGGGGCGACGCTGCTTCCCAGGCGCAGACTCCCCTCCCCGGGGCTCCGGCAGGAGCTGCAGGACAGCTGTTGGGGGGAGGGTTTCATTCTGGTGGGATTAGACCCCTCTCTGCCCAGAGCCATCCTGTCCCCGAGCCGCTGCTCCTGGCTGCTTGACTTGATCTCATCAGCCTCTTGTTTGGGCTTTTGTGGTTCAGCCCTTTTCCTCTGGCCGACCTGCCTTTTCCCTCTACAGCGTCTCATTGGCGGCTCTTTTCCCGGCTCCCTTTGGCAGCTTTTGGGGGGCTACTTCCTGCCCTCTAGTGGAAGAAGATGCTCTCCTGCCCCCCCCCGTCTTGTCCGTAGAATGACTGGAGGCCCCTTGTGGAGCTGGGAGGGGGGGAGCCGGATAGGAGGGGGCGTCTTGGGGCCCGAGTCCGTGGCGCTAGGAAGCCTCCGTGGACTTCAGGCCTAAAAGCTTCAAAGCAGACGTTCCCAAGCGCTGCCTCCCGCAGGAAAAGACACCCCCCCCCCCATCCAAGATAGGACCCGCAGGCTTGGCTTTAGAGCCTGGGCACCCTGGAGCTGTGCAGCTTTTGCCCGCGGCCATTGGACCCGGGAGCCCCCTGACCTTGGGGCTCCAGGCTTGCGACATTCGCCCGTCATTTCTGCTCTTGGTTCTTTTGGCTGGGTGGGAGGTCCCCCTTGAAGCCGTGCATGGTGAATAACGCAGCCCGCCCCCCGCCCCCGCCCCCGCCCCGTGCGTGCCTCAGGTGAAGGCCGAGATGGAGACCTTGGTGCGGGAGAAGGGCGTCAACTCCTTCCAGATGTTCATGACCTACAAGGACGTCTACATGCTGCGGGACAGCGAGCTCTACCAGGTCTTCCGCGCCTGCAAGGACATCGGGGCCATTGCGCGCGTCCACGCCGAGAACGGCGAGCTGGTGGCGGAGGTGAGCTGCCCCTGGGGCTGGGGGCGGGGGGCAGGGGGGCTGTCCCCGGGGTCCGGTCACGGCGCTGGGGAGGGGGTTGGGCGTCCCTGCAATCCCAGCGGGCCAGAGGTTTGGGGGAAGGTGTCGCCCCCCCCATGCACACATCTGGATGGCCCTCAGGCCTGTGCCTCACACGGGCGCCCACCTGATCCGGGCTGAGTGTTTGGCGCTCCTTCCGTTCACGAAGCTGGTCCTCCTTCCTCCGAGGGCGGCAGAGACCGCCACGGTTCTCTCTACTGGTGTTGGATGGGACCGTGGCCATGCCCTGTGCTCGGGTGGCCCCTTTGGGCTCCGTGGGAAGGAGTTCAGGCCTCCCTGCGCTTCTCCCGGCCCATGCCGGCGGGCGCCAGGAAGGCCCGCTCCGCCCCATCGCGCTGGCCCTCTCCAGGGGGCTTCCCCCAGCTGGGTGCTCGGCCTCTCGCCCTCGCTGTGTGGGCCACGTGCAGCGGTCTTAAGGCAGAAGTCACCGTGGAAGAGCTCCGTGGCAGCGAGCACCAGCCGTGCCGGATTCACTGCCCCTCTGGGTCCACGTCCTCCGTGAGGGCCGTGGGTGGCCCCCGTCCCGTTGCCCACAGGAGCGTGGCAGAAGGGAGGGCCCAGCCCATGTTAATCTGGTTCTGAGGTTACAAAGGGCCACGTTTACAGCGCGCAGCATGGGAGCGCGTTGCACCTTCCACCGGGCGGATGGGCTAAGCAGGGATCAATGCTCGCTGACCCTCAGGTTGCAGGCAAAGCCACAGGGGCCCGGAGGAGGGGGACACGCCCCCTTGCCGTCCCCCCACCCTAGACTAACCCCCTCGTCCTGCAGGGCGCCAGGGAGGCTCTGGACCTTGGCATCACCGGCCCCGAGGGGATCGAGATCAGCCGCCCGGAGGAGGTGAGGCCCTCACCAGACCTTCCCTTCTCAGCCGGCTTCTGGCTGTCAGGGGCTGGCTGGGGGTTCTGCGTGGTCTCGGGGGCCGCTGGCACCCTCCGGAAGAGGCTGCGGTGTGGCCTGGGGGGAGGGGGTTCGGGGGGGTGGCGGAGGGCTTCCCTCGACTGGGGCAGTGAGAGCAGAAGAATGGTGAGCGCCTGGGGGGGCTCGCGGCAGGCACAGGGCAGCCTGCGTGGATTGGGCAGAGGACCCTTGGGCAGTGCGTGGCGCAATCTCAGCACCATTTTGTGGCTGAGGAGGGACGGCAGTGGCTGCGGGAGGGGGCACGTCCCCCTCCGCTTCTGGGGCCAGCCCCCGGCGCTGGGAGAGGCAGAGCGGTTTGCGCTGGCTCGTCCATCCCTTCCCGCTGGCTGCTGCGGCAGATCCCTGCCCTGGCTCCCTGGGGGTGGCTCCCTGGGGGTGGCCAGTCGGAGCTCCGTGCCCTCTGCCCTGGCTCTCCTCAAGCTCAGCCTGGCACAGCCTGGCACTGCCTGGACGACGGATGGGAGGCGTGGGCAGGCACGGGCACCGCCTCCCGGCTGGCTCCCCCTCCCCCCATGCATCATCTCTCCTCCTCCCTGCCTTGCAGCTGGAGGCCGAAGCGACACACCGTGTCATCACCATCGCCAACCGGGTGAGCAGCCGGCACCGGGTGGCCCCGAGCGCCAGTCCGCCCCAGCGGCCTTGGTCGACGCTGGGATGCCTTGGTCCCCGACTTCCCTGGGGCTGTTTGATCCCCAAACGCCCTGCAAGGGAGGGCTGGGTGACTCCCCCCTTCTGTACACCCTCCCCACCCACCCCGGTGGTGGTGGTTGTGGTGGGGGCAATGCTGCCCTGCAGCCAGCCTGATCCCTCCCCCCTTCTCCCCTCTTGGCAGACTCACTGCCCCATCTACCTGGTCAATGTCTCCAGCATGTCAGCCGGGGATGTCATCGCCACGGCCAAGATGCAAGGTGAGAGCAGCAGCGGCAGCAGCAGCAGCAGCTCCTGGGCTCTGGGGGCTTTTCTGGAGCCCCTCCCTCTGTGCCAAAGGGGTGACTCATGTCCTTGTAGCAGCTGGAGGAGGGCTTGGAAGCCAGCCCCCCGCTCCGGCCCAGTCCAGCCCCTTCCAAGTGACCAAGGCAGGGAGTGCCTCCCCCACCCCACCCCACCCCACCCCACCCAGGCCCAGAGGATTCCTGGGGTTGTAGGATAAGGACTGGTGAGGGTGAGGGTGAGGGTGAACCCCTGCCCAGGCCTCCCCTCTCCTCCTCCTCCTGCCACACCTCCTGGCCATCCGAGGGGGTCTTCCAGCCTGGGCTGAGCTCCCCCCGCCCCAGATGTGTCTCACCAGGCCTGAGGCTCCTGGCCTTGCTTCCCTGCAGGGAAGGTTGTGTATGCAGAGACCACCACCGCACACACCACGCTGACGGGCTTGCACTACTATCACCAGGACTGGTCCCACGCAGCAGCCTACGTGATGGTGCCACCCTTGCGGCTGGACACCAACACCTCCACCTACCTCATGAGCTTGCTTGCCAAGTAAGGGGGCTTTGGGGGCTGAGCGATGGACCGGGCCGTCAGTGCTCATCACAGCTCCAGCTTGGAAGGGAAGGAAACGGGCGTTGCCAGGAGGGACGAATTGGGGAGCCCTGGGCTGGGGAGGGGCCTGGCGCCAGAGCCCCCCACGGCTCACCAAGGGAGATGGGAAGGAGCCTCCTGGCAGAAGTGGGGGGGAGGAAGGGAGCAGAGCAGAGGTCTCTGAGATGGAGCGTCTCTCAATGGCGAGGCGGAGCAGCCTCGTCTCTGGAATGGCATCCCCGGGGACGTGAGCTCTGGCCTCCCTTCCCCCTACGTCACCCACTTGTTTGCCTCTCCCCTCCTGCAAGTGACACTGTGAACGTCGTGGCCTCTGACCACCGGCCATTCACCACCAAGCAGAAGGCCATGGGCAAGGAGGACTTCACCAAGATCCCCCACGGAGTCAGCGGAGTGCAGGACCGCATGGCTGTCATCTGGGAACGTGGAGTGGTACGTGGCAAGGGGCAGCAAAGCAGTGGCTGGGGGAGGAAAGATGGGAAAGTGGGGGGCCTCCCCTGGGATCTGAAAGCAGCATTTGGTGATGGAGAGGGGAGGAGAATAAGGCTGTTTAGTAAATTAACTGAGTGGCCAATTTCAGAGCTCCCTTTGCCGTGTTTTGCTCTCTGGAGACTGATTGAGAAGGAAACAGACTGGGTTGTGAAGGGGAGCTGCAGCCAGGAAGGAAGAAAAATCTGGAAACGGTTCTTTTGGGAGAGAGGGAAAGGCTGGGTGACCCAGCATTTTTACCCCTGGTTTTGAAGACGCGTGCTTGCTGCGTTGCGCTGGGACTTGCCAGGGAAGTGGGGGCAAGGCTTCATTGGAAGAGACCTGCAGGGCACCCAGGCTTAGGGGGAGCCGTGGCATCTGGACTGTTGGCCCGCCTCCTTAATCCTGTGGCAGGGGCAGGCTGCCACTTATGGGGTGGAAAGGGGACGGCACTCTGCTTGAAGTCAGAGGCGCTTGCTGCTAGTAGAAATAACTTGTGGCTACTAAGCCATAGATTTGATGTGGTATGTGTGTGTGTACACGTAATTATTTTTCTTATATCGGAAACCTCAGAGAAAACTTTTTGTTTTGGGGGGCATGCAAATGCTACTGCTCCCCCACCACGTTCTTCAACAACCGCTTGTCCCTGATCAGCGTAGAAACGAAAGCTGTGGGGCTGCTCGCCGGCAAATCTGTCCACAGGGCTCCGCCTGCATGCCAGAGCCGCCCCCTTCCGCCGTGGTTCCCTCCCACGTAGGCTAGGGGCCAGTCCGTAGGGCAAGGCAAGAGGGACGGAGGCAGCATCCCAAAGGCTACGGCAGGGAGCAGCCCGCGGCAAATGGGCAGGAGGCAGCTGGCAGCTCCGTTCCCAGGGTGGGAGGCCAGGAGCAGGATTTGAAGAAAAATTAAACAAATGCTTTCATCTGCGTAAGCTTTAACAATAAAGACATCAAAATTGGCACAGTAATAGATATTAAGGAGAGCTTTAAGCATACCAAATTTGAATCGGATTGGGTCATCCGTTGATTTTTTATGATTTTTTTACATTCCTCCCCTTAAACCCACTTGCTGGTATGCAAAGGATCTAGCCGCCCGGTAGCAACAATGGCGACAGCTTAGCGCTGCAGGGGATAATTCGAGGGAAACAGGTACGTGGGACGAAGCTCTTCCTTTGCGCCATTGCAGGTCGGGGGCAAGATGGACGAGAACCGCTTCGTCGCCATTACCAGCTCCAACGCCGCCAAGATCCACAACCTCTACCCTCGCAAGGGCCGCATCATTCCCGGGGCCGACGCAGACGTGGTCGTGTGGGACCCTGAGGCCACGAAGTAGGCACCGGGGAAGGAGGGGCGCTGGGAGGGAGGGGCCCTGCTTAGCCCGGGGTGGGCGGGTGGGAGCTACAGCGAAGAGACGGACATTAGGGCGGGCCTGTGGCAAGTGCTCCTCCGCGTCCCTGCCACATCCACGCAAGCCATGCGCCCCTCCGTCCGTCCGGCCTGCCTGCCACGGACAGGAGGAGCCACAGGCTGGCGGGGAGCTGTGAGGGAGGACTTTTGCCCTGTGGGACGATACTCCCGCATATGGTTTTCCGTGCCCGGTTCTCCTCCGCACTGTCGGCTGCCCCTGCAGACTCCGGAGCTGAGCGTCCTTGCAGCTGGATTAGCCCCGCGTGCCGTGAGTCAGGGCCTGGGCTGCCGGCCTGGTTTCAAAACCGGGACGTGACGCCACGGAAGAGTGGGCAGTGGAGCCATCTGGGGCGGTCCCCTGTTTTATGTCTTTCTGTGTCCTAGCCAGTAAGCGATTTGTTTTATTTATTATAAATATCTTTACATTTCCTTCAAATGAAAGTTCTCAGCATGGCTGACATAGAAAGAAAATACAAAACAACGGAAACACAAATAAAAACATTGGGAAGGATCCTAAAATATATTAAAAGCCAGATAAATCTAATCAGCGAGACTAAAATTACGTCAGATCAAGCAGTGGGTACCTGCAGCCCGATCCAATCATATTTACTTGAACGTAAATTCTCCTCTGTTCAACGGGGCCTCCTTCGAAGTCAGTCTGCATCAGTTCGCAGCCATAACTAGCCAACGTTATGTAACCACAAAGAGTATAAATCCAAAATAAATAGGAATAATAATAATAATAATAATAATAATAATAATAATAATAATAATAATAATAATAATTTCCCTTTAGTTCAGCCTTCCCCATCCTGGTGTCCTCCAGACGTGTTGGACTACAATTTCCAGAATCCTCCAGGTAGCATGGCAGGCTAAGAATGCTGGGAGTTGTAGTCCAACCTATCTGGAGGGCACCAGGTTGGGGAAGGCTGCCTTAGACATACAAAAACTGTGACCTCTGGGAGCCCTCCCCTTCCTGGAAGGGCCACAGGGTCCCGGCGGGTGCTGAGTGCTCCCTGCTCTCCCGTAGGACCATCTCCGCCAGCACCCAGGTCCAGGGGGGCGACATGAACCTGTACGAGAACATGCGCTGCCACGGGGTGCCGCTGGTCACCATCAGCCACGGACGCGTGGTCTACGAGAACGGCGTCTTCATGTGTGCCGAGGGCACCGGCAAGTTCTGCCCGCTCCGCTCCTTCCCGGACTCCGTGTACAAGAAGCTGGTGCAACGGGAAAAGGTACCATGACAGGCTGGCCGGCTGTGTGCGTGTGTGTCTGTGTGCGACTAGCGGGGGCCCAGGAGGGAGCTCCGTGCACTGCCCGCGGCCTCCCCCACAAGGCCCTCTCGCCTGGCAGCAACATCAGCCCCAGCACGGGAGGCCTTGGGGAGCTACGGGGCTGAGGGGATGCGGACGTCCTCTCGGAAAGGAAGCCACGTTGACCACAGTGCTGGCCTGCCTTCTGGGGTGCTGTGTGGCTCAGGACGGAAGGCCACGGGCGTGAAGCGCTTTGGGCGCTCTGGCGGAGGGAGGGCTGGCAGCGGCGGCGGCTGTGCTGTGCATTGAGCATCCTTTTCCTCAGCTGGAGCGCGGGGAGGGGGCGGCTTTAGTCTGTAAACCATCGGTGTAGCTGTCAGATGCTGGAGCAGAGGCCAGGGGTGGGCTTGTTGTGGGCAGGGTGGGGTGGGGGTGGGGTAAGAACTATGCGCGCACCCACCCACCCCATGCGCGCTTGTGGCTGGGATGCTCAAGAGCAGGCTTTGGGCCATCAGGAGTTTAAAGCTGTTGTCCAGCGGTTTTCCTGCAAGGGAAAGAATTGTGCCACGTCCAGACTCGGCGTGGTCAGCAAGGCTTGCCGGGAGAGGAAGAAGGGTGGAGGTGGCATTACTCACACACCCCGGGCGCTGCCCCTTCGCTCACGTAGCAGCCGCAGGAGAAGGACGCCTCGGCAGGGAGGGGGACGGTGGCGAAGGAGGGGCGCCTAAGGAGCTCAGGCGGCGGAGAATCTCCATTCCCAGGGAGACACTTCCGAGCCTGAGGGGAGCTCTGCCCTCGGGGCCGGGGCCGGGCTGGGGGCAGTTTGGGCCCCAGTGCCCCCTGACAGAGCCCCTTCACCCACGTGCCCGGATCCTCACCTGAAAGCCCCTCCCGCAGGCCCAAAGGGTGGGGCTGTGCAGGTCGGGGCAGGCTCCGCGGGGTAGTAGGTGAGTGGCGCTGGGAGGAGGGGGGGCACAAGTAGAAGTGGGGGAGGGCATTTGTACGCGTGGGGGGGGGGGGAAGCCAGGGGAATATTTCTAGGGAGGGGGATGAAAGTGGAGCATGAAAGGACGGGGCGGGAAGGAAAAGGACTGGAGGCCCCCCCCTTCGTCCCAACTTCCCCTCTTTGGGCCAGCTGAGGCTGCTGGGCAGGCCGGCCGAGGGAGGGGGGAGGCCTCTTTCTCCGTAGAACTGCAGTGGGGCGGAGGGGCGCAGGCAGGCAGACAGGCTGCAAGGCCTGGATGATGAGGGCCCTTGGAGGCCAGGCCCTCCGGCCCGACACAACCCAGCTGCAGGTCAAGCGGCGCGTGCTTGGGGCGCCTGCCGTGCCGCAGCGTCCTCGCCACGAGACACACGCCCCGCCCCGCCCCGCCCCAGTGCAAGATCTGTGTTGGCGCAATCCAGCCCTGGCCAAAGGCGGCTGCCTCCCCCTCTCCCCAAAGTCTCCTCCCCCCATCCCACCCCACCCCGCCCCGCTCACTTCCCACATGGGCACCGTGGCTCCCCAAGGGGTCTTGAGTTTTCACAGGTAGCATTTTCGGGAGGGGCTGACAGTTAACTTTTATTTTGTGTATTTATTTTGTTTGATTAGAGTTTAAAGCTTAAGGGCGTGGACCGCACCCCGTACCTGGGGGACGTGGCCGTGGTTGTGCACGCTGGGAAAAAAGAGACGGGGACGCCACTTGCAGACACCCCCACCCGACCTGCCACGAGGCACGGGGGCATGCGAGACCTCCACGAGTCCGGGTTCAGCCTTTCTGGTAAGAAGGGGGCTGGAGCGGGTCTTCGGTGGGGAGGACGCCACACTGGGAGGCGCTGCCCCCGCCACGTGCCACGCTCCTCTGGCCCCCATGCTCAACCCCCGCCCCGAGGTCTCTGCCTCGCGGACCCCCTGCCCCCCCCCCCCGGCAGCTTTCCCTCCCTCCTTCCCGGAGGCCCGGAGGGACTGGCAGATTCTGCACGCCCTGCCAATTGGACCCGGCTTCCGGGGGCAGGATCCAGGCCCCCTCCCCCTCCCTCTTCCCCCCGCTTCTGCTTCTAAGCCAGCTGCCCCTGCTCCGACCCAGCTTGCTGCCTTCACTGCCTGCCCCTGCAGCCTCCCCTCCTCGGCTTGGGTGTGTTGTGGACAGGGCCGTGGGTCTCTGTATTGGCTGGGCGGGGCGGGGGGGAGGAAGGGAGGGGGCTAGAAGGGCGGGCCGGAGCGCGATGCGGGGCGAGCGGGAAAGGCAGGAGAGGGGGCCGGGGGGGGGGGGGAGATGGCTGCTGCAAGAGCTCCAGAAATGGGCCCCCGCCAGGATATTTGGGCCTCATCCAGGTTCGTTTGTTTCAAACGTTTCCTAGCTGCCTCTCAAGACCGCTGTCTGCCCGAGGCGGTGTGCAATAGGAAACACACCAATAGAACTGACTCACCAAGCTGCACATCAGTTCATCTGGAAAGAGCTGGTTGCAGTGAAATATGAAGAGAGACTGAAAGAACTGGGCATGTTTAGCCTGGAGAAGAGAAGATTGAGGGGAGACATGATAGCAGTCTTCAAATACTTAAAAGGTTGTCACACAGAGGAGGGCCAGGATCTCTTCTCGATCCTCCCAGAGTGCAGGACACGGAATAACGGGCTCAAGTTAAAGGAAGCCAGATTCCGGCTGGACATCAGGAAAAACTTCCTGACTGTTAGAGCAGTGCGACAATGGAATCAGCTACCTGGGGAGGTTGTGGGCTCTCCCACACTAGAGGCCTTCAAGAGGCAGCTGGACAACCATCTGTCAGGGATGCTTTAGGGTGGATTCCTGCATTGAGCAGGGGGTTGGACTCGATGGCCTTGTAGGCCCCTTCCAACTCTGCTATTCTATGATTCTATGATTCTATGATTCTATGAATGAAACCCTACTGCAGACCCATTATCACCTGGAAGGGCTGCAAGTACGACAACGAAGGCGTTGAGAGGCCGCGGTGGACGGGGCTGGCTGTCTCTCCCTAGGGAGGGCATTCCTTCGGGGAGGGGGCAACGCCGAGAAGGCCCCGGCGTTCGTGTCTGCCAACCTTCAGATAACCTGGACTCGAACAGTTTAAGGCTGGAAAGGTCAACACCAGCACTTTAAAGTTGGGTCTGGAAAGGCGCTGGCGCCAGTGTAGCGCGTACAAAATGGGTGCGCTGTGATCCGAGCATCTAAGCCCCAGCGAGGTGACAGGCAGCCGCGCTCTGCACTAGTTGACGTTTCTGATTGGTCTCCAGAGGAAGTGTTGTCGTTGTCGTCATCCCCCCCCCCGCCCCCTCCGTAGAGCACGTTATTCTAGCCCAGCCTGGAAGTCACCAGTGCATGAAGAACGGAGGCAAACTCCGCTTCCCCCAGATGAGGTTTGCAGCTGACGTCCCAAGCCGGTCCGAGGCGCTCCTGGCTGGCATCCCCACCTGCGCTTCCACAGCCCGCAACGGGTCCGGAAGATCCCCAGGCTAGAGAGGCGGTCCTTCAGGGGGAGGGCGGCCCCACCGGGCACCAGCTGGGCCCCTCCATCTGGATGGGAAGGTTTCCCACCGTACGTCTGTCGGCAGCCTTTGTAGCCTGGTCGCCGCCTCTCTCTCCCCGCCCCCCAAGGCACGATGGCTTTTTGGCACAGGGCGGGGGCGCTTTGTGGTCAAGGACTCTCTCCAAAATGGGGAGACGCTTCGTTACGGGAGCTGGGCAGCCGCGCTGACGTTTGTGGGGGGAGAGGGGGAGGTTTTGCTCTTTCTCTCCCCCGGCCGAGACGAGAGCCTCACCCTCCCTTCAGCCCCCATGGTGAGAACGGCTCCCCGTGAGCTGCCTCTAGCAGCTTCAGACTGTGGGTGGGGGGCTTCTTTTCCCCCTTAGGGGAGCCGTGCAGGGTGCCGGCTCCTCTAGCGTCGCCGAAAGGGCAAACAGTTCTCCATACCGCTGGACGGGTCTCTGTGCGTTCACTTCTGGGCTGTGGGTCTGGGCTCCACCGGCTGAGCGTGAGGGGCACTTGGGTTTAGGGGGTACCTGTTCTGTGGGGCCAGTCCTGTAGGGTGGCCGGCCTCGCTGGGGCATCCATGATGGGACACTCTGGGCAAGGGCGTGGGCCGATGTCTTTGTCACGTGGGGGGCCGGGCCGGGCCGGGGGTGAAATGTGCCCTATAGAGCGAGAGGGGAAGGTTGTGAGGCCGCCTCTCTTGGCTCGCTCATCTGGTTAGTCCACCTGGGCACATCCTGCGTCTCACTGAAGCCGGTAGTAATGCATCTAAAAGAGTGAAATACTCGCGTTTAAATTTCGTCAGTCCAAAAGAATGGCAAAAATGTGAGTTTTTATTCTGGACTCTGAAGTCCTGTTTTGGAATGATCAACACATAAGAACCGCCTTGCTGGTGGGTCAGGCCTGGAAGGTGCAAGTTGTCCAGCACCCTCTTCCTAACAGATGCCCCCCTCCCCGGAGCCCTGGCCCGGGAAGAGGGCCTGAAAGCAGCCCCCCCTCTTGGGGATCTCATGGAGAAGTATGGGGGTGCCAGTAATGGAGAGAGGGGCCCCCCTGCTCTTCCTCCTTGGTTTGGCCCAAAGGCTCCGGGCAAGGGGGGAGGGGGCCCTGCCGCTCCTCCCGTCTCCTCCCCCTCCCCACGTCTTCCCACTGCTTGAGTCACCCGCCCACCCACCCACACAGCCTCTCTCGCCTCGCTTCCTGCAGTGCTGCCCTGTGCCCCAATCGCTGCAAACTGTTTCAGGACCTGAGGTGGGTGGGGTGGGGTGCGGAGGGCTCTGAGACCTGGTGCCCAGCACGGGGAGGGAGGGAGGGAGGGAGATGGTGAGCTGTTCCCGGGATCCCCCCTGCGCTGTTCCCCTCCCGGGTCCTTGATGGAGAGGGTGCGCCCCTCCCCCCGCCAGCCAGCTTCTGACCCCCTCTCCCCCCTCCCCGCTTCTCTCGCTGCAGGTTCTCAGATCGATGACCATGTTCCAAAGCGAGCTTCGGCCCGGATTCTCGCTCCCCCCGGAGGCAGGTCTAGCGGCATTTGGTAGCTGCCCCCCCGACTTGTCCCCCAACTAAGGACACCCTCGCCACCCCCGCCCTGCGAGCTCCAGGCAGCCGCCTTCCACCGGAGCCAGCGACCCCGGCGCGCCCTGTGCGGACCCCCACGGGAATGAGGCTGAGAGGGCGGGGCCCGGCCCAGCCCCTCCCCACCCCACGGCTGCACGGGACGGCCCGAGGGGGGGCCTGCCTCTGTCTCCGGGTTCCTGGGGGGGTGAGGGGGGCTGGCCGGGGGAGGGCGCGGGGCCACGGGGGCCTGTCTGTGCCGGTTCCTTTCTGTTTTGCACGTTGGGTTTTGGATAAGTGACATTTTGACTTGTTTGTGCATCACGTGGAAAAAAAATACTGAAATGAAGGTGCTTTGTGTGACTAGCGGTAGGATAGAGGGGGGAGGCTTGGGCCGGGGTGGGGCGGGGCTGGAGATGGAAGCCCCCCCTTCAAGCAGCTGCATTTGTTGGGCTGGGGGTGGGTGTTCAGCCGAGCCCCTGTGGGCTCTCTTCCCTCGGGGGGGGGCACGAAGGCTTCTGCCCTTGGTCCCAGCGGACGGCTCTCATGAGGGCGCTGGTGCAGGCGAAGAGGGCAGAGCTCAGAGGGCAAACCCCTCCTCCTGTGTCCCACTGGGCAGGAATGGGGGGGTGGGGGTGGAGGTGGGGGGGCTGTACGCCACTATGTGGAGCCAGGGCTTGGAGGGGGCTGGTTGCCGGAAGCCCTGTGCCCCCCCCTCTCCTCCATGATCCTGGACGGAGCACAGACTTCCTTCTTGGCCTGTTCCAGGAGCCATCTTTTCAAGGGCCTGGAGTGGCCTGAAATCCCCCCCCCCCACTTATGAGTCTCAGTGTCCCAAAGTGGGTCAGCCCCATTCCCAGACGCCGTGAGCCCTTTAGACCTTGCAGAGGAGCAGCTCCTGGAGCCCTTACAAAGGGGGGGGGCAGCTGCGGAACCCCGTTTGGCGCTGAAACGGCTTGTGGGGAGGGCCAAGCCAGTGGCCCAACCCACGCTGCTCCCACTTTGGCCAGGCATGCCGGTTGGCCTGGCAGCTCCTCTCTTGGCCCTGGGCTCCAGAGCAAGGGTGCCCTCGGCCATTGCGATAGGCCGAGCCGAGGAAGGTGGGAGGGTGAGGGATTCAGCCCCAAATGTTTTGCCAGCCTGCTGAGCCGGGGGTGGGGCTTCTGAACGAAGCCAGCACGCTCTGACGCGCCCCGTCCCTCCCACCCCGTCCCTCTCCCAACACCATGGTGCTGCTCACCCCACCTTATGCCCACCTGACGCTGGGGGCCCAGCGGAGCCCCGTCCCAGCCCTGCCCCCAGGTCTCCCTCTGGAATAGCGTGACATGTGAACTGTTCCTTGTGCACTCCCCCCCCCTAGTTGGTCCCCGTAGGTGTGTGAGGCCGTGCAGCCAGGCGCGACGGAGTCCTCGGCTCCCAGGACCGCAGTGGAGGACTCGGCTTCGGCGCACAGCAGCCCTGTGCCGGTACATGTTGGAATAGTCTCGTAATGGCTGTTTAGCACCTGCAGTGCATTTCTGTTTCCTCATTAAAGATTGTTCTCACGGTACGAGGCTCCTGCGTCTGTGCTTCTGAGCCGGCCCGTTAGCGGGGCTGGTGTGTGCGTGTGCGCTCTGGTGCCCTGCGGGCTGAAAGATACAAGGACTGCCTTCATGGATTGGGCCAAAGGGCCATCATAAGAACATCATAAGTGCCCTGATGCTGGCTCAGACCCAGGGTCCATCTAGTCCAGCACTCTGCTCACACAGGGGCCAACCGGCCATCGGCCAGGGACCATCAATGCAGCACATGGGGCAACAGCACCCTCCCACCCATGTTCCCCAGCAACTGGTGCACCCAGGCTTACTGCCTCGAATGCTGGAAATAGCACACAACCATCAGGGCTAGGAGCCATGGAAAGCCTTCGCCTCCAGGAATTTATCCAACCCCCTTTTCAAGCCATCCAGATTGGTGGCCATCATAGAATCATAGAACAGCAGAGTTGGAAGGGACCTACAAGGCCATCGAGTCCAACCCCCTGCTCAATGCAGGAGTCCACCCTATCTACCACATCTTGTGGTAGTGAATCCCAGAGTTTATGTGCTGTGTGAAGAAGTCCTTCTTTTTATTTGTCCTGGATCTCCCACCAACTAGCTTCATGGGATCATGACCCCCCACTGGGGTTCTAGTATTTTGAGAGAGGAAGAAAAATGTCTCCCCATCCACATTCTCTACTCCAGGCATACTTTTGTCCACCTCTATCATGTCTCCCCTTAGCCTCCTCTTCTCCAAGCTAAACAATCCCAGCTGTTGTAACCTTCCCTCCTAGGGGAGATGCTCCAGCCCCATCATCATTTTTGTTGCCCTTTTCTGCACTTTTTCCTGCTCTATAAATATCCTTTTTTAGGTGTGGTGACCAGAACTGTACACAGTATTCTGAGTGTGGTCGCACCATCGATTTGTATAAGGGCAGTACAATACTGGCCATTTTATTCTCAATTCCTTTTCTTATAATGCCTGACATGGACTTTGCCTTCTTTACAGTGGCTGCACACTGGGTGGACATTTTCATCGAGCTGTCCACCACAATCCCAAGATCTCTTTCTTGTTCGGTCACCGCCAGCTCCGATCCCATTAGGTTATAGTTGAAGTTGGTTTTTTTTGCCCCAACGTGCATCACCTTACACTTGCTTACGTTGAACCGCATCTGCCATTTGGATGCCTTTTTCTTCCAGCTTGGAGAGGTCCCTCTGGAGGTCTTCACAATCCCTTTGTGTTTTAAGCACCTTAAATAATTTGGTGTCGTCGGCAAACTTGGCCACTTCACTGCTCACTCCTATTCCATATCATTTATGAACAAGTTGCAAAGCATTGGTCCCACTACCGATCCCTGTGGGACCCCACTATTTACTTCCCTCCGTCGGGAGAATTGACCGTTTATTCCTGGTCTCTGCTTTCTGTTCTTTAACCAGTTTCTGATCCATAAGAGGACCACCAGCTGCCTCTGGGAAGATGGCAAGCAGAACCCAGGTAGACTGCTGCTGAACATGGAGGCCCCGTTTCTAGCTCATTCAGCTGAAGGCTTCCAATAGGACCTGCCCCTGCCCTCTGTTAATTACCTCCTTTCCTTTGGAAACCGTGTTACTTAAGGAAATATCTCTGCTCGTTTGCCCTGAACTTGACTGCCAGTCAATTTAAATAGGATTTATTTTGAATAAACAAGTTTCCCATTGCGGCAAATTCTAAAGCAAAAGCGGAGTTGCAGCACACAGAACAAAGTGTCTTCCGGCCCCTTAAAGACTACCAATGATATTGTGGCCTAAGTGTTTGGGATCCCAAAGCACACTTTGTCAGCCAGAAAGTCAGAATGGTGGTCAGGGGGCGCTTTGGGGGGCAAGGAGCCCTCTGACCTGGTCCTGTTGCGTTTCATGGCTTGCTGCTGGGTCACATGTGCAGACCTTCACGTGTGTGTGTGCGCGCACACATGGCCCCACAACTTGCCAGCTGCGGGTAATACCTCGGGCATCTGAGAAGTGGGCTTGCTCCTGTCCGCAAATATTCATGCTTCCATCAATTTGTTTCCAAGGTGCCTCAAGGCTGTTCACTCCCTCCACGTCACCATTCATAGTCTACAAGCCATTCCTTTGCTCCTCTTCTGGCACGTGCTTCCCTTAAGCGAAAGTCCTCTGCTGTTTAGCCACAAGGAAGACAATCCCACCTCTGGGAGCCCTCTGGCCATCTTTCGCCAGTCCTGACGGGCCAGGGAGTGCTTCCACCACGAGGACAAAAGCGCTGCTACCCAGTGGAGGGCGAGTTTCATAGTTCATAGCTTGACACTCTTCCCTTTCTCTGATGCCTCCTCGCATGCTCATTTGGTCAGACAACATAAATTAGTAACAATTTTTTCACAGGGGAGTTGCTGGCTTTGTATGGGGAGGGTGGTCTTCTCTCCCCACAAAATCGGGGGGGGGAGAGAATACGGGGCCCCACAGCAGCTGCATCACCTTCTTTTGTTGCCCCCAATGTGGTCCCTCCAGACCTGGCTTTGGGCCAGGCAGGATAGGCTGCAGCTGAGGACCGAAGGCGCCTTACGCCCCAGCTCCCGTCTGCCAGGTGGGCACGTGGGTCCCACGGCATCCATCAGCCTGCTTGTCCTTCCTTTGTACATCTCGGATGGCTCTGCAGGAGGCGGTGCCGTGGCCTTCTCTGTGGCTGAGGACGCTGGCAGCCCGGGCTGCTTCCACCCCAGCTTGTTCCTCTAGACATGCCACCCTTTGTTCAGTCTCCATACAAAACGTCCTGATGATGTCACTGTCATACCAGCAAATTCCAGTATTTACTGGGTCATGCTCTTGCGGGGTTGGTTTGTGTTTTGGTGATGTGTGTGTGCGCGCTGATTTGTGGTTATTTGTCGCAATAAAATGCTATTTCAGGGCCAGCTTGTTTAGTCTAGGCAGACAGAACACTGCTAAAGTTTGTTTTTTTGAGGGGGGGAAGGCAATTAGTAATGAAGCGGTCTCTCAATTTCTCCTTGAATAGCTCTCCTTACTTGCCTCAGTGTCAATTCCATGTTTATTTACTAAGTGTATCGACTGCCCTTTGGTACAGATTTCCCAGGAAGGCAGAGAATTCAGAATCCATAAAATAAAAATGCTTAGAATAAAAACAATACAAACTTACATTAAAAGAACAGCAGCTATGTCAGCATTAACAACATTAAAATCCAGTGGATCTATAGAACCACACATTAAAATGAGCTGCAGAAATCTAGAATGTATGGGCATTTTTTAAAAAAGAAAAGAAATCAAAGTGTTCTTTGCGTGCCAAAATGTAATCCGGATCGGTCCCAGGTGAGCTTCCCTGCAGAGGCCGTTCTTCACCTGGGAAGGTACCACAGCCCCAACTACCCTCTTCTCAGGTGCCTTCAGAAGGTGACGGCTTTGGTAGGCTGACAGGGTGGCAGGCAGGCCTTCCAGGGAACCAGGTCTTTAGCCACTTGGGCTTTCACTGGTACACTTGGCACCCTGAATCGGGCCCTGGGATGAGTCCTCAGCACAGGTAACTATCTAAGCCAGAGTGGAGAACTGCAGGCCCAGGGTGCCAATTTGCAGAAGGCCCGCCCCCTTTCCCCTGGGGTTATTTCTGTCGTCATCATCAAAATACCGTATTAAAACCTTTAAAATTAAATTCTCCAAAATAAAACAGTATGTGGTTATGCAGGGATGACTTGCATAAATAAAAAATGTCTTCAGCAGGTGCTGAAAACGAAACGTTGGTGTTTGCCTGGCATCAACAGGCAGGGAGTTCCACAGTGAGGGAGCCAGTATGCGAAGAGCTCTCCTTTGAGGGGACTCCGGATGGACTGCAGGTCCATGGGGAAGTGCCCGGAGTGCCTCACCAGATGACCTCCGTGACTGGGCAGGCTGGTAAAGGGAGAAGGCGCTCCCTCAGGTCCATGGGGAAGTGCCCGGAGTGCCTCACCAGATGACCTCCGTGACTGGGCAGGCTGGTAAAGGGAGAAGGCGCTCCCTCAGGTCCATGGGGAAGTGCCCGGAGTGCCTCACCAGATGACCTCCGTGACTGGGCAGGCTGGTAAAGGGAGAAGGCGCTCCCTCAGGTATCCTGGTCCCAAGTTGTCTAGGGCTTTATGCGCTCATATCTAAAACTTTAAACTTGGCCCGGTAGTGGACAGGCAGCCGGTGCCATTTCCTTTGCAAAGGAGTTCCATGCTCAAAAGGGCCAGCTCCTGGCAAAAGCCGAGCTGCTGCATTCTGCACTAGCCCCGGCTTCTGGACCCGCTCTCAGCACAGCCCCACTCAGGGTGTGTTGCACTAATCCAGTCTTGAGGCCACTAGCGCCTGTGCCACTGGGGCCAGGCCGTCCCTGTCCAGGAGAGGCTGAGGCTGGTGGAAGGCACTGCGAGCCACCCACACATGCACCCTTAAGCTACAATAAATGGGTGTTTTGGGGACCCCCACCCTTTCACTTTGATTCCAGACCCTTTGCTGTCACCCCCTGCCCACCACTAGAATGTGGTGCAAGAGCTTCTCCAGAACTGAATCCAGTCCTTGGGTTGAAAGAAATTCCTCTGATTTAAGAAGGGAAAAGATGTCACTCCTTTTGTTTTATCTTATTTGGGTTGATATAAATAGAATGCAAAAACAAATGTAAAACAGAGCAGCATAAATAGCATAGTTGTCAAAAACAATATGTTACAACCTTAAATCATAGAAATTGCTTAAATATCATAGAATAAATAGCTTAAATGAATAGATAAGAATACGATAGTGCAAGGCTTATTACTCAAGATCTGTAAGACAAATTTTGCTAATTTTTGTTTTAAACTGAAGCTTGAGTAGTGTAGATGTGCAGAAAAATTTGAACATTAAAAAAAGTCCATAGCTCGAGCTTTAATAGCGATTCATTTCCTCTGCACCAAACAGGCGGGATGATGGACAGCCCTGTTTGGCCAATCAATGTGGCGTGAAGGTGAGCCCTGGGTGCAGCTGCACAGTTAGGTTGCCACCGCCAGGACAGGGAAGGGGGTGGAGGTGGACAACCAGGGTGCACAAAGGAGGGGCCGAGACCATGATGCATGCAAATTCCGGGGGGGGGGATTCACTATGCATGAGTGACACTTACATTATTCATGTGCTTCTCTGTGGTGCATGACTATGAGCACCCACCGTGACATGAGCTCTACACTGGTGCATAAGGGTGACTACCTGGGAACCCCATGTACATTGATTCCTGCATTGAGCAGAGGGTTGGACTCGATGGCCTTGTTAGGCCCCTTCCAACTCTATGATTCTATAAATGATTCCTGTATAAGAATACGATAGCGTAAGGCTTATTACTAGAGATCTACCAGACTGATTTTGCTCATTTAAAAAAAATGAAATTGAAGCTTGAGTAATGCAGGTGTGCAGAAAATTTTGAAACTGCGAAAAAAGTTCAAAGCTCGAGCTTTAATAGAAAAACACTATTTTTCTTGGCTCTGCGCCAGTCTCCTATTCCTCTGGCAACGGCAATCTCACGATAGCGTTTGTATTCCCATCGCTGCCCAGAGCAAACATGGCGGCTCTTGTGAGGCCCACCCGGGCTTCCCTCTTGTGCTGAGGTTGACCTGGGGCAACGCGTGCTTGGCCGGAGAGGAGCAGCCCAATCCACCTGCTGCCCTCACTTGTGCAGGTGCAACAGCAACAGCGCGTCCTCCCCTGCTCCGCTCAGGCCCATCACGGGCCAACCCCATAGCCCTGAGCCCAGCCTGGCTCCAGAAGAAAGGAAGCCCCCCAAGAAAGCAGCCACCACATGCTTTGGGAGTTGTAGTTTTTAGTGGGTGGTGATGGGGGGGGCCTTCACCCCCCCCCCAAATCCACATTCACAGGGGTGGTGATGGGGAGTAACCCTCTGCCCAGGGACTTGTGGCTCTGGAGATTTAGCTTTTCAACTTTAAAAATTAGTAAATGCTCTTTTAAAAACCAACATAGCATAGAATCGCAGAGTTGGAAGGGGCCCACAAGGCCATCGAGTCCAACCCCCTGCTCAATGCAGGAATCCACTATAAAGCATCCCTGGCAGAGGGTTGTCCAACATCTTTTCGTTTTGTTTTCACCTCTGCTGTTTTAGGTGGAGTAGAATTATTTTTTAAGTGTACAATTCTCCCAGTGGGAATGGAAATGGGCAAAGATATTTTTATCCAGTCATTCTCACACCACTAGCCCCTCGGGCAATGTGGGGTTTACACTAGTATGTGCAGAATGAAAGAGCGTAAATAGTAAATATCATGAGCAAGGTGCCCAACATTTAAAGCACAAATGGCCATCATAAAACACCAAACTAACGCCATTTTCACAGGAGCCACAATGACCCAGAGGGGCATATGCCCCCCTCCCCTCCCCCGGCTGCAAGCCCTACCCCAGGTGCTGCTTTTAGGCCAGCTGGCCTGTTCTCAGTCTCTCAGGCACACGCATGCCGTGGCAGCTCTAGGGCCCTCTTTCCAGGCTGCTCATGGCCTGGTCACCACCTTATCCATGATGCCCAGAAGGGTTTAAGCCTAGTTCGCCCTACACACACACACACACACCTGTCTCTTTCACACACACACACTGACCCCCCCCCCACCAGTGTAGCTGGGAGTGAGGAAACCCCAGCAGGGAGGGGACCCCTGACCACCGTCACTTAGCAACCGCCACGTTCCCTGGCGGCACGGCAACCACCCAGGGCTTCCTCCCTCAGAAAGTAGCCAAGCTCCCAGCTGGGACTACCACATAGCGATGGCAGTGGAAGGAGACTCACCTCCAAGGTAAGCCGCAGGGGCCCCATTGGAGATGGCACGGGGATCGTGGAGGGCAAGACAGAGGGGCCGCCTCGGGGGCCTTCCTCGGAGAACGTGCCCCTCTCTCCCCGGCTTGGCTCTCGCTCCTTGCTGGCCCCCCCCCCCCGGCCCTCAGCCACGGTGCCCCCTGAGCTGCCGGCACAATCGCTGTGGAGGGACAGGAACCTGGGCCCAGTGGCCCTTGCGTGACTCCCCAAGGCAGATCCTGGCCAGCCAGTTTGGTACTGGAGTGGCCTGGGATGCAGCCAAGAGGCGGCTGGGCCAGCTGGTCCTTCGGTCCACGCTTTATGTAGCCATCTCCCAGCGGGGCTGCCGGGTAACCTCAATTTCCCTCTGGCCGTGGTTTCTGCATTGAGGTGGATTCCTGCCTTGAGCACGGGGTTGGACTCGATGGCCTTGTAGGCCCCTTCCAACTCTGCTGTTCTATGATTCTCAAGGCAACAAGACCCAGGAGCTCCAGGCGGGGAGTGAATACACATCTCTCTCTTATGGGGGGAATTCATGTGCAGCTCCTGGCTCCGGGGCTCCGCCCTGAGCATGGAAGGAGGCAGCGCAAGCAGCAGCGCCCAACATAGCTGGCCTGAGTGCACAAGGAGCCCAGGAAGCCGGGGGCCACCAGAGAGGTTGCGGGCTCGGGGGACCCCACGCACCAACCACCACACACCGACACGTGGTGCAGCTGGGCTGCGGCTCAGTCCGCTTGGGCCAGCCCCGCTTCTGCGCATGTGCTCAGTCCGCTTGGGCCAGCCCCGCTTCTGCGCATGTGCTCAGTCCGCTTGGGCCAGCCCCGCTTCTGCGCATGTGCTGCACACCCACAGTGGAGCTGCTGCACTTTGCCTTTGGACTTCCATTTGCAGGCCAAGTTCACCTGAGCCCTGTAAGGCGCCAGCCTCAGCCCTGGCACCCCATCCCACAGTTATTCACGCGCAAGAGCACCTTTTTATCCCTTGCCATCTCATTGTATGAGCCTGACCACCTTGGCTTTTGTGGACCGCATGGATCGTCAGCCACAGACCTCGAGCGCGGCCCGGTCTGGCCCACTACAGTTCGACTGGCGCCAACTTCGCAAGGGCGACATCTTGAATGAAGCAGAAACCCAGACGGCTTTTGAATTCCTCCTTCAAGTTTAGATGTTGGTGGGTGGGAAATGTTTTCGGAAAGCAAAGGTGTCCCCCTTCGGCAGGCCCCGTTCGATTGCAATGTGCATTTTTTAAAATTTTGGTATAATTGACTGCTTAGAATCATAGAATAGCAGAGTTGGAAGGGGCCTACAAGGCCATCGAGTCCAACCCCCTGCTCAGTGCAGGAATCCACCCTAAAGCATCCCTGACAGATGCTTGTCCAGCTGCCTCTTGAAGGCCTCTAGTGTGGGAGAGCCCACAACCTCCCTAGGTCACTGGTTCCATTGTCGTACTGCTCTAACAGTCAGGAAGTTTTTCCTGATGTCCAGCTGGAATCTGGCTTCCTGTGACTTGAGCCCGTTATTCCGTGTCCTGCACTCTGGGAGGATGGAGAAGAGATCCTGGCCCTCCTCTGTGTGACAACCTTTCAAGTATTTGAAGAGTGCTTTCATAGAATCATAGAATAGCAGAGTTGGAAGGGGCCTACAAGGCCATCGAGTCCAACCCCCTGCTCAATGCAGGAATCCACCCTAAAGCATCCCTGACAGAGGGTTGTCTCCCCTCCATCTTCTCCATCTTCTCTTGCGCTGCAACGCTTTCCAATTACTTGGAACTTCTTTCATCGCATCCTCTGCAGTGCCTGCTCTTCCTTGGGTCTTCTCCGGTGATGCCATCGGCACAGTTTCCCCTCCCTGCTGAAGGTGCTGAACGGTGCTGAGTACAGAGCAGCCCCTTTTGGCACACCAGGGACTTCGCTTTCTAGCCCTGTGTGGCAGCCCCTTACCACGCGTGGCTTCCTTAGGACGCCCGGGCAGCCTGTGGACGAAATGGGGAGGCGCAATGTCACAGCGCACCCCCCCCCCTGGCCCCTCTGGCAGCCAGAGGCAGCCAGAGAGTGGGCGCTTCAGGCAAGCATCGGCCACAGAGGAGGGAGGGAAGGAGCCACGGGGAAGCCACGCCAGGGGGTGGGGTGGGGTGGGCAGGCATCCCCACAGGGCGCTCTCTGGTGCCAGATATTTCCGGATGCTTCTGCCATGATGTGCTCTCTCCTGCCATGGACATGCTAGGCTTAAAAGAAAGACATGGATCAGTTGCGGACCGTCCTGGCTTCTCACTCACTCGCCCTTCCTTTACTTGGCTGGCTGGCTGGCTTGGCCCAGCCTCCCCAAATGGATCAGGGCCGGTGGATCCGAAGGAGATCCCTTGACACACACACCCGGAGCAGCCGCACAGTGGCAGGGAGGCTGCTGCGTACTGTCTGGGCAGCCCCACCTCTTGCACTAAGAGGGCTGTCGTTCCAGTGGCTGCTGGAGGAGCCCAATCCCATCCCATGGGCCAGAATATCGCTCTCCTGGAAGCAAGTCACATCGTCAGCCGTTCCATTTGTTTCCCGTCCTTTTCCCACGTCCTTCTGACCGTGGCAGAGAGGCACGGCGTCATTTTGTACACCTCTATCAGGTCTCCCCTTAGCCTCCTTTTTTCCATGCTGAACAATCCCAGCTGACGTACCCTGCCCTCACAGGGGAGATGCTGCAGCCCCTTCATCATCTGAGTTGCCCTTTTCTGCCCTTATTCCAGCTCTATAATATCCTTTTTTAGGTGTGGTGACCAGAATTGTGCACAGTATTCTAAGTGTGGTTGCACCTTTGATTTGTTATAAGGGCAGTGTGATACTGTCCGTTTTATTCTCAATTCCTTTTCTTATATTGCCTAACATGGAGTTTGCCTTCTTGCCACACACTGAGTGGACATTTTCATTGAGCTGTCCACCACCATCCCAAGGTGGGTTTTTTTTGCCCCAACGTGCAGCACCTTACACTTGTTTATATTATTTATTTATGTATTTATTTATTTAGAATATTTATATACCGCTCCCCATTGAAAAATTTCAGAGTGGTGTACAAGATAAAATGAAAATAAAAACGGAATAAAACAGTTAAAACAAAATTTAAAAGAAGCAAAAACAGAGATCCAAGGCTGCATATTAAGGAAAGGCTTCTTGGAATAAAGATGTTTTCAGGAGGCGCCGAAAGGAGTACAAGGTTGGCGCCTGCCTGACCTCCAGAGGCAGGGAGTTCCACAGGAGGGGGGCCACCACACTGAAGGCTCTTCCCCTGGTGGATTCCAATCGGAGGATGGATCCAGGTGGAACCACCAGGAGCAGGCCCTCGGATAACCTCAGTGACCAGGCAGGTTGGCAGGGGAGAAGGCGCTCTCTCAAGTAGAATCATAGAATCATAGAATAGCAGAGTTGGAAGGGGCCTACAAGGCCATCGAGTCCAACCCCCTGCTCAAGTATCCTGGTCCCAAGTTGTTTAGGGCTTTGTACACAAGTACCAGAACCTTCAACCTGGCCCGGTAGCGAATAGGCAGCCAGTGCAGCTCCCTCAGCAGAGGAGTTCCATGCTGGAAAGGGGCAGCTCCAGACAACAGCCGAGCTGCAGCATTCTGCACTAGCTCCAGCTTCCGGAGCAGCTTCAAGGGCAGCCCCACATAGAGCGCGTTGCAGTAATCCAACCTTGAGGTTACCAATGCCTGTACCACCGTGGTCAAGCTATCCCTGTCCAGGAGAGGCCAAAGTTGGTAAAAGGCACTCCGAGCCGTGGCAGCTACTTGAGCCTCCAACGACAGAAATGGGTCTAAGAGCACCCCCAAACTACGAACCTGTTCTTTCAGAGGCAGAGCAACCCCATCCAGGACAGGCCCTGAGCCTCCCTCCCGGACTCGGGAACCGCTCGCCCACAGGGCTTCCGTCTTGCCAGGATTCAGTCTGTTTATGGGTTCTCATCCAGCCCATTACAGAGCCTTGGCACTGGTCCAGGACCTGCACAGCCTCACCTGGTTCAGTTGTCACAGGGAGACAGAGCTGCGTGTCATCAGCGCATTGATGGCATTTAGCGCCAAATCCCCCAATGACCTACATCATATTGAGCTGCATCGCTTAAAACGGGGCCCTTCTGCCCGTGGCTGAGAGGCAGGGCGTCCTGTGCGCCATTGAAAAACAGGCAAATAACCTGGTCTGCACATGCTCAGTGCACCTTGCCTATTTTTTTTTTAATAAAGCTTGTTCCTCTGCCAAGGCTAAAAGCACCCTGCACATGCTCAGAGGCATTCGACCCAGTGGGGGTTTTTTTTGAAGACAGAAAGAGGGTTGCAAAACGTACAAAGCGGCGCTCGAGCGGCCCAGGCTGAAGCGGTCCGTGGGGAGCTGGGGACCGAGGAAGGGGCCCTGCGCGTGTGGGGCAGGGCCGGCCATGGGTCGCCGGTCAGAGGTCCCGGGGGGCGTGGCGTGGCGTGTGGGCGGAGCCTTTGATGCCGCCGTTGCCATGAGAGCAGCAGCAAGTCGCTCACTCCCCCGCCCTTTGCGGTTGCTATAGCAGCGGAGGGGGCGGGGCGAAGGACGAGGCCCGGTCTGTCGGTGCTGAGGGGGCGGCGCATGCGCGGGAGTCCCGTTTCCCCCCTCCCTCAGAGCCGGCCCGGTCGGTGCGGAGTGGGAGGAGGAGGAGGAGGAGGAGGAGAAGGAAGGCAGGCCGGCCGGATCCGGAGGAGGAGGAGGACGGAGCCCGGCTGCCAGCCGCCGTTGCCGCATCGGCACCGCCGTGAGTGCTGGACGAGGGGGGAGGGGAGGGGAGGGGAGGGGGGCGGCGGCGACGGGGGTCCCGGGGCCGCGGCCGCCGCCGCCTGCCGGCCAGGTGAGCCCCGCGGGCGGCCGCGGCTGGGCAGCCCCCGGGGGCCAGGCGAGGCCAGGGCGCCCTTGGCCGGTGCGTGCGCTGCCCGGGCTGCGCGCCTCCTTGGGCCCAGGCGGAGCCCGTCGCGGGAGCGCTTGCAGCGCAGGCCGGGGCTCCGCACCTCCTCCGGGCGGCTGCGCGGGAGGCGGGGAGGGTGGCGGTGGCCGGGAGGGGGAGCAGGGGGAGGGGGAGGCGATTGCGGGGCTCCCCCCCCGGCCTCTCTCCCTCCCTCCCTCTCTCTCTCGACTGCGGCCCTGCGGGGCTCCCTCCCGGCCTCCCCCCCTCCGGGCCCCGGGTGCGTGTCGGGCGCGCGCCGTGGCTGGCTGTAAAATGGCTCCTGCCTGCGCGTCCTTCGTGGAGGGGCTCGCCCCCCTCGCCCCCCCCCCATGGCGCATCCGCACAGGTAGTTCGCAGGCGGGCGGGAGGCAGGGAAGGCGCACGTGGGCCCCGCCGGCGGCCGCCCTGGTCCCCGTGCACCGAGGCGAGCCTGCCGCAGTTGCTGCGAGTCCGTCTCCCTCCGGCCGGTCCCGCTGCCGTCGAGCCGTGGGAGGAGGAGGAGGTGGTGGAGGAGGAGGTGGTCCCGGTCTCGGTCTCGGTCCCGGTCGCGGGCCTGGAAGGGGCCTCGGGGCGCTTCCGCTCGCCGCCTGTCAGGCCAGCCCAGGCGAAGGGCCGCCCAGGTGGGCGCGCTGGTAGGACTCGGCTCCCGAAGATTGTTCAAGGGAGCCAGTGGGGCTTCGTCGCTGCTTGAAGCCTAGCCCTCAGTTGTGGCCCCGAAACTGAAATCGGGCCCTTTTATCCCAAACCCCGCTCGCCCGTCTGTGCCTTACTGGCCACAGGTATGTGCCCCCTTAGCAAAAGGTGGGTTTGTGTGGCACACACCAGGGAGGCAGGTCTTGTTCAGGCGGAGACCAGCTCAGCAGCAGAACAAGCCCCCTGGGTGAGCGTGGTGCTTCGCTTCTCCTTCCGCCTTGCCTTTTTATGGGACCTTTGGGTGAGCCGGATGGCCTTTGGGTGGTTTTGTGAGTTGTATGCGTATCCAAGTGCTGGATCCTATTGCCAAGACAGTTCATGATATTTTTGGCCCTTTATTAAATACGTTTGTGCATCGTTGTTGTTTCATTGGCCTGTTGGATGCCCACAAGTCGGCCCCTTAGGAATTCTTGGCATCATGTGAGAGGGTGTGTCTGAAGGGCCCTTTCAGCTGCAAGCCACCTGTGGCCTCTGCTTTTGCTCACAAGAGGCCGGGCAGCAATGTAGCTGTCAGCTGGCGGGGCTGCTTGGATCGGGGCGTGACTGCTGCTGCTTATGAATCCTGCAAGCATATTTGGGTGAATGCCCGGCCCTGGGGCTCCAGCAGGCCTTCTCTGGGCACCTGCTGCAGAGGGCAAAGGCAGGTGTGGCTGTGCTCAGCTGTTGGGAGTCCATTTGCTACAGCCAGGGGCCTCTGATCTCGTCCACCACAGGGTGCCTTTTTTCACTTCTTCCTCCTCGGCTTTGCTGTCGGCTGCTGTGGTGTCTCAGCGTTCTCTCTCAAACGGTAGATGCTCGCGTGTGGCGCTCTTCCTGGCATGTGCTTCTCTTTATGCTGTGTCACAAGAGAGACCTAGGTGATTCTCACAAGTTACTGGCTGGCCCGGCCCGGCCTGGCCCACTGTATAGCTTGACTGATCAGCAGTTCTTGCCGGCGCTCTGTGCCAAGAGGGCTTTTAACCCCCCTTGCACGCTTCCCTTGAAACCCATTGGGGGTGGGGGAGAACATGAAATTATCATATAGAGGTGCGTGTCTGACGAGCTGTGTGAAGAGGCTCGGTTGAAAAGCTGTGTTTGGAACGGTGTGACAATCCTGTCCGTGATGGTTTATTCCTCCGCGCAACCGTTAGACTTGGTACTTGGTACGGGTAGCCTAAGGGAGAGCAAGAGACCTTTTCCTCCCTGCCATGGTGGGAAAAGGGCTGGGAAGAGGCTGTCGCTGTTCTGCATGGCCTGCTCATCACCTTTGCACTCGGAGGCCATCAATATTTATGTGGCTGCCAGATGGAATAATTGGTGCTTGTGTCCGAGACGCGCTTTCCCTAAATGAGCATTGCTGGTACTGCCTGCCTCTGCATAGGCTTCAACAGGTAGATTTGGCATGGGGTGTGTGTGCGTGTACGCATACTATTCAGATGGATCAAAAGCTGTGCACCTTGCTCTTGACTTGCGTGTGGGAACAAGGTCCGCTCTATGTTACATCCGAGGAGCCCTCTTAGGTAACTGGAGGAAATGGGGGGGGCACGGGTGGAGGAGGATGGAGCTGTATTTGTTTTGTCGTGTCCCTTTTGGATGGTTCACTGAAAACAGCATTTTCTACCTTTACATTCAACTTGCATATCAAACTGGCCTAGTGAGGGAAGGGAAGAATGACAGTCAGAAAGAAAGATTGCTGTCATTCTGGTGATGACTGGAGGAGGGAGGGTGGGGGGGACAAGGTTCCAAGTGATGGCAGGAAGTGCTTGAGGAGGCAAAATCAAGGCACAGGGCTGGAGAAACCGGGTGGAGCTCTTGGCTGAAGCCTCTGCCTTTTCGGGGGAGGCAGCCTAAGAATTTTACGCTCCGTTCTTGCACAGGCCTGTGTAAAATTTCAGATTTCTCAGCAGCTGGGGATTTTTCCAGCTCAGACAAACAGCTGCTGATAGATGTCTGTCTGACCTTCCCTAGAAAATGTTCAAGGAAAGAAATTCCACAACCTCCCCAGGCAGCTGCTTCAGCTGATCCTTGCCTAATCCTGATTTCGCCCCTCTCCCTTTTGAAACACTTTTAAATATTTGAAATCACTCAGCATTTCTGGATTGGGGTGGGCAGAGACTGGAGTCTCTTGCTTCGTTGCAGGGAGGAATTTAAACTTAAGAAGGCAATGATGAAGCAAGTGAACTGATAGGGGAGCGAGTAGTGGATGGACGAGCTGCCCAGCCACGAGGGGGGTGCTGCCACCGCCCTCTTGTTTCATGGCGTGCCGTTGCTGCTCTTTGTGCCCAGGTTCGAGGCACACGTGCTGAGAGTACCAACTGGGCCAGGCTCTCTGCAGGTTTTGCTGGCACTGGAAACTTCTTCTGCTCTCCTCAAGCTAGTCAGCAAAGCCCAGCTCACCTGTGCCACCTCTCAAGGCTCAGCACTCAGCCTTGCGATGACATTTCTGTTGGAGAAATCCCATGTGCCTGCTAAATTTGACATTGGCCTCCACAAATACATTTTTTTGCTGTTCCAAAAAATGTGGAGGAGGCCTCCTGGTTTGGCTTCTCACCGGTCTGCAGTGGGAACCATTTTAAGGTACTGTCTGAGGGCATTTCTCAGTTCACGTTGTGATGTGGGCTCTACCACCTTGGCAGTTATGATTTTTTTCTGAAGCTAGATATTTGCAGCATCGTTTGGGGCAGACAACAGCAGCGGAACTGCAGGAGAGGCAGAAGTTCAGAAGGCTCTCAGTGGATTTGATAGTGCTCATAGGCCCACCTGTTTTGGAAGAGGAGGGTGTGGGGTTTAGCATCAGTGATCCATTGTGGCTCTGGGGGAAAGCTGAAATCCACACCCACACACCCCTGTGTAAGTGTGTGAGCAAATCTTCCTTTTATTTATTTATTTATTACATTTATATACCACCCCATAGCCGAAGCTCTCTGGGCGGTTTACAAAAGTTAAAAAACAGTGGACATTAAAAAGTATGCAAAATTTAAAACCATCAAAAAATATAAAAACAACAGTATACAGTATCCATTTTAAGCAACAACTGTTCTGGGGTCCATTAAAAAACAAACAAACTTAGCATACGTTGTTAAATGCTGTTTAATGCCTGGGAGAAGAGAAAGGTCTTGACCTGGCGCTGAAAAGGTAACAATGTTGGCGCCAGGCGAGCCTCATCGGGGAGATCATTCCATAATTGGGGGGCCACCACTGAAAAGGCCCTTGTTGTCATCCTACTCCGAGCTTCCCTCGGAGTAGGCACTCTGAGGAGGACCTTAGACGTTGAGTGCAGTGTACGGGTAGGTTCATGTCGGGAGAGGTGTTCCGTCTGGTATTGTGGTAGTTTTGACAGTCACCACAGCTCACGTCTGTCCGAGACAGCCCATCTGTGTTGGCATTTTCCTGGCACCGTTCTCGGTGGCCTGCCAGGGGTTACCACCTGGGTGGTTCACATGCTGATGGCCTCGATTGTCGTCAGTGCTAAGGTGGAGTGGTGGCTGGGAACCTGCTGGGGAATTTGCTAATGACGTTTTGGTGGTGGCAGTGGCTGTTTTGCCTGCGTTCAAAAGCCGCCGCCGCCACCGTGGTTGTGGCGGCGGTGGCGGCAGCCCTGTGCAATCCTGCTTCCTTTGACTAGAGCTTTGCCACTTCATTCCAGATGGGCCCCCGCCCACCACCACATACAATGTTTGTTTTTCCAGCATTTGTTTTTCCAACATTTGTGGCAGCAAACAGGACTGTTCTTCTGGAATTCCCTGTGGAAGGAGATGCAGTCTTGTGTCCCAGGTACTGAAATTCAGAAGTTTTTCAAGAAAAAGTGGCTGTGGAGTTTTGCAAGGACTGTTACCGAGAGGGGTGGTAGTGAAATGCAGACACAGAGGTCTTTTTGGTTGTTAGATGGAAGGCCAACGCTACTGCTTCTTCAGATGTATGTGCACGAAGGAGAGCGTGCTTATGAGCTGAAAATGTCCCGTAATGGCTGCCTTATGCAAAAGCCCTGAGGACAGCTGCGTGGCCTGGGTTAAATTCCTGATCTCCACTGTTACTGCTACTATAGAGTTCTTTATATAGTCTTTTAATTTGCAACATGCCCTGTCAGATAGGTCTTCTTTATTCCCATTGCATTATGAGGAGAGGTTTGAGGTCTGATCCATGTCTACCAGACAAGAGTGCAACATGGGCCTGGGTGTGAGTCCCCCCTCCTCTGCTGGGGAAGTTTAGGGGCAACTGTATTATTCACTTGGAGCTTTGAATATGTGGCCTCACAGAATCAGTCAGAAACGTGCTGCCACTGTGTGTGTGGCAAGTTGTGGACATGTAACGCAATGTCATGCGCACAGACCTCTGGCAGGAGAGCTGCAAAGAGCGGAATCGGCCCTGTTACGCAGCAGGATGAGGCAGCCTCCTTCAGGTGCCGCTGGGAGCGCTGGGGGATGGATGAGTGCAGGAATTTGTATCTGAATGGTACAGGGAGGCTTTTTTGAAGTAGTGGTGCTACTGGAGGGGGCAGTGGCAGAGGGCGGGGGAGACACCGTTTGGCTCAAAAATGTCTTGTTCTGGAACTGGCAAAATATTTTGGAGGGTGGGGTTGTAGCAGTGGGAACGCTGGCCAAGACGCAGCCTCTTTGGGTTGCCCCCGAATCTTGTCCCTTCAGCTCCTTCATGGCTCTTCCTGTTCTCTTGAGTTCCTGGGAATCCAGAGGTTTGAAAATATTAAAAATACACAAATAGAAGGAATTAATCTTGAATGTTAAAGCAGATGTGGTTGATCACCTGCACTCTGTATTACCCCACTCCTGACTAGTCTTCCTTCAAGCGTCCCTAATAGGTTGAGACACTCTGCTTGACTTGCTGTTTGCACTGGCCAGATCACAGAGAAAGTGCTAGATGACGGGCAGGGCGGGTGGGACGGTGGCGTGCATGCATGGAGTTCCTCCCCTCCTGCCCCCCTCCCACTTTCTTCACTGTCTACATGGACTACTGGACGTCTTAGGCTAGGATCTGGGGTTGGCCAACTCACCACTACTTGAGCTGTCCAGCACACCTGCTTATAAGATCTTAAAAGAGCGTAAGAAGAGCCACGCTGGATCAAACCAAGGCCCTATCCAGTCTAACATTCAGTTGCCAGCCTGGTGCCTGTGGGAGGCCCACAAGCAGGACACGAGCGCAGCTGCCTCTGAACAGACAGCCATCGTGACGAGTAGCCATTGATAGCCTTACCTTGTGCACACAGTGCTTTGTGAGTGGGGTATCCCCACTTTTCCTCCCGCCCTTTGGAGTTGCCAGGATGTCTGGGCGTGCCTGGCTTTGCCAGTACCACGTGGCCCTGTGGCTTTATCAGCACACTCTTGTGACAGCAGGGTTTACCACATAGGCATAACAAACTGTTTCCAAGCCATATGCTTCCTCTGAAGAGTCTATAGACACGGAAACTGTCAGCGGGAGGCCGTGTTGCAAACCTTCCAGATGGAAGGCCATGGGAAGGTGGGGGGGGGGGTGACGGTGCAAGGGTTGGGCTTGCGGAGGGGTGCAGCACTGTCAGGTGGGCACAGCCGAGACCTGGGGCTTCTCGCAAAGAGCCAGGGCTGGCCTCACTCCTCTTGTATGAGCAGAGCCCTGGAGTTCACCGTTGCCACTGGAACGGTTCACAGCCTGCTCTGCAGGTCCTTCTCCCCAGTCCTAGAAGTGTGGTTGGTTGGGGAAAGGGCCTTGGGCCTGTGTTTCGAGGGGACGCGCTCCTTCACATGTTCTAGGGCTGAACCCTTATCCTGAGTAGCTGCACTGAAGTAGTCCTGGCCTATTTGCTCTGTGCCTGTGTTTTCCCAGGGCTGGTAAGGGGCAGCTAGTGGGAGTTGAGAGGTTGGGGCTTGCTTTGGATTTGCAGGCAAATGAGCTGGGAAATGCTCAAAAGAAGTGGTGTTTGTGAAGCAAGCGGTGAGGAGTTGGAGCTAGGCTGCCCCTTCCTTGTTACGGCGAAGGTTGCAAGCGGCAGCTTGTGTTGACAGCAAATTCCCATCGTTAGGCTTTAGAAAATGGTGCGCTCTTCCAGTTTTGCATACGCAGAGCAGATCTGAATAAATGAGAGGGATGTTTGCTCTCCCAGCTCTGGGCTGTGTTTGGGTTGCCCTCCAATCTCTCTTCCTTAGTTTGTCTTTGTAGTAGCAGAGTGATACTCTGCGGAGGATCCCAGGGGCCTAGAAATGAGATGCTGGTGCTGAGGGATGCAAAACATTTTTTCAGCCCTGCTTGAAACTGTTCTTGGTCGGCTTGTAGTCTGTTGCCTCATTGCTTTCCTCCTGAGCAAATGTCTGTATCTACTGTTGGAGCTGGGGTGTCAGTCTTGAGAGGATTAATTTCTCTGGCCTTCTTGTCCCAGAGGATCTTATGCCACGACACAGGCTCTGAACACCAGACCTCACGGCTGCCACCACTTCTTACGGGGCGACACAGGCTCTGAACACCAGACCCGGCCGAGGCTACTCCCTGCTCAAGCCAAGCACCACCGCTTGATACTCCTGAGGCAAGGGATAAAGCCCACCTTCCTCCAAACTATGTGGAGGAAGGGGTTTAAAATGGAGAAGGATTATTAATGTATATAATAATGCGCTGTGAGTTATACCTGCTTAGGTGAATGATTGTCAGAGAGGGTGTTATATGTGTAAACTTAAGATGATAAACGCCAAACAGACACGTGGGATTTTTGTGGTAGTTTTAAAAACAAAACAACCAAAATTTATTTTTAAAAGTTCATAAGCTTTGTTTCAAATAACAACATTTAAAAACCTTTTTGAAACCTTCCATACAATCCGGTCACTCATTCACATTCGCGCTTTCCTTTCTCTCACACAATCACTCTTGAACTTTCTTTATTCTCAGTATTGATTAATATGCTTCCACTACGGGCACACCACACTCCAAAGACAGCGCTCTCTACACTGACCCTCAAATTTCCCAGAACTTAAGTACCATAAACACAGAGAGCACTACAGACTCTAAGAGGACCTAACAAGTCTCCCTGAAAAGCTTTCCTGAAAAGAACAAGAACAAGGACAAGAACTCTCCATCCCCTCCTCCGTCCTTCCCTTATATATGACTCCTCCCCCCTCCCAAGACATTCTAACTCCGCCCACTCAGGCCAACATTCTAAAAACCACAGACTTACAAACTGCAGACATACCTTTGGGAACTGACTTGTGGGGTGTAACGCCACACTTACCAGTAGCTGATAAGTCTGGAGTGGAAGGCCCTGCCCATTTTCCTGCAAACTGTGGCTCCTGGAAGAACATTGGGGGTGTGGTACAGTATCTGCACTGTCTTTGGTCAGCCCTTTGGGCACATTCAGAGAACTGATCTTGGCTTACAAAGGTTGAGCCTAGCATACTTAGCTGTTGCACCATGTCCTGCTTTGCTGGTCCCTGGCCGATGGCTGGTTGGCCCCTGTGTGGACAGAGTGCTGGACCAGATGGACCCTTGGTCTAATCCAGCCTCAGGGCCCTTCTTTATGTTCTTATACCCTAGAGACCATTACTTCCTTTTTATCTCATTACAGTCTGTATGTGTTCTCTTAACAGAGTAACCTGTACCACAAATCACAAACACGGCTGAGAGTCATGGCTGCCCCTGCAGCTATGGCCCCCCTGGCCCCCCATCAAAACCAGATTAATAACCGTCCAGTATCAGAGGCAGTAAACCTATATACACCAGTTGCTAGGGAAAGTGGGTGGGAGGGTGCTCTTGCACCCTGTCCTGCTTGTGGGTCCCTGGTCGACAGCTGGTTGGCACTGTGTGAACAGAGTGCTGGAGTAGATGGACCTCTGGTCTGACCCAGCAGGGCTCATCTTCTGGAAGATGTCTAAATCCTTCTGATCTGGAGCCATTTTTGCCAACTGGTGTTAGGTGGAGTACTTAAACTGGTTGCATTTTTATTAGTGTATTTGCAGTGTAACCACTCCCCCCAGCCAAATATCATTAGAGCCAGAGTATCTTGACAACTATAGGCCAGTGGCTAATACCCCCTTTCTGGGCAAGGGGTAGACTGTGAGCTGACCAACCAGATCCAGGCACTCTTTTACACTTGGTTTTGGCACTGAAACTGCCTTGGTCACCCTGTGGGAGCTCCTATGCTGGGAGCAAGATGCAGGAAGTATGACCCTGTTGGTTCTGTAGGACTTCTTGGTTCTTTTGATAGCTTTGATCATGGGTATCCTTCTGAGTTGGGAGTGGATAAGATGGCTTTACAGTGAGACAGTTGGCATGTAACCACAGAGCATGAGTTGAAGGAGCCATGGGCTGTCGGGGAAGAGTGGGAGAGGGCAGACATGCTGCCTGCAGTTGCCCGTCACTTCTGCTTTTACTCAGCAACTCCTTCGTAGGTTGCTGAACCAGTTGGGTTATTTAGGGGCTAAATAACCCAGCAGTTAACCGAATAATAAACCACGGGTTAATTGCTGGCTTCTTTAGCCCCTAAACAACCCAGCGGTCCTTGTTCGCATATCACATTGAACAGTCTACAAAGAAGCCACGTGTGGGTTGCTGAGTAAAAACAGAAGTGGCGACTGCCTTGCTGGCAGCACTCCTGCTCGTCCACAATAGCCCATGAGTTGTTTAACCCATGGACTGTTGTTATGTGCGAACCAGGTCAGTGTTTCCTGTCATGTCTGCGTGACCATTTTTAGCAGATGCTACTGGGGGATTTCTGCTCTACCCCTTGGCATTTATGCTGTATGGTTCCTGAAACTTCCACCTTGTCCCTGATGCTGTTCAGCATTTGTATTAAACTGCTGAGTGAGGTTATCCGGAGCTTTAGAGTGCAGTGCTATCAGTATGCTGATGACATGGAGCTCAATCTCTCCTTTTCATCAGATCCAGTTGAGATAGTGAAAGTGCTTAATCAGAAATGGACTGGATGAGGGCCAGCAAACTGAAGCACAATCCAGCTAAGATGGAGGTGCTATAGGCTGGCAGCTTGTCTGTCTGCGGTAGTGGTGCTCAGACTGTTTTGGAAGGGGGCTGCACTCCCCCCACGAGGATCATGTTTGTTGTTCAGGAGTTTGGTGGACCCACCCATCACTAGAGGCATAGAGTTCCTTCTACCTGCTTAGGCTGGTATACCAATTGCACCCCTACCTTGGTGGTGATAGCTTGTCCTCAGTGATCCATGCCCTTGGCACCTCCAGTTAAGATTAGTGAAAAGTGCTGTTTGTGGGTTTGCTTTCAAAGACTTTCTGAAAACTTCAGGTAGTAGAAAATAAGGCAGCTGCCAGTTCATTTCCAGGCTCAGGGTTTAGTTAAAAGTGCTGGTTTTCATCTGCAAATCACTTTGTGGCGTGAGGCCATGGCCTCTGAAGGATTGTTTCTTCTCCTGTGTTCATAGAATAGTAGAATTGGAAGGGGACTATGAGGCCATCAAGTCCAACCCCCTGCTCAATGCAGGAATCTACCGTATTCCTTCGATTGTAAGATGCCATCGATTGTAAAACGCACACTAATTTCAGTACCACTAACAGAAAAAAAAAACCTAAGACACACCCGCGATTCTAAGATGCACCCCATTTTTAGAGATGTTTATATGGGGAAAAAAGTGTGTCTTAGAATCAAAGAAATAGGGTACCCTAAAGCATACTTGACAGATACTTGTCCAGCTGTCTCTTGAATGCCTCTAGTGTGGGAGAGCCCACAACCTCCCTAGGTAACTGATTCCATTGTCGTACTGCTCTAACAGTCAGGAAGTTTTTCCTGATGTCCAGCTGGAATCTGGCTTCCTTTAACTTGAGCCCGTTATTCCGTGTCCTGCACTCTGGGAGGATCGAGAAGAGATCCTGGCCCTCCTCTGTGTGACGACCTTTGAAGTATTTGAAGAGTGCTATCGTGTCTCCCCTCAATCTTCTTTTCTCCAGGCTAAACATGCCCAGCTCTCTCAGTCTCTCTTCATAGGGCTTTGTCTCCAGACCCCTGATCATCCTGGTTGCCCTCCTCTGAACACGCTCCAGCTTGTCTGCGTCCCTCTTGAATTGTGGAGCCCAGAACTGAACGCAATACTCTAGATGAGGCCTAACCAGGGCTGAATAGAGAGGAACCAGTACCTCACGTGATTTGGAAGCTATACTTCTATTCATGCAGCCCAAAATAGCATTTGCCTTTCTTGCAGCCGTATCGCACTGTTGGCTCATATTCAGCTTGTGATGTACAACAATTCCAAAATCTTTCTCGTTTGTAGTATTGCTGAGCCAAGTGTCCCCCGTCTTGTAACTGTGCATTTGGTTTCTATTCCCTAAATGTAGAACTTGGCATTTAGCCCTATTAAATTTCCTCCTGTTGTTTCCAGCCCAGCACTCCAGCCTATCAAGATCACTTTGAAGTTTGTTTCTGTCTTCCAGCTATCCCACCCAATTTTGTGTCATCTGCAAATTTGATCAGCGTTCCCTGCACCTCCTCGTCCAAATCATGAATAAAAATGTTGAAGAGCACTGGGCCCAGGACTGAGCCCTGCGTCACCCCACTCGTTGCCTCTCCCCAGTTTGAGAAGGTTCCATTGATAAGTACTCTTTGAGTCCGATTCTGTAGCCAACTGTGGATCCACTTAATAGTTGTTCCATCTAGCTCACTTTTAGTTAGTTTGTTAATCAATATCATGGGGGACTTTGTCAGAAGCTTTGCTGAAGTCAAGATATATGACATCCACCGCATTCCCACAGTCCACAAGGGAGGTTATCCTATCAAAAAATGAGATCAAATTAGTCTGACAGGATTTGTTCCTGACAAATCCACATTAGCTTCTAGTAACCACTGCGTTGTTTTCAAGGTGTTTACAGATTGACCCTAATCTGCTCCAGAATTTTCCCAGGGATGGATGTCAGACTGACTGGTCTGTAGTTCCCAGGTTCCTCCTTTTTACCCTTTTTGAAGATAGGGACAACGTTAGCCCTCCTCCAGTCGTCCGGCACCTCACCCATCTTCCATGATTTTGCAAAGATAATAGACAAAGGTTCTGAGAGTTCTCCTGCTAGCTCCTTCATTACTCTAGGATGCAGTTCATCGGGCCCTGGAGATTTAAAGTCATTCAAGGAAATTAGTTGTTCCCTGACCATTTGTTGATCAATCTCAAGCTGCAATCCTGCCCCCTCAACTTCTGCTCCACTTTTCCCAGGGGTGTGTGTGTGCCTACCGGCACTCTGAGATCGTCATCTGAGGCCCTGCTCTGAGTGCCCTTGCTGCGTACTGAGATTCAGCAGGTGGCTACTTGTTTCAGGCTCCAGCTCCTGGGCGAAAGACCAGCACCTCCAGGGACTATTCCGAACAGGACCATGTGTATTCTGTGTTTTGTACAGGTTTAACAGGTTGGCGTAATCACTCATAGTTGGCATAATTTTGCTTTTGCTTGTCATGGGGAGGAACAAGGAAGATGAACTGCTGGCAAGGGACGGGTTGCACCTCACAAGGGCTGGGAAGAATGTGTTTGGCCGCAGCGTGAAGAACTTCATCAGGAGACTTTAAACTGAATCTTACAGGGGCGGGAGACATAAACCTGGGGGCAACAATGGATGAAGGCTTATGCACCATAACAGGGAGAACAGCTCCAATAGTGCCCCCAAATAGTCTTCGCAATAGCATAGGAACGGAGCCAGACTATGAAGCACATGGTCTTCGATGTCTATATAGTAACACCCAGAGCATGGGAAACAAACAGAACGAACTTGAACTCTTATTACATGAAGGCAAATACGACTTGATAGGTATAACTGAAACTTGGTGGGATGACTCCCATGTCTGGAAAGTAGCCATTGAAGGATATAACTTGTTCAAAAAGAACAGAAGAAATAGAAAGGGAGGTGGAGTTGCACTGTAGGTTTAAAATACCTATCCCTGCACAGAAATACAGGAGGATTAGCCTGGGAGCCCCATCGAGAGCATCTGGATTAAAATAAATGGGGCAAGGAAAAAAAAGAACATGATAGTCGGAGTCTACTACTGACCACCCAATCAAGGAGAAGACGAGGACGAAACTTTTGAAAAGAAAGTTGCCAGTGTTTCAAGGAAGTGTGACGTAGTAGTGATGGGGGACTTCAATTACCCTGATAACTGTTGGATTACAAATTCTGCCAATTTCCCTTCCAAGAAATTCCTGACATGTGGGTGATAACTTTCTCCTACAGAAAGTTATCCTTGGCTATCCTTGACTTGATACTGACCAATAGGGATGACTTAGTGGATAAAGTGACAGTTATGGGAACTCCGGGGGAAGTGACCACGTCATGCTTGAATTTTTGATTTTAAAGGAAGCAAAAGCTGAGTGTCGCCATACACAGACTCTGATTTTAATAAACTCAGAACTAGGATAAGTAAGGTCCCGTGGCCAGTGGCCCTAATGAGGAAAGGAGTCCAAGATGGGTGGGAGTTCTTTAAAAAAGGAATTTTTAATGGCACAATTGCAAACAATTCCAGCAAGGAAAAAAGATAGAAGACAATAGAAGAAAGAAATGTGGCTCCACAAAAAGCTTAGAGACGACCTGAAAACAAAAAAAGGACACATACAGGAAGTGGAAGGAAGGCCAGGCTACAAAAGAAGAGTACAAACTGATAGCACAGAAGTGCCGAAATGGCGTCAGGATGGCTGAAGCTGAGAATGAACTGAGGCTAGTGAGGGATGCTAAAAGCAACAAAAAAGCTTTCTTCAGGTAAGTGCATAGTAAAAGACAGAGAAAAGAAATGGTGGTTCAACTGCTTAATGAGGATGGCAAATTGATAACAAATGACAAAGAAAAGGCTGAAATGCTCAATTCCTACTTTGGCTCAGTCTTCTCCCAAAAGCGGGTCTTGACCCTCTTGGCAAAAGGGCTAATATTGTCCCTATCTTCAAAAAGGAGGCACTTGGGAACTGCCAGACTAATCTGATCTCATTTTTTGATCGGGTAACCTCCCTTGGGGACTGTGGGAATGCTGAGGACACAATATATCTTGAGTTCAGCAAAGCTTTTGACAAACTACCCCATGACTTTCTGATTATATATTGTATTTTGTATTCACATTTTTAAATTGTTGGTTGTTTTTATGCTTTTCATGGTTTTAATTTTTGTGAACCGCCCAGAGAGCTTCGGCTATTAGGCAGTATAAAAATGTGATAAATAAATAAATAAATATTAGTAAACTGGCTAAAAGTGTGCTAGAATGGAACAACTATTAGGTGGATTCACAGTTGGCTACAGAATCGGACTCAAAGAGTACTTATCAATGGAACCTTCTCAAACTGGGGAGAGGCAACGAGTGGGGTACCGCAGGGCTCAGTCCTGGGCCCAGTGCCCTTCAACATTTTTATTAATGATTTGGACGAGGAGGTGCAGGGAACGCTGATCAGATTTGCAGATGACACAAAATTGGGTGGGATAGCTAATACCCTGGAAGACAGAAACAAACTTCAAAGTGATCTTGATAGGCTGGAGTGCTGGGCTGAAAACAACAGAATGAAATTTAATAGGGATAAATGCCAAGTTCTACATCTAGGAAAAGAAACCAAATGCACAGTTACAAGATTGGCTCAGCATTACTTCAAGCGAGAAGGATCTTGGAATTGCTGTAGATCACAAGCTGAATATGAACCAACAGTGCGATATGGCTGCAAGAAAGCCCTCTGAAGAGAGACTGAAAGAACTGGGCATGTTTAGCCTGGAGGAGAATAATAATAATAATAATAATAATAATAATAATAATAATAATAATAATAATAATAATTATTACCCGCCTCTCCCTTTGGATCGAGGCAGGGAACAACATTAGAACAGGAATCAATACATCTTAAAAAATCATGATTCAACATTGATCTGGATAGGCCTGCCGGAAAAGGCTAGTCTTTAAAAATGCCTTAAAATCTCACATAGTGTTAATTTTACGAATCTCCTCCGGCAGGCCATTCCACAATCTGGGGGAGACAGAAGAAAAGGTCCTCTGGGAAACTGATGTCAGCCTAGTTTTAGCTGACTGAAGTAAGTTCACCCCAGAGGACCTGAGTGTGCGGGGTGGACTATATGGGAGAAGGCTATCCCGCAGGTAACCTGGACCCAAACCATTTAGGGCTTTAAAGGTGATGACCCAGACTTTGTACTTTGCCCGGAAACTAATTGGCAGCCAGTGGAGTGATTTTAATGTTGGTGTAATGTGGTCACCCCTAGGTGTACCGGTGACCAACCTGGCTGCCATATTTTGAACTAGTTGAAGTTTCCGAACTAGGTACAATGGTAGCCCTATGTAGAGCGCATTGCAGAAGTCAAGCCTTGAGGTTACCAGCGCGTGCACTACTGTCTTTAGGTCTTCTGACTCTAAGAAGGGGCGCAGCTGGCGTATCAGCCGAAGCTGATAGGAGGCACTCCTGGCTGTTGCATCTATCTGGGCTGTTATTGGAGCGACGGATCCTGGAGCACCCCCAAACTGCGAACACAGTCTTTCAGGGGGAGTGTAGCCCCATCCAGAAGTGGTTGCCACACCTCTAAACTTAGGTCAGAGCCCTTGACAGCAAGCACCTCTGTTTTGTCTGGATTCAGCTTCAGTTTGCTTTTCCTCATCCAGCCCATTACTGCCTCCAAGCATTCATTCAGAGGAGACACACTATCCTTAGCTGATGCTGTTATTGAAGGCATAGAGAAATATATTATATATAGAAGAGAAGATTGAGGGGAGACATGAGAGCACTCTTCAAATACTTCAAAGGTTGTCACACAGAGGAGGGGCAGGATCTCTTCTCGATCCTCCCAGAGTGCAGGACACGGAATAACGGGCTCAAGTTACAGGAAGCCAGATTCCAGCTGGAGATCAGGAAAAACTTCCTGACTGTTAGAGCAGTACGGCAATGGAACCCATGACCTCGGGAGGCATTTAAGAGGCCGCTGAACAGCCACCTGTTCAGCGATGTTTTGAGGTGGATTCCTGCATTGAGCAGGGGGTTGGACTCGATGGCCTCATGGGATCCTTCCAACTCCACTATTCTATGATTCTGTCAAATACAACAGTGCAGCATCCCTGGGAGGTGGGGGCTGCACTTCCTGGCCCAGCAGGAAGGAGTGGTGTGAGCACGCTCCCTGTGCCATGGTGGTTGGCTTCCAGCACAGGCATGTTATATCTGGGGCATGGGGGGCAGAAAGTGCTTTGGTCTGGGCCCCTGTCTGCATGCTTTGTGTAAGGCCCTGCCTGGGAGCAGTTGGTGTACAGAGCAAAGTACCAGGGCTTATTTGATCTCAGAGGGAGCCGCTTGGCGAAGGCTGGTGCGGATCCACTGCAGTTGCCTTCCTGAGCATAATGGCAACCGCTTGCTATCCTTCCATAAAGCAGCAATAACTGGGAAAGGGGGTAAAAGCTGCTCTCTTTAGACTGCCCAAACTGGGCTGCTGCTGAGAAAAACTCCTGGAAATGGAAGCTGGGCCCCTTCTCTTAGGCCTGCTGTTGCCGTGCTGCACCTCCCCTTCTCCTTGGGCCTGGGCGCACTGCACGTGCTTGATCCGGGTCCGTCCTGCGAGGTTGGTTGCTGGCGTGCTGCCCGCTTCGGCTTGGTTCCCCTTGTTCGAATGCCTTTGCTGCTGTTCACGGGCGGATGGCTCTCCGAAGCTGAGCGCCCTCTGGATGCTGCCGCCCTGGGACTTGAATAAGCAAGACGGAGCAAACAATGGGATTGCTGGCCAGAAAGAAGAGCCCGGCTATTGTTGGGCGGGTGGGCGGGGGCACCGTCAGTGTGCGAGCGGCCTGGAACATGCTAGCTGGGCAGCCCGTGCTGAGTGGCACCCACAGCTCCCTGGGCGCTTTGTGAGCTCCCGCTGTGCTGAGTCGGCGGCGGGGAGCTGTGCAAACACAGGGGATTCAGCGGGGAGATTAGAGCGGCATTGTACCTCGGGTGGCCTGCGTCTGGGCTGGCACCGCATGTGTGGCTAAGCAGAACCTGCCAGAGCCTTGTCAGTCTGTTGCAGCAAAACCAACCAAGAGTCTTGTGACATCTTAAAGGTGAACAGATTTATTAGGGCAGAAGCTTTCATGGACCAGAGTCCATCAGGTGCCTGAAGTGTTATCCTAAGTTGGTAGGCATATTCGCACATGGATGTAAAGGGAGGAGGAAATGTAAAAAGTGGAGCTGGCTGGTCATGAAATGCACAGCCTACGTGATGCTTCAATGAGCTGCCCTCTGGGATTGCTGCAGGGTTTGGCCCCTGTGCTTGTTTCATCTTTTCAGTGGAATAGACACGCACGGATCAGACCCTGCAACAAACGCAGATGCCAACTCTGTCCCCACACCCACTTGGGCAGCACCATCACGGGACCCAGTAATGGTGATCATCCACAGCATGAGGGGTTCATTCCTGGCTTGTCCCCAATGTGACTCATGCTCTTGCCAGCCAGCAATGCCCTGTTGCTGTCCACGTGGGTCAAACAGGTCAGTCTCTGTGCAAAAAAATAAATCTGATACTGGATAGGGCAATATTCCAAGACCGGGGGACGGGACATTTCAGCCTCCCAGGATACACTGGGCTGACCGGAACGTGGCCATTCTCCAACAACAGAATTGAAGGGGTGACTCCAGTGTGAAGCTGTGAAGTTTGATTATGTTTAGCTTTGAATTTGAAACAACAGTTTCCTGTTCACTAAAGGTGCTAATTAACATGACAAAGCTCAGATAATTGTGTGGTCACCATTTTCTGCTGTTTTATTATTCATTTATTTGGATATTCATCAATATTCTGTTGCGAATAGCCACAGAGCATGTCATATACATTGGAGCTTTACATAGGATGGCCACAGACGATACCTTGTGCGTTTCATAGCCAGTCGGCCTCACTGTTGACAGTGTTCTCGCTGTACCCCCACGTGCCTCTACTTGCCCCTGCCCATGAGATTGGCCTCTGTTGCCCAAGCTGTGGGCCTGTGGCCTCCTGGCCAATGGGCCTCTTCACTGGCTGTTTCGCAGTTGGCACCGTGTTTAGAAAATGGAGTTAGCTTCTTTCTTTCTTTCTTGGATATTAAACGGAACGTTTATTGTTAGGTGATTTCTTATTGTTTGGTTTATTTTATTGATAGAATTGCATTTGCTTTTTATGCTTTTTATGTGTTAGAAACTTTGGGCTTCTGTGAAATGAAAAATGGATATAAAAACTTAAATGAAATAATATACCTAACCATTGGAGGATAACACTTCAGGCACCTGATGAAGTGGACTCTAGTTTCTGATACAATAAATCTGCTTTACTAAGTAACTCTGTCCTTAAATAGGCAGGGTGCAGAGAGACCTGCCTAGAGATGGGGGCTGCAGTCTAGTGGTAGACCACTTGCTCGGCATGCAGAAGCTCCCAGGTTCACCCACCCACTGGTATCACCAGGTGGGCTTGGAAAGTCTCCTTCCTGAAACTCTGCAGAGCCGCTGTTGCCCGTCAGCGCTGACAAGACTCTACCATAATGGGAGAGAGATGTGGAGTGGGGCCGGGGGAGTGCCCAGCAGGAGGGAGCAGTCTGTGCTTGGCCTTAAAGCTGGGGAAGCAATTCAGATTATCATTATTTTAGGCTACTGCTGAAACCATTTTGGGATGTACGGATTGTAGCAGTGTCTGAAAGGCTTCAGCAGCTCGGTGCTCGGGGTCATTACCAATATGTGGATGAAAGGACCTGTCTGGAAACTGCAGCCTGCTGGGTGCAGATGAGTGTCCTGCCTCTGTTTCCTTCTGCATGGAGCCAAGCTGGTGTGGTGGTATCCTTCCAGTAGCTGCTGTCTCGAGAGCTAGGGCTGATGTTGTTGATCAGCCACGAGAATTCCAAATCCTCTAGCAATAATAATCTGGCATCCTCTTCAGATAACCCACATTACACCATTGAGCAGGCTTCCCCAGCCTGGTGTCCTCCAGATGTTTTGGACTTCAGCTCCCATCAGCCCGAGTGAGTACGGCCAACGGTCTGGAATGCTGGAAATTGTAGTCCAAAACATCTGGAGGGCACCAGGTTGGGGGAGGGCCATACCTCAGTGGTAGAGATTTGCATGCAGAAGGTCCCAAGTTCAATCCCCGGCAGCATCTCTAGGCCTCCAGCGAGAGAGACGGATCTAAGAGTACCCCCAAACTACGAACCTGATCTTTCAGAGGGAGTGCAACCCCATCCAGAACAGGCCATCAGCCTATCTCCCAGACTCGGGAACCACTCACCCACAGGGCCGTCTTGCCAGGATGCAGTTGGCCCTCATCCAGCCCATTACTGAGTCTGGGCACCAGTCCAGGACCTGCACAGCCTCACCTGATTCAGTTGTCACAGGGAGATAGAGCTGCGTGTCATCAGCGTATTGATGGCATTTAGCTCCAAATCCCCCAATGCCCGCTCCCATCGGCTTCATATAGATGTTAAATAACATTTGGGACAAGATGTGGTGCCCTGTGGCAACCCATACGCAATTGCCAAGGGGCCGAGCAATGGTCACCCAATGCTGCTCTCTGAAAAGAAAACAACCCCGTAGGAAGGACTGGAACCTCTGTACCACAGTGCCTCCGTTGCCCATCCCATGGAGTCGATCCAGGAGGATACCATTGGTCAATGGTAGCAAAAGCCGATGAGAGATCGAGAAGAATTAACAGGGTTGCATTGCCTTTGTCCCTCTCTCAATAAAGGTCATCCACCAGGGCAACCAAGGCTGATTCAGTCCTGCAGCCAGATCGAAACCCAGACTGGAATGGGTCTAGATAATCAGTATCCTTCAAGAGTGCCTGCAGATGCTCCGCCAAAACCCTCTCAAGTATCTTCCTTAAAAAAAGGGGTGTTTGCGACTGCGTGGTAGTTGTCTAGTACCATCGGGTCCAGGGTGAGTTTCTTCAGGAGTGGTCGCACTACTGCCTCCTTAAGGACAGCAGAGACCACCCCTTCCTGAAGGGAAGCATTTATCTCCCCCTGGACCCACCCAGTCAAACCCCGCGGCTTGCTTTTATAAGCCAGGAGGGACAGGGATCGAGAGGGCAAGTGGCTGATTGCATTGCTGCAAGCACCTTGTCCACATCCTCCGGCCACAATAACTGGAAGTATCACGCCCACCTGGATGCTGGTTTTTGATAGTGGCAAACATTCTAGAGGCCTGTCGACTTTGTTTTCTTGGACATCCAAAAGGCTTTTGACAAAATCGCTCACCAAAGACTCCTGAGCAAACTCGTCAGTCATGGCATGGAATAAGAGAAGTCCTCTTATGGATCAGTAACTGGTTAAAGAACAGAAAGCAGAGAGTAGGAACAAGCAGTAAATTCTCCCGATGGAGGGAAGTAAATAGTGGGGTCCCACAGGGATCGGCACTGGGACCAATGCTTTGCAACTTGTTCATAAATGATCTGGAATTAGGAGTGAGCAGTGAAGTGGCCAAGTTTGCCAATGACACCATTATTATTATTTTTAGAATGGTGAAAATGAAAAGGGATTGTGAGGAGTAATAATGGAATAACGGGCTCAAGTTACAGGAAGCCAGATTCCGGCTGGACATCAGGAAAAACTTCCTGCCTGTTAGAGCAGTACGACAATGGAATCAGTTACCTAGGGAGGTTGTGGGCTCTCCCACACTAGAGGCCTTCAAGAGGCAGCTGGCAACCATCTGTCAGGGATGCTTTAGGGTGGATTCCTGCATTGAGCAGGGGGTTGGACTCGATGGCCTTGTAGGCCCCTTCCGACTCTGCTATTCTATGAGTTCCAAAAGGGATCTCTCCAAACTGGGAGAGTGGGCATCCAAATGGCAGATGTGGTTCAATGTAAGTAAATGTAAAGTGGTGCATGTTGGGGCAAAAAAATCCCAACTTCAAGTATAAGCTGATGGGATCTGAGCTGGCTGTGACTGACCAAGAAAAATGAAAACGTTGATCCAGTGTGTGGCTGCTGTTAAAAAAAAAGAAAAGGCAAACTCCATGTTAGGCATAATTTAAAAAGGACTTGAGAATAAAACTGCCTGTATCATACTGCCCTTATACAAATCTATGGTGTGACCACACTTAGAATACTGTGTACAGTTCTGGTCACCATATCTAAAAAAGGATATTATACAGCTGGAAAAAGTGCAGAAAAGGGCAACTCAGATGATGAAGGGGCTGGAGCATCTCCCCTAGGAGGGAAGGTGACATCAACTGGGATTGTTCCGATTGGAAAAAGGGAGACTAAGGGGAGACGTGATAGAGGTGTACAAAATGATGCCTGGGGTGGAGAATGTGGACAGGGAGGCATTTTTCTCCCTCTCTCAAAATACTAGAACCCAATGGGGTCATGATCCCATGAAGCTGATGGGTGGGAGATTGCATACAGATAAAAGGAAGGAATTCTTCACACAACACATAGTTAAACTATGGAATTCACTACCACCAGATGGCCACCAATTTGGATGGCTTTAAAAATTCCTGGAGAAAGCTATCAATCGCTGCTAGTCCTGATGTCTATGCTATGTCCAGTATCAGAGGCAGGAAGCCAATGGCTGCTAGTTGCTGGGGAACATGGGTGCTATTGCCCTAATGTCCTGCCTGTGGGTTTTCTGTCGACAGCTGTTCAGCCGCTGTGTGAACAGAATGCCGGACTAGGTGTACCCTTGTTCTGATCCAGTGTGTTACGTTCTTATGTCTCCTCAATATGTGGGCCCCCATTGGGGGACCCTCCCCCATAGCCCAGTCCCAGCTACTTCACTTCCGTGTGTAGCTGCATCTCATACCCTAACGAAAATGGAATGGCAGCTGTCCCAGGACACCAGCTGGCACTGTGAGCGGTGCATGTGCAGGACAGAACATGGCCCAGGGCAGCAGTTCACGAAACGATGGTCCATTGCGTAGCTGACTGAATATTGCTCCTTTGATCCCAGCCTTAAGACAAGTCAAGCGCAAGCCTCTGGCTGCTCAACTCCCCTGACGTTTGCAGAGTTTCTGGGTAGCCCAGGGCAGAAAGGGCCCAGCACTGCCCAGGGCACGAGTTGTTTCCCTGCAGATAACAAAGCCGTCAGCTTCCCACTGGTTTGCTCTCTTACCCGCCCACTGGTTTGGTCCGCGCTGCGGACGTGGGCCCTAGCAGGGCTTGCTTTCATTCTCCATGCAGACGGCTGCTCTGTCCTCCTTCCAGGTTGCCCACGAAGCTGCAGCTCAGTGTGTGTGTTTGGGGGTGGAGGTGGCTGTGGTCTGCGGTGTCCTAGCAGAGTGCCGATGACCTATGTCCCTCTTGCCAGGGCCTTTTGGGACTCTAATCCCATCTTAAAATGAGATTTGGTAACTGTCTAACTTTGCTGGGATTTAGGTGCCTTATTTAGACTTGCTTCTGGAGGTGCCTTTGTGAGTTCAGGAAAAGAGAGAGTCAGGCGCAGCAGAAGGGACTGGGCAGCCTGGCTGCTTACTGTCTAGCAGGGAGGCAGGCACAGGGAATGTCCCTCTCCACGCCCGGCTCAGCAGCAGCAGCAGCAGCATCACAGGCTGGCCCCCAAGGGAGCGGGTCTTGAAGGTGTGGTCTGCTCTGTCCCAGCCAGGTAGGTGCTGCGGCCTGAACAGGGCGTGCTCACTCCAGCAAAGGAAAGCAGAGCAGAAGGGGGCTGATCCCGGAGGGGTAATGGCCTGCTGTGCACACCTCCCCCCCCCCACAGGTATGAAGTCATCTGAGGTGCTGTTTAGGGACAGGGCGCCCCCTCCCTCCCTCCCTCCTGGGGAGGGGTCGTGGTGCAAGCCCCACCCTGGCACCAGTCGCACGACAGACAGCCCAGGAGGAGGCGGGCCTCTTGCCCTCAGAAGAGAGCCCCAGATTTATAGCTAAAGGATCTTGCAAAGCGAGAGGGGCGGCAATTTTAATTTGGGCTGAAATTGTTTTCAAAGAGACAAAAATAATGAAAGATAAGGAAGGAAGATTTATCTTTGTGGAAGGAATTTTGAAATAATACTAAAAAGTAGAAATCATAATTAGAAGGAAAAAAAACCTGTTGAAGTTTTAACATTTTACAGGGAACACATCTACCAGATACGTGGAAACAATCAAGGATAACTCTTTTATTAAAACCTGGGAAAGCTCCAGAACTCGCTGATATGTATCGGGCCATTACATTATTAAATGTGGATTATAAATTTTTTGCTACTGTATGGCAAACAGACTAAAGACAGTAAAATACCAGTTTGGATGTATTCCAAAAAAGGTATATAGCGGATTCTGTTAGAAGACTTTATAGCGTAAATACTCACATAAAAAAATTGGAAACACAATTAGTGATTTTGGCTTGGATCTCTATAAGGCAGCCTTCCTCAACCTGGGGCGCTCCAGATGTGTTGGACTACAACTCCCAGAATGCCCCAGCCAGCGGCATTCTGGGAGATGCTGTCCAACACATCTGGAGCACCCCAGGTTGAGGAAGGCTGCTATAAGGCCTTTGACAGTGTAAACGTAAAATTTCTATTCAATATTTCACGTATACAAATCCGCACCCAAATTCTTACATATTCTACAAATAATCTATGCCCAAACATCAGTGACAATCAGATTTAATAATTTGGAAACATCCCCCTTTAAAATTCAATATGGTACCAAACAGGGATGTCCTTCATCCCCCATTATTATTTGATCTGGTAATTTAATTTCTACCAGACAAATTAGGAAACAATTATAATATCAAGGGAACCTCAATCAAAAATCAAACCAATTTAATAAATTTGTATGCTGACGATATGGTACTCATGCTAGAACACCCCAAACAAACATAATGCCCATTCAAGACGAACTAGAACGTTTCCAGAAAGCATCAGGATTGAAAGTCAATTACACAAAAACAGATTTGCTGTGTTATAATATACTTCTCACCGATCAAATTGCCATTAATTTTTGTGAACTGCCCAGAGAGTTTCAGCTATTGGGCGGTATAAAAATGCAATAAATAAATAAATGTCTAATCAACTAAAAATCCTGTTAGTTTGCAATTCCTTTTATTCCTTCCTTTTAAATTATGGAAGAATATGGAAGCAAATAATATCAGATATTAAAAGATGAAACAAAATGAACTTGTCACTACTGAGCAGAATATTGGTTATAAAGATGATGATGGTGCCGAAATTTACATACCTTTTCTATGTATTATGCACTGATATTGCACTAAAATTATATTAAAATTTGGCAATCGACAATTGACATGAATTCATCTGTTAAGGTTAAAGACCTAGGACACCAAAAAATTTAGGGCAGAGGATGGGGGATACCCCAGTTAAAATTATATTATGAATCCTGTCAACTTAGGTTATGGAGCCTATCAACTTAGACAAGACAAACATTGAGTTCATATAGAAAAGGCTTAAAATAAAACGGGTATTCAACAACAACAACAACAACAACAACGTGGTGAGCCTGTGAAGGTATCCAAAAGTTCTGGATGGAAATATTTCAAGAAATATCTATTATAATGGAAACAACAATAGTAAAAACACCAGAATTGGCATTACTTAATAAATTTGCACTTTTGCAACAGAATAGTGGTGTTTTATTACACATCCCAGCAAAAGAACCACATCAACACAGGTTCCAACTGCCTTTAACAGCTTACGGCTGCAATAACATTTCATAGAATCATAGAATAGTAGAGTTGGAAGGTGCCTCTAAGGCCATCGAGTCCAACCCCCATTAACCCAATGGAAGGAGCAGAACGGTGATACGTGTAGAATTTCCGATTGTTCTCATTAAATACTTTCTCTGGAGAAAAAATAGTGGACAAATATACATTGTCAATCCGGTTGTTGTTACAGTTGAAGAGTTTATAAAGATTAAAATTTAGTTGAATTGTAAGTAATAAAGCTGAGAAGACAAAAGCATACTTACCTATCTAACCGTATGGGAAAAATATTGAAGTGATTGAATTGTATACTGTGCTGTATGCTGAAATGGAAAAAGAAATAAAATCCATTCATACAGACGGAAGAGAGGTCTGCCCGCCCTTTCCCCTCCCCACCTGAACTCTGCTATTCTCACTGAGAAGAGGCCAGGGCCCTGTTACGCGGATCTTGTCACTGTGTGCATGTAGGGTTAGGCCCCCTCTGTGCTGCTCAGGGGCCAGTGGCTGAGAGAGGAAATGGGCACAGCGCCAGTTCGGAGAGGAGTCCGCAGCTGCGGGAATACGGGCAGAGCTCCAGCCATGGCAAGTGCAATTTGTGCTGCCGCTGCCCGGTGCGATCAAGCACCAGCCCCACCTGCAGCATAACGGCACTGCTTCTGGCGGTGCTGCTGATGGCACCGAAGGGGGGAAGTGTTGAAACTCAGAACATCAGAAGAGCCCTGATGCTGGACCAGACCGAGGGTCCATCCAGTCCAGCATTCTGTTCACACAGGGGCCAACCAGCCATTGGCCAGGGATGAACAAGCAGGAGATGGTGCAACAGCACCCTCCCGCCCATGTTCCCCAGCAACTGGCGCACGCAGGCTTACTGCCTCGGATACTGGAGGCAGCACACAACCATGGGGCTAGTAGCCGTTGATAGCCGCCTCCTCCAGGAATTGATCCAGCCCCCTTTTAAAGCCATCCAGCTAAAACAAGTGATGTGCGTGCTTTGATTTATAGAACCAAAGAAGGTTAATTCTGAGCAGCCACCGTTCATTCATGTATAGAACATCCACACACACACAGAGCAAAGAGAGACGGCAGTTTCTTCCTTCTCTCCATGAAGTGTTTGCATTGTCCTCCCCACGGACTGCGGAAGCTTGGACTTCTAATAGGGCTCTCAGTGCTGGGACTGATGTTCCAGCAAGACCAGGAAAAACCAAGCCAGCAGCTGGACCTTCGAAGGGATATGTGAGAGGCCTGCGCTCCTCTGGATACGGCTGGCCCGTTACGTGGCTGGGTCGGTGCAACGTGCAGCCTCTTTAAGACACGGGTGGGTGGTTGTTTGTTCAATGGACTTCTATCACGCCCTTCAATATATTGCGTTTCCACTACAACGAGGCAAAGGCAGGGGGTGGATTTGGGGTGTCACAAGGCTTGCCAGAGTGGGAGAGGCAGCTCCGAGCCATGGGGCACAGCTGGCTGGGAAGGCCTTATTTGCATGGCAGCGCTGTTCCTTGATGAGCTCCCATCCATTTCGGCACATACATGGAAGAGCGCCCTGCTGGATCGCGCCCGTGTATGTGCTGTTTGACTGTTTCTGCATAATGCATCGGGCCAGTCTGCATGTCGTTAATTTTATAGCATTCTGTGACGGTGTGCTAAAGTCACGATTGATGAGACGGTGTGAAAGAAATAATGTGCTGCTTTTTGCCTATGTGGAGCGTGCTGGAAACCAGCGTGCCGCAGACTGGAAGGTGCCCCCAGGGAGTAGCCCGTGCTGCTGCACTCCGCCTCCTGAGCTCTGCCCTCCTGCCTTCGTTCTCCTGCTGCGGAGGGTTTTCGCCGGACGCTGCTCGTTGCTGTTCCCTCCTAGAGCCCCTTGGCTTGACGCAGATTGGCTGGTGTCCTACTTCAGGCGTTGGCTGTGTGCTACACCTGATGCCTGGTTGTGCTGATCAGCTCTTAAAGTCACGGCGTTCCATAAGCGAGCGTATCAGAGCGCCTGTTTAATGCGTGGAACACTGACGTTGGCTCCAGTCAACTGCAGAGGACAGCAGCCATGAGCTGTAAGTTAACGACCCGTTAGGCTAGCAGTTCATTGTGTAGCATGGAGAACGCTGAGATTTCAGGATTGTGATTAAACGAAGAGTGTTTTGAAGCTTTAGCTGTGCTCACATCTCTGCGTCATGTCGTTGCATCGTGTTTGTCATGTATGCGGTTAGAGCTTCCCTCTCTGAGAGGTTTCACTACATCCAGGGAGCAAACCTGCTTGAAGCTGTCACCAGCTGTGGCTTGTGGAGCTGCCTGGGCTGCAAGGAGGGCGAGGCCTGAGCGGGGGCTGGGCTGGGGCTGGGGAGACCCACACCTGCAGCCCCAGAGTGGCCTGCTCCCTCGTGAGGTGTTCCGTTCTCGCCTGGCCCTCCATGCCAGGCGCTGGGTGCGTGGAAATGGCTGCCTGGGCCTTCTGCCTTGTGCCGCTCGGAGTGCGGGCTCTTCTTTCCTGAAGTATGCCTGGTTTGTCGCCCGCAGCCTGGAGCCGTTCTTCCCCAGGCAGCGGCTCTGTAAGGAGGAGACGGACAAGGAGACAGCAGGCAGGAGCGTCAGCAACACTTCCTGCCCTCTGTGATGGTCTTCCCTTAAGTGCCTTTTCAGACATTCGCCAGATTCATGGGTTTATCCATCCTTAGGTCTTCCAGCCATGAGAGCGGAAGGAGGAAAGGAAGCCTTGTCTTGGGAGGCAATACACCTCTGAGTCCCACGTGCTGAGGCCCCGCTGTCGGGCACTGCCTGGGACTTTGTGTATTTCCAGCAGTGCGTGCGCACTCCTTTGGGCTTCCCATGTGGGCGAGATGGACGTTTGGTCTGACCTTCTGGCAGAGCCCTCCTGCTGCTGCTGTGTGATGCAGGCCAGTGATTCCCGCATCCTGCATTGAGCAGGGGGTTGGACTCGATGGCCTTATGGGTCCCTTCCAACTCTACTATTCTATGATTCACCCCAGCAGCCTTTCTGCATGCACAGGCTCTGCTGGTGAGCCTGAACCCAAGTTGCTGCTCCTGTGCTCAGCTGTCCGTGGGGTTTCTGGCCCCCCTCCTTCCTCCCCTCCCTGCCTTGCCTCCATGGGAGCATTGGCGACTCACCCATGGCTGGTATTTCTCCAAAGTGGCATCCAAATAATCTCCCCCTTTCCCTGGCTAAATGGCCCAGCATGTCGTGTTCCACCCGCAACGGCATTGCAGCGGTGCCCGTCAGCAGCGGTCCAGGGAAAGATGCACTTTGGGGCGGCAAGCCGTGGAGGCTTGTCAGCGACACAGAACGTTGCAGCAGCCTTGGGGTCTCAAGCCAAGCTGCCTCGTGGCTTCTGCAGGTGTGTCTGATTCCACGGGCCTGGTGGCCCCAGATGCATTTGGTGCCCTCCCCAAAGCAAGGGAGGGAGCGATCCTGCTCGTGGGACCTCTGTGGGACTTCCTTTTGCTGGAAGCTGCCCCAACCCTTTTCTGGGCTTCTGTTCAGGATGGTTTCCTCTGGAAGCCTATTTGGGGTTTTAGTCATCTTGCAGCTGAGCCGTGAGGGTTTTTTTTAATGGCTGAGCCACTTACGGTGTGACCAATCGTAAGCTGCTCGGGGGGTTGGACTCGATGGCCTTATAGACCCCTTCCAACTCTACGATTCTACGAAATGCCATTTTGGAGCTGCCTGGAGGCTGCTTCAGGAGGTGATGGCCTTGGCCGTTGCCTGGGAATGGCTTCGCGGGGGAGGCTTTTCATCTCTGTTTGGGAGGGGGGCTGCAGGGCTTGCTAGAGCGGGTGCCTCTGTGTCCCTTGGTGGACGGGAAAGTCACGCTCTCCCATGCATCGCTCCGTCCCGGCGTGGCCTCTCGACAGACCAGCTGGAAGCTGCTCGCCAAGCAGCCCTTGGGCAGCTGGGGGCTGCCGCCACCTTGGTCCTCTTGGACAGCGGTTGCGGGCTGCCCTGGGGCTCGCTGCCCCCTTCCTCGCACTGCAGCGCAATCTGCTCTTCTAATCCCCTCTGGAAAGAGCCTTGCTGGAGCCGGGTGGTGGAGCGCTCTCAGCGTCCGGCCAGATGTGTGCTGCTGCCCGGCATCCCTTGCGCAAGCAGGAGGGAGCTTATTGGCTCACGGCCTACTTTGCCCATTCTGCCCTCGGGCAGGGAGGCAGCCAGGAATGGGGCTCCTGAATAGGGCTCTCAGCCCTGGGGCTCCGCAGAGGGAGGGGGGGATTCTGGCTTGGGCAAGGAGGGGAGGCAGCAAGAGGCCAGCAGCCTGCTGAATATTCAGAAGCCGCCCAAGAGAGGTGTGTGTGTGTGTGTGTGTGTGTGTGTGTGTGTGTGTGTGTGTAGACCACGCTCCCTGGGGTAGCCAAGCAAGGAGCAGTGGGGCTGCCAGGGGTTCCTGGCAGCCCCCCTCCTGCTAATCCTGACACTCATTGTTGCTCTGTCTCTGCTCAAAAAAGCACTCAATCTCTGCTTTTTCAGCAAAAGTGAAAGCAGATTTAGCCCCTTAATCTGATCTGGTCCAGCCTTTCCTCAATCTGCCCCCAATTCCTGGCTCTTGTGGATGCAGTGGGGACAGTTTAGGGTCCGAGCAAAGGGCAGGCTTTAAGTACCTGGGGGTGGTGAGTGACTTTGGTGGGGGGGTTAGACATTGACCAAAGGGGAGCTGGAGGTGATGTGACAATGGGATCTGGCTCCACTGGGTTCTCTGAAATCAACTTGGATTGTGTTGGAGATATGCTTTAAGGTGGATTCCTGCATTGAGCAGGGGGTTGGACTTGATGGCCTTGTAGGCCCCTTCCAACTCTACTATTCTGTGATTCTATGGAGGAAAAGAGTGGGGTCTGCGAGTTCCTTGGTGGCCTGGAGGCCTACAAAGCCTTTAGGGTGGAAAGAGGCTTCCTATGGGTCAAGGAGGGTTAAAGGGGTCCTTGCTTTAATTCAGGGAGGTAGAAAAAGAACATTTCTGTGGCAGCTGCAGATGATGACGGAAGTGGGCCGAGCTCCACAGAAGTGCTTTCTGTGGTAGGGAAGGAAGACGAGGGAATTGTGATCTCCTTAGTAAAGGTTGCTTCTGGTTTTCTTATTTATAAGAATATGAAAAGAGCCCTGAAGCTGGATCAAACCAAAGGTCTTTCTAGTCCAGCATTTTGTTACCACAGTGGCCAACTACTTCACACAGCTGTTGAATTCACTACCGCAAGATGTAGCGATGGCCACCCGTTTGGATGGCTTTAATTGGGGGTTGGATAAATTCCTGGAGGAGAAGAAGGCTATCCATGGCTACTAGTCCTGATGGCTGTGTGCTATCTCCAGTATCCGAGGCAGGAAGCCTGTGTGCACCAGTTGCTGGGGAACATGGGTGGGAGGGTGCTGTTTGCACCCGTGTCCTGCTTGTGGGGCCCTGGTCGACAGCTGGTGGGCCCCTGTGTGAACAGAGCGCTGGACTAAATGGACCCTTGCTCTGATCCAGCATCAGGGCTCTTATGTTCTCGATGCCCCATGGGGAAATGCCCCACAAATAGGACGTGAGCACTCTTCTGGTCATGTTCCCCTGGTACTGGAGGGGGTATATGGTAGCTATTGATAACCTTATCCTCCATGAATTTATCTAATCTTCTTTTAAAATTGGTGGCCATCACTACATCTTGCGGTAGCGAATTCCATAGTTAAGCGAGTGAAGAAGGCCTTCCTTTAATCTGTCCTGAATCTCTCAGCCATCAGCTTCGTGGGATAATGACCCCACTGGTTTCTAGTATTATAGGAGAAGGAGAAGAGAAATGCCTCCCTGTCCACGTTCTCCGCACCAGGCAACATTTTGTACACCTCTGTCGGGTCTCCACTTACCCTCCCCTGGAGGTGTCCATCTGAATTTGCATTCCCATTTGTCAGTGCTGGTCCGTTCCTCCTCCTCATGGCCTGTAGAACTGATTTGGCAACGGCAGCCTGTTTACTGCTTGGTCTGCAGAGGCCTCATTCAGGTGCTCTGCAGAAAGGTGATGGAGCAGTCAAGAACGCTCAGATTAAAGCATTTCATTAACGTTTATGAAGTGCCAAAACACCCAGCAGTTTTCCGGTGGTCTCCAGGGAGCTCTAAGCAGACCGGCTGAGCCTTAAGTTCTGCCGTTAAGAGGTGTGCAGACGCACCTGGGGTCACAGACGTGACTCCTTAAGGCCAGGGCATTGCCAGGCGGGCCCAGTGGGCCAGGCTGCAGTTATTTATTTGTTTCATGTATATGCCGCCCCATAGCCGAAGCTCTCTGGGCAGTTTGCAAAAGACTTGTAGCCCCTCTTCACTTGAGGTGACAAGATGGGGGGGGGCAGGGTTGCTCAGGAGCGCCCCCTAGTGACTTGCGCTCTCCTACAGTGGCTCACGGTAGGTGGTCAGCTGCCATGTGGTGACTGGGGTGGGGCTCTGTGCCCATGTCCTTCCTTGGCACGATCCTAGGCTGCGCTTGTCCGCCCTCCGCGCCACCTCTGCTCAGGAGTTTGGGGAACAGGAAAGAGGGCCAAATGAGAGGGGGGACACAGCCTGAGGAAGGAAGCCACCCTTCCCTTTCTCTTGCTGGTTGTCTCTGGTTTTGTGGGCAAGATTCAGAGCTGGTGGCTATCGGGGTAATTGCTTACCCAAAAATATAGCAGAGTGCGAAATAGCAGCAGCGTAGAGTCTGGAAATGGTTTCAGCTTGAATTTAGGAACAAAAAGAAGCACTCACGGTCTTTGGTCAGTAAGAAGCTTTACTGACACTAAATAAATTACTTACAGAATAAATGGTCATATATACAGTCCTTTCACAGTACAGCAACAACGTAGCAGTATAACATCAGCAGTAAGTTCCAGCAGTAAGTTCCAGCAGTAAGAAGCCATACAACATGGACTTCTTAAATACACTTTTCTCCTTGGCCCAATTAACCAATAGTCTCTTCATCTTGTACATCTCGTACCGCACGTAGGCCAGGGAAGAATCTGCTTCATACTGGACTTCTCCTGGCAGAGACAATCTGGCCAAGGACATCTTTTTAACTCTTTAGAGTCCTTTTCCTTCTGTGGTTAAAAACCTAACCACAACACCCTTTCATTTTTAACTACAGAAAAAATACAATTTACATTTCATTACATTTCACCTGTAAGAAATCAACTTTACATGTTTACAACAATCCCAACATTGTGTACATTTCTCTGTGTGTTACATTTCCCAGAGACTTATTTATATGTAAGTTTTTCTTTTCTTCTTCTTCCAAGCACTGTTGAAAAACTTTGTGCTTTGGGGCGTTGAACTACTTTGCAATCTTCCAACTTGCAAACTTTCAGCAATTTTAAAACTTTCTGCTTCTGGCTTTTTAGGTAATTTCCTTTGGAAACTTTTCTACCTCTACACCAAGGTAACACCTAACTTTCCCCAGAGACTTCAGTTTCAACCCTTCCTGCAGCTTTGGGCTGAGTTTTCTTGAATGTGGTCTTGGGAACTCCCTGCCACCAGTAGACGAACCACTAGCTCCACAATCATGTACTCTTTTGCTTGCCCCTTTGCATACAGACACGTGTGTTTGAAAACACCCCCTTTCAGTTTTCGCTGCCTGAAAACACTTTTCTTGCTCTTGTTCAGACAATTTCAACACATCACTGTAACTCTCAGGTTCAGACTTCACACAACACACACTGAATTCATCTGAATACTTTAAAGGTGGAATTCCTTTGTTTTTTCTTTGTGAACGACGAGGTACACTGGCAATTTCTTCCTCCCTTTCATTTCCCTCCTCCCTTCCACTTTTGGGAGTGGAAACACTCTTCTCAGAGATGTGAGGGCTCTGAGAAGTTAACCCTTGAGTTACTGTTTTCTCCTGGTTGTTCACGGTTTCTAACAGAACTTGGGAACCTTGAATCCTGTCCCAACCTGCCTCCTGAAAAGTAGCAGACCTAGAAACAACCACCTTCCCATGACTTAGGGAAAAACGCCAAGATTTGGATTGCATGCCAGAATAACCCACAAAACGTAATTTCACAGACTTGGTTTCACCTTTAGACCTTTTGGACTTTGGGATATGCACGTATGCCCAAGACCCCCATGTTCTCAAGTGAGACAAATCTGGCTTTGAACCAAAAAGTAAACAGTAAGGCGAACTGCCTGTAACCCTGCTCCAGGTTCTATTACACAGATAGTTTGCGGTTAAAAATGCTTCTCCCCACAAATCTTGCTCAGCGTTTGCATCAGCCATGAGAGAATCTTTCTTCATTTGAAGTACTCCAATTCTTCTCTCAATTGACCCATTTTGAAAAGGAGTTTGGGGATCTATTAACCTGTGTGTGATTCCTGTCTTCCTAAACCACTCACAGAACCTTCCAGAAACAAACTCACCCCCACGGTCCGACTGCACAGAAATAATGGGCTTGTTAAAGAACTTTTCCGCCCAAGTTTTCCAATCCCTAAAAGTTTCAAAAGCTTCTGATTTTCGCTTCAGTAAATAACACCAACTAAAGCGTGTGTAATCATCCAGAATTACAAGCACGTAACTGGATCCCCCTTGTGTAGGCGTGAATGGCCCTACCAAGTCAATAAACACCAGTTCAAAAGGCTTTTGTGACACCCTGTCACTTTTCCTGCAGATGTTCTGCACCCGGGATTTGGTCTGATGACAGATTGAACAATCCAAGAAATTTTTACAGTTTCGCAAGCTTAACCCTGTACACACTTGAGGCATGTGACTTAACACTTTAAAACTTGCATGACCTAAACGCCTGTGCAACTCATGAACACAATTTTTATGGTCTGGCACGTTACCAGTTTGTGCCACCCTTTCTTTACCTGCACCCATGTAGAACAGTCCATTTTTAACATGTCCCAGTGCCACATTTTGTCCATCCTTAATCACTTGGCACTCATCCTTCTGAAACGTAACAACGTATCCTTCAGACGTTAGAGCACTAACAGAAAGGAGACAAAAATCTAAATCTGGAACATACAGAACCTGTTCACACTCCTTTTGCAGACATGGAACGTAGCAACAGCCAATTCCTTCCACCCTCGACGTTCGTCCATCTGCAAGCGTGATTGACTTCACCTTGCTTGGTTCCAACTTCCGAAACGCCTCTGGATTATTAGAAATTGTTCTGGACGACGCAGAATCAATCAGCCAAACCTCTTGGGCCTCGTTACACCTCACTGTGGCTGAAACAAATGCATTCGAGCATTCCTTCTCCTCTCCAGCCTGTGTAACTCCCTTCTTCCTCTTTTTACAGAAGCGTTTGATATGACCCGGCTGTTTGCAAAAATAACACTTTCTTATTGCAACTGCGGTTCTCTCCACACTGTTGTCTTGGAAACACTTATCTTTCTGCATTCTTTCTCTGCTGCCAAGGGCTGACTGCTTAACCCTTTCCTGGCAGTTTTCCTCCTTCCTGGAAAGACGCCGTTTCTCTTCTTGGAGCAAACGACCCGTCAAATAATGAAGAGTGAGTTCATCAGTCTTCATACTTTCCAGACTGGTTGTCAGAATGTCCCAGCTTTGAGGCAACGACCCTAAAATCAGGTAGCACTTATGCTCTTCCGTAAAAACGATTCCGACCTCCTGCAACTGGACAAATAGAGATCTCACCTGTTGGAGATGATTTGCCAAACTTCCAGCCTCCTCCAACTTTAACCGATACAGCTCTCTGGTGAGGCTCAGCCGTGTGCTTGCCGACGCACGCACATAAATCTGTCTCAGCGCATTCCAGCTGTCTCTTGCCGTCTCATCTCTGTTGATATGGACAATTTGCGAGTCCTCCATACTCAAGACAATGTTTGCTTTGGCCCTTTCATTCTGCTCTTCCCACACTTGTGCTTCTTGAGCAGTCTGACCAACCGGCCTCGGGACACTCACGACGTTCCAACATCTGTCCCGCTTCAAAAACATTTCCATCTTGAATGACCACGTTAAGTAATTTCTCTCATTCAGCCGTTCCACCGGAATACTGGATGCCATCTGAACCTGGGCCATCCTCACCGGCTGGGCTGGAGCGCGACTCACACTGGATACAGACCCGTCTGAGCTCGATGAACTGCCTGAGCTCGACTCCGTCTTTCCCTCCAGCGTTCCTTTGCTCTCAAGCTTTCCAGCAACCAAAAATTATGCCTTCCAGACTTTCTCTGGGCCCATAACCTATCGGGGTAATTGCTTACCCAAAAATATAGCAGAGTGCGAAATAGCAGCAGCGTAGAGTCTGGAAATGGTTTCAGCTTGAATTTAGGAACAAAAAGAAGCACTCACGGTCTTTGGTCAGTAAGAAGCTTTACTGACACTAAATAAATTACTTACAGAATAAATGGTCATATATACAGTCCTTTCACAGTACAGCAACAACGTAGCAGTATAACATCAGCAGTAAGTTCCAGCAGTAAGTTCCAGCAGTAAGAAGCCATACAACATGGACTTCTTAAATACACTTTTCTCCTTGGCCCAATTAACCAATAGTCTCTTCATCTTGTACATCTCGTACCGCACGTAGGCCAGGGAAGAATCTGCTTCATACTGGACTTCTCCTGGCAGAGACAATCTGGCCAAGGACATCTTTTTAACTCTTTAGAGTCCTTTTCCTTCTGTGGTTAAAAACCTAACCACAACAGTGGCCTGCCGGCCTGCCAGGGAGCCCTTAAGCTGCTCCTCAGCCATTCAGTGAAATGCCCTCCCACTGGTGGCGGTGGGGGGAGAGCTGTGAAGGAGCTGGACTCTGGGCTCCAGCTTCCCCCCCCCCCTCCAGCCCAGCGTAGGGAGCAGGCCTCTGTCTTGGCAGGGCCAAATCGCAATGCAGCTGGTGGGCCCCCGCATCCTGCAATGTGCGGAAGTGGAGAAGGTGGCGGCCAGGGCCCAGGGGGGATCCATCGGGATCATCTCTTTGCAATGGCCCTGCAGGGTGATTCCCCCAAAGAGCCGTGGCAAAGGGATGGATCTGGGGAGGCAAAGTGCAAACTGGACCGATCTGCCTCATGGGGCACCACCCACCCGGAAGCCCTGCTGAAGCCCGGTTTGCCCTGCTCCTCCCCGTGGGGCTTCCCGGCGGATCGTGGCCTCGTGATGCTAGTTAGGCAGGGCGCCGTTTTGGCTTCTCTGCTTTCGCCGCCCCAGGGCCAAGCAGCAAACGTGCTGCTCTGGAGGCAGAGCGGTCTGGCCTCTGGGCCCCCGGACTTCAGCACCGAGCGGGTGTGGAGCCCTGCCCCTAACCCTAACCCTAACCCTTCCCCGGTCCCTCAGGATTTCTCCTCGCCCTCTCTGAAGTTCACCATAGTTCAGCACTGGAGCCCTGAGCCTCCCGTCTAAGGAAGCCAGAGTGGAAGGCCTTCTCCCCAGGAGGGACTGCTGCTTTGTTCCCAGGGACCCGGGGCTCGCGAGGGTGGGGCGTGGGAGGACAACCGCGCTCCTTCCCCTCTGCTGCCCCACATGCAACGCTTTGCCAGGGCTGATTGGAGGGCTGCCCGGGGGTGGGGGCGCTGGCTTGCTGGCCGTTCCAGAGGGGGAGGAGGGGTGCTGGCCACCTCTGTGTGCCTGGTGGTGATGTGCCAGTTCTGCCGCCTGATTGGCCGAGAAGGTGGGGGGCTTTGTGACATGCCCAGGAGTTAGTCGCTGTGGCTCTTCCCCAGGCCTGCCCCTCTGGAGCTGCATGGCGGGTGGGGGTGGGGCTGGCCAGAGCCTCTGTCCAGGTGAATGGATGGCTTTGTCCCTCAGCCCCTCGGGCAGGGGGCAGGGGGCAGCGGGTGGTCTTTCCCCTGGCGAGGGCCCCCCTCTGTGCTCAGTGCCAGCCGGTCCTCTGCTCTGCAGGGCAGGCCAGACCTGCCTTGGGCATCTCTGCAAGGGCAGCTGCCCACCACAGCCAGGAGCGGCGGCCAACGTGCCCCTGGGCGCCCCCTGGTGGTGCCACAAATGCTTGCAGGCAGGGAGGCGGGGCTGTGCCGGGTGGCCTGGCCCTGGTAGGGTGCCTCTGCCGGTGTCTGTCGGCAGCTCTGCAGAAGCTCTGCAGAAGCGCAGAGGCTTGGAGCCTCTCTCGTGTTGGGAAGGCCGGGTGAGAGTTGGATGAGCAGAACTTGGGGCAAGTGCCGAGATGCAGAATCCCAGAATCGTAGCGTTGGAAGGGGGCCTCTAAGGCCATCGAGTCCAACCCCCTGCCCAGTGCAGGGATCCGCTTGAAAGCCTCCCTGGCAGGTGGCTGTGCTGCTGCACGGTGGGGCCTGCGGGTGGCGGCTGCAGTCTTTAGAGAGCGGCACCCTCCTTTCGTGCTCTCGCGTCTGTGCTTGAAAAGTGGTGCCCTCTGTGATTTTAAAGCAGCTTTGAAGACTGGCCTTTTCCGGCAGGCCTACCCAGATTAATGTAAAATCAAGAGTTTTAAAAAATGTGTTGATTCCTGCACTAATGTTGTTCCCCGCCTCGATCCAAAGGGAGAGGCGGGTAAGAAATAAATAAATAAATAAATAATAATAATAATAATAATAATAATAATAATAATAATTATTGAAAAGTGGTGCCTTCTGACATATTTTAGCACAATTGGCGTCTGGATCGGCCCTGAGCATGTGGCCATCACACAGGCAGCCTTGGGCCATTGCCTGTGCGAACTGTGGGCCCCAGCAGAAGGAGGGGTGCTGGGTCTGCCAGAGGGGCGTTGGGGGGGGCTGCCCACCGGGGCATGGAGTCTCCTGCCGTGGGGAGGAGCAGCTCTGGCTAGCGCCCCTTCATGCCCTCCCCCTCCTGGCTGGAGCGTCCGGGTCTTGTGTTGCGTCCGTGAATTACGTTCCGTGATACAAGCGAGCCCCCGCACTGAGGCTCCTGGGTCTTCCTTGGGTCCCCAGCGCGTCCCCACCGGCACCTCTTCTTTCAGCGGGATCACAACGGGGACCAGGCTGTTGCTCGGCCCTTTCAATTTCCTCTCCCCCAGATGGGTTTTGAGGGTGCCAGGGAGCGGGGACTTGGCGTGTGGGTGCGGAGACGTGTTTGGCCTTTCCGTGTCGCGCACGTGCATCACCCAGAGCCGTTTGCTCACAGGCGGAGCGAGCGCCCGGTGTGGGTGCAGAAGGTCTCGGGTTCGGTCTCGGGCAGCTTCTCCCGTTCACCTTCAAGGACTGGGGTGCTGGGCAAGGTCTTTGCCTTCCGGGCCTCGCCCATTTGGTGCTGGCTGGCCGGCAGGCCGACTCGATGGTGACGCCCACCTCCCTTCTCCCTGCAGTTGGGGCATGGCCGTCAATGTGTATTCCACATCTGTGACGAGCGAGAACCTGAGTCGCCATGACATGCTATCCTGGGTCAACGACTCCCTGCAGCTCAACTACACGAAGATCGAGCAGCTCTGTTCAGGTACCGCGTGGGCCCAGTGCCGCCGCCGCCTCTGGGGGTGGCATCGGTGGCAGGGAGCCGAGGGGCCGGGATCCCTGCGGGAGGCCACGGACCAAGGGGCGTGCGGGCGTGAGCCAGTGCTCATGTCTCTGCCCTCGGCAGGTGCTGCCTATTGCCAGTTCATGGACATGCTGTTCCCGGGCTGCATCCACTTGAGGAAGGTGAAGTTCCAGGCCAAGCTGGAGCATGAGTACATCCACAACTTCAAGGTGCTGCAGGCGGCCTTCAAGAAGATGGGCGTGGACAAGGTGGGGCTGGGCTGGGGGAGGGGCTGCTTTCGGCCCCCGCTCTGCGCCTCTTGGCTCTCCTCCCCTCCGCCCCCAAATGAAAGAACGGCCTCCCAGGCCTCCAGCTTGCTGATGCTGAGGCCCATTGAGCAGCTGCTGCGACCCAAAGCGGACCTGGGCGTGGGGGGCACGCGGAGCAGGGCCCTGTGGATTGGGCCACGGGCATCTGCCCCACGGGCGGGAGCCGTGAGCCGCTGACCCCCCCTCCCCCCTCCCCTCGGCTTGTGCGTCCCTGCAGATCATCCCCGTGGAAAGGCTGGTCAAGGGGAAGTTCCAGGACAACTTTGAGTTCATTCAGTGGTTTAAGAAGTTCTTTGACGCCAACTACGACGGGAAGGAATACAACCCGCTGCTGGCGAGGCAAGGCCAGGAGGTGGCGCCCTCCCCAAACCCAGGTGATCAGACCTTCAACAAACTCAAGAAACCCATTGGCACCGCAGGTAATGTTGCTGGAGACAGCAGGCGGGCCAGGATCCGGCCTCGAGCATGACCCCGGCGCCCCGGCATCCGGCTTGGCAGCTCCTGGGGCACGGAGGGAGGGCCGGCTCCGTTGGCTGGGGAGGCCGCGACCTGCTGCAGGGCACGTGGGCTTTGCGGGGCAGTGGGGGGGGCACTGAGCCAAGGCCCCGCTTGCCTCTTCCGGAGGAGCCACCCTCCCCCTGGCATGCACCTCTGCCGAGGCAGGCGAGGACTGGTGTGCAGGAGGGCGCCTTGCTGCTCTTCTCTGCAGGGGTTCAGCACTGCGGCCGGTCAAGCGCTGCCTTCGCGGGAGAGGGCCTGGGCCGGGCCGGGCCGGGCCGGGCCGGCCTGCGCGGCTCAGCCGCCGAGAGCACCCCTGGTGGCTCCGCGTCAGCTTCCCCTTCGGGGGCTTCCTCACGCGGTCACGCCTTCCTGTTTGCTGCTGCTGCAAAGCCGCGCGGGCCGCCCCCAGGGCCCAGACCTCCCTGATGCCAGCCCACAGGCCTTTGGGGCTGCTCCCCGCCTACGCACCACACCGGCCAGCGCTGGGGGGTCTCCCGGTACCAGCCTGTCTGTGGGCTCTTTCCTGCCCTGACAGTTGGCTGGGAGGGAGCGATTTGCCCCAGGCGCCGGCCTGGGGAACTTCGGGGCCAAGAGCAGATTAGAACCTGGATCTCGGCATCCAGAACCTCCCACAGGTGAAGGGCCCCTGCTGGGGTGAAAGAAGAGGCCCCCATTCCACACGCAGGCTCTGGAGTCCATCTGGGCCATCTCCACCAGCACCAGAGCTCCCGCTGGGTCTCCGCGTTCTGCCTCCCGCAGGAGTTGGTCTTGCGGGGTCCACAAACGGCCCAGACGAAAGGCGCAGGGGGCTTTGGGCTGTCCTGGGCACAGGTGCCAGGTGCACCCTCCCCTGGAGCTCCTGCTCTCGAAGGGGGGCAGAGAGGCCTGCCTCTTGGGTCGAGTCCCGCCACGTGCACGTGCCGCCGGGAGGGGTTGTAGGCGCCGTGCGAATGGGCAGCGCCTGTGCCTGCCTGCGGAGTCAAGGAGAGGCTGCGGGTTCCAGGGAGGCTCCGGAAGCCGCCTTCTGGCTCTGCATGGCGCCCCCCAGTGGGGCTCGCTTGCTCTGGGGTGGAGTGGCGGCGGCGGCGGTGGCAGCAGCACACTCCTGGGTGGCTTTGGGTCAGCTGAGGGGATGCCGGGGGTCACGGCTCCCTTCCCTGCATGTAGCTTTCTTCCCTCACTTGTGGCTAGGGTGGGCAGGGAAGGCCTCTGTTCCTTCTGGTGGGTCGGAATGCTTGTCCTTGGCTTTGGGGGGGCAGGGAGGGGAACCCAGAGCCAGGAGCCTGCCTTTCTCGGGCGATACGTGGCTCAGAGGCACCCGGTTATGGCTGGTTGATCCCCCTCTGCAGCCTCTCCCGGGGGCTCCAGCTGGGCCCACTCACTCGCTCACTCTCTCTCTCTCTCTCTCTCTTACACACTTACACACACACACACTCTTCTGATGGGTGTCAGACGCGCGGGGTGATGCCAGGGTCTAGAATAACCTCTCTCTCTTCATAAAGTTCCACAGAGAACCTCCCCAACAGGCCCCAAGAACTTGCAGAACCCAGTCCGAATGAACGTCGCTCCCAGCAATATTGTACGGAAAAATCCTCCTTTAGCCCGGAATGGGGGCAGTGAAGCTGATGCCCAGATCGTGGAGCTCAACCAACAGGTGCGCTGTGGCGAAGGAAGGGCGAACGCCTCCCTCACGCAACCCCGCCCCCCTCCTCTCCCTCCCTTGGCGGTGGCTGCGCCCCGAGCAGGAGGCTGACCCGGACGAGCCGCCGAAGGAAGGGTGCTGAACGGGTGGGCCAGGAGCAAGAGGCGGCAGCTGGGCCTGCTCTTTGGACGGACCGGCAAGCAGCGCTGCGCCTGGCTCTCCTCCTCCTGGTGATGGGCGGACGTGGGTGTCACCGTCGCGTGGGCGGGAGGGGGCTGTCTCCAGCCTGCCTTGCTGGTGGGTCCTTGGCGGGCCACTGGGTGAACAGAGAGTGCTGGACCAGATGGAGCCTTAGCCTGGCCCCGCGTCAGGGCTCGCCTCATGTTCCTAGGGCATCGCTCAGCGGCAAACCATCTGCTTGGCATCTTGGGATTCCCCCCCCCCCCCCGGGTTAATTGCGGCCTAGGAATTGTTAGTGCGTCAGGAATTCCCTGCCACACGTAAAGAAAAGAATTCTTTCCTTCCTAGTCTACTGGGCTTGGCAATTCTGCTTGCCTGCCAATCACACACGTGGGGCGGGGCTTTCAGGTTCCTGCTCCTTCTCCCCCACCCCCCAAATAACTGGAGGCTGTGGGGGGGGGTGGCATTTTCATAGAATCATAGAATAGTAGAGTTGGAAGGGGCCTATAAGGCCATGGTGTCCAGCCCCCTGCTCTTGCCTTTTCTCTAAGGAGCTTGGGGTGGCGTACATTTTGTGGGATGCTGAGGGAGAGGAAAATAGGAGGAGCCCTGCCCCTGGATCAGGCCCACGGCCCACCGGGGTCAGCAGCCTTTTTCCCATCATGGCCAAAGCAAATGCCCCTGAGGAATAACCCCCCCACACACCCCACACCCCATCCCCAGCAAGATGTGAGGGCAACAGCTCTCTCCCCGCCCCCCTAACAAGGCGTCTTGCTTTCAGAGATGTGCTCCCTCTAGGCCTGAGATTCCGTCCCGCCATCTCCAGCAGGGTGGCCCACGGGACTCTGTTGTAGCAAAACCGGCCAAGAGCTCCGTGCACATTGGGACGAACACATTTATTCTGGCACAAGCTTTGGTGAACCCGGTCGAGGAAACAGCCGTCAGGGTCCATATTAGCTTACCCAGGGCCGTCTAATAAACTTTGTGGGTGATGATGGGCAATTTGAATCCAGGTCTCCTTGGTCCCGGTCTCTAACCATTGCACCTCACCGCTTCCCCACCAAATAGATGCCCCCCAGGATTTGTGGGGTGAGAGGGTCCTTCCAGACAGTCACCCTCCCCTGCCAGAGGCAAAGACCACTTCCTTTCCAGTGCTCACGCGGTGGCATCTACGTGCCACGGTCCTCGGGACCTAGGACGCTAAGCTGCCTGATCGTGTACCAGCCCTGGGTCCCTCTAGCCCAGTGTTGTCGACACGGACTGGCAGCCAGGGATTCCTTCCTCGCCCTACCTGGAGACAGCGGGGGTTGAACCTGGGGCCTTCTGCCTGCCGAGCAGGGGGGCTTTGATCCACGGAGCTGTGGGTGGATTGTGGCTCTCTGGCTACTCCCTGCCTGCTCTTTGTCACCGAGACTGGCCTCTTTGCTCCTCTTGGGCCGCAGCAATTTTCCCCAGGAAGGCTGGAAATAAGAGGCGAGTGAGCCAGTGCCCCCCTCCCCCTCCCCGAAGGAGCATTTAGCCTTTAACCATAGAATCATAGAATAGCAGAGTTGGAAAGGGCCTACAAGGCCATCGAGTCCAACCCCCTGCTCAATGCAGGAATCCACCCTAAAGCATCCCTGGCAGGTGGTTGTCCAACCCAGGGAGCTGAAGCTGGGGAGGGGGCAGGGCAGAGGTGAGAAGGCAGGGGCCCCCGTGCTGTGAGCCACAGCCAGTGAGCAGGGCCTGGGCAAGCCCCCTTGGGGTGAATGGCCCCGAGAAGAGTGGTGGGGTGAGGGCTGGGGAGCTTTCTTCCCAACCCCAAAAGTGATGATGAAAGGGAGGAATCCGAGGCTTCCCCTTAAGCTCTGCCCCCCGCCCCACCCCCACCCCCACTTGTGGAATGGGAGGGATCGGTCCCGCCATGACCAAGGCCCACTCTTTGGGGGCGAAGGTGTGACCTTCCGAAGCAGAGCAGGGGCCGGACCCAGCCGTTTCCCCCCCTGCCCAAACTCTGAGGAGCTGGAGGAGGGGACGGCCCCCGCGGTGGCGTGAGTGGGCTCTCCCTCTGCATCACCGGCAGCAGAGAGAAGCCGCGCCCCGGGGGAACTGGCCCGAGCAGCCCCTGCCCGACGCCGTGTGCCCGGCTGAAGCGCCCGCCTGCCTGCCTGCCTGCCTGCCTGCCTGCCGGCAGGATCGCCCTCCGCTGCGGGGGTCAGGGCACGCTGGGTCGGGAGGGCGTCACGCCTGCAGGGGCCAACCTGCTCAGACGTGCTGGTTGTCTCCTCTGGGGCAGCTGATGGACCTGAAGCTGACGGTGGACGGGCTGGAGAAGGAGCGCGACTTCTACTTCAGCAAACTACGGGACATCGAGCTGATCTGCCAGGAGCACGAGAGCGAGAGCAGCCCCATCGTCTCGGGCATCATTGGCATCCTGTATGCCACAGAGGTTGGTGCGGAGTGGGCTGGGGAGCGGGCGGAAGTGCGTGAGCAGGCCTGGCCGCAGCGTGCTCTGGAGAGGCCGGGACGCCAAGGCTGGCCCTCGGCTGGCCCGTGCCCGGCGGGTGGGATGGCGAAGAGCGCGGCCTCGCTCATGCCCCTGCCCGTGCCGTTGCAGGAAGGCTTCGCCCCGCCAGAGGACGACGAGCTGGGAGAGCAGCATCCGGAGGACCAGGACGAATACTAGCTGTGCGCTCGCCCGCCTGCTCGCCCGCTCGCTGTCCCGCCATTACAGACCGCCCCACGCTCCTCCTCCTCCTCCTCCTCCTCCTCCTCACTGACCATGGACATTTAAGGTTTTGCATTGTACAGCCTCGTCCTGCACAGTCACACATTATAACAGGTTTCTACCGACACGAGAGGCCCACGGTGGTTTCTGGGGGTTTTGCAGATGCCGCGGGAGGCCCACAGCGACCTGGTAGCTAGGCGTCCGTGGAGAGAGGGGGTCAGCGCCATCAGTGGGCCTGCGGTGGGGCAGGCGGGGCCCCCGGCTGGCTGCCCTGGGCTCCTCCTCACCCCTCCCCCTCCTTCCCGGTCCCCAACTCATCTTCCTTATTTATTGATTTTAGTTGTCTTGGGTGTGAGCGCTCCCAATTCCTTGTATTATATTGAGAGACAAATTCCTTGTATATTTTTCCGTACTGGATTTCACTAGCACTTTGCCTGTCGTGTTCATGCCCAGCCAAGCTCTGCTTCCCCCTCCTGGCTTCAAAGAATTTGGGAGCGTTTGAGCCTGGAGGCCAGGCTCAGCACTGGAAGCGCGCCCAATGGGTGGGTGCAGGGGGAGGGCTTGGGCTCGGAATATTTATTTATTGGGGGGGTATTTTAATGATGCTGCTGAGCTGGGGGCAGATGGAGAAGCCGCCATCAGACATATCAAGTGGGCTTGCGGGGAGGAGAGCCAAGCAGATGGTGGCTGGTTCTGGTTGGGGCTTCGTTGTGGAGGTGGGGGGGGGGCAGCCCCGGCGGCAGGGCAGCCTTGGCGTTTGGGAGGGAAGGGGAGCCCCCCCAAATGTTTTGTTCCCCAGAAGCACCTCTGCGTTTGGCCTGTTGCACTTGGGGCCCACCGTTGGGGGCGGGGGGCACCGGCCTCTGCCCCTCCTCCTGCTTCTGGCCCCACCCAGGCTTGGCTCATGCTGTTTTGACCAGATTGCCACACAGACCCTGCCTTGATCTGTTCCCCGTTTGCATTGCCTGTTCGGTCACAGACACTGGTGTGCAAAGCCCTGCATCTGTGTTGCATTTTATTTGAAATAAACTTGTGTGGTTAACAATCCGACCCACTGTGTCTGTGCTGTGAAGGCCCACCTCCGTTCCGACGGGCAGCCATGGCTGCTGTCCTGTGTGCCGGGTCCAGGGCTGTGCTCTTTGCCGAGAATCATAGAATAGCAGAGTTGGAAGGGGCCTCTAAGGCCACCGAGTCCAACCCCCTGCTCATTGTAAGAATCCACCTTAAAGCATCCCTGACTGGTGTCTGTCCGGCTGCTTCTTGAAGGCCTCTCGGGTGGGAGAGCCCACGGCCTCCCTTTGAACCTGCCTGTGGAGGTGTAAAGCAAAATGGCAGTTTCTGCCTCTGGCAGGCCACGTCTATGGCCAGGGGAGGGCACGTGCAGGCTGTCTGTGCTCAGGGTGATCTCCTAAGCACCGTGGCTGAGGGGCAATTGGAGCCCAGGTGCAGTTTTCAGAGGAACAGGGAGGCAGCCCCGTTACAGCTCGAAAGCGAGGCTCCATGGGGACGAGCCGGCAGCCTCGCCCCTCAGCCTGGCTGGGACGCTCTTCTCCGCTGCTCTTGTATCCCGCCAGGCATTTGTCGCGGCCTCTTTCCCCAGCCCAGAGCAGGCGCTTGACCTGCTGCGCCCCACCACTCCCCGTCTCTCCTGCCAGCTGTCACCTCGGCTTCTACAAGGGGCTTGACGGCGTCTGCCGTGGGAGCCCAGCGCCTTCTGCCACAGGGCCAGGGGCGGTGATGCCGGCGGCTCCCTCACCAGGGAAGCAGCCTGGGGCTTGGGTAGATCTTGAGCTGTGCCCCTCTGCGCCCCTTACAAGCCCCAATTTGGCCCTTGTCCAGAGGAGCAGCAGCAGCAGCAGCAGGGCATTAAAACTATGGCCACAGCTTGGAGGCTGACTAGCTGTGTCTCACCAGAAGCTTTGGTGGGTAAAAACCTCCATCAGCTGTGTGAGGTGACAGATATTATACCTGAGAGGTGCACTGGGGGGATAAACCAAGATCATGCATCTTAGGGATTCAGACCCACCCCTCTGGGGTCTTTGTTTGCCCAGACTATAACCCCATGGTTTTCTAACTTCATAATTTACAAGCACCCAATTAATGGGACAGGTGCCGGGGGGGGTGGGGGAAGGAAAACATGTTGGGACTCATCCATTCTGTGAGCAGGAGGCAGGCTGGTTACCCTGTCAGCATCTATCTATGGTGCTGTGCTTCCTTGCTCCTTTGGAGGCTGAACTCGGGTCGCTGTGTTCTGCATAAGCCTTGAAGTGGGCTAAACACCTGTGTCAGTCCCTGAGCCGGGCAACTCCAATGCTAGCCTTCCTCCCCAGGTGTTTTGCACTTCAACTCCCAGCAGCCCCAGGCAGCATGTCCAGGACCCAAGGAGTTGGTGTTCCAATCCTCTCCACCACCACCCCCGCTTTCTGGTTCCCAGGCACTTGCTGTGGCTTGGACGTTAGGTGAGCCCGTTCTCAGTTCCGCAGGGGGCGCTTTGCCACATCAGTCTCCCTGCAGTGGTGCTGTGCCCTAGTTTGTTTATTTATTATTACATTTATATACCGCCCCATAGCTGAAGCTCTCTGGGCGGTTTACAAAAGTTAAAAACAGTAAACGTTAAAAAAGTATACAAGATTTTTACAAATGTAAAACATCCTCAGCAGCAGGCCGAGGCCAGAGAACACTGGCCGGCAAGCAGTGGCCTAGCGCTGGTGTGGATAGCCTGGTGTGGATAGGGAGACATTTTTGTCCCTCTCCCATAATACTAGAACCCAGTGTGGATCATTATCCCATGGCGCTGATTGGTGGGAAATTCAGGACAGATAAAAGGAGGTCCAGAGTTAAATAATAATAATAATAATAATAATTGTTATATTTATTTGTATCCTGCCTTTTGCCCAATGTTGGGCCTCAAGTTTACAAAGTTTAAAACATACATGGGGTGGGGGTGAGGGTGGGGGAAACGAAACCATAAATGTTTAAAATACACAACAAAATTATAAGACATTAACATAGATGGAGGGCCAGATTATTCTCCAAAGGCCTGTCGAAACAAACAAGTTTTAGCCTGCTTCCGAAAGCCCATCAAGGAGGGAGCTGGTCTAGCTTCCCCAGGGAGAGAGTTCCAGAGCACGGGAGCCACCACCGAGAAGGCCCCCTTCTCCCATGTTCCCACCAAGCGCGCCTGTGAAGAAGATGGCGGGACTGAAAGAAGGGCTTCTCCAGAAGATCTCAAAGCACGGGCAGGCTCATAAGGGAGAAGACGGCCTTTAAACCATGGAACTCACTGCCACAAGAGGCGGTGTTGGCCACCCCTGGGGGCCGCTGACTCAGGCGGTCGTCATAAGTCGGCATCGCCTTGAAGGCGCCTAAGACTGACTAAGAGGGTCCCATTTCCCCCCATGGGAAACCCACAAGCAGGACTCGGGCGCCACAGCACCCTCCCACCCATGCTCCCCAGCCACTGGCGCACGTAATAGGCTCAACTGCCCCTCTGGCCCTGCAGGGAGCACGGAGCCTCCCACCGCGGGGGCCTCCTCCCTGCCCGCCCCCGCTCTGCAGGTGGACTCAGCCGCGCCTCGGGCTGGGCGGGGCCTGAACCGGACGACCACGGCCGCGAGGCGGCGCCCGCGAGCCGCTCCCAGGCCGGAAGTCGGGTGGCGAGGATTCGCGGAGCGTTTCCGCCGTCCTCTCGGCGCCGCGCCAGAGCCGCCCAGGAGGCGGGGCTTGGGACGTCACGTGGGGCGGGGAGGCGGGCTAGAGGGGGACGTGGCACGCAGAGCGGCCGGCCGGGGTGCGCGCGCGAGAGAGAGAGGGAGAGAGAGAGGGAGAGGGGCGGGCCCTTCCCATCAGCGCCGCCAGCTGACCGCGGAGAGCCAATCGGCGGCCCCGTCCGCCCGGCCGTTGCGCGTGCGTCGTCCGCCCGTCGTTGCCCCGTGTGTGTGTGTGTGTGTGTGAAGCGGCCGGGGTGGAGGAGCGATGGCGGCGGCGGCGGCGCCGGTCCGTTGGGAGGTGGTGCGCAAGCCCGGGCGGAGGGCGGCCGGCGGAGGGCGAGGCGGCGGCGGCGGCGGCGGCGCGGCGGCTCGGAAGGCCCTGGGCGAGGCCAACGGGGGCCGCGGGCCGGCCCAGCCGAGTGAGTGAGGGGAGCCGGGCGGAGAGGGCGGGGGCCGCGGGAGCCTGGCGGGCGTTGGTGTCTGGGCGAAGGGGCGCCGCTGCCTGCCTGGGCCTGGCGGAGGGCGTCGTCGTCCCCCTGCCCCTGCCCCTGCCCTCGCGCCTGACGGGCCCCCTCCTCCCTCCCCCCCCGCAGCCCCCCTGGCGCCTTCGGAGACGCTCTTCGAGCTGGGCTTCGAGAAGCCGGCCAAGCGGCAGAGCAAGGAGCAGGTGCCCCCGCCGCACGGGCAGCAGCAGAGGCGGCCGCCGCCCGCGGGCAGGAGCGCCAAGAAGCTGCCCGCCAACGCCGCCGCCCCCGGTGTAGAGGCGCCGCCGGCCAAGCAAGCCCCCTTCCGGGCCCTGGAGGAGGCGCTGAAGGCGGTGAGTGGCGCCGGGCCAGGCCCAGGGACCACCAGCCGCCACGTGCGGGTTGTGGATGGGAAAAGCCACGCCGGCCCCTTCCACACTCCGGAGGGACCGTGGGCCGGCCCAGGAGCAGCGGAGGATTGGGGGGGGGCGCTTGAGGTACCTCACGGGTGCAGGCGGTGGGGTGGGAAGGCGACTCCTGAGCATGTGTGGAGGGTGCCCTCCGGAGGCTCACCCTCAGCCCGTGGGCACAAGACAGGCAACACGAGTCTGAAAGCCAGGCGTTCTTTGGGGGCTTTCACTGGCTGCGAAGCGCCCAAGGAGCTTCAGCGACTGAGTGGTATAGATAGGGAATGAACACATAAATAAATGGCAGCAACCACCTGCCAGAGGGAAAGAATCCCCGGTCTGCCTGTGTCTGCTTTACAGCCCTCAATGGTCCACTTAAAAGGTTGTGTCGCACAGAGGAGGGCCAGGATCTCTTCTCGATCCTCCCAGAGTGCAGGACACGGAATAACGGGCTCACGTTAAAGGAAGCCAGATTCCGGTTGGACATCAGGAAAAACTTCCTGACGGTTAGAGCAGTACGACAATGGAACCAGTAACCTGGGAGGTTGTGGGCTCTCCCACACTAGAGGCCTTCAAGAGGCAGCTGGACAACCACCTGTCAGGGATGCTTTAAGGTGGATTCCTGCATTGAGCAGGGGGTTGGACTTATTATTATTATTATTATTATTATTTATAATGGCCTTGTAGGCCCCTTCCAACTCTGCTGTTCTATGATTCTATGAGCTGCAAATGCTTTGCCTCTTTTCCTCCTCTCTCTCCTCCCTCAGCTTGAAAAGCAAAGGGTAGAAAACACGCCTCACATATTTGGAGAAGAAACAAGGGCTGAGTTCAGACGACACAGGCTAATCACCGAGGCGGGTAATAGGGACAGAGCGGGGAACAACCGCTGGTTAGCGTGTCGACCGAACTCAGCCAAGCAGAGTTGTGGAAGGAAAGATGCAAAGAGCTCCAGGTGTGTTAAGGAGTGTGGGCAGGATTTTATCTGTACGCTGCCCTGAGATCTTTGTGATATAGGGCGGGATACAAATGCCCTAATAAACAAAATAATAAGTAAATAAGTAGCTCATAGTGAGCTGTGTGGGATACTTCTGCCTGTCTCTAAGAACATCAGAAGAGCCCTGATGCTGGATCAGACCGAGGGTCCATCTAGTCCAGCACTCTGTTCACACAGTGACCAAACAGTTGTCAGCCAGGGACCAACGAAGCAGGACATGGTGTTCCATTTGCTGTTCTACTTTGGCGTTTTATTTATTTATTTAATCCTTTCCTACAATACTGCCGTTCTGCCAGGAGTCTGAGGTGGCTTACATTTTTGAAATGTTAAAAAAACACACACGTTACCAAGCCCTCACCCCCCGCTTCTGATATAGTTCTCCCAGGAGGATTGACCGCCTCTTCAAGAACCTCCTGGCCTTGGCTTCTCCTTTTCTGCCTTCCTTCGGGGCACATCGGTAGCCCCAGGGAATGCAGGACAGGTGTCGCCAAAGAGGCAGTTGGTGCTCTCTTCAGTTGTCTCTTCAGCACTCAGACCTTACCCTCCACACACACACACACCCTGTCAACACTTAATACTGGACTGGCAGTTCCTGCTTTCCAGCTGTTCATTTAGATCTTTTCCCCCCCACCCCAGCTTGATCTGGTAGAACTTCAGAAGGAGTTGGATAAAAGCCTGAGCCTCTTCCCGGAGAATCCTTCCGTGTGGGTCAAAGACTTGGCTGGATATCTGAACTACAAGTTGCAGGCCCCAAAGAGTGACCCCACCCTCAGCCCGCACCCTCACGGTCAGTGGCACCTTGGAAATGGCTTCGCTGTCAGTCGTGCTGGGGAGGCTGTTGTCGCTTGCACACGCTTGGTGGGCATGCCTGGTGCGGGCGTGGCGTGGCGTGTGGGCTGCACAGCTCCTTGCACGGCATTCTGACCTGGTAATTCATTAATCGCTAAAGGAGAAATGAGACAGATGTTAGTAAATGGCATGCTGATACGCTCTTGTGTGTGGGATTTCCAATTCTACAATTAGAAAAAAAAATTCTGTGGTTGAATTAAGTCTTGTAAATTGCGGTGGGTGGGTGGATTTACCGGTATTTGCATGCTTCGTGAATTTGCATGATTGAACAGTTTGTTTGTTTATTAAATGTATATATCTTTCCGCCAAATATGGCACTCAAGGCAGCTAATAGTAATAAAAAAACAAAGACTAGATATTCAGAATATAACAGCACAACAGATCAACGCAATTAAAAATACAATAAAAGAAATCGACAGCACCCAATCAAGTAAAAGCCCTTCCATAGAGGTCCTCCGTTTAGCTCTTTCCCGCCCCTGAACCAGTTGAATTGCAGCTTCTTTTAAAGAACGTCAACACCGCCTTTGTCTTCTGTGCTCAGAGTGCCCTTCAGAAGAGCACTTTCCAGGCAGGGCAGAGGTCAGCTGAGCCTGCGGGAGTCAGATGGTCTCAAGGGGCTCCGCCTGAGTCCACAGGGACGTGGGCTTTGCGGCTGCGTAGTAATAGGGCTGTGTTGGCAACAGTGCCGTTACTTGGGCTGAGACTCTGCAAACTCTGGACTTCATCCATTGCTATCGCCAGCAGTGCAGGCAGGGTATTTTGCTGCCTCCTCTGTTACACTTTGCTTCCTCCACTACATTGTGCTGGTTCTGTTCCTGATGAACAAGACCAGAAACCTTGACCTTTTTAAGAAAAAGCCCCCTCCCCCAGCCATGGAGGGCCCATACTAAAGAGTCAGTATTTGTGGTAGAAGGTAGGCCGGCATCCCTTGAAGTCTGACAGGGCAAACCTCCCTAATGGCGGGGCCGGAGGCACTGGGCTCCTTAGAGCACCTCCTGCCGTGGTGCTGGCAAGGCAGCAGCTGAGCCCCGTCTGTCGGTTCCAGTCGGAGAGGCCGGGAAGAACCCAGCATGCTCCTGCCCCCACATTATTGTGCCCCCACCACCACTGCTATGTCTGTTCAGTGTCGTCCTTGGATGGTCAAGGCCAAATGGGGTGTTCCTGAGAGGTCCTGGTGGTGGGCTGCACAGCTCATTCAGAGGGGGCCTCCCATCCATGCCTGGTGTTTGTCTCCAGGCACCAGCTACGGGAAGCACAGGCAGCAGTGGAGGGTCAGTGGTTGCCGGCCACAAGCCTTCCTTTACGCCCCCTATTCTGTTTGGTTGCAGACTATCCCTATTGCCTTGTGAGCAAAGAGCTGAGGAGCATCATCAAGTCCCTCCTGGCGAAGGCTGTGGGTGTGCTGGAGCTGTTCTTTGACCACTGCCTTTACACAATGTTGCAAGAGCTGGACAAGAGTCCTGGTGAGGCTGGAGCAGAGCCTGCTCAGCAAATGCATCTTTGGGTCAAAGGTTCTGCCACGTGGGTGTCCTTGAAGAGAGAGGACAGCCCAGCGTGGTCACCTGGGGGGGGGAGGGGGGCACTGTGTGTGGCTGAGGGCCGGCAGGCAGGCAGGTCCCGCTTCCAAGGGGGGCGCACTCTGGAAGCAATGTTCGGGAGAGGGGAAGGGCCCCAAAAGGGACCAGGGCCGTCAGTGAGGCGGTGCGCCTATCTAGCTTCGCTCCTGCCTGATTCCTCATGCTGTGAGGTGTGGCAGGGAGGGGAAAGGGCCGTGCGGAAGACGCGGGCTTTATGCTGGGGGGGCTGGACAACAGAGGAGCACGGGCCGAGGGAGAAGTGTGCCAGGCATGTGCTCGGACCCCTTGAAACCACACCCTTCCTTTCATTACACTGACCCCGTTCAGACAACATGCAAAGCCACGGTGGTTAAGCATGCCGAGCTAAACGTTCAGGCTTAGTGTGTCATGTGAGCCGTTCCTAACCCTGGTGGCTACATAACCATGGTTTAAACACGCTCACTAACCATTTGCTGCAAAGGGGTTAGTGGCATAACCATGGCTTAGCACGTTGTTGTTGTTTTTATTTTTTACATTTATATACCGCCCCATAGCTGAAGCTCCCTGGGCGGTTGTCTGAGCAGGCCCAGTGTGAGGAGCTAAGAAGGTGTGAAATCAGGTTTGCTCACTCTCGGCAGGTCCCTCCCAGCCTGGCCCTACAGTAGCTTTGCTGGGGGCTCAGGGCGGGCCTGATCCCAGGCCGCCGTGGCCTGCTCTTGGTGTCGCCTAATTGTCTGCCCGGCTGTTCTTCCCTCCCAGGGGAGTCGCTGCACGGCTACAGGATCTGCATACAGGCTGTGCTGTTGGACAGGCCTAAAGTGGCCACGGTGAACTTGAGCAAGGTGAGTAGTTGGAGCCGCCCCCTGCATAGCGCATGGGTGGCAGCGGTGCCCTTGCTCTCAGTGGCAGCATGTGTATGAGCATTATGATGTGCCTTGGCGGTTCTGAGCCATTGGGAAGTGGGGAGCTGCTCCAGCTGAGCTCTTCCTCCGGCCGGCAGGGGCGAAGGTACCTGAATCAGCCCAGCAGCCTGGCGCTGACGCTGTGTGTGGGATGCAACCCGTTGGGTTTCGGCCGTTGTCCCTGTTGCTTGGAGAGTTCCCCATGCAGCTGCTCTGCATGCCTCCCTCCCTTCCCACTGGGAGCGTTGTATTAATGCTGCTGCCTTTTGCTTGTTTCTTGCTTCAGTATCTCGAGTTGCTGAGGTCCCATCAGAACCGGCCAGCTAAATGTCTCACAGTCATGTGGGCCTTGGGGCAAGCTGGATTTGCTGATCTTACAGAAGGACTTAAAGGTGAGGACAGCAGCACCTCCTGGGAGGGAGAGTGAAGGGTTTTAGCAAGGCCTCTTTGTGAGCACCAAGTCAGGCGAGATGCGGCAGAGGTGTACAAAACGATGCCTGGTGTGGAGAATGTGGGCGGGGAGACATTCCCCCCCCCCCCCATAATGCCAAAGGAATCATCCCATGGAGCTGATTGTTGGGAGATTCAGGGCAGAGAAAAGGAACGACTTCTTCACACAGGGCAGAGTTAAACTATGGAATTTGCTACCACAAGTTTCAGTGATGGCTTCAATACATTCCTGGAGGAGTAGATCGCAAGCGGAATATGAGCCAACAGTGTGATATGGCTGCAGGAAAGGCAAATGCTATTTGGGGCTGCATTAATAGAAATATAGCTTCCAAATCACGTGAGGTCCTGGTTCCTCTCTATTCGGCCCTGGTTAGGCCTCATCTAGAGTATTGCGTCCAGTTCTGGGCTCCACAATTCAAGAAGGACGCAGAAAAGCTGGAGCGTGTTCAGAAGAGGGCAACGAGGATGATCAGAGGTCTAGAAACAAAGCCCTATGAAGAGAGACTGAAAGAACTGGGCATGTTTAGCCTGGAGAAGAGAAGATTGAGGGGAGACATGAGAGCACTATTCAAATACTTAAGGGGTTGTCACACAGAGGAGGGCCAGGATCTCTTCTCGATCCTCCCAGAGTGCAGGACACGGAATAACGAGCTCAAGTTAAAGGAAGCCAGATTCCGGTTGGACATCAGGAAAAACTTCCTGACTGTTAGAGCAGTACGACAATGGAATCAGTTACCTAGGGAGGTGGTGGGCTCTCCCACACTAGAGGCCTTCAAGAGGCAGCTGGACAACCCTCTGTCAGGGATGCTTTAGAGTGGATTCCTGCATTGAGCAGGGGGTTGGACTTGATGGCCTTGTAGGCCCCTTCCAACTCTGCCATTCTATGATTCTGTGAAGGCTATCCATGGCTACTAGTCCTGATGGCTATGTGCTACCTCCAGTAGCAGAAGCAGTAAGCCTAGTTGCTGGGGTACATGGGTGGGAGGGTGCTGTTGCACTGTGTCCTGCTTGGGGGTTCCTGATCAACAGCTGGATGGCCACAGTGTGAACAGAGTGCTGGACTAGAGAGGCCTTTCATAGGAAGGATCACGGAGTTGGAAGGGGCCATTTAGGCTAGCGAGTCCAATTCCCTGCTCAGTGCAGGAAACCAGTTTAGAGCAGCCCCTGCGGACGGATGTCCAGTCTCTGCTTGTACACCTCCAGGCTGAGCGTCCATCCAGTAGCTCTTTCAACAGCCTCGGACGCCGTTCATCTGGGCCTGGTTTCCAGTGCTTGGATGTTTCCTCCATCTCTCTGCCAAGCCCCTTCGTCACATATGGCAAAGGGGCCTGATTAATCTCCAGCTGCTGCTGCTGCTGCTGCAGCGGTTTCTTGGAGTTCATATAAGCAAGCGAACTGGTCCGAGCGCTCATAGTTGCCATTTCTCATTGTAAGGTTTTTGCCTTTCCAATCTCTGCAGGATTGCTCTGTGTGAAAACAAGGGCTCTTCGCACACGGTTTCCGAGGAGCGATGCCGCCTCCTGTGCCTGGCTTCAGGGATCCCCTTGGGAATGCTTTAAGGGGCTTCCCGCTCTGTGAAGGGGGGGGGGCTTCAGGCATGTGTCTTCCACGGCATCAGGGCCCACTGGGAGGGGTCAAGCGCAGTGTGCCTTGCTGCCCATCGCCTTTCCCTATGCATCTCATTGCTAACAGCAGTTTGTGAGCTGTGCTATAAGGCAGGGCTCACGCCAGAGTCGCCGGGTGGCGTGGGATGGTTTGTGTCCCAAAGCGCCTCGCTTTGCGAAGGGAGAGGAGGGCGAGGCTCCGCCCTGAGGCTCTCCAGGAGGAATCCGCGGCTGGAAGTAGAGCCAGAGCCTGAAGGGGCTCTTCCAGCCCTTCCTTTTCCGCCCCTCCCCAGTGGCCCAGCCGAGAGACGTGTGGTTGCATGGTCTGCAGTGGCCCTTCGGAAGGCGGCAGGACTGGGTCTGGTCTGCACCTGGGAAAGCCCCGCGTGCGCTGCCTTGAGCTCCGTTGTGAAAGAAAGGAGAGGAGAGGAGAGGCGTGTGTGTGTGTGTGTGTTTTGTTTTTAAGCGCTGCTGTACCAACTCTTCTCTCTGCAGTGTGGCTCGGCATTATGCTCCCTGTTCTGGGCATGAAATCTCTCTCTCCGTACGCCATCACCTACTTGGACCGGCTGCTAATGTGAGTTCCTGCATACTTGGAGGCGGCTCTTGGTGGCAGGGCGTCCGTCTTGACTCGGTACCATTGCTCCCGGGGCCCTGTGGGCAGAGCCCCTCCTTCTTTCCCTCCGCCATCAAATGCCTCCCTGGATCTTGACTCTGTGTGGATGTGGCCAGGATCCGTGAAAAGTGCCTCCCCTTTGCCATACAGCTTGTAGAACAACTGATGTGAAATGGCGTGAACCGGAGCCCCTCGCCGGTGGTCAGAGCGAAGGTCTGTGCTGAGCATCCAGCTGTGGGGGGGGGCTCCCCTCTGCCTGGCGGTGGAGCTGCGGCCCCCTTGGAAGCACCCGCTCCTCGCCCTCATGTCGTCTCCCTCCGTGTTCCTTCCTTATGGAGCCGGTGAGGAAGGGGGCTTCCGGACATTTCCCCCTCGCAAATCAGGCTCATTTGCATCGGAAAAAAGGTTCAGCTTCTATCAGAAAATGTCCTGTTGCCCTAGAGCAGGGGTGGGCCCCCAGAGGTTTTGGCCTACAACACCCACCCACCCCAATCACCCCTCCCCGTTGGCTATGCTGGCTAGAGCTGATGGCACCCTAGGCCACCGCCCCCTGCCCCAGAGAGATCACGTTTAGCAGGGTTGTTTTACTTGAATTTAGTAAACTAAATTTTTAAAAAAATACCCCATCATAATTAACCCCCCCTCCCCCAATACACAAGTATTTGACCTGAAATATTTGAGGGGGAAATTAAAGCATACTTACTGTGATTTAAATGTTGTATTATGTATACAATTTTTTTAACAGCTGTAAAAATTTAAAGACAATAGCATGCATTTCATCATCATTTCCTTTACGTGGTTTAAATTGAAGGCAAAGGTACTGAAAACTGTTGGCACACTTAACTAATTTAGCCAGCCCAAAGTCCTGGGCATGAGAAGCTGCCAGCCGCTGGCCTGTTTCTACAGAGTTCGGCTTTCTCCCGTGCAGGTTCTTCGGGCCGGGGCGGGGGGGCATCTTCAGTCTCACTGAGCCGTTTCAATGACCTCTTTGTATTCTCTCACATACTGGTTGAGGATACTCACCTGAAAAACATCTGAACCTGCCGCGCTTAGCTAATATTGTGCTTGTGATTGGTGTTCTTTCATTTTTACTAATGAACTTATGAAAAGGGGAAAAAATCCATTGAAGAATAAAGCACCGGAAAACGTTCTGCTCCACATCGCTGGTGTTTAGCCCCACAGGGAAGGGAAGGGGGGGGGCGTGTGCTGATGCGGAGGCAGGGAGCTCAGCGTGACGAAGGCCGAAAGCATCGTCTTGCCCAGGGCTCTCTGCATGCCCAGTGCCGGGGCCTTGGGCTGTGGAGCTTCTTCCCCGGAGGGATTTCCTACCGTGGGAAATGTGAGCCAAATGAGGCTCCTAGGAGGACACATCCGGTGACTTCTGGCAAGAGGGACTGTGGACCGGGATGGATGGATGGTGCCGATTTCTCTTCCTGCCGTTAGTGCCTTGCACGTGGGGAGGAGGCTGTGGGCTGGCAGAGGGGCGGGGGGAGTGGAATTGGCACTGCATCTGGTGGGGCGTGGCTGAACTGTCCCGACTGAGACGTGCCGTTTCTCTCTTTGGCAGGATGCATCCCAACTTGACAAAAGGCTTTGGCATGCTAGGACCTAAAGACTTCTTCCCTCTCTTGGACTTCGCCTTCATGCCCAACAACTCCTTGTCCCCCAGGTATGGCAGTCAGGGGGAGAACCGCTCACAGTCTGTGTGCGCGTGAAGAGGGGACCCTCCCCCAAAGGTGGCCAGGGCTTATCTGCTGCTGACGCAGATGGCCGTGCGTTCAGGTGTCGGGCAGGCGTGCTGCTGCTCGAAAGAATGGATGCTGCCTTTCTCCCCCTTCCCTTTGGGTCTTCAAGGTGGCTTCTTTTCTGTCTGAGCAGAGGTGGCTCTCACCTGTAGGTCTTTGGCCTTAGGACAAGCCAGCAGGCTCCTCGCCTTACGCCGGAGGGTCTGCCGCCAGGCATCGCCCCTCCCCGGCAGCACTGACCCCTAGAGCAGTCTGGGGAGGAGCAGAGCACAACCGCTGCTCAGGGCTGCCCCCCCTTCCCCCATTCTTCCCATGGCTAGCTGGCTCGATGGCCCTGAGCATCCTCACAGGAGCAGGTGGGGTGGAATTTCTGGCTGTCTCAGCAGCATTAGCAAAGGTTACGGAAGGGAAGAGGGTCAGCCGGGTGTCGTGCTGGGGCTGCCAGGCAGCCTTTCCCTGCGGGGGCTGGTCCTGGTGTTAGATCAATGTTCTTTTCACCCAAGGACGAGATCCAAACAGCCCTTAAGCACGACTCCACCATTCCAGCGACAGAGGGTTCAAAAGCGCTTTATTGATTAGTAATCAAGGCCTGGTCTCTTCAAAGGGAGCAATCAGACAAAAGACATAGGGAATATGGTACAGTATTAAAGCTTTCAAGGGGCAGGGCCCAGTAGCAGCATTAACCAATCAGAACATAACACTGAGGCATAGTTAATTATGCTAAACAGTCCTGTAAACAATACCTTTGGCCTGACAGTAAGTTACAGAGAGTTAACTCCAACACAGACAGCTGGAGCCAGGACTCTTGTTTATATTAGTAATCAAGGATGCAAGGACGCACACAAGGAGACATTCTTATACAGGGCATTTTGACATTTTGCTTGGAGTGCAATGGAGATTTTACAGTTTCCTGTTAAAAATGGAGGTGGTTCTGCTAACAATTTCCCCCCTTTTAAAGCAATTCAAAACTTAAGCTTGCTAGCTTCTTTTAGATCATCTGTGGCTAAGGCTTCACAATACAAATACATTTGCTGGTGGATTACAGACTTTGCAAGACTTTTCACAAAAGACAAAATACAGGGAAGGCAAAAAGCAAGGATAAACAAAAATCATTACAATGGAACAAAATACAATGCAAGAAATCCCTCTTTTAACTACTCCATATTGGATAACTAGTGAGCCATCTAAATAGATCATCAGTGGGTGGTTCAACTGCTTAATGAGGAAGGCAAATTGATAACAGACAACAAAGAAAAGGCTGAAGTGCTTAATTCCTATTTTGCCTCGGTCTTCTCCTAAAAGCGGGTCTATGACTCCCCTGGAAAAAGTGAAGCAGAAGTTGAGGGGGCAGGATTGCAGTTTGAGATTGATAAAGAAATGGTCAAAGAACACCTAATTTCCCTGAATGAGTTTAAATCTCCAGGGCCCGATGAACTGTATCTAAGAGTAATGAAGGAGCTAGCAGAAGAACTCTCAGAACCCTTGTCTATTATCTTTGTAAAATCATGGAAGATGGGTGAGGTGCCGGACGACTGGAGGAGGGCTAACGTTGTCCTTATCTTCAAAAAAACAAAAAGGAACCTGGGAACATGGGAACTACAGACCAGTCAGTCTGGGAAAATTCTGGAGCAGATTATAAAGAAGTCAATCTGTAAACACCTTGAAATCAATGCAGTGATTACTAGAAGCCGAAATGGATTTGTCAGGAGGTGTAGGGAACGCTGATCAAATTTGCAGATGACACAAAATTGGGTAGGATAGCTAATACTCTGGAAGACAGAAACAAACTTCAAAGTGATCTTGATAGACTGGAGTGCTGGGCTGAAAACAACAGAATGAAACTTAATAGGAATAAATGCCAAGTTCTACATTTAGGGAATAGAAACTAAATGCACAGTTACAAGATGGGGGACACTTGGCTCAGCAATACTACAAACGAGAATTGTTGTAGATCACAAGCTGAATATGAGCCAATAGCACAATATGGCTGCAAGAAAGGCAAATGCTATTTTGGGCTGCATTAAGAGAAGTATAGCTTCCAAATCACGTGAGGTACTGGTTCTTCTCTATTCAGTCCTGGTTAGGCCTCACCTAGAGTACTGCGTCCAGTTCTGGGCTCCACAATTCAAGAAGGACACAAACAAGCTGGAGCGTGTTCAGAAAAGGGCAACCAGGATGATCAGAGGTCTAGAAACAAAGCCTTATAAAGAGAGACTGAAAGAACTGGGCATGTTTAGCCTGGAGAAGAGAAGATTGAGGGGAGACATGATAGCACTCTTCAAATACTTAAAAGGTTGTCACACAGAGGAGGGCCAAGATCTCTTCTCAGAATGCAAGACACGGAATAACAGGCTCAAGTTAAAAGAAGCCAGATTCCGGCTGGACATCAGGAAAAACTTCCTAACTGTTAGAGCAGTGCGACAGTGGAATCAGTTACCTAGGGAGGTTGTGGGCTCTCCCACACTAGAGGCATTCAAGAGGCAGCTGGACAACTAACTGTCAGGGATGCTTTAGGGTGGATTCCTGCATTGAGCAGGGGGTTGGACTTGATGGTCTTGTAGGCCCCTTCTAACTCTGCTATTCTTTGTTAACTTTCATTTACAACTACCGTAGGGCTCTAAAAGTCCTTGGGTGGAATCATAATATGTGTACACAATTCTGATATTTTGGCTTGTGTGGTGATCACAAGCTTTTGCAGGGCAGGAAGATAAGCTTTTGCAAAGAACATTTGGCAGTTGTGGAACGAAGCCAAGTTACTTATGAGTGGTAAAAGGCACAAATCCTTTCTTAAAAACATTTGCTATGACAATTAAAGAAACACTTGGAACCTACTAAAGTAAGAATTATCAAAATTACAACTACACAATCTTCACACACATGTAAGATAACTTTAGTGTCTTTTAAATGTTGGGTTGAGTACCTAGGTTGCTCCGTGCTGGTTTTTTCGCCTATGTTGCTGGTGGCTTCCGGTGCACCAGAAGGCAGATGAACTTTGCTTTGCCTGTGTCCTTCTGGCACAGGGGAGGCTTTATTTTAGAACAATGTGTCCATTTATCTGTCTATAATAATTTCACTTACAACTTACAAGTACAAAGCAGCAAGGGCTTTCTCAATCCTGGGGTCCTACTTTAAGCAGGTAGGCTGGAATAGGCAGGGTTCTTCTAACGACAATCTCTGGAAAGGTGCAGGTAACGATGGAGCTGGAAAAGAGAAAACTGCAGGGCAATTACATATTCTTGGAATAAAACATTTCCCAATTCCTATTTAATTCTTTCTTGTTCCCCCACTAAAAACTGAGAGGAAAAGCCAAACATTAGCTCAAAATGAAACAATTTAAGACCTTTTTCTGATTTTAACAATGCAATTGGAAATACATCCACCCATTTCAAGGAAATTTCTAATTTAATTTTTGCTAGGGTCTCTTTTCAGGGTCCTATTAACTCTATCTGCCTACCAGACTGGAATCTTCATGAGATGCCAGCCTACTTTTAGGACAAAAGTGCCATGTTCTACACTACCTAAGAAGTAAAATAGCTTTCTAGATCTGATTCTATGGTTTCAGGCCTGAACAAAACAGTAGGTGTTCAGAAAAAACTTTTACATTTCAACAAAGTCAATCTGGATTCTTAAAAAAAGATAACAAGTCCATGTCTGCAGAGGCCTCTCTTTTGATGCATTTACAAATGAAGCCAGTAAAAACAATTCACTGTGCATTTATATTCTTTGGCTGATTCAGGGAGGTCATGACAGGGAGGTCATGATGATTCTTGGCACATCAGGGGTAACAAATCCCATCTTTCTGGGTTCTCGAAAACTTAGAGTTATTGTGCTAATTCCAAGTCTTCTTTTTCTTAAGGTGGATTCAAATACTGAGAAATGGGCTAGCTCCAATTATGGCAGCTCGCTTGTAGACAAATTAGCCAATTCTTTTGGCAACATCAGGGCTTTTAACAGATCAACTGTTAATTCTCCATGGGTCACTGCTCCATGGGCAGTCACAAATCTTCTTTCTTTCCAAATCTGTCCATGTGATATTTTGAATCAGTAAATATAGTCCTTTGCCTGAAACAAGCATCAGGGCTTCTGTGCATACTACGAGTTCAGCTGCTTGTTGTACAATTGTAGCTGGATCCATCAGTAAACAACTCGAGGTCATCATATAGGTCTGGGCGAAGTTTGGTGCCAAGTTGCAAGACTTCAAGGCATTCATGCTCTGGAACTTCTTTTCTTTGTAGTTCAGGTATCAACGTGGCAGGATTCAATGAGGCAAGCCTTGGGTCCACGAGGAGGTTGATCTCATATCTGGACTGGCAGGCAGGGTTCAGGTGTTAGCTTCTGCCACTGTACTCCACTGGTCTGTGCCACGTTTTTGGCACAGCACACTTGAGGCTGGTAGGGCAAACATAGTGATGCAAGCTGGAGTTTTTAATTGCTTTAATCATTTCACAAGTCCATTTTTAAAAAGCAATAGTTGTATTCTTCTTCTGGCTTCTAATTTCAAAGGATACTGATGCAAGAACACAGGGGTGCTTTTAGGCTTCAATTGTAGTTGCATTTAGGGCTCAGGCTCAGGGCTCAAAGCATTTCAAAAGTTCTATTAGGCCAAAGTTAGAATATCTCTGCCCCCAAAAAAAAGAACCACTGGGCAATTTTCAGAACACAACGTTCAAAACACACACAAAAATATAGCAATTCAGTATTTCCAATCTTCATCAGCAGAGGATGCAAGATTGTCCATTCACTAACTTTTTCAAGGCAGGGCTTCTTCACCCCCCTTTTCCTTCTGGTCAAAAACCATGCCACGTACACTAACCTTCAAACACTTTCCTTTTTCACTACGTTTCAACTTCTCATCTTCTTCACCTCTGCTATTCACATACTTTACTCTTCTTCAAATCAACTTCACTTCAAATCAACTTCTTTTCAAAACAACCCAAACAACCTTTTTTCAAACTATCTCTTCTGCACAGCCTTCGCTCTCTCTCTCTCTCTCTCTCTCTCTCTCTCAGACATTTCTCTTATCCACTTTTAACAACATACTTTTTCTTTCTCTCATCTTGGCAAAACGGTTGGCAAAACTATTTGTACAAGGACTTGAGCTTTTCAACTCAGGCAGTGAATCTTCAAAGCTATGGAAGACTATATCTTCCATGAAAATGGGGTTCTAATTATCTGAGGTTTGTGAAAGAGAAAATACACAAAGTCTTCAAAATCTAAAACAAAAACTTTCACTGAATAAAACTGCTTATCTCTAGCTGCTAAGCATAGGAGAAGCAAAAAACACTAGGGAGGAGAAGGAAAACAAAAACTTCAAATTTCTTTCACTTGGGCCGGGTGGAAAACACAAACTGACAATTTTTTTCCTTTCACTTTAACACAACACCAACTTTTCTGTAATTCACATTCCAACACTAAAGGGCGATCCTTTGAGAGGTACATTTACTCAATTACATTTCTATGTTTGCAAATTGATTCCAATGACACAGCTGAAATTAACTTTGGATCAAGTTCAAAAAAATCCACAATCTAACATAAAAAAGACATTCATTCACAGTCACAAACATTTTTAACTCATTGTTACACTGTTACAGTTTCAAAATCTCAATTTCAATTTCAATGAAAGCTTTCCCAAAGACAACAACCCCAATGGGCTCGGGGACTCTTTTCCAATACTGACTATAAGCTTCCCATTTCTGAGGTCAATTGTGAACACCCACTCCCTCCATTTCCCGTCAGGGTCCATGGGATTAAAGGTTTCACTCACCAAATAGCCGTCTCCCGTCTTCGCCCTTTCTAATCACGTCTGATTGCAAATTGTTGTTGCCTGTTCCTTTCCATCTGTCGGGTGGAGTCGATTTTGTAACCTTGGCTCGAATGGTCCCGTCAATTCGGTCTCCATGTCTGCACAGTGCATGTTAACCTACTTGAGGCAAGAGAAATCTCTCTTGGCGATCGCTTCTCAATCTAGGCTCCACTGGCAGGCATGAATCCGTCTTGGGGTAGATCCGAGTCAGGCGCCATTTGTTAGATCAATGTTCTTTTCACCCAAGGACGAGATCCAAACAGCCCTTAAGCACGACTCCACCATTCCAGCGACAGAGGGTTCAAAAGCGCTTTATTGATTAGTAATCAAGGCCTGGTCTCTTCAAAGGGAGCAATCAGACAAAAGACATAGGGAATATGGTACAGTATTAAAGCTTTCAAGGGGCAGGGCCCAGTAGCAGCATTAACCAATCAGAACATAACACTGAGGCATAGTTAATTATGCTAAACAGTCCTGTAAACAATACCTTTGGCCTGACAGTAAGTTACAGAGAGTTAACTCCAACACAGACAGCTGGAGCCAGGACTCTTGTTTATATTAGTAATCAAGGATGCAAGGACGCACACAAGGAGACATTCTTATACAGGGCATTTTGACATTTTGCTTGGAGTGCAATGGAGATTTTACAGTTTCCTGTTAAAAATGGAGGTGGTTCTGCTAACACTGGGACAGAAGCAGCCATGGGAGGAGGAGGAGGAGCAGCTCCCCTCCTCCAGTGGTGGCAAGCGGCAGGCGAAGCGCACAAGCCGCCAGGTGCATGATCTTTTCTCTAGCCCAAAAGGCTAAAGGGGCCAGAGGAGGCGCGCCCATGGATGGCACTCAAACACAGCATCGGACGGCATACACGCCGCGTTCTCCAACCTGGTGCCCTTCCGATGCTTTGAACCCAACTCCAGCATTCCTGGCCATTGGCAGTTCTGGCTGGGGCTTGATGGGAGTTAAAGTCTGAACCATCTGGTTGGGGGAAGGCAGGTGTACAGGGAGGAGCTGGACCTGTTTCCTCGGCCCCCTGCAGCCACACGCAGTTCACGGCGTCCCTCTTCCCTTCTCCGTAGTTCTCACCGAAAGGTGGACGTTTCTCCAGCCTCCGCCTGTGACTTTGAAATAGCATAGAGTTAAAGTTCTCTCCATAGTCAAAGGGACATCAGTTGTCCTTTATCTATATTGTTCGCTAAGGGTTTTAAAAAACGCATGAAATGGTGCAGGTGTGATGGTGGGGGCAGTTGACAGCCATCAAACACTTGAAATTTAGCTAGGCTGAATTTGCATCCCACCAGGACACTTGGGATCAGTCCAAGGACCCGATCATCAGAGTTTTCCCCTCAGAAGCTCTCCTTGGCAGTTGTGGGGCCAGTCTGGGAGCTCGATCAGTTTTTTCTTTGGGGTTTGAAGCTGGTCTTAAGTCAGGGATGTGCTGACTTAAGGAAAACGTGTTGTGCTTTCGCAGCTGTTTTACAGAATGACAGAATAGTAGCGTTGGAAGGGGCCTATAAGGCCAATGAGTCCATCCCCCTGTTCAGTGCAGGAATCCATTGATGTTTTAGCCTACGTCTCCCATCATGCCTCATCATTCGTTATGACGGCTAGGACTTTGAAGCTCTGGGAAGGAAACTGAAGAACTTTGGGGCCCAGGTAGTTTTCTTATCCATCCTCCCGGTTCTTGGAAGAGGATTAGAAAGGGAAAGAAAAATACTCCGGATGAACGACTGGCTTCGAAGGTGGTGCCGACGTGAGAGTTTTGGATTCTGGGACCACGGGCTACGCTACTTGGAACATGGACTGCTGGCAAGGGATGGGTTGCACCTCACAAGGGCTGGAAAGAATGAGTTCGGCCACAGCATGAAGAACTTCATCAGGAGGGCTTTAAACTGAATCTTGCGGGGGTGGGAGACGTAAATTTTGAGGCAACAATGGATGAAGGCCAATGCACCACAGTACAGAGAACAGCTCCAACAGTGTCCCAAAATAGTGTCTGCAACAAGGTAGGAACAAAGCCAGACTATAAAACACATGGTCTTCGATGTCTATATACTAATGCCCAGAGCATGGGAAACAAACAGAATGAACTTGAACTCTTATTACATGAAGGCAAATACGACTTGATAGGTATAACTGAAACTTGGTGGGATGACTCCCATGACTGGAATATAGCAATTGAAGGATATAACTTGTTCAAAAAGAACAGAAGAAATAGAAAGGGAGGTGGAGTTGCACTATATGTTAAAAATACCTATCCCTGCACAGAAATACAGGCGGATGAGACTGGGAGCCCCGTCGAGAGCGTGTGGATTAACATAAATGGGGCAAGAAATAAAAAGAACATGATAATCGGAGTCTACTACCAACCACCCAATCAAGGAGAAGACGAGGATGAAACCTTTGAGAAATAAATTGCCAGTGTTTCAAGGAAGTGTGATGTAGTAATGATGGGAGACTTCAATTACCCTGATATCTGTTGGGAGACAAATACTGCCAAAAGCAGCCCTTCCAAAAAATTCCTGACATGTGTGGGTGATAACTTTCTCCTACAGAAAGTGGAGGAAGGAACTAGTGGATCCGCAATCCTTGACTTGATATTGACCAATAGGGATGACTTAGTGGATAAAGTGGCAGTTACGGGAACTCTGGGGGAAAGTGACCACGTCATACTTGAATTCTTGATTACGAAGGAGACAAAAGTTGCATGTAGCCATACACCTACTCTGGATTTTAGGAAAGCTGATTTTAATAAACTCAGAACTATGATAAGTAAGGTCCCGTGACAAGTGAGCCTAATGAGAAAAGGAGTGCAGGATGGGTGGGAGTATTTAAAAAATGAAATTTTAAAGGCACAGTTACAAACAATTCATCGGGCACTGCAGTTCAGATCTCCAGGGCCCGATGAACTGCATCCTAGAGTAATGAAGGAGCTAGCGGAAGAACTCTCAGAACCATTGTCTATTATCTTTGCAAAATCATGGAAGACGGGTGAGGTGCCGGACGACTGGAGGAGGGCTAACGTTGTCCCTATCTTCAAAAAGGGCAAAAAGGAGGAACCTGGGAACTACAGACCAGTCAGTCTGACATCCATCCCTGGGAAAATTCTGGAGCAGATTATAAAGAAGTCAATCTGTAAACACCTTGAAATCCATGCAGTGATTACTAGAAGCCAACGTGGATTTGTCAGGAACAAATCCTGTCAGACTAATTTGATCTCATTTTTTGATCGGGTAACTTCCCTTGTGGACAGTGGGAATGCTGTGGACGTCATATATCTTGACTTCAGCAAAGCTTTTGACAAAGTACCACATGACATTCTGATTAACAAACTAGCTAAAAGTGGGCTAGATGGAACAACTATTAGGTGGATTCACAGTTGGCTACAGAATTGGACTCAAAGAGTACTTATCAATGGAACCTTCTCAAACTGGGGAGAGGCAACGAGTGGGGTACCGCAGGGCTCAGTCCTGGGCCCAGTGCTCTTCAACATTTTTATGAATGATTTGGATGAGGAGGTGCAGGGAACGCTTATCAAATTTGCAGATGACACCAAATTGGGAGGGATAGCTAATACCCTGGAAGACAGAAACAAACTTCAAAGTGATCTTGATAGGCTGGAGTGCTGGGCTGAAAACAACAGAATGAAATTTAATAGGGAGAAATGCCAAGTTCTACATTTAGGAAATAGAAACCAAAGGCACAGTTACAAGATGGGGGATACTTGGCTCAGCAATACTACAAACGAGAAGGATTTTGGAGATCGCAAGCTGAATATGAGCCAACTGCGATATGGCTGCAAGAAAGGCAAATGCTATTTTGGGCTGCATTAATAGAAGTATAGCTTCCAAATTACGTGAGGTCCTGGTTCCTCTCTATTCGGCCCTGGTTAGGCCTCATCTAGAGTATTGCGTCCAGTTCTGGGCTCCACAATTCAAGAAGGACGCAGACAAGCTGGAGCGTGTTCAGAGGAGGGCAACCAGGATGATCAGGGGTCTGGAAACAAAGCCCTATGAGGAGAGACTGAAAGAACTATTTATTTATTTATTACATTTTTATACCGCCCAATAGCCGAAGCTCTCTGGGCGGTTAACAAAAATTAAAACCACAATAAAACAACCAACAGGTTAAAAGCACAATTACAAAATACAGTACAAAAAGCACAACCAGGATAAAACCACGCAGCAAAATTGATATAAGATTAAAGTACAGAGTTAAAACAGTAAAATTTAAATTTAATTTAAAATTAAGTGTTAAAATATTGAGAGAATATTATTATTTATTATTATTTATTTATATAGCACCATCAATGTATTCACCATCAAATGTTTTATTCACCATCAAATGTTTTATTCATCAAATGTTTTATATAGCACCATCAATGTATTCACCATCAAATGTTTTATTCACCATCAAAGAATAAAAAGGTCTTCAGCTGGCGACGAAAGCAGTACAGTGTAGGCGCTAGGCGGACCTCTCTGGGGAGCTCATTCCACAACCGGGGTGCCACAGCGGAGAAAGAACTGGGCATGTTTAGCCTGGAGAAGAGAAGATGGAGGGGAGACATGATAGCACTCTTCAAATACTTAAAAGGCTGTCACACAGAGGAGGGCCAGGATCTCTTCTCGATCCTCCCAGAGTGCAGGACATGGAATAACGGGCTCAAGTTAAAGGAAGCCAGATTCCAGCTGGACATCAGGAAAAACTTCCTGACTGTTAGAGCAGTACGACAATGGAACCAATGACCTATGGAGGTTGTGGGCTCTCCCACACTAGAGGCCTTCAAGAGGCAGCTGGACAACCACCTGCCAGGGATGCTTTCGGGTGGATTCCTGCATTGAGCAGGGGGTTGGACTCGATGGCCTTGTAGGCTCTTCAAACTCTGCTATTCTATGTGGGGCAAGGAGGGGACAGCATTGTTGGGTACAGAATGTTGCTGCCCCCAAGTGCAGGGGTGATGGAAGGGAAATGCGACGCACATCTACTGAGGCGTTGTTGCACATTTCCTGCACGCTCTGCTGATGCTTTGGAAAGATCTCTCTCTAGCTTGTCTCCCAAGGCTGCTGCTCACTCACTGGGGAGGTCCTGCCCCTAGCAGCGGGGCGTCTTTCTTTCTCATCCGCGGGCATCGTTGGGCTGACCCGGCCGGTGGGTCTCTCTCTGTGTCTCTCTGCAGCCTGCAAGAGCAGCTCCGGCAGTTGTATCCCCGCCTGAAGGTGCTGGCCTTTGGGGCGAAGCCCGAGACTGTCCTGCACACCTACTTCCCTTCCTTCCTCTCCAGGACCATCCCCAGCTGCCCCGCTGGCATGAGGAAAGAGGTGAGGCCCGGAGGGAAGCGGGGCGGGGGCGGGGGCAGGGGCAGGAGCCGCCCTCCTCCTCCTCCTCCTCCTTCCCCGCAGAAGCGGCTGGTGGGGCGGCAGCGTTTGTAGTCCAGCCAGCGAGCTAGATGTTAAGACATGTTCCCAGTTCATGGCCAGGGCAATGGGCGGATTTTTGCCTTCTGCCTTTTGTTCCACCCCAAGGCCACCGAACGGGTAGGGGAGGGGGCGGGGGCCTCCGGGTGACGCCTCCAGGCACTGCCGGGACTCACCCTGGGAGGCTTGGCTCCAGGCTTTCCTGGCTTGGCACTCCTCCGCCCAGACCCCAGCTTCTCCCCCTCACCTGGGATGTAAAGCAACAGGGAGGAAGGCAGGGGCTGGTGAGGGGTCCGGCAGCAGAGCCCGGGTGCAGGCTCCCCTCTCTGGAGACCTGGCACTCTGGTCCGGAAGCGAAGTACTTGGGTGGACTTTCAGCTGGCTGAAGAGCGGCAGACGCTGCAGCACATGCTGGGTGGTCCTCCTCCTCCTCCGAGAGAGAGAGAGAGAGAGAGAGAGAGGGCTGTTCTGAAAGCAAAGGCAAAACCAAAAGAGGGGTGAAAATGGATACGGATCAGGAGTCCTGGGGCTGCCTACCTGAGCCTCTTGAATCGCTTTGGGAGGTTCAAGACAGTCTTGCAATGTGGATGGTGGCCTTAGGCCAGGCCAGACGGTGGCCTGTTCTGAGTGGCGGCAGCGGTGGCTTCCCAGAGCCTCAGGCCGAGCCTGGCCCGCCTTCCCGCTGGATCCAGGCGTGCAGAGCTTGTGCTCAGCCCTTGAGCTGCGGGCCCTCCCCGGTGTGCTGGGAATCCAGAATGGCTCCACGCTTTGCTTCCTGCACCTCTTCCCATGCCTCTCTCTGCTGCAGAGAGATGGAGGTGCCTGGAGGGCCAGGGGCTGCGGAGCGTGGCACGCGAGAACCATGGCTTCCCCCAGCTGCCCCTATTGAGTTCTCAAGAGACCTGGGCAGGAAATCCTCTGGAATTGTGGGATCCGGGGGAGAAATCTCTTCAGGCCCTCTGGATGGCTGCCATGAGACCTGCATGCGGAGAGCAGCCGGCTCAAGAGGCAGCATCCACTCACTCCTGGAGACAGGCGTTGGGGCAGAGGGGGCGTCGCCCATGCGCCCAGCTCCCCTGGAGCCACTGGCATCCGCCGGTCCCTCCTGGGGGGTTTCAGGGCCTGAGCCTTGAAGCTCTGAGAATCGTTCTGCTCTTGCAGCTGCTGAGCTGTCTGGCCGAGTGCCTCAGCCTGGATCCTCTCAGCTTCAGTGTCTGGAGGCAGCTGTACATCAAACACCTCTCGCAGTCAAGGTAAGGCTGGGCAAGGGCTGCCGGGAGAGCGTGCGTCCTGCGTCCTGGCAGCCCAGCCTGCCATCGGGGTGCTGGTGGGTGTTGGGATCAGGGCTGTGTCTCTAGATGGTGGGAAGTGAGAAGGCAACCGCTTGCATTTCCCATGGGGTCGGTTCTGTTCAGTGCTGTGGGGCTGGAGCTCCTTCCCTGGCCCCGTGTGCGGAGCTCCCGAGTTCCCGTAGCCAAGAGGTGGATAGACCCGTCTCTGAAGCCTTTGCTTTGTTTTCCCAGCCTGCTCCTGAATCACTTTTTGGAGACCTGGGACAACACTTCCAAAAAGGTTTGTGGCTTCTGCTCTTCGGCCAGGAGTGCGTTTTGCTGGGAGGAGCTGGGTGTGCCGGAGGCAGAGCAGGGTGAGGAGCTTCCAGCCAAGGGCGGCGTCGGTGCCTGGCTGTCTTGAGGTCCGGCCAAGGTGGGGCAGATTCCCGTTCTAATAGGCTATGAAGTCTCCGTGGTGTCGCTAATATTTAGTTATGCCGCCTCATGTCTAGAACCTTCCTCAATTAAAGCGCCTAGCTACCTGGTCATCATCACGCTGTTCCTGCTGGCTTTGTGCCACGGGAGCCCACGCTGCTGCTGCTGCTTCACGGCCGTGTTTGTGGACCTTTTCTAGGTGCGAAAGTCTTTACAGGAAACGGTTCATTCCTTCAAAGTCACGAACGAAGAGCTGGCCGCGAAAGGCCCCAACGGCGCTCAGGACGTAGCTGCCTGCAGTGCCGCCTGCAAGGTAATTTCCCGCCTTGGGAGGCGCACCGGGGCCGGGAAGCCCCTCGGACTCCGCCCATCTGATTCCTCATGGTTTTGCTCCTTTAGAACCTGCTGCTCAAGATGAAAGCCGGCGGGTTCCCTTGGCCTCGGCTGCTGCTCATCGCCCTCGTCTTCACCGCCGGGTTTCTCATGCACGACGTCCGGACCCACGGCTCCTTCCAAGGTCAGGCTCTGCCCATGGCGGACCGGGGGAGGGGCTTCAACTGCCCGTGCAGTTGGACCCCAAGGTGAAGGGTGCGTAGAGGCCGGGGGGCCGCCAGGCAGTTCTTGGGCGTGAAGGGCTGGGTTCATTGTGTTTTCCAGCTTCGGCCTCTGCACGTGCCTTCCGCTCTTCCGGCCTCCTGTCGGCATCCCAGCAAGCCTGGAGCAAAGTTTCCCATTTCTCTGTCGAAGGGTACAGGTCAGTGTGGCTTGCTGTGGATCTCTTTCCGCAGAGAGGCGCGGCCGGAAGGGGCCAGAGCAGATCAGCGCTGTGTGCGCTGATTGCCGGCAAAGCCAACGGCAGGGTTGAGGGGGGCCCCTGGAGACGGCCCCGTCTTCTAGGCAAGGCCTGATTGCGCCTCCCTTCCCTCCCTCCCTCCCTCCCTCCCTCCCTCCCTCCCTCCCTCCAGCTGGCTGGAAGCCAACGTGCCGCTCTACTACTCTCATGTGGCCAAGGCGCTGGGACCGAACCTGGAGCTGGTCTGGGCCAAGACAAACGAAACGGCCACCTACATCTCCGGGAAGTGCTCCACTCAGCTAGCCTGGCTCAGAGACAACCTCCCCAGGCTCGTCGAATGGGTAAGGGGGTGGGGGGTGGGGCGCCTCGCCCAGCCTGCTTGCTAGCTGGCTCTGGGAGATTGGAATTGGTGGGCTGGGGGGGGGGGAAGGGGGGCTCCATTCCATCTGCATCTCCCAACAACCCTCTGGGTTGATGCCTGTCGCTTTGACGTGGCTGTGAACTCCAAAAGGCAGACATCGGCCTGGAGGATGATTGGAGAGGGCTGAGGAGGGATGCAGCTGCGACAGGGCACAGCCAGACCGGGGCACTTGTGGCTCGGTGCCGCCAGTGCTTCGGCTGGGTCTGTTGCCCCGGCAGGGTAACGCCGGCCATCCGGCCGTGTCCTGCCAGCGGCGTCTCCTTTGGCCTCTTTAATCTTGGCCACCAAGTGAGGTGGGAAAGGCCAGCTGATTCGCACGCAGCGTTGAGGGTGCTGGCTGCCCTGTGCGCCCGCAGCTCAGGAGGGTCTCGTGTCCCCCACTTCTAGCGGCGCAAAGGGGCTTGCACACGCACGCACGGCCGGCCTGCTGCTAGCTGCCCTGTCCCTTGGCATAGAAGCCCACAGGACGCCTTGGAGCTCCCTGTGGGCCGCGGCCGTTCGCCAGGCCGGAGTGCCGCTTCTCTCCCGCTGGGCGCTCCCTGCCCAGCTGAGCGGCCTTTGTCTTCTGTGCCAGCTGCAGACCAGGCTCCCGGATTCTGTGCTGCACGGAGCGGAGTGCCTCAAGGAGCTGCTGCTCTTCCTCATGCGGAACTACTTCCTGCCTGCCGTGGACTACGTTGCGGAGTCGCTGGAGGGCGCCTGGAGCCTCTGGGTGGCTTCCTGCAAGTGAGCATTGTGGGCACCTCCTGGGTTGTGCACTGAGCAGATGTTGGTCCTTCCGGGCATGGTCAAGAGGGGAGTTCCAGGCTGCGGGGAGAGAAGCTGCTTCAGGATCCCCTCTTAGAGGGCCGTCCAAGCCGGCTCTGCTGGGAGATGCACGAGGCAGACCCCAAAGTGTCCAGGAGGGGGCGCTGAGAAGCTGGGGCAGGGCGGGGGCTGATGAGCTGCGGGTGGCACTGGCAGGCGCACGGCCTTGGTCACAAGCCCGGCATGCAAAGTTCGGCCTCCTGAGCAGCTCCGCCCGGGCACCAGCTAGGACGGGAGATGGACGGCCAGGCCTTGGAGGCCGAGCTGGGTTCCCAGGGGTCACGGCATGTAAGGACGGCTCCCTTGTCCCAAAGAACGAATGAACGATGCCAAATGCACTGAGGAAAGAGACGCAGATGGCGGCGCCGTTTTCCACTTCTGCATCTCCCTAGTTTTTTGGGCCACGTGGATGTGGAACGTGTGGCTTCCGGTTTGTAAACTCACCGGGATGCCGCAGATGCATTCCTTCTTTGCACAATGGCCTTGTGGGGTGCGAACATCCCGGTTGGACGAGATCCCGGGCTTGTAGCAGCACCACAGAGCAGCTGCTGGAAACTGGAGGGATCCACGCATGGGAGGTCCTTACCTGGGATCAAGGCCATTTTGAGGGGGGCAGGCAGCCCCCTGTCCTCCAGCCTGTGATGGGTCAGAGGGTCAGAGCACGGCTGCATAGGCAGCGGTGGCAGCAACTGCCAAGGCAGGGCCCTCTTCAGCCAGGGCCCTCCTGGGGCTGTGGACTGTAGCTGCCGGCCGGCCGGCCTCGGCCCATGCTGGCCTCCACTGATGGTCAAAGGCTGAAACACGGGGCGTGGAGGGTGCCGCCACCGCCCAGGGGGAGCTCTTTGGCTCTGCCCAGCTTTGCACGCTTGCAGCACCCTGGGGCCGCCTTTCCCAGCCTGGTGCCCTCGGCACATTTTGGACTGTGCCCAAACATCAGCTGTCCTGGCTGGGGTTGATGAGCCTTGTAGTCCGAAACCTTTGTAAAGACCCAGGTTGGAGAAGGCAGACCTAGTGCTTGGCAGTGTGTGTGTGTGTGGGGGGGGCTGTGTCTCCACACCAGCCCTGCTTGCCTAGGGGGCGGAGGGGGAGGGGGCCATCAGCTGCCCCATCTGCCCTTCTCTGTCTCTCTGGTGCATGTCCGGAGCGTGGCGCTGTCAGCCTCTGACCACCTCTGTTCCCTCTTCTAGTGGCGAAGGCTCCTGGGACTGCGTAAGGAAACAGCTGACCAGCTTCACCCATTCCTCTTGGACCTACCTGCAGGCTGCGACAGTGGCCGTCAAGGACTGGGCCGTGGCCACCATCTCTGGGCACTAGCAGTGGCCATGGGCTCAGGAGTTGGGGGTGAGGTTAGGGTCGCTGCTCTCTGGCTGCCGGGGAACGTGCCCAACTGCTGCGTGTTCCAAGGGCCAGGGACGGCCCACCGTTGACTTGCTGCTGAAGCCCAGGTCTCCGGGCTCCACCCCACCCCCTGGGCTCCGCGGCTCATTCTCAGTTCAGGCCTTGCCAGGCCAGTCCCTTGGGCTGGAGGTGAGGCAGCAGAGCAGGCCCCGGCTCCTGCCCACCCACCCACCCCCTGCAGCTGCGGGAGCTCGTCCTCGCCCCTGCCACCAGTGCTGCGGTCCCCAATATGTGGGGGGCTGTTGGGTCCTGGACCTGCCACCTCGCCCAGCCCTTTCGGCGTATTGCTCCTGTTCGTGCCCTCCTCAGCCTTTTGCCTACAGCTCCCGCGGGGCGCAGTGGTGGGTTGCCGCTTAGCTGTCGCGCTGGGCCTACGGTCTGGTGCCCTCGAGGGCTGCCCTCTTGCTAATTTCCTTCCCCTTCTCTCAAACGGTGGTGGATTGTGCCGCTGCGGGCAGTCGCTGCTACGCGACCAGAGCCGGGGCTTTGCCTTCCCCCCTCGAACTGCCTTTGCTTTACTGTGGGGCCAGCTTACACCGCGGGGTGTGTGTGTGTGTGTGTGTGCTCATACAGAGGGTGTGAGCTGACACGAGGGGCATAGGAAAGAAGGTACAGCATGGAGGGGGGCAGCTGGGCTAGAAGACCCCGCCTGAGGTTGCTCCTGTAAAATGGGGTGAGCTGTGACGGAAGTTGGGGTGGGAGAGGGACGGCGTCTGCTGCTCTCCGTACGTCCTGCAAAAGGCTTGCAGGTTCCATAGAGGGCAGCTCTGCTTCCTGCTCCTTTGGAGGAAAACGAGCTTGGGAGTGTTGCCAGGGCGCTGGCTGTTCCTCTGCTGCCTGCCCCTTTCCACACTGTCACTCTCTCTTCCCGGGCAAGTGTGTCAGTGGCTTATACGTGGCCTTCTGGCTTTGAGACGTGGCCTGTGGCTGTACCCTGAGGTGCCCTCGCCCCTCCTTCAGCCAAGTGACAGGAATAATCAATTGGCGGAAGCTGCTTCCCCCTGGCCCGCTCGCCAGGCGCTACAGGCACTGCCAGACTCAGGTGCAAATCTGTGGGGAAGCCGGTCGGTCCTCTGCCCTGTGGAGGGCTGGCCTGGCCACTGCCCAGCAGATGCAGATCCCCCTTGCCTCAGCCAGACTTACAAAGGTGATGGGACTCCGTCGCAACCGTTGTGTCCGGCTCTTGTCACGTGCAATAAAGGAAACTCTATTGGGTTACATTACCTTCTTTCATGATGTTTTTCTTCGTTACTAGGCAGACGTATTAGGAAATAAGGGCGCTCCGGGTGTCTGTCCTGGGGGGCCCAAATCTCCAGGGCTTGGCTGAGCAGCGGTGCATAACGTCGCACTTGCAAGGTGGCTCAGGCTGCCTTTCCCCTGTTGCTCTTGCATACAGAGCTCAAGTCCGCGTATCGGTGACTCTGCTTGCTTGCTTGGAACCGGGGCACGGCGCAACTGGCCGTTCGGAGGAAGCCGGCAGCCTCCTTTCGTTGTCTCAGCAAATTAGTGGCCATTTGCCATTAGCAAGGAGAGCTGCTGAGCTGCCAATTTGTAGTGTTTATACTCAATGGTTAAGGAGCCAGGGGTGCTGGTTGGCAGGGGATCTGCCCCCCCCCCCCCCCACACACCCTGGACTAATTGGAGGCAGGCAACCCACACTGCTTAATGGTCCTACATTGAAGCTTGCATTTTTATAGACTCTGCTGAAAATACTGGGCTGTCAGAGGGATGGAGAAAAGGATTGGGCTTAGAATCATACAATTAGAACTATGGAGTTGAAGGGACCACGAGGATCATCCAGTCCAACCCTCTGCAATCATAGAATCATAGAATAGCAAGAGTTGGAAGGGGCCTACAAGGCCATCGAGTCCAACCCCCTGCTCAATGCAGGAATCCACCCTAAAGCATCCCTGACAGGTGGTTGTCCAGTTGTCTCTTGAATGACTCTAGTGTGGGAGAGCCCACAACCTCCCTAGGTCACTGGTTCCATTGTGCAGGAACACCAGTTAAGCCATCCACGAGAGGTGGCTGTCCAGCCTCTTAAAAACCAAAAATTGAGAGAAGGCTCAGGATGTTGTACAATAAATGTTTCTACAGCATCCTGAGACTTCTCTCAATTTTTGCGTTCATCTTGGATGTTCACCCGTCTTGCACCCTCTTCTTAAAAACTTCCAGAGATGGAAAACCCACAACCTCCATAGGTAGACTATTCCGCTGTTATACAGATCTTACTGTCATTTGATTGGAATCTAGGTAGCTGTAATTGGGTAACCTCCCTTGTGGACTGGGAATGCTGTGGACATCATATATCTTGACTTCAGCAAAGCTTTTAAGAAAGAGCCCCATGATATTCTGATCAGCAAAATAGCTAAAAGTGGCCTAGATGGAACAACTATTAGGTGGATCCACAGTTGGCTACAGAATCGGACTCAAAGAGTACTTATCAATGGAACCTTCTCAAACTGGGGAGAAGTAACGAGTGGGGTGCCGCAGGGCTCAGTCCTGGGCCCAGTGCTCTTCAACATTTTTATCAATGATTTGGACGAGGGGGTGCAGCCCAGCACTCCAGCCTATCAAGATCACTTTGAAGATTGTTTCTGTCTTTTTTCTATCCCACCCAATTTTGTGTCATCTGCAAATTTGATAGTTGTTCCATCTAGCCCACTTTTAGCTAGTTTGTTAATCAGAATATCATGGGGCACTTCGTGGTTTAGTGGCTGAAGTGTCGGACTGGGGGTCGGGAGATCCGGGTTCTTGCCCCCGCTCGGCCATGGAAACCCACTGGGTGGGTTTCCCACTAAGAGTCCAAGAGGGAGTGAAAATGACGCTGGACTGTGCCCAGGCAGCCTTCATCTCCTATGACAAGATGGTGATATCGCTGAAAGGAGGGGAGATGTAAGGCCTCACCTTGTTCTCGTCTAACCAGGTCCCGTCGCTTTGGCAAGCTTTCAGCAGGGCGCTGTTCTTTTCAGCCTTGCGATGTTTCTGCTCCTGGCAAGGCTGGCTTGCCGGCGGCTCTTGGGATTCTTCCACGGAGGCCAGTTCTTGTTCTCAAGCGCTTTGGGAAGGCCTCTCGTCCCCTAGACGGCCAGATCTGGAGAAGCTGTTGACTTCTGTCGTCCCTCAGAGGCCACCTGATCCGGGGTGAAGTCAAAGGCTCCTCCAGGAGGCTGACCTCTAGGCTGCCTTGCCTCTGAGGAGGGTCCTCTCGATGCAGTGAAGTAGATTAATATTTCAGGGCTTCTAAGAGAAACCTGAAGCCTAAGATGAGCCTCCTGTAGGGTAGGGAAAAGCAGATAGGTCTTCAGAGCACCAGAGAGAAGACTGTCCGCTGGAGAGTATTGGACCCCTGGCTGGAAACTTGGGAGGGCTGAGTCCGCTTCCATTTAGGGTATGTACATTTAGAGGCTTGTTTGCAGCATCAAGCAAGAGGCCAAGTGGAACTTGGTTGTCTGAACAGCTGCAACTCTGGACTTGTACAATATTCATTTGACAACTTGTGGAATCAGCTACCTGGGGAGGTTGTGGGCTCTCCCGCACTGGAGGCATTCGGGAGGCGGCTGGACGGCCATCTGTCGGGGATGCTTTGGGGTGGATTCCTGCGTTGAGCGGGGGGTTGGACTCGATGGCCTTGGGGGCCCCTTCCAGCTCTGCTATTCTATGATTCTATGATTCTATGTTTCAAGATGTGGTGATGGCCTGAAAGAGGGGTTGGATAAATTCCTGGGGGAGAAGGCCATCAATGGCTAGTAGCCCTGATGGTTGTGTGCTGCCTCCGGTATCTGAGGCAGTAAGCCTATATACACCAGTTGCTGGGGAACATGGGTGGGAGGGTGCTGTTGCACCGTGTCCTGCTTGTGGGTTCCCTGGTCCGCAGCTGGCTGGCTGGCCCCTGTGTGAACAGAGTGCTGGACTAGAATCATAGAATCATGGAATCGCGGAGTTGGGGGGGACCTACGGGGCCGTCGGGTCCAGCCCCCTGCTCGGGGCGGGGGTCCACCCTGGGGCGTCCCTGGCGGGTGGTTGTCCAGCTGCCTCTTGGGTTACTCTGGGGTGGGGGGGCCCGCAACCTCCCTAGGTAACTGGTTCCATTGTCGTACTACTCTAACAGTCAGGAAGTTTTTCCTGATGTCCAGCTGGAATCTGGCTTCCTTTAACTTGAGCCTGTTATTCCGTGTCCTGCACTCTGGGAGGATCGAGAAGAGATCCTGGCCCTCCTCTGGATGAACCCTGGGTCTGCTCCAGCCTCAGGGCCCTTCTGACTTTCTTATGTTCTTAAGCCGCAACCCTTCAGACCATCTTAGTTCCCACTATGGGGCAATTGCAAGCATCAGTGGGGTGGGGGGGAAGTAGAGGTGGGGTGGATTCCTGCACTGAGCAGGGGGTTGGACTTGATGGCCTTATAGGCCCCTTCCAACTCTACTATTCTATGATTCTATGACTCTGGGCCAGTCACAGTCACTCAGCCCAACCTACCTCACAGGGTTGTTGTGAGGGTAGAAATGGAGAGGAGGAGGATTATGTATGGCGCCTCGGGTTCCCTGGAGGAAAAAAGCGGGATATAAATGTAATAATAAATAAATAAGCAGCATAATAATAATTAAATAAGCAGGCTGTTTCTTTGAACAGATGTTAAGGATGGCTCCATCGCTGGGATTGGAAGCACCCCAACCTTCCCCAAAGGTACAGGACCCAATAATAATATTTATTACTTGCCTCTCCCTCTGGATTGAGGCAGAGAACAACATGGAATACAAAATAGTATAAAATACATAAAACGGATTAAAATATATAAAAACGAATACATTATTAAAATATTTATTACATTATTACATAACAGCCTAACCCTAAAATTCGACTGGGTCGGCCAGTATTTGATGCACCAGTTTCTATTCCTTTCTTACTAACCCCAATACATTAATCCGTACAGCAATCTTGGAAGCCTCCATTGTCCACGGCCCCTACCCTACCTCTAAGAAGTGGGAGAACAAGTGCAAGAGGAGGATGCTGCATGGAGAAGCCTCTGGGCCCAGTATTGTGCCTTCCCAGGGGAGGGGTCATAGCATTCGTGTGCAGCCTGGGACTCAGATGAGAACAGTAAGAACCAATGGGGTGTGTGTGTGTTAGGTAATACATCTATATGTAGGAAATAGAAACCAAAGGCACAGTTACGAGATGGGGGACACTTGGCTCAGCAATGCTACAAACGAGAAGGATGTTGGAATTGTTGTAGATCGCAAGCTGAATATGAGCCAACAGTGCGATACGGCTGCAAGAAAGGCAACTGCTATTTTGGGCTGCATTAATAGAAGTATAGCTTCCAAATCACGTGAGGTACTGGTTTCTCTCTATTCTCTCTCCCCTTACGCCTGGAACGCCCTTCCAGAACATTTGAGAACTACAAGTTCAACCACAGCTTTTAAAGCTCAACTAAAAACTTTTCTTTTTCCTAAAGCTTTTAAAACTTGATGTGGTGCAGACTTCTACTGTTACTTTCTACTGTTAGTTTTTCCCTACCCTGTGCCTGCTTACCCTACCCTGTACCTGTTTGCATTCTCTTCCCCTCCTTATTGTTTTACTATGATTTTATTAGATTGTAAGCCTATGCGGCAGGGTCTTGCTATTTACTGTTTTACTCTGTACAGCACCATGTACATTGATGGTGCTATATAAATAAATAATAATAATAATAATAATTGGCCCTGTTTAGGCCTCATCTAGAGTATTGCGTCCAGTTCTGGGCTCCACAATTCAAGAAGGACGCAGACAAGCTGGAGCGTGTTCAGAGGAGGGCAACCAGGATGATCAGGGGCCTGGAATCAAAGCCCTCTGAGGAGAGACTGAAAGAACTGGGCATGTTGAGCCTGGAGAAGAGAAGATTGAGGGGAGACATGAGAGCACTCTTCAAATTCTTGAAAGGTTGTCGCACAGAGGAGGGCCAGGATCTCTTCTCGATCCTCCCAGAGTGCAGGACACGGAATAACGGGCTCAAGTTAAAGGAAGCCAGATTCCTCTTGCACATCAGGAAAAACGTCCTGACTGTTAGAGCAGTACGACAATGGAACCAGTGACCTAGGGAGGTTGTGGGCTCTCCCACACTAGAGGCCTTCAAGAGGCAGCTGCACAACCATCTGTCAGGGATGCTTTAGGGTGGATTCCTGCATTGAGCAGGGGGTTGGACTCGATGGCCTTGTAGGCCCCTTCCAACTCTGCTATTCTCTGATTTATGTATGACCCTCCGGATCGAGGCGCGGACCACACAGAATACAAAGCAATAGACCCGTGTGCGCCCCTCCCTCCCCCGAGCCTTCCAAGGGGCTGCAGCCCCGAGGTCGCCCAGAGCCTTCCAGGAGGGCCAGCCTGACATGTCGGCACTCTCCGCCTCCTCCTGGGGCGGGCGGGCAGGCAGGCAGCGAGCGCCCCCCACGCCCCCGGGCATGTGCAGAGTACGAGCTACCCTCTTCCAGCCCGGCCGGCGGTGCCGAGAGTGACGCGAGATTACAAGGCGGGGGGGAGGGGCCTTTCCTGTCTCCGGGAGGGCTGTCGGAGGCTCCGCCAGCCAGCAGGGGGCGGCCGCGAGGCGCTTTCAACCCGCGGCTCCGCCCCCGTGGGCCGCCCCCGCCCCCGCCTGGTTCCATGGCGACCAAACGGTCGCGTCTCCATGGAAGGGACGCGGCCAGCCAATGGTGCGTCGCGTTGCTATGGAGAGGCCAGCAGACCAATGGCGGGCCGGCTTGCTATAGCGGGTGAGCTCTGGCCAGTGAGCCGCCGCCTTGTTGTTGCCTGGGTAGCGGGGCGAGGGTAGGGTTGGGCTGGCCCGGGGCCCCTGGCGGCGGCGGCGGCAGCAGAGCAGCAGCAGGTTTGTGGGCTTGAAGCGGGGGGGGGGGGGGGTGGCAGGGTTTGGGGAGGGAGGCGACAGCCGCGTCCGCCCCTCCCGCCCGCGCCCGCGCGCCAGGCTTGTATGCAAATATAGGTAATGACGGGGCGTGTCCGGGCCGGTGGCCCCGCCCCCTCACTCCCCCCCCCCCCCGCTTCAGGGCCTGGAGGGGGCAAGAAGTCGGCGCCAGAGGTGCTCGAGCCCCGCGTGAGGGAGGGTCCGGGCGGCCCTCAGCGGCGGCGAGCCAAGGCCTTGCGCCCCCCCCCCGGATCAGCCTCCCGTCCCCTCCCCTCCCCCCAGCGAGCAGCCCTGAGAGGCTCCCTGTCCCTGTGGGTCTCAGGTGGGGAGAGGGCGGCCCTCCCTGCCGCTCCACGCCGCCCTTGGCTCCACGCTAGACCGGCTCCGCTGCTCGGAGGGGCGTCGCTTCCTCCCCCCTCCCCTCTCCCCCCCGGTGATTTCGGCGGCGGCCCCTTTCTGCGCCCTTTTCAGATCCTGCAGGGCCTTTTGGGGTGGGGGGTGGGATGACCTGAGCTCTACGTAGTACGACGACTGTGGGTCGGTTTGCCGTACTTGTGCCCCCCCCGCGTCCCCCCCCCGCGACCACTTCCAAGCGCGGTTCTGCGCCTTGTGTCCGCGTCTGGCTCCGGGCATCTCGGCCTCACCCCCCTTCGCCTAAGCCCCCCCCCCGCCCCGGCGCGGGAGGCGCCTCCTCCCCTCCTTCGCTGCACGCGGAGCTGCTCTTTTGTCGAGCGTCAACATGACGGCCTCTTTCCTGATTAGTTGCAGCAAGTTCAAAGCCTCTCCATCTATATGCGGAGGTGGGATGTCTTTATGCCTTTTGAGAGTTGGGAGGTCGCTTTGGAGCTCTTTGCGTTCCTTTTTGGTTTCCACCCTTTTAAAAATTGGCTGTCATCTCCTTACCCGGACAATTCCTGCTCCCGCATAAACCCCAGATAATTTGTGAGCGACTTTTAAAGCACCAGCCCCCACGCAGATGGCTGGAGGACCCCCGTTTCCCCGCATGCTGGCTCTGCTCGCTCCCGTCTCTATGGGCGAGCGGACAGGGAGGGCTTCTTGCAGGACCCCTCAAAGGAGGGAGGTTTGCAAAGGCAGAGGTGCCTGGGCAGCCCTTCGGTCCGGGCCCTGTGCCAAGTCCTAGTGGTCTCTGCCTGGCAGCCTTCTTTCAGCCTTCGACATGAGGGTCGGTCAGAGATTCAACCAGAGTTACAGCTGCCCCTGATGACGGCACAGTGGCGAGCACAGGCCAGTTCAAGAAGCCTCGCGCTGGACGTGCCGTTACAATTCTGCCTGCCTGCCCCCCCCCCCCAGGTCTTAAAAGCCAGTGGTGAGGGGATACCGGTTGCCCTGCTTGAATGGAAAGCAGTCTCCATTGCAAGGCCTCAGACATGTTCTCCCAAACAATGGCTCCTATATAGGAGCTTCACAGGGAAGAGAGTTGCTGGGGAACATGGGCAGGAGGGTGCTATTGCACCATGTCCTGCCTTGTTGGTCCCCGGCCGATGGCTGGTTGGCCACTGTGTGAACAGAGTGCTGGACTGGATGGACCCTCGCTCTCGTCCAGCCTGAGGGCCCTTCTTAAGAAAAGAAAAGAAAAAGAAAAGAGAGCAACCAGGATGATCAGGGGTCTGGAAACAAAGCCCTATGAAGAGAGACTGAAAGAACTGGGCATGTTCAGCCTGGAGAAGAGAAGATGGAGGGGAGACATGACAGCACTCTTCAAATACTTCAGGGTTCCATGTTCATTTTTATGCCATTGTGATTGTAAAGCTTCAAAGCAATCCGTTGAGATTTTTCAGTTGTGTCTCTTAGTGTGTTTAGGTAAGACTTAAGACTATAAGAGCAGCCCTGAGGCTGGATCAGACCAAGGGTCCATCTAGTCCAGCACTCAGTTCACACAGTGGCCAACCAGCTGTCCACCAAGGACCCACAAGCCAGACACGGTGCAACAGCACCTTCCCACACATGTTCCCCAGCAAGTGTTGACAGAGGCTTACTTCAGGGAGATTGCTTGCTGCTCGGCTCATAAAGTGCTCCAGATAGACAGTTCAGGCAGGCAGGCAGGGGAAGAGGAAGGATGCTGGAATATGCCAAGACCAGAAATGGACTTGTACGTTACTCTTGGCTTACACTCTTGTGTGCCATCCTTCTCCACCAGCAAAACAGGGAAGCTGGATTTCCTCCTCAACATGGAGGGGAGGAATTGTGGGTACAAAACATGACTGTTCCGTTCTGCTCTGTAGGGAGGCCTCCGAACAACCTGTTGCAGAGAGGAGGATGAAACCACTTTGCTGCCAGCGAGGTTACGATGGAGATACGCTGCGGCGGCCTCTTGTTCAGCTCCAAGTTTGACTCTGGGAATTTGGCTCACGTGGAGAAGGTGGAACACCAGGAGGGTGATGGCGACAGCACTGGGAACGGTGGCGGCGGCGGCAGTAGCAGCACCACCACCACCTTGGCTGCCTCAGTGGGGTTTGGCAGCTCCCTCCCTGCTGCGGACTATGAGTTCAATGTGTGGACCAAGCCGGACTGTGGAGACACCGAATATGAGAATGGGAACAGGTAAAGTCTTTTGTCACCTCTGTTTGCCGCAGTTCCTCAGACTCCCTTCCTGAAAGCATCAGTTCAGGCATCTGTCCTGCATCCTCTGCAGTGAACACCGATGCAAGGAATTCCTACCTCAGTCCCCCATTGTTACCCTTGGTTTATTTGTGCTATGAAGGAGGCCTTCCTGGTCTTCTGGGGCGCACTTTGTCAGGGGCGGGTAGTGATGGAGGGAAGCTGTCCTGGCATGAGAGCAGGTGTGTGTGGTGGTGGTGGTAGGATGCAAAGCATTTGTGGTTTCTCGATTGCCCATCTGCCTGGTCTCTCTGGGTAGGCGAGGGCAGATGGCCTGGGGAGCATCAGCTGATGGATGACTGGAGTTCTGTGTAACCCTCCTCTCTCCTCCCCACTGTCTTCTTCCCTTCCCAGGTCCTGGTTTTACTTTAGCGTGAAGGGGGGAGTTCCAGGCAAGCTGGTCAAGATCCACATTGTCAACATGAACAAGCAGACCAAGCTCTACTCGCAGGGGATGGCTCCCTTGGTCAAGACGGTGCCTGCAAGGCCCCGCTGGGAGCGCGTCCGTGAGCGGCCTGCCTTTGAGGTACCTGCGTGGCTTCCTTAAGATGGGCGGTGTCGATGGGAATGCAGATGGGTCCCAGCCAAGACTGGCTTAGGGCTGGCTGTGGATGGCAGGGGAAGGGAGGAGCCAGGCCTGCTGGCGCTATCCAGCTTGCAAACATGAGTCCGGGGATGCTTCTGCTTGGTAGGTTCCTGGTTAGAACTCTTCTTCCATAGTCCTAAGGGATAGGACAGAGTAGGGCGGATGAAAATTTAAGCAGGGGGTGGGGGAGGGAATAGGCAACTCACCGTGTGTCACGTTGCCGGTGTTCCCCACACGGCACATTGCACACACACACACCGTCGCGCAGCTGAAAGTCCCGTCATCCTTCCAGGCGGCTGGTGCTCCTCCCTCAGCCCTCCCAGCCCTATCCCATCATGCATTGCAAGTTCTGCCGGCTGTACAGGAGCGGCCAGGCCGCTTTTGGCTGCTCCTGCCAGAGAACTCTATGGCCAATGGAAATAACACGCGGTACGTGCAACGGAGCCCGCCACAGGACATTTTAATCAGTGGGTCTCTGGATAAGCAACGGAGCGGCCCATTGTTTTTCTCTGTGGCTTAAATGGGGAAAAATGGCGTAGCCCATTGTGTCCCCGCCCCCACCCCCCAACGACACAGTAAGCAACACAGTGGACGATGGACTCTTTATACACACTCCCCCGTTGCTTATCGTGTCGTCTGAACGCAGCCTGTCCCCTTGGCCCTGAGCTAGTGCCGGCTTGGTTTGTGCTCAGGCCATTCTGTTCAGGCACATGCTTTTGTTTTTCTTCTCTACATTGATCATGTAAGAAAACACACGCGTGCTGCCAGCGCAAGGCCTGCGTCTTCTAGAGTTTTTCCAAGCCCCTTTAGCTCTGCCCTGCTGTGGCTGCCTGCTCCCTTCTATCTATCTTATGTGAACCGCCCAGAGAGCTTCAGCTATGGGGAGGTATACAAATGCAAATAATAATAATAATAATAATAATAATAATAATAATAATAATAATAATAATAATGCAAGACGAGGAGGGAGGGAGGGTAGAGCGCGGAGGCCTTTGGAGGCACAGGAACCAGCAGGTGCCTTCTCAGCAGCCTTGTAGGATTTGCTCTGAACTGGCAGCTGGAGGGTTGTGGCTGTCGATCCCCTTCCAGGTGTCTGGGGCAGAGAGATGCTGCTTCCGGGTTTACCGGGGGAGGGGGGAGGGGCTTGGCAATTTGCCAGCGTCAGCACTCTTCCAGCCCTGGTCCCTTGGATGGACTCCAGTGGAGTGAGCTCTTGGCACCTGGAAGGATTTGGTGATGGATTTTATGCCGTGGCCACAAAGGGACGGGTTGAGGGCTGGAGCGCTAAGAGAAGGCGAAGCTGGTGGGAGGCGGTGAGCTTCCTAGGGCTAGGGGTCCAATCCAGGCAGGGGACAAGGGCTCGTCCGCCCCACCCAGAGCCACAGCAGGCAGCTCGAAGCAGCGTGTGTGTGTGTGTGTGTGTGTGTGTGTGCTTGCGCCCGTTCCCCCGGTGCAGCGCTTCGGGCAGCCTGGACCGCTCAGCGCCAGCTCTTCCCTTTCCCTCCTTGCGCAGATGGTGGAGGCCCAGTTTGTCCTCTCCTTCGTGCACCGCTTCCTGGACTGCCGAGGTGCCACCACCTACTTCGCCTTCTGCTACCCGTTCTCCTACACCGAGTGCCAGGACATGCTGGCGCAGCTGGACGCCCACTTCGCCGAGTGCAGGCACCTCTCTCCTAGCAGGTGAGCCCGGCCTCTGGCCGCCGTCTACTCTGCCGCCCCTCCGCTGCTAGCCGGCCCCATGGCCTCGGCTGGGTCGGGGGGCCCAGGCATGAGGGGCGTGTTGCCCCTACGCTGGGAAGCCCTGGCTTGGCAGCAGCACCCTGGGATGGATTTAAGAATGTAGAGACGGTGCGTTCGTCCAAAAGAGGATTCCAGGGCAGTTGGTAGCAGGTGTGTGCCCCCCCACCCCCGGTGGGAGGATTCTCCAGGGATGGGGCACCTCCTCAGTTAAGGCCCACTTTTTGTGGTTAATGAAGGCTCTTTCCTTAGAATTGGGACCCAGAGAAGGGCCTGCTCTCGTGGTTGGAGCCCTTGGGCCGGTTGCTACGGAATCATAGAATAGCAGAGTTGGAAGGGGCCTACAAGGCCATCGAGTCCAACCCCCTGCTCAATGCAGGAATCCACCCTAAAGCATCCCTGACAGAGGGTTGTCCAGCTGCCTCTTGAAGGCTTCTAGTGTGGGAGAGCCCACAACCTCCCTAGGTCACTGATTCCGTGGTCGTACTGCTCTAACAGTTAGGAAGTTTTTCCTGATGTCTAGCTGGAATCTGGCTTCCTTTAACTTGAGCCCGTTATTCCGTGTCCTGCACTCTGGGAGGGTCAAGAAGAGATCCCAGCCCTCCTCTGTGCGACAACCTTTTAAGTATTTGAAGAGTGCTCTCATGTCTCCCCTCAATCAGAAGGATAGACTCCTTCTGCTATTTGGGTCCCAAGGAATCTGGGGCTCCGAAGGTCAGCCCCGGTACCTTGAATTGGGCTCAGTAAATAGGCAACCGAGGGAGCTTGTTCTGAGCTGGTGTGATGTGGCTCCACCGAGGCAACCGGCTGGAAGCCTAGCAGCTGAACTCTGTACTAGCTGGAGCTTCCATGCCCTTTTCAAGGGCAGCCCCACATACCTCGTAGGACAGCAATCCACGCTGAAGGCCACCAGAGCCTGGGACACGGTTGCCAGGCTCTCCCTATCCAGGAAAGCTTGATGCTGACGAACCATCTGAAGCTGGTCAAAGGTGCTCTGGGCCTCGGATGACCATGTTGGATCCGAGCGCACTCCTGCTCCTTCAAGGCGAGCACAGCTGCATCCGGAACAGGCTGCACGCCGACGTCCTAGACCTGGGGACCACCTCCCCACAGTGCCTCTGTCTTGTTAGGACTTCGCTTCGGGGTCAGCAGCTGCCCAGGCTCCCCCGACAAAGAGCGAGCGAGGTGGGTGTCAGCCGCATACGGAGGACAGCTCCCTCCAAACTCTGGGATGCTGTCACGGGGGATCGCAAGGAGCCTTGCAGGCCTCCACAGCTCACACCTCAAGTGCCCTCCTCCCCCCACCGCCGTGCTGCTTTCTGGATCCAAGCCAGCAAGGACCTCCGAGGGGCCCTCCCCCCCCCTCCTTGCACACCCCTGCCACTAATGTTCTTATATACCTGTGGATAGTGAGCCAGACAGAGAGCAAGTGAGTGAGTCGTGATGCAGAGTGAGCGAATAAAAGAGATGGTGGGGAAATGGTTTGACTGGCAGAGCAGTTTGCCGCCTGTGAAACAGGTTTCTGTGGGCAGCAGCACCTGAGTTCAAAGGCGCCTGTTGGTGTGTTGGGGCTCCGACCCCGGCTCTGCCTTTTCTCAGGCTTTGGGGCTGGTCACTTCTCTGTTGTGAGACTGTTGTGCCTCCCGTGGCAGCCATTTTGTGAGGGTGCTTGGGGCAGTGCCTTAAATTGCCACATGTGCCTGCAGGCCCATAAAGGGTGCCTGTCCCTGGCCGAGATCTTTGGTGTCCTCCAACAGCACTCGGATCACTGCCCCCTCCAGAACTTTGCCCGAAAGGGGGATGTTCAAAAGCGTAGCAGTAGTTATTTCATTCTTCTGGGTCCAGCGAGGGGAACGAATGAGACACGCGTTGCCATTTCTACAGTTTCCAGAGGGGCTGGCCTGTTTGCCTGTTGCAGCCGCAGCGGTGCCGTGGCTTGTGGTACCCGAGAGACTAACTCGGTAATTCTGCCATAATAGATCGTCTTCAAAACCTTCTGCCATAATAAAGGTGTCACTCTTTGAGGTTCTACAATTGGTTGCTTTTGCCAACGATAGTTATTTGTACAACTTTTGGCATGCAAATCCTGGCCTGGCTCCTGGGGCCCTGTGAAGGCAGCTCGGTCATGAGGGGAGGCGGAAGTGGCTTCCCTTGGTGCCCCCAGCAGAGCGTGCTCTGACGCCCACCCACCCCCGGCCTCCCGTGCCACGTTCTCACTGCTGGGGGGGGCCTGCCCTGGTAAGCTGTGGTCCTGCACAGACTGGCTTGTGGGGAGGGGGCTCCTTCTCCTCCTTTCTCTCGCGTGAAATAAAAGTGCTCTGCAGTGGAGCCCCAGCGTCTTGTGGAAGCTGCCCCTCAGCTCACCTGAGCCCACCCCACCCACGGTCCAGCCCACCTTGCGTGCCGTTGAGCCAGTCCCTCGGATCGTGTGTCTCCAGGGAGCGTCATGGAGCCGCCGATGGGTGCAAGGCAGCGCCAGGGGTCCCACGTGGCTCAGATAAGCAGCCGCCCACCTAGCGCCAGGGCCTTTTGGGTGGCATCCCCAGGATTCCCAAAGGGAGCAGAGGCCTGACTCCCTGGCCTGATCCACCTCCTCGGAGCAGCACTTGAACCCTGCTAGGTTTTGGGGTGGGGTGGGGGTGCTCCTCCAAGGCCGGGAGCCTTGCCGTGCGCCCGGCCTCCTCGCTGGGGCTCCAACGCCAGTGAGCAAGCAGGGCCAGCAGCGTCCCCATGGGAAGGAGCCCCCGGCTGCGCGGGTGTGGCTCACATATCTCCTGGGAACTCCGGAAGCGGCCTTGCACTGAGCCACGCTACTACGGGTCCATGTAGCTCAGCATTCCCTACGCCAGCCTCTCCCCCAACCCCCGGGGGCCTTCCATGTGTGTTGGACTGCAACTCCCAGCATCCCCCAGCTGGCCCAGGGCTTGTAGTCCAACCCATCTGGGGGGCAGCAGGTGGGGGAAGGCTGGCCCACCCTGCCTGGCAGGGCCTCTCCAGGGTCTCGGGCGGGGGGAGGCTTCCCTTCTGCACGCAGAGTTCGACTGCTGAGCTGCAGCCCGTTTGCCCTGGGGAAGCGTGGAGGGAGGGGCCTTTAGCTCTGGAGGGCTACTCAGTGCTCAGCAGGGTGGGTGACGAGCTGGGCCCAGAGGTCTAGCGGCAGAGCCGTCGGCCCTCTTAGGTGCACAGCAGCCCCCGGCCAGGGCGCCGTGAGACCCCCCCCCCCCCCCGCATGCCTTGGGGGCTCCAGAGCTGCTCCTCGGTGCAAGAGGCCCCCTTCCGCAGCGTGGGCCACGTGCCGCCCTTTGCGCTGAGGCCGCTGCACCCGGGCTGCGGGATTCCGTTCCCCAACAGGTCCGTCGGGCCCCTTTTCCGCCCAACTTCCCACCGGGGTGTGAAAACCTGCCTGTTCCTGTTTGGGGGAAAGAAGGTGTTTTGTTCTTCTCCTTTGCGTTGATTTCCATTGTGTTGGTTCGTTCTTTGTTGGCTGTTATTTTAAGTTTGTTTTACTGGGTTTTGAATTGACCCTTTTGCTGTAAGCTGATTTGGATACATTTTAGGCCAGAAGGTGGGATGTTTTTTTTTTTTTAATGACATAAATACCTGACCGTTTGACTTGTTTCCAGAGGAGCCAGGAAATGTGGGGAAGAGCTGGGGGGGGGGGCTCTTGCCCACCATTGCCTCTTGCTCTCGGCGAGGTCAGGCATTGTGAACGCTGCCACTCTGGGCCTGATCCAAGGCCTCTCTGATCCACCCCTGGCTCTCCAGAAACGCTCCTGGGGAAGCCAGGCCCAGCGGAGGCCCCCTGGCCCTGCGGCACCCGGCACATGGCCGCCTTCTGCCTCCGGTGAGCAGGTGTCTCTCGTGGCTCCTGGCCCTCATCTCCCGGATCTTCTGTTTATTTCTCGCACTTCAAGGGTAAAGACCTCCCTGAAGGCAGCTTCTAAGAATAGCGGCCTCCGGCACATCTTGTGGTAATGAATCCCTGCAGCTAATTGGGCCTTGCGTGAAGGAGGGATTGCTGAGCCTGAAGGGGAATGGAGCCAGCTGCCCTCACTGCAGGGTTCTGTGCCACCCTTTCGGCCGTGATTCAGGGGGCAGCAAGCCCAGGGCCAGATCGACACCAAGCAAGATATAGCGGCATGAAGGCGGCATGTATGGTCTGTGTCCGGGGGGGCCCAGCAGTTGTCCATGCCCTTCAACGCCACTCTTGAGCAGCTGTGTGGCTCCTGCCTCTTACGCCCCGCTTTCGTAGCGCCCTATCCTGCTTGGTGCGGATCTGGCCCAGACCTCAGAGTTCCCACCCCTCCCTGACATGGTTCCCACCCCTCGCTCGCTCCCCCCGCAGCATCCCTGCCTCTGCAGCATCACCTGGGGCTGCTCTAGCTGGGCTGGGGGGCAGGAGAGCTACCTGCCGCCACTCAGGGCATCTGCGATGTGCAGCCTGAACCCGTGAGGACCCGTGCTGGGGAGGGGTGGGGAATGGTCTGGAGTAGCCCTCGGAGGGACAACAACTTACCCAGCCCCCCTCCCTTGCCCATCTAAACTAGTGTCCAACATTGTAGCACAATTAGTCGGAGGGCAGGCGCAGACTCTAGAAAGGCGGAGGGGAAGCCGCGCTCCACCACCCACAGAGCGAGAAAGTGCCCTAGAGGAGGACGCGCTAGAGGGAAAAAGGAGGAGGCCCCGCCCAGGGGGACACCGTAAGTGATGGCTTTGATTCCCTCGCCAGGCCCAGGCGATGCCTCTGAAGGGGGAGGGGGAGCTGGGGGGCGGTGGGGGCCCCAGTTCCTCCTTCACACCGTTGCCCTGGTCCGACTGGCAACTCCTGCGCTCCTCTCCTCGGAGGAGCCGATCCTCAACTGGGAGTCAGGGCTTGTTGGAGCGAAGGCCAGCAGGAAGTCCCTCCTTACACCTCTTCACCCACTTGGGGCCGGGGAGAGGAGGAGGAGGAGGAGGAGCCCAGGCTGCAATGGGTCCGTCCTGAATAGGCGGTCAGCCAGCAAAGAGCCTTTGAGCATTTGGGGGGGGGGAGGTGTTGGATCATAGACTGGCCACCAAAGGAGGGGAAAGGCAGCTGGCCACAAAGAGAGAGTAGCAGCGCCTTCCTCTCCCCACCCCCACCCTCCTTAAGAGAAGAGTCTTCTTGGGGGACCTTCCTTCCAGGCAGAAGAGCAGGCAGGTGCTGGGGGCGGCTTGGGCAGAGCGGGGTGGGGTGGGGTGGGGTGGGGGCAGCGCTCCTTGAGTGGGGGTGGGGCCGCGCTGATGGGGCCTGCTGCTTCTCTCTGTCTCCAGCTGCCTGGATTCCATCTATTACCATCGGGAGCTGCTGTGCTATTCCCTGGACAGGCTGCGCGTGGACCTGCTCACCGTCACGTCGTGCCACGGCCTGCAGGAGGAGCGGGAGGCCCGCTTGGAGAAGCTCTTCCCCGACAAGAACACGCCCCGGCCACACCGCTTTGTGGGCAAGAGAGTGAGTTGGGCCGCTGCCCGTGAGGCGCAGGACGCCCTGTCCCGGGGGGCTGCAGGCCTGGCTCCCAGGCAGGGGCTTGTTCAGGGCGGGGCCCACGGTGCCTAGGAGGTCATGGCTGCCCCTGAATCTGGGTTCCAGGGGAGGACGGGGACTTTCATAGACTCCTCGGATAGTAGCATTGGGAGGGGCCTCTAAGGCCATCGAATCCAAGCCCCTGCTCAGTGCAGGAATCCGCCTCAAAGCCTCCCTTTGGACCTGCGCAGGGGGCCTTCTCTGGCCTGCATCGCCCTGGGTGCTGTGACCTGTAGCTCAGTGACGGGGGGAGCCCCTGCTGCGCATGCAGAAGGACCCGGTTCCCATCCCCAGTGGCCTCTCTGGGGAGGGTGAGAAAGGGACCGGGCCTGACCCCCTGGAGAGCCATGGCAGCCAGTCCGTGTTGGCCATACTGGGCGAGATGGAGCAGTGAGACGCCGCCGTATAAGGCCGCTTCCTAGGTGACCCCGGACTTCCACCATCTTGCTGCTCTGTGCTTCACTTGCAGCTCGTACTGATTCTCTCCCACTCTTCTAAATTCCCGCCGCCCCCCCCCCCGCTCCGTTCCGCTCTGCCTCGGCTCTGCCCTCCCCTCTGTGTTTTCAGTTTGTCCTTCCAGCATTTATGTTCTTCAGCTGCTCTTTCTCTATTTCCTTTTCTCTCCCTTTCTCCTCCTTCACCTTTTCCTGTTCTTTTGGTATCCTCCTTCTAGGCAACAAACCCATCTCTTCTCATCCTTAAACAGCTTTGAAAACCTCACAGTTTTAAAATGGCTCTCGTGGCTTCCAGCTTCCCCCTTTCTTCTGTCTCTTCCTCCCCTTTCCTTATGCGGTCTGTCTGTAGAAGACAAAGCGCCTGCAGACAGGAGGGCCTCCTGTGCTAGTTCAGGAGGGGCCTAGAAATGGTCTGTAATGTCCTAGCCCGCTGGGTGGGCAGCCCCGTGGGACCCCTGCCTGGGAGCTTGTGGAAGCACGAGTCCGGGGCTGGAGCACGCTGTCGTCTCTTCCCCCCCTCACCCCCCGCCCTGCCCAGGTGTTCTTTCTCAGCAGCCGGGTCCACCCTGGAGAAACGCCTTCCAGCTTTGTCTTCAATGGGTTCCTGGAGTTCATCCTGCGGGAGGAGGACCCTCGGGCCCAGATGCTGCGCCGCATGTTTGTCTTCAAGCTCATCCCCATGCTGAACCCGGACGGGGTGGTGCGGGGGCACTATCGGTGAGTGCCGTGGCAGAGCAGCCCGGACTCCTCGGGCGCCAGGCTGCGGGGTGGGACGTTCTGCGGCAGGCGAGGGGGCCGCGGAGGCGGAGCGAGAGCCTCCCGCCTGGGGATCCTCCGGACTTCGGGGCCGTCTTCCTCTTCAGCCGTCACACCTTTGGTCCACCCGGCAGTGCTGCTCTTGCCCTCAGAACAGCGGCAAGCGGTTCCAAGGGTTCCGACGTCCGTGAGCCTCAGCCAAGGCGCAAGAGACCGCGGCCTGGCTGGGCGCGTTGGGGCAAGGCCTCCGGGCTCCAGCGAGACCCTTGTTTGGAGGGGTGCAGGAGCTGCTGGAGCCTCCTGGCTCTGGAGAAAGACTTGAGTTGGGTGGGGCCTCAGCCGTGCAGGGCTCCGCCCATGGCAGTGGCCGCAGAGTCCCTCCCTGCCTTGGTAGCACCTGCCCCCTCCCCCTGCGTAGCTGCCCTCTGCGGAGGCCCCAGCGCCCAGTCTTCAGCAAGGAGGGGCCTTTGCCCTCATCGCACGGCTGGTTCTCCTCCCAACAGGACAGACGCTCGGGGAGTTAACCTGAACCGCCAGTATCTGAGCCCCGACGCGGAGCTGCATCCTGCCGTGTACGGGGCCAAGGCTGTCCTGCTCTACCACCACGTCCGCAGCCGCGTCCAGCCCGGCTCCCCCGACTGGCGGACGTATGTCCCCCCTCTCAGCGCTGCAGCTGTCAATCAGCGTCCCGCCCACAACTGCCTGCCTCGGGAGGAGCCCCCCCTTTCCGAGCTGGAGAAAGCCAACAACCTCCGCAACGGCCCCAGCCATGCCGGCCGGCTCTCCTCTCAGAGCCCTGCGCCCTCGGAGGCCCCGAGAAGCAAGGGCCAGGACGTCTGGATCCTCGCCGAAGAGACACCGCTGCCCTCTGAGAGCGGGGAGGGCGAAGCGGAGAGCCCCCCTCCGCCCGCCCCGCAGGCCGTCCCCCCGCAGCAGAGCGGCCTGGCGTACTACGTCGATCTCCATGGACACGCCTCCAAGCGCGGCTGCTTCATGTACGGAAACCACATCCTGGACGAGAACCACCAGGTGGGCGGGCAGGAGTGCGACCCCGGGCCCTTTTGAGAGGGGGGGAGGGACGGGGGCGGGGTTTCCAGCTTTCGAGATCGTCCCTCACGGGGCGCACGCGAGGAGAGTTTCCCGGGAGTAAAGGAGGGCTGTTGCGGAAGGGCCTGCGCTTCCAAAAGTGTATTGGGGAAGTGGGCGGGGCTGGGCAGGTGGTTCCGGAGCCCTGGAGATATATATATATATATATATTTAATACCGCCTCCAAGATGCGCACCAGCACTAATACACAGGGGAGAGGGCCTGTGTCGAAGATTCGTTCCTACGCATTGCTATGTTCGTGTTAAGAAAAAAATACACATGGTTGGGGCCAAAGCACACCAAAAAACAATCAAAACGTGCCCAAAACGGCGGCCAGCCGCATCCCGAACCGCTGGACACGCCCCTGACAGCGGGTTGTCTGTTCTCTGAGCTGGGAGCTCGCACCAAACAGCAGCAGCTTTGGGAAGCAGGGGAAGAGGCCCAGCAGCTGCGGACTTCGGGGTCCCAGCGAGAGAGCCGGAAAAGCCGTGGCAAAAGCAGTCTGCGACATTCCTGAATGTCTGAGGGGTCACCCTGAAATCCCCACGGGAGTAGGTGAGCGTCATGTGGCGCAGTTGTGAAATGCTCTCTGGTTGCTCTTGCAGGTCGAAAACATGCTGTTCCCCAAGCTCATCTCCTTGAACTCGGCCCACTTTGATTTCACGGGCTGCAACTTCTCCGAGAAGAACATGTATGCCAAAGACAAGCGGGACGGGCAGTCCAAGGAGGGCAGTGGGCGCGTGGCCATCTACAAGGCCTCCGGCATCATTCACAGGTCTGTGGCCCGGCGGGCTCCTGCCGCACGGCGGTTCCGCCCCTTCCCTCGCCCCTTCCAAGCCCTCCTCTCTCCCACCTCTAAGTAGCTTCAGAATGTAAAAGCTTCTGCTTCCTTAAGAGGGTCTTGGAGAGGAGGAACGCCGTAGAGCGGGCCGTGGACTGACGGGGCCAGAAAGCTGAGCCCACTCGCAGGGCAGGCTGGGGGGCTGCTCGGAGGGGGATCCCGGCAGAACGTGCAGCGTCTCGTACTGCGGCAGGATCTGTGGAGCGCAAATGCAGCTGGCCGGGAGGGAGGGGGAAGGAGGGTGCTGATGCTGGCCTAGGGGTGAGCTGGCGGGAGCCTTGCCCAGCCCACACGTGAGCAGAGGCAGAGCGCTGGCCAGGTGGGCCCCGCCCTGGGGCTTGGGCTGCTGCCGCTGCCACTACTGCCACGTGTCTTCCTGGTCTGGGAGGGGCAGCGGTGGGCTCCCCCCCCCCCAACTATTAGTATGTCCTGGTAGTTGCATCGGGGCTGGTAGCCTAACACCTTCCTCCTCCTCCCCCCCACCCCGTCTTTTCTAGCTACACCCTGGAATGCAACTACAACACGGGGCGCTCCGTCAATACTGTCCCAGCAGCCTGCCATGATAATGGGCGGGCAACGCCTCCGCCTCTCCCAGCATTCCCCTCCAAATACACCGTGGATCTGTTTGAGCAGGTATGGGGCCTCTTCCTCCCCATCCTTAGCTGACCCATGCCTGAGCCCCATGGCCTGCTGCAGAGCAGCCTGGGCCTTTGCAGAGCAAAGGTTCCGGTCCCGCCAGGAAAGCTCCGGCCGGCCTGTGGGAAGAGGAGGGCCCGGCGCTGTCGTGGCCCTTCGTTCAGTCAGTCGCAGGAGTCCATGCAGAGGAGAGCAGGACCTCCCCCCCCCCCATCTGATGGCCCCCCCCGAAGGAAAGCAGCCACAGAGCAGCGCTCTGGGTCAGGACTGCAGGCTTTTCTTGGCAGCCCTGGGAGGGCCTCAGGGGCAAGCATCGCGTGGAGATCCCCGGGAAGGCCCGTTGGCCCGGAGGGTCTTGGGGGCAGCTGCAGAGGGGCCGCTCGTGCTCGGGCTCTCCAGGCCCAGTGGTACGTCTGGGCCGTGGCTCTTCCCTGGGTGCCCAGGGACGGCTGTGGACTGCAGCCTCTGCCGCCCAGGCGGAGCAAGACCCAGGAAACGTGTCCAGGGTCATTCATCTCATGGGGACTGGGGCTTGGTTTGGGGGCTTTCCAAGTACGTGACTGGTGTGCTGCATCAAAGCCCCACATCTGGGCTGCCCCCCCTTGCCAGCGGCCTCCCCCGGCTCCTTTGCCTCTTCCAAATGATTGCTTCCCACGGGACGGATCGGGGTTCCGTCTGTGCTCCGAGAGGCAGATGTGTCTTTGGCCCAACAGGCCACCTTGGGCTGGAGAAGCTGAAGCAAGGCCGTGTCCTGAGCCACCGTAGGGCCCCAGGAACCACAACAGGCTTCCGCCCCTCCCAGTTGCTTCGCTGGCACGTTCCCTTCCGAAAGGACACAAGAGCTCAGCTTTACAGTATTATTTATTTACTAATTTGTTCACAGCAAACCAAAACATAATATAAAGATTTAAAAAGTTTAACAATACCTCACAACACAAAAATAAACCCAGCAGCAGTTACAGCCCAGGGAAACACTGTGTGAAAAGACATGTTTACTGGAGGCATTTCAAGGATGTTACATTTTCCGCCTCCTGAACTGCACGAGGGAGGGTTTTCCGGAGGGTGGGGGCCGCTACAGAGAAAGCCCTGCCATCACGGTTCTTCATGGCGGCCTTCCGTTTGTCAGTAAGTAAGGACAATGTGGCCGGGAGGACTCAAGGCCCCACTGCTGCTGTTGAGAAGAGCTGGTGGGATGGGATGGGGGGCTGTGCTGGCCCTAGCTGCAATTCCATGGGCTGGTTCACACGATCACTGCAGCGATGGTGGGTTGTGGCGTGTGCCAGTGGCTGTCTTCAAAATTCAAGCTGCAGGAGGCAGACACCATGACTTAACATAAACATGACCCAACAGTGCTACATGGCTGCAAAAAAAGCAAATGCTATTTTGGGCTGCATTAATAGAAGTATAGCTTCCAAATCACGTGAGGTACTGGTTCCTCTCTATTTGGCCCTGGTTAGGCCTCATCTAGAGTATTGCGTCCAGTTCTGGGCTCCACAATTCAGGAAGGATGCAGACAAGCTGGAGCGTGTTCAGAGGAGGGCAACCAGGATGATCAGGGGTCTGGGAACAAAGCCCTATGAAGAGAGACTGAAAGAACTGGGCATATTTATTTATTTATTTATTTATTTATTACATTTCTATACCGCCCAATAGCCGGAGCTCTCTGGGCGGTTCACAAAAATTAAAAACATTCAAAGTATAAAACAACAGTATGTTTAGCCTGGAGAAGAGAAGATGGAGGGGAGACATGATAGCACTCTTCAAATACTTAAAAGGTTGTCACACAGAGGAGGGCCAGGATCTCTTCTCGATCCTCCCAGAGTGCAGGACACGGAATAACGGGCTCAAGTTAAAGGAAGCCAGCTTCCAGCTGGACATCAGGAAAATCTTCCTGACTGTTAGAGCAGTACGACAATGGAACCAGTTACCTATCGAGGTGGTGGGCTCTCCCACACTAGAGGCCTTCAAGAGGCAGCTGGACAACCGTTTGTCAGGGATGCTTTGAGGCGGATTCCTGCACTGAGCAGGGGGTTGGACTCGATGGCCTTAGAGGCCCTCTTCCAACGCTACTATTTTATGACTTCTGACCCTGATGAGGCTGAGCTGTTGTGGCTAATAATAATAACCTATGGGTTGGGTTTTTTTAACTGCCTTTTTGACAGTTAAAAGACTGATATTACATTATTTATTTATTACATTTCTATACCACCCAATAGCCGGAGCTCTCTGGGCAGTTCATTATTTGAAGGATAAATGTTGTGCCCTGTATTGAAGACCTTTCAACATTTGAACTGGTAGCGTAGAGGCACCACTTGCAAATGGACACGTATTTGTATATTTGGTCTGCTTTTGTTGACGTTTATGTATAATTCTTCGCTGTAGTTTCATACACACACATTTCATATACATGCATTGAAGTTGATATTTTCAAATCTATTTAGCTACATTTCCTCCCTTCCGCTTTTTGGTTTTGTTTTTTTAAAATTTTACAATAAAGAATTGATTATTAAAAAAAGCCACGGTGGGCGGTGGTGATCATGCAAACCAGGCCAACATGCCAACCCACACCCAAGGTCGAGTGTGGGTTATTGTTGAGCCATGGTTGGTTGTGTGGTGTGAATCCAGCCAGTGTTTGGAACTGGGTGCTCACTATGATTGCAGTCTTGCCTGTCTTCTCTCCGTGGTCGGTCAGCCCACGTGGGGCAGGTTCAGAAGCTGCTTCTCTGTCTTGTTGGGGACCCCTGGGGATGGCAGGACCAGCAGCAGCAGCTGCTGTGGGGAGTCCCTCTGGTTTGGGGTTTTGCTGACTCCAGAAGCCCCGCCCCACATTTTCAAATGCGTGCACCTTTTGTAAGGCCCTAGTGCCCAGGGGCTCCTGACATCTTTTCACGCCCGTGCAGGTCGGAAGGGCCCTGGCCGTCGCAGCGCTGGATATGGCTGAATGCAACCCCTGGCCTCGGATTGTCCTCTCTGAACACAGTTGCCTTAGTAACCTGCGGGCCTGGATGCTGAAGCACGTGCGCAGCATGAGGGCCGTGGCAGGCTGCTCCCGGAGGAAGGGAACCAAGACCCCGCCCAAGGGGGCCAAGTGAGTGGCGGGCGGGCGGGCTGGGCTGGGCGGGCAAAGCCAGGGCTTGCAGGGGCGGCAAGAGGGGCAGGTGCTGGAGCACAGCCCCCCCCCATGTCCCTTTGTGGCTGGGCCAGACTCTGGGAAGTTGGATGTCTGTCCCAGAAGACGCTTGGGAGCCCCTCCTCCTCCTCCTCCTCCTCCTGTTGCTGTGTCCCTTGCCTGCGGCGCTGAAGGTGGCTCAGCGCCTGCCCCTCAGTGGAGGGACCGCAGGGGAGTGGTGTGGTCCATGGGAGGGGCCGGAGCAAATGCTTTGCCTGCAGCAGGGCCCAGGTTCGACCCCCGGCTTCTCCTGCTAGGGCGGAACCCTGGAGAGCCGCTGTTGCCAGTCTGTACTGCCAGGACGGGGCTAGATGGACCCGGGGTCTGACTCTGTTGAGCCCCGGGGGGGGGAGGGGTTGGACTCAATGGCCTTATCGGCCCCTTCCAACTCTACTGCACTATGATCCGTAGAAGGCCGGTTCCTGGGGATTTTTCGCCCACTTCAGGGTTAGGATTTGAGGAGGGTGGCGTTGGTGGCTTTCAAGGCTGCATTGAAAGTTTGAAGAGGTCCGGCCTTTGAAGCAGACCTTGCCTGCCGGGAGCAAAAGCCCCTGAGGCTCTCCCTGCCCGTTCCTTCCCAGCGGGGTCTTGGCCTCCAGCTCGGAGAACTCCCTCTGCCGGACCAGGAGCTTCAGCAACGGGAGCAGCAGCAGCAGCCAGCAGGCCTCCCCCCAGGCCCAGGCCTCCCCCAGCTTCACCTTCAGCTGCCCCCACCCCACTGCCTCCATGGGGGGCCTGGGCCAGAACCCTCCGAAAGGCTCCTCCAGGGTGCTGGCGCTTGTGCGAGGTAAGCTGCCTGGCGGAGCTCTGCTGGGAGCGATCCGATGGATCTGGGAGTGGATGAGCTGCCGAAAGAGGCAGCAGCCTTGAACGAATGCCACTGCCTCTCCTCCGTTCTCTCTCGTGTGAAATAAATGAAATGCTCTTCAGTGGAGCCCCAGCGTCTTGTGGAAGCCGCCCCTCTGTTCACCTGACCCCCCCCCCCCCCCGGTCCAGCCCAGGCTTGTGTAGAGGGCCCTGTTGCTCCTCGACAGACACACACACACGGGATATTCTGCCCCCTGGAACAGGCCTTTGGGGTGCCTCCTTTCCCGCCCCTCCACACAAAGCTGTGCTCTTGCTGCCGTGCTTTGCTGCCGCTTACCAGCTCCGCCTCCCGCCTGCCCCCGGGGGGGCTTCAGAGCAGGGACTGTGTCGTTACTCCATTGTGTGCCCCCCACGGCCCTGTGCGGTTGGAGGCCAGGCCAAGGGAGAGCAGCGTCACCCCCTCCTGCTCCAAGGGATCAGCCTGGACCCAGCGCCCTCTCCTGAGTGCCTCTGGGGCCCCCTCAGTGCTGCTGCTCCTCCTCCTCACCTGGAGGGGCTCCCAAGAAGCTCCCCATGGCCCAGGCAGGGCTTGGCATGGTGGCCTTGCCCCTGTGGCCAGGGGCTCCACGTTGGGGATGGGTGGAAGGCAGCACTTGTGCCTCGGGAGCGGCCTCTTCCTGCCAGAGGCTGCCAAGGGGGCCGCCGACTTACAGCTGTGATTGTGGGCGGGGAAGGGGGCCCAGCAGGGCAGGAACCCCTGGAGCCAGAAAGGGAACGCTCCCCCTTGCCAGACCCGTCTTCCTCCTGCCTGTTTGGCAGGGACTGGGGGGGCACCCCGAGAGCCAGGCCATTGTCTCAGCTGAGCCGGCTCGGCTCTCAGTTCAATGGTGGCCTCTGGATGCGTTGACTACAATCCCTATCATCCCTGGCTGGGGCTGAGAGAATTTGTCGTCCAAAATATCCGTAACATAACATAACACGTTGGGGAAGGTTGCTTTGTTTGACAGCCCTTCAGGCCTGGCTGCCACATTTCCCCGTTTTCTGCCCCAGAAAGAACTGGCCCCCAGAACTTCCGTGAGCCTCCAGGCGCCACAATCCCCCCCCCCCCCGCCCCTGATTCAATACCACACCACCACTCTCATGCACCTGGAGTTGGCCTTGGCTGATTGTGGATCACCTGCCCTCCGTGAGCCAAGCCGGCTGATGGGGCTGGGGTGGACGGACCCCTTTCCCTGGAGGATGAGGGGGCGGGGCGGGCAGCAGCCGCAGCAGCAGCAGCAGCACTGGCTCTTTGCTTGTCCCTCCCCCTGCTTAGAGCCTCGGGTCCAGGAGAAGTGGCACCACCAGCACCAGGCCTTGCTCCGAGCAGCGGTGAGCAGCATCCAGGCGCCGCCCCCTCTCCCCTCCTCCAGGACGGCCTCCCACCTCCAGCTGCCTCCCAGGCTGGCCTCCTGCTCCCTCCCAGCCAGCCTCAACATGACAGGTTCGTACTGCAGCCTGGCCCTCACGCCCAACCCCGCTCCTGGCCAGAGGCCTCCTCTGCAACAGAAGCCACGGGCTGGCTTTGTCCTATTGTGGGCTAATGGCAACAGGAATGTTGGCCTGTTCCTGACAGTTCTCCATGGAGTAGCCAAGGTGGTGGCGGCGGCAGTGGCAGCAAATGGCAACTTTTGGCCAGCTGCAGCTTGGCTGGTCAAGCCTGAGCATAAAGCATTTCCTTCTTTCCTGCCTCGGAGTGTCCTCCTCCTCCTCCTCCTCGGCCCGGTGGGCAGGGAGATCCTTCCTATTGAAACCAGTGGCCCTGATCACTGTGGGAGGGGGCTGGCACCGTCCCTGCTGCTCTGCTTGGTCTGGGGCACAGCCAGCCGCCTGCTGCTCCTGCTCCCACTGGGCCAAGGCTGCAGCTCTGCGTGTCTTACAACAAACCCAGCACCTAGTGCTCTGGCAAAGATTTCCAGTGTGTCGGTAGATTCACGGGCTGCCAGGGGAGCTCCACCTGTTCAGCTTGCGGGCTGCAGCCGCCGGGTCCCCAGGAAGCCTGCAAGGTCTCCACTTACGCACCCAGGAGTGATTGGTTAATACATTTAAAACAATGGCATATCACAAAAGATCAAAGTGCTGCCTTATAAGCACTGTTACAAAGGCTTCAGATCTGCGGTCTCTTACTTAGGACGCAGCATCAGGACTACCGAATGAGTTCTCATTTTCTTTGCAGCTGTTGCAAGGAGAGATGCTCTAAACGTGACCATGACGTAACAGAAGCTGCTTCTGCCTGTCAGGCTCACACGGCTTCCAGGCCGACAGTGATGCCCTTTACGCCATTCAATACAAAACGTAGAACATAGGAGGAGCCCGGCTGGAGCAGGCCAACGTCTTTCCTAACCTGTCCCAGCGGAACCGCCCAATGTAGAAGCAGCTTCCACTTCATTTGTAAACCAAATGCTCTCTAAGCCTTCCTTGGAGACTGAAGTACTCACAAAAATGTGACACTGGGAGAGGGAGAGTTCTAAAGACAAAATCTCTGCGAGAATTCAGGCTTCTGGCTGCATCCCATATTTGCTTGTATAGCAGACTTGTTTTTAATCGAACTATTTACTTTGTTACGCTCAAAACCTTTAATTTCTTCCATCCTATGCTAACGATGCTTCTGTCTTCAACATTACGACTGATGTATCAACTAGTGACTGGCTAAAGCAGGGGGATGCTTTAATAGTAGGTTATTCCACAGACCTCTGTGTTAGGCCATGAATTTCCTCTTCGTACCCAACTAGTCGGGGCTCTGGGGTAGAAGAGAGTTTTTGTGGCCTCCCCAAACGGGCAGCAGCTGGAAGACTAGCACTGCACTCTAATTTGGGGTGGGTGGGGAGAGGATTTTGAGGGACACCAGTTAGAAATGGGTGCTGCAGGGAGTGGCCCAGAAGCCTTGGCCGTGCTGGACTGCTGAGCAAGGAGACCGGGTTTTTGTTAACTTTTAAGGAAGGGTTTCCTTATGAAGCTCTCCTGCTGTGTGGAGCTTCGGTTGAGCTGGACTGCCAGGCTCATAGAATCATAGAATAGCAGAGTTGGAAGGGGCCCACAAGGCCATGGAGTCCAACCCCCTGCTCAATGCAGGAATCCACCCTAAAGCATCCCTGACAGGTGGTTGTCCAGCTGCCTCTTGAAGGCCTCGAGTGTGGGAGAGCCCACAGCCTCCCTAGGGAACTGATTCCATTTTAAGTCTTTGTCTTAAAAAAACAAAGCAGAAAAGCTCCTGAGCACAGATTAGGCTGCAGAAAAGGTTCCCAAAGTTTATCTGAAGTGTGCCGCCCTGCTTTGTGAAAGGGAAAGCCAAAAGTGGCACAGGCAGCCGTGGTGGGCAATCCTGGGTAGCAACCAGAATGGCCAAGAGAGCCTCCTGCCGGGCTGCTGCAGCCTGAGACTGCTGGTAAAGCCACTGCATGTTGCAGGCAGGTACCGCAGCGAGCACAAGAGTAGTCTGGAATCGTGGCTCACCTGCTAACTATCTTGTCCAATCTTATTTTGAGACCTTTTCCTCCCCTGTCTGTACTGGGAGCAGAACACTCTGGTGCTAAGGAACTGGGGTGGAGGCCACGGAGGTTCACGCCCACTCCCTGCCTGTATTGGGGGGTGGGGTGGCGGCCGAGATTCTTGCCGTGATTTGGAGGAACCGAAGTGTGGCTGTGAGCTGCAAGAGCTTGTATGCCTAACTGTGGACTGGAAGGCCATGGCCAATGGCTGCGTGAGGACCGTCGCATGGGGTCCGGCTTGACAGGCACGCAAGTCTCGCTCTGTCGTTTGCCTCTTCCACCAAACTCGACGTTGCTCTCTGACGCAGTGCAGCCAGCCTCCCCTTTGCCGGCCCTACCGTTTCCTTGGTGGAGCTGATGACCATGACGTTTTGCTAGCGTGTCCCAATGGGAGCAGCTCTCTGCCCTCAGCATGCCATTGTGGAAAACTCTCCGTCCCAGAGGGCACGGCCAGGCCTCCCTTAGGGCCGAGCGATACCCCAGCAGAATTGCTCCGTGTTCCCTCCCCAAGCAAACCTTGGAGTTGGTAGCTGGGGCTGGCTGCGGTGTTTGGGGCTTGAAGGGACCGTTCCAGAAGGCCTGAGCAGGGCAGGCAAAGCACAGCAGGACCGGTCTCCTCCGTAGCGTGAGGCTGGGCTATTTTCGGCAACAGACCCCAACGGAAGAGGCATCAGAGCCTGGGGAGCCCAGCCTGAGCTGCCGTGCCATGAGCCACTGCCCCGCCTCCCCCTCCAAGGGCGCTGATCTGCCCCTCATCCGGCGCTGATCTGCCCCTCTCTCAGGGCCCGGCTGCTCCAGGCTACTTGTGGCTGCCAAGGCGAACCCGGTAGCAGCTGTCTGCCATGGACTGCAGGAGGCAGGGAGCCCCCACAAGGAGCTGAAGCCACCGTGTGGCCTAGCAGTGCTGCAGGTAAAGGGCAACGGTGGTGGTGGTGGAATTTGGCAGAGGCAGCCATTCCTCTCATTTGCTGGACGGGCTACAGCTCTCCCCGAGGAGTCAAAGTCCAATGCGGGACTGATGCAGAAAATATGTGCAGTGGCCTGGCACTACCAGGTTCTAGAAAGGTTCCTTTGCTTGACCCACCTTCATTCTACCCTCTGCGACCACAAAGTGACCGGGGAGGGGGGATTGGTTTCCTCACCCCACCCCCAAGGAAAGGGCTGCCTGCTGTTTTCCCCACACCTACGTCTCTGCTTGTGCTAGCTCAAAAAGACCAGGCAGCCTTTGCACGAAGGCCCCGCTGACCCAATGGATGTTCCTTTCTCTGTGCAGAACCTGTCAAAGCGGCTGAGCAGTGAGAAGCTATCAGAGAATCCCAGGTAACGGTGGCAAGCGCAGAGCAGACATGGCTTATGCAGCGTAGGGGTGGAGAGAGGAGCTACGTGCGCCCTTTTCAGTGGAGCTGGCAGCACGGAAGGACCAGGGTTGGAACAGCCTCCTGTCAGCTAGAGAGCAGTATTCCCCTGCCCAAGGGGTGCACACTCCTGGTGCTGCCCGACATTCTCTTAGCCTTCCCAGGTTTCCAGGGTCTTTGCAACCAGCTGCCTTTTGGGCACAGTTTCCAGCCCTCTGCTCTGCCCACAGCCTGGAGCTACTGATGCCTCGGCCTAGCCGGATCCCCATCCGCAGGAGACCAGCAGGACAACCCCAGCGCCTGCTCAGGCTTCACAGCTGCAGCAATAACTCCTCCCTCAAGGCGTGGAAATACACCACCTCAGCCCAGAGCTCCCTGCCAGGTAGGTTTTTGCAGTGGTGCCCAGGAATGGGCGGGCGGGTGCTGCCCTGTGTCTGAGCCTACCGTGCTTCCAAAGAGGCCCCTGGAGCTAGCCCCCGCTTCCCCGCATCAGGGAGTGGCCTTCTTCTGTCTCTTCTGCCTACAGAGTTCCCACTGGAAGTCCCAGAGCTGACGGTAGCGGGTCAGAGGGAAGAGCCGCTTTTTCTGTGTAACCCTCCCAAAGTTTTGCTGGACGAGGTATGGGGAGGGGGAAGCTTTGCAAAGCTAGCTGCTGCAGCAGGCCTTAACCGCTGCCCTCCCCTTGAGCCCCTGTCCTGTAGGGAGGAGGAGGAGACGCAGCAGCAGCAGTGCCCCCACCGTGGTCTAGGCAGCGCCCACCCTCCCCCTTGATGCTTTGGGCAGCGGCGCCCCCGTTGACCTCTCCAGTCTCTTGAGCCGGATCTCTCTGTTGCAGCATCTCCCGGGGCGAGCAGAATCCCCCCAGCTCACCTACCACAAGATCCTGTCATTCTGCTCCGAGGCCTGACTGGCCAGGGGGGCCCCAGCAGCTGTGGCCAACCCGATCCAGCTTCTTCTCGGGTGCTGCCGCCCCATCGCACGCCAGGAACCAGCCGACTCCGACTCAGCCCTTGGCGTGGAAGAGACTGGTTGAACCCCGCTGCCTGTTGGCACCAGACGAGCCCCCGACCCAGCCGTCCCCCCTGCCCTTTCAGACCAAAACTGCTCTTCAGGACCCAGTAGCCCATGGCTCTCGGCCATCTTCCAAAGTAAAGGGCCGCATCCAGCTACACGGAACACTGAAGGCCTAAAGGGGGCCTAGATCCCCTGTGGCCCTTTCCCCTGTGCCTGCAGATCCGTCTCCCGCTGCTCCGCTTTGTACCAAGGACCCACCGGCTGCCTTCCCGGAGGCCAAGGGGACGACTGCCCAGGACCCTTCAGGGACCCCCACCCCACCCGGGGGACCTCTCCTTTGCAGCAGGCATCGCCACCAGCGGCCCTGGAAGGCTCTGGCTGGAGTGTCTTGGGGAAGTGATTCGCAGCCAGGCAAAGGCGCCCCGAGGACACTTCCGCAGCTGTACATAGTTGGTTACCGGTTGGAAACTATTTTTGAAACGAGGTTTTCTTGTAACAGGTTTCTAATTAATAAATTTGGTTTGGCAAGAAAATACTTCCCCTCCCCTCCCCTCCCCTCCCGGTGCCTGCGGCATCGCAAACAGGAAGGCCCCGGTGCACGCGGGCTGCTGAGAAGCCATTTATTGTAGTCCGTGGGGCCGCCTGGGGAGATCCGTGCTTCGCTCGCGCCGGCGCTGCTCTGTGGAGGGAAACGAGGACGGGGTGAGGCCGCCGCCGCCGCGGAGGAGGAGGAGCTCGGGGGTGGGGGTCCCGGAGGGGCCTCGGGCGTTACCTGCGGGGGGGGCGGGAGGCGGGCGGAGGCCCCGGCCCGGTCACTCCTGCTTCTTGGGGTTGTTGACGGCCACGTAGTGGTAGAGGACCACGAGCAGGAAGAGCGACACGCCCAGCATGTTGGCGAAGATGGCCAGTTGCACGTCCGTCACCATCCTGGGCAGGAGGAGGAAGAGGAGGAGGGGGGTCAGGCCGTGGCTCGGGGGGGCTCGGGGGGGCGGGGGCGGGGAGGCGCCCCCTCCTTCCCTCCCTCCCCCCCTCCCGGGAAGGGGGCGGGGGGCCGTCGTCGTCGTCGTCTCACCTGTCGGCTGGAGCTGCCTCGCGCCACGTCCTTCCCGCTTCCGTCGCGGCGTCGTCTCGGGGGAGGGGAGAGGCGGGGCAAGCCGAAGAGCGACGCGCAGCCCGGACTTCCGGCTTGAGGCCCCAAGGTAGGGACGTAGAAGGGCGGCGCTCTGCCTCGCGGCTTCTCTATGGTGGCGCCTTCCCGATGCTTGGCCGCGGAAGTGCTGAGGGGAGGCTCCTCCTGCGGCGGCGCCCCCTGCAGGAAGCGCTCGGAGCCGCGCTCCGCGCCGACGCCTGACGTCGCCTTTCCTTCCGCCGCAGATGGCGCCCGTGTGCAAAAAAGGCCTCTGCCCCGCAGCCTCCGTCTCCTGTGGAGGGGGGGGGGAGATTGCAAGCAGGCTCTCTCCTCCCCTCCCTCCCTCCCTTCCTCTGCGGAGCCGGGGCTGCCCAGGCCCCTCCGTCCCCGTCCCGGCGGGCACGCGTGGCTGGGCCCCCATCTAGGGTGACCATACGAAAAGGAGGACCGGGCTCCTGCACCTTTAGCAGTTGTACAGACAAGGGAATTTCAGCAGGTGTCATTTGTATATATGGAGGACCTGGTGAAATTCCCTCTTCATCACAGCAGTTAAAGCTGCAGGAGCTATACTGGAGTGACCAGATTTAAAAGAGGGCAGGGCTCCTGCAGCTTTAACTGTGGTGATGAAGAGGGGATTTCACCAGGTTCCCCATATATACAAATGGCACCTGCTGAAATCCCCTTTTCTATGCAACTGCTAAAGGTGCAGGAGCCCTGTCCTCCTTTTCATAGGGTCACCCTACCCCCATCGGGCAGCAGCCTCCCCTTGAAGCAGGGGACGAGCCATGAGCACCCTGCGAGGCCCAGCTCAGCTCTCGGCCGGTTTCAGCCGCCCAGGCGGGCTCTGTTCTTCCCTCGCCTCAGGCTGCACCGCCCGAAACGTGGCCCTAACTGCTCGCCCAGGCAGCCCTGCGGTGGTCACTCACAGCCAGCCCCGGCTCTGTTGAGGGTCTACCTCGGCCCACCAGCCTGCAAAGGGTCCAGGACGTGGTGGCTAAAGCGTTGGACTGGGGGTCGGGAGATCCGGGTTCTGGTCCCCACTCAGCCATGGAAACCCACTGGGTGACTTTGGGCCAGTCACAGACTCTCGGCCCAGCCCACTTCACAGGGTGGTTGTTGTGAGGAGGATTATGTACGCCGCCTTGGGTTTCTTGGAGGAAAATGGCAAGATATAAATGCAATAATAAATAAAATTAAAAAATTGTCCCATAATTAGTATGCTTCTGTTCCCTGTGGGGGAGGGGAGTTTCCTTCCGTTAATATTTTTCTTTCATTCATAGTGAAATGGTGGGGAGTAGAAGTTGACCAATTAAGGGGCAATAAACTGGCAATTCATCAGGAACCCCCCAGATGCGCTGAAGAGGAAGCCATGCGCGGATCCTGTCACCATTGTCTGATTCTCAGTGAGAAAGTGAGTCCGCAGGCGGTTGTGGCAACCACAGCGAACCCTCAGTTCACTGGAAGCCTTCAGTGCTTGCAGTCCAGCGAGTTCATTCGGCATTTAAAAGCAGCTTGAAAGGCCTGCTGAGGAGGCCTGGCGTCGGAGTCACACCCTGTGGTTTTGATCTGCGGCCACTCCAGACAGCTCTGGCCCATCTGGAAAAACGGCTGGCCTTTTGAAGTTCTGCCTTTATGAGAGATCCTGGATTCAAATCTCATCTGAGTCAGCTTTATAAAGCAAAGGCCCCAAGGAACTCAGGCAGCAGCGGGGGTGGGGGGTGGGGGGGCTGTGGTCAGTTGGAGGTGTTTGGCCGGCTGAGGGGAGGCAGCCATTTCTGTGGAACTGAACAGTCCATTTCAGGTGGCTTTAGTGGCTCATGGGCTAATTGCACTTCCCCTGGGATCCATTCCTTGCAATGTCACAGAGGATGCTGGGGTACAGCTTCGTGGGTCGCATACCTGCACCCCAGGATCCATGGTTTTTTCAAAGTCTGCAGTGAGCAAATGTGTTTCGGCCAGAAAAGCACCAGAGAGAGCGTTAGATTTTGAATAAAGTCAGGTTGAAGGATTCATTTAAAATTCACAGCAGAAACGCAGCGGACACGTCCCAGCTTGAGAGAGGTGAAGACCTATGAGAACGTCCAATGACCATCAGAGGAAAGACTAAAAGCCTACAGGGATGACCAGGAAGGAAAACTCGGCACGCAGGAACACACCACAAGGTGGCGCAGCTGTTGCACACAAGGTGGGCTGGCCGGGGGCGGGGGCGGCGGCGGGGGGGCACAGGCACGGCTGTATTTGTGTATTTAGATGGTTGGTTGTTTTTATGCTCTTCACGGTTTTAATTTTTGTGAACCGCACAGAGAGCTTTGGCTATTGGGCGGTATAAAAATGTAATGAATAAATAAATAAAAAACCTCACCCTGGGAAAAGAAGTGCAAAGCGAACTGTATGTGGGCAGTGGGCGAAAGACAGGCCAGGCCAGGCCAGGCCAGGAGCAGCTGCAGCAGAACCATTGTTCATTTCAGCCCCACCTGAACTCCACCGGCTCAGCTATTTAATTGAGGCTTATGATATTCCCCACTCCGCAGCAATTTGGCCTAAAGGTGATCGTGTCACAATGGATGTAGCATGTAAAATTGAGAATATTTTACAGGATTGATCAGTTTGATATATGCTAAGTGCGAGTTGTGTTCTTGGAACAGCGACAAGGGCGATTGCCACAGGTGAGTCGGTTAGCTCCTGGAAGCAAAAACGCTCCTTAAGGTGGGAGGAGACGGCCCTTCCTGAGGGGACTTCTGAGGTGAGCTACAAGTCTGGCCATTATTATCATCGTCATCATTTATATATCGCCCCATAGCTGAAGCTCTCTGGGTGGTTTACAAAGATTAAAAACATTGAATGTTTAAAAACTAATACACAAAATTAAAAAGCATAAAAACAGGCTACATACCAGCTATTCAGGGGTCAGTTAAAAGAACTCAACATGTTAAATGCCTGGGAGAAGAGAAAAGTCTTGACCTGGTGCCAAAAAGATAGCAAAGTTGGTGCCAGGCAAGCCTCGTCAGGGAGATTATTCCACAGTCTGGGGGCCACCATTGAAAAGGCCCTGTCCCTTGTTGCCACACTCTGAGCCTCTCTCGGAGTAGGCACCCGGAGGAGGACCGTAGATGTTGAACATAGTGACCGGGTATATTCACGTCAGGAGAGGCGTTCCGTCAGGTATTGTGGTCCCAAGCCGTGTAAGGCTTTATAGGTCAAAACCAGCACCTTGAATAGGGCTCAGAAACATACAGGCAGCCAGTGCAAGCGGACCAGAGCAGGTGTTATATGGTCAAACCTTCTGGTTCCCAAAATCAATCTGGCCGCTGCATTTTGCACGAGCTGCAGCTTCCGAACCGTCTTCAAAGGCAGCCCTACGTAGAGCACATTGCAGTAATCTAACTTGGAGGTTACCAGAGCATGGACAACTGAAGCCAGGTTATCCCAGGCCAGATAGGGGCGTAGCTGGGTCACCAACCGGAGTTTGTAGAAGGTTATCCCTGTCCAGATAAGTTGGTAGAAGACCCTCCGTGCTTCTCACTGCTCACTCAGGACAAGATATTAGTCTAAATAAAACTGAGGAAACATGTTTAAAAATAAAATAGTAAGATTTTACTAGATAATAAACAGGATAAGAAAATATTTTAAAGGAAAATTTAGGAAACTAGAATCATCATCAATTCAAACTGTTCCTGATCCAGGAATCCAGAAGGGGCAAGTTTTATTTATTTATTTATTTATTACATTTTTATACCACGCAATAGCCGAAGCTCTCTGGGCGGTTCACAAAAATTAAAATCATGAAGAGCATAAAAACAACCAACAATCTAAAAACACAAATACAAAATACAATATAAAAAGCATGACCAGGATAAAACCACACAGCAAAAATTGATATAGGTTAAAATATTGAATTAAAACAGCAAAGTTTAAATTTAAGTTAAATTAGGTATTAAAGTACTGAGAAAATAAAAAGGTCTTCAGCTGGTGACGAAAGCAGTACAGTGTAGGCACCAAGCGAACCTCTCTGGGGAGCTCGTTCCACAGCCGGGGGGCCACAGCAGAGAAGGCCCTCCTCCTAGTAGCCACCTGCCTCACTTCCTTTGTCAGGGGCTCGCGGAGGAGGACCCCTGTGGATGATCTTAAGGTCTGGGGAGGCACATATGGGAGAAGGCATTGCTTCAAATAACCTGGCCCCAAGCCGTTTAGGGCTTTGAATGTTAGTACCATCACTTTGAATCTGTCTCGGAGCTGGACTGGCAGCCAATGAAGTTGCAGAAGTTGCGAGTTCAAACCAGAAGTACCTTTTTCTCACTAAATGAAGGTATAGAACAAACTAAGATCCTGGAAACAAGTCCATAAAACAAGTTGGTTAGCTCCATCAATCTGTCCACCACAGTCTGTGGTCCAATCATGTGGTTCTTCTTATGTGCCAATATGAATCTGCCAGCAAAATTGGAGCTAAGCAAAATGTTAACTAAGTAAATGAAAAAGTGGGCTTTAATACTGAAGTTCAGTCTCTTGCTGATGACTTCATATCCCCAAATTTTCTTTGTTCGTTTTCTCTCTCTCCAGTTATCAGTCTGTTGTGGGGGTGGGGCAGAAAACAGCCAGGAGCCCCCCCCATTGCTCCAGGGGATCGGCGTAGCCTGAGGCCTGAGCAGGACTCTGGGGAACGGAGCCGTTAGCTGCAGGGAGCAACAAACCAACCTAATTTTGCCTCATACTGGTCTATTGTTTTGTAGCTTGACCACAGCTTTGTCAGCATATCTGTCTCTTCCTGCATCTCAAATCCTGACAGAGAGAAAATTTGGCTCTCGAGAAAGCCAGGCCTGCGGGGGAACCAGTATTTGCTCCGATTCCATTCCAAGCCTTTCTTGTTACCCCCCCCACCTCCTCAGCACACAACCTGAACCCACGAAGGGCTCACCTGAGCTACTAGGGTGACAACACTAGAACGGACCCCGTGTCTCCTCCTTGCCTCCTGGGGTGGAGCTATTTGGGAGAGCCAAATGTTCGGGCCCATCAGCCTGCCCTCCTCCGCCCTTTCTGACCACCCTAAGTGGGGAGGATCTTGGGGTCCATAGAGACACCCAGATCTTATAGGACTCACAGTGAGAAATTGGCACCATGTCACAAAAGCCAGACAGTCCTTCTAGGAAGAAGGGAAGCAATGGCTTCGAAGTGGCTTTTCGGTTCCCTCTCACTTCCTTGGTCTAGAGCACTTCCAGGGAAATGGGGGTTGTTTCCACATGCACCTCTTCTCTGGAACGGCCACCTTGGATTGCAAGGACGCTCCATCCGCCTGCTCTTGTGAAACAGTGAATCACGCTCGCTCTCTCGCTCTCCACCCAGCGCGCCTCCTTACCTCTTGGCCTGTTGACAGGGGAGGGGATCAGTGCCCCGGCCAAACTTGCTGGGGCGTGTGAACCAACCCGAGCTCAGCAAGGAGCCCCCCAGATGCGGTGGGAGGCTGGTGCCCTTTGAACCTCTTGGATTTTTGATTTTGAAACTTGAGAAACTGTCCCAGGGACAAGCCTAAAATGGCCTCCATGGCTGGACACAGCTAGTCCCAAGGGGCAAGTGACCGACCCAGAGGAATTCCTGGGAATTAAGATGGCAGCAGCTAGGAGCTCCCACCTCACTTTGAAGCAATCCCAGCTTCCTGTAAGAAAATATGCAAACACTTTCAAAATAGAAAGCAAGAGGAGCAGGGTGTCTCGGTGGGCACCAAGGACCGTGCCTGGGCCACAGTAGTGCTTGTGGGCACCCTCTTGCCCATGGGAGGCCGTGGCACCTAGATGGGGAGGGCTGGGGAGGGCGGGCGGGTGGGTGAGCCAGCATCTCAGTCCACCAGAGCGCCTGCCAGGATCCCCGTCTTTGCCATGCTGGTCTTACGGGCACCTTGTCAGTTTTGCAGCAGGAGAATGGCAGAGTTCCCCTTCTGGACTTTTGCAGGTTTCCCCCTGCCTGAGTGCTGAGCCAGCACCCGGGCTGGATGTGTGCCGGTGGGCCATCAAGCAGGTGCGGGGAGTGCAGCGCTGCTTTGCCCAGCTGTGTCCTTGTGCCAAGTGGGATGCTGGGCACAAGTCTCGGCCCGAGGGAAAGACACCCCCCTCTCCACTCTGCGAGAGCCAAGGCTTCCAGCCTGAAGCTCTCTCCCGCACTACCCCTCTGGCGGCTTCTGGGCTACAAGAAGAACTGTGAGAGGTTCCCCCCCCCTTCGGAGTGGGGGGGGACCAAAAGAGGGGCCGGGACTCTGCTTGCGCACAGCTGGAGGTGGGAGGGCCCGGCCCGGGCTTCTGCTGGCTCAGCTGCTCCAGGCTCCGGTCACCTTCTTCCTACAGCAGCTGGAAGGCAGCAGGAAATGGGGGGTGGGGAGGAGGGGAGGTGGCAGGGCCGGATGGTGGTGGGACCACTGCTCTCCCCCACCCCACCCCCCTGCGGCACAGGGCCAAGGCTGTTGCTGCAGCCACCTCCCCCCTCGCCCCACCCCCTCTTTGCTGCTGCAGAGCAGAGCCTTGGCACCCGCCCAGGCCTAGAAGGGGACGACCCCCCCCCGAGGACTGGCCAGGTGGGTGCTGGCGAGGGGAAGCACAGGGTGCTGCGCCCGTGCCCCCTGGGGGCTCCTGCCCAAGGATCGAGGAAAGGGCTCCCGGAGCAGCGCGGGGCTGTGGCGGAGGAGCCGGGGGAGCGGGCCCAGGCGCCTGCCTCTTCTCCCCGGCCAACGCAGTCCTGGACGGCCTCGGCTCAGTACCGTCGGGGGGGGGAAGGGGGCTGTGGAATCCCGCTTTTACGGGGAGATCTGAGCGCCCTCGCCTCTGGGAGCGGAGCAGGCCAGTCCCTGAACGGCCCAATCCTGCAGACGTTTACTCAGAAGTCCGACCCCACAGGTTTGGCGGAGCTTGCTCCCAGGAAGGCGTGCAGGGGATTGCAGCTAACGCAGGGGGGGGGGGAATGGCCCTGCCTCCTGGATGTTGGAGGGAGGCCCCCAAGCACACGCCCAGGGTGGGGGGGCAGCCGAACACAGGAATTCCCGGGAATGGCTGCAATGCCTCCGTCGGGAAAGCTGACTCCAGTGGCGCGCCCCCCCCCCGCCGCGCATTCCCACGTAGTCGCAATTCCAGAGGAGCAGCAGCAGCAGCAGCTGTGGTGACCTGTTGCAGGCACAAAGGCACCAACCCAACCCGCAAGAGGCTTGCGGCACCTTAAGGCCGAACACATTTATTCTCCTGGAAGCTTTTGTGGCGTGGAGTCCACTCCGTTAGCGGAGATGGACGTGTGCTCCTACACGGGTAAGCCTGCACGCAGGCCCCAGGGTCGTCTCTATGAACGACACACACGCACCCGGGCGGGGGCTTTCTTAAAACCTAGCTCCCGCTCGTCCGCCGAGTGATCTAGTGCATGAGTAAGACCAGCCTCCAGGTTAGGGCGAAAGAGCTAAATCAACTCCAGTTTCCAGTGGAATGTATTTACTCAAAAGCCAGGAAACATGAGATTACCTAACTAAAACTTACTAATCAAGATCCTAAGAATAACGCACTGAAGCAATTTACGGGGGTGGGGGGGGGCGGGCGGCGGAGGGGGGTCTCACAAAGCTGGACTCCTTGCCAGCTGCTTGAAGAGGAATGAAGATTTCACATGGGGCGCGGGTGGGGGGGGAGATCCATTGCTATGCGGGCGGGGGCAGGCGGGAGAGGCAGGAACTCCAGAACGGGACTGGGAATTCAAACCAACCAATCAGTGCCTGGCATGACATGATCATGTCCCCTCCAGCTAATCCCTGAAGCAACATAAGGCAGTGTCATGGGGGCACGGAGGAGACAGGGGGGCGTTGACCCCCACCCCACCCCACCCCACCCCACATGAGGAGTACCTAAAGGTGCCTGGGCTGTCCTGAGTGTTGTCCAGAGCCATTTCCAGAAGGGAGGTGGGGGAGGCTGTTGGAAGAGGAGCTGCTGGGTGAGCCCTTGTCTATTAGGGCAGCCACCTGACAGGGATGCTTTGAGGGGGATTCCTGCACTGAGCAGGGGGTTGGACTTGATGGCCTTAGAGGCCCCTGCCAACGCTACTATTCTATGAGTGTATCATAGAATCACAGAACAGCAGAGTTGGAAGGGGCCTACAAGGCCATCGAGTCCAACCCCCTGCTCAGTGCAGGAATCCACCCTAAAGCATCCCTGACAGAGGGTTGTCCAGCTGCCTCTTGAAGGCCTCCAGTGTGGGAGAGCCCACAACCTCCCTAGGTAACTGATTCCATTGTCGCACTGCTCTTAACAGTCAGGAAGTTTTTTTTAGAGCCGTACGACAATGGAACCTGTTACCTAGGGAGGTTGTGGACTCTCCCACTCTAGAGGCATTCAAGAGGCAGCTGGACAACCCTCTGTCAGGGATTCTTTAGGGTGGTTCTATGAAATTATGATTCTATGAAAAGCCCCCCCCCCCACTTCCCCAGGGTAATAATAGCCACTCCACCACAGGTGACAGGTATGCCCTTCTGTGGCCAGCTTGTGGACATGGCAGCATCTTCCTGGCTGCTGTGCTGTGGCCCAATCCAGCTGCAGGCTCAGCGCTTCTTCCGTTCTTCATGGGAAGGATGGGGGGCTGGTTTTTCTGGGGGTGGCCGGAGGAGTCTTTCTCCCAATAGTGGGGAAGACACCGCTCTCGGCTGGGGGCTCCTGGGCCGCTTTTTTTGCTAGCAGCAGCAGCAGCAGCAGCACTTTGACCAGCACAGTGTCCCTGGCCCCGGCTCAGCACTCTCCCAGCTGTGTTGCCCCTGGTTCCACCCATCCTGGGCGATGGCCACAACAAGCCAGACGGCTTTTGCATAAGGGGCAGCCACAGGTGCTGGGTTCAACTGCAGGGTGTGCATCACAGCCTTGCCGGGAATCTTCCCTAAGGAGGGAGGGAGGGAGGGAGCAGGGAGCAGGCCTCTCCCTGCCTCTGGAGTTCAGCCACTGGGGAGGAAGCACCTGGGCAACCACCCTGTGTGTGTGTGTGTGTGTGCTGTGTATCATGTGTGTGGGGGGGCAGCCACGCTCCCTTCTGCTTGCTGCCCTTTATCCCCCACTTCCTTCCCCAGGAGGGAGGGAGCCAATGGGAGGGCGCTCTGGCAGACAAAGGAAGAGCGAGAGGACAACAGAGCAGCAGCCGCATACGGGCACAGGCCTTCCCCCAAAGCCCAGGAGGAAGAGAAATTAGACCTTGCGTCTGCCCCGAGGGAAGGATGGCAGAGTGAGCACCCCACCCTCCGCCCCAACTGCCATCACCCCTGTGCCCAGTCCAAAGAGGAGGAATTCCCAGAGCTGGGGGGGGGGTCCTGTGCGGCCCCCTGCTGACCTTTGGGACTCTGCTCCAAGCCGGGGCACAGCAAACTCTGAGTGGCTTCTCAGCTCCGAGGGCCGCAGTCGCTGGTTGGCTTGTTTGTTTACTTATTTACAGGTTGCTGACATCAAAAGGGTCAGCGCAGTGGAGAAAGTCAAAACAAACAGTTGTTACAATAAGAAAATCAAAACAATGAAACCCTATCAGAAAACAGAACAACGTAGAACAAGAAAGAAAACAAATAACAACAGTCAGTAAAACTGAAAAGAAGCCATTGATGAGATAATGAAACCACAGCAAGGCAGTAAAACAGAACAGACGCAGAAGCCGTGCCTCACTGGCCGGGAAAAGGCCGTGGTGGACGGTGCAAAGGGAGTGTCCCACCAGTGCCTGCAGAGAAGGCAAAGTCCACGATGATCCGGCATAACTAGAAAAGGAACGGAAAACGAAACTGCCCTCGATCGTGTGCCCCATATCCACATCTATGGGGCGACCACACTTGGAATACCGTGGACAGTTCTGGTCCCTGTGAGATGAGGAAGGCCTTCCCGCTCCAGCCAACATTTTTCTCCCTCCCCCATAATACTTAGAACCCGGCAGGGTCATTATCCCATGAAGCTGAATGGCGGGAGATTCCGGACAGCAAGAAAAGGGAGCCGGTCTTCGCACAGCGCAGCGCTGAACTCTTGAACTCGCTGCCACAAGATGACGTGACAGAGGCCAAGTTGGGCAGCCTTAAAAGGGGTTTAGAAAGGAGCCAGGACGGCAAGAGATTGCCCGCACTCTTGGAGGGTGTAGGCCTCTGAACACCAGTTGTTGGGGAACATGGGCGGGAGGGTGCTGTTGCCCTCATGTCCTGACAGAATGAGAGAATGCTGGACTAGAGAGGCTTTTGGTCTGATCCGGCATCAGGGCTCTTCTTAAGTCCTTATGGTGAATAGAACACGCTTACATTCATGAGTACATGATAACCACGTTGATGTCTTGCAGATTTGACTAGAGACATGTTGCCACCACTAAGAAGGCCTCTCCACTCACCACCAGGAGCTTCTTCTCCTCCAGGAGCATCTGAGGGCGTCTGAGCAGAACTTAGAGACGGAGCAGGCCCCATGCCACTGGGCCATTATTGGTCGACACAAGCACCGTGAAGTGTGCCTGGACATGGACTTTTTGCCCTCTGGGCCTGAGGCCCAAGTCTTTTAGGTACCTAGCACTGCCCCTCCTTGGGTGGCTGGACAGAGCAGGGCAGGAGTGGTGCTGACTCGGCAGGATGGGTTTATTCAGGCCTGGAGCCTCCCTGGTGCTGCCCTGATGCTAAACACATTTCCGGAGGTGGGGGTGGGCGAGTAAGCATTATTTGGCCTGTGAGCCTCCCTGCCCCCCAACCCCAGGGCTAGGAAATGCTTCTTAGGAGCCGGGCTGGTTCTGCAATCACACTGGGGGCAGACACCGCCTGTGCTCTCCCTGCCTCTGGGTGTCATGGGGGGGGGGGGTCAGCTCCAAGATCCAGCCCCAGCAACACCAGGCAGGGCAAGAGGGGGAGCGCCTTGGCAACCCCTCCTGCCCCTCTTTGCTGGATAAATGCCCTCCGGGCCTGGGAGGGGGGGGGTTGTCTCCCAGGAGAGGAGCAAGCCACGGCCCCTCGGAGCAGCCCCGTCTTGCCGGTGCCCCAGGAACGAGGGGACATCATCTGTGGCTTCCCTCCCTGCCCTCCTCCCCGCTACTTGGGAATCCTCTCCCACAGATGCGCCCCCACCCCCGGGAGGGGGGAGGCGGACGACTCGCTCTCTCCGGAGTTCGCACCGAGGGGAAACCTGGGGGCGGAGCACGGGTGGGATTGGTTCAGTGGAGCGGGGGCGCGCGCGTTTGTCTCGCGGGGGCGGGAGCCGTGGCTTGGGGGAGCCGCGCTGCCGGTCCGGTCCCATCCCAGGGCTCGCTCAGCTCGGCGGCGGGACATGCAAGCGGGTGGGTGGGGGAGGCTGCCGCCCCGCCCCCACAAAGCCAGGCCCCGCCCGGGTCAGGCCAGGCCCCTCTGGGGTTCTGCCAGGAAAGTGCCATTGGGCCGTAGTGCGGTGGGGAGTGGCTGCCCCCCCCCCGCCATGCCTCAACCCCCAAACCGCCTTCCAGATGCTTTTGCCATAAAAGGGAAAGTGCCTCCACTGGGACGGAGCTGCCAGAGCGAATGGGAGCCAGTCCGGCCTGGGGGAGGGTTCTTTTCTTTTGGGGGGTGGGGGGGTGGAGGGTCAAACAGAAGAGTTGGTTAGGAAGGCGTGGGGGTGGCCCCCGTCTCCCCCCCCCACAGCGAGGAACAAATGGCAATAGCAGAGAGGGAGGGGGGCTATCAGGCAGCCCCAAGACACCCCCCCGCCCTTGCTCAGCGGATCTCAGAGAAGCGGGGCTGGGCCCCACCAGGGCCCCTCTCCACAGGGCCTCCGCCGGGCTTGGCGCTGCCAGGGGTGGGGGGCGACCCTGGCATGCCATCGCCGCGGCTGCAGCAGAGCAACTGAGAGAGAAGCGGGGCCCCCCCTCCGCCAGCTCGCGTGCCAGGCCTGCGGGGAGCCGTCTGCCCGAGCCCCGGGCGGCCCTCGCGATGCTGCCGGTGGCAGGGCTGGGAGCAGCGTCGCTCCCAACAAACCCCACTTCTCCTTTGATCGACAAGCTCCTGGGTGCCTTCGGAGTGGGAGCATGCGCAAGAGAGTCGGGGGCGCGTGCGCGAACGGGTGCTAAGCCCCGAGGAAGTGCAAAGCGGCGCCTCCGCTCGCCAGCGCTGGGCTGGTTTGCAGCGGGGGGGGGGGGCAGTCCCGCGCCTGCAAGAGCAGACCCAGCAGCATGGGGGGGCCCACCCCTCCCTTGGCCCTGGGAGAGAAGCGCCCCCTCCCAAGACTTGGCCCCGCAGGGGCTGCCCCTGCGCCTTTCATCCCGAGCCCTTTGAGACGTCCCCCATCAGACTTCTGAGCGAACTTGGCAGTCATGGAGTGAGAGGGGAGGGCCTCCTGTAGATCAACACGGCTTTTGTAAACGCCCGGAGAGCTTCAGCTATGGGGCGGTATATAAATTTAATAAATAAATAAAATAAATAAATGAAGGCAAATCCTGTCTCACTAATCTACTAGAATTCTTGGAGAGTGTCAACAAACATGTAGACAGGGGTGATCCGGTGGATATAGTTTACTTGGATTTCCAAAAGGCTTTTGATAAAGTCCCCCCACCAAAGACTCTTGAACAACCTTAGCAGTCGTGGAATAAGAGGAGAGGTCCTCGTGTGGATCAGTAACTGGTTAGAGAACAGAAAGCAGAGAATAGGAATAGACGGTCAATTCTCCCGATGGAGGGAAGTAAATAGTGGGGTCCCACAGGGATCGGCATTGGGACCAATGCTTTGCAACTTGTTCATAAATGACCTGGAATTAGGAGTGAGCAGGGAAGTGGCCAAGTTCGCCGACGACACCAAATTATTTAGGGTGGCTAAAACACAAAGGGATTGTGAAGAGCTCCAAAGGGATCTCTTCAAGCTGGGAGAAAAAGGCATCCAAATGGCAGATGCGGTTCAATGTCAGCAAGTGTAAGGTGATGCACGTTGGGGCAAAAAACCCGAATTTCAAGTATAACCTGATGGGATCTGAGCTGGCAGTGACCGAACAAGAAAGAGACCTTGGGATTGTGGAGGACAGATGGATGAAAATGTCCACCCAGTTTGCGGCCGCTGTAAAGAAGGCAAACTCCATGTTAGGCATTATAAGAAAAGGAATTGAGACTAAAACGGCCAGTATCATCCTGCCCTTATACAAATCGATGGTGCAACCACACTGAGAATACTGTGTGCATTTCTGATCACCACACCTAAAAAAGGATATTATAGAGCTAGAAAAAGTGCAGGAAAAGGCAACTAAAATGATTAAGGGGCTGGGATTGTTCAGCTTGGAAAAAAGGAGGCTAAGGGGAGACATGATAGAAGTGTGCAAAATGATACCTGGTGTGGAGAATGTGGATGGGGAGACGTTTTTCTCCCTCTCTCAAAATACTAGAACCCAACGGGGTCATCCCATGAAGCTGATTGGTGTGAGATTCAGGACAAAGAAAAGGAAGTACTTCTTCAAACAGCACATAGTTAAATTCTGGAATTCACTACTGTCAGTTGTGATGATGGCCACCCCAGGGCCGGTGCTACCATAGAGGCCACTCAGGCAGCCGCCTAGAGCACAAAAGTAGGGGGTGCCGAACGCCACACACAGAAAGAAGCCACTCTCCCACAGCGGCTCTGAGAAGGCGGCTTCCGGTCGCGCAGTTATGAAGCCACCCGCCCGCCCCAGCGTCCTGCCTTCACTTCGGCTGGGCACCCACCCAGCCGAAGCAAAGCCATGCCTGCCCCCCCACTCCAGCGTCCTGGGTTCGCTTTGGCTGGGTGGGCGCCAAAGCGAAGCCAGAACGCTGGGGTGGGGTGGGGCGGGCAAGAGGCTTCGGAACGGTGCACCCGGAAGTCACTCTCCCAGACCCTCCCACCCCAGCTTCGGAACGGTGCACCCGGAAGTCACTCTCCCAGACCCTCCCACCCCAGCGTGCTGGCTTTGCTTTGGCTGGACAGGCAAGATGGCGCCCCGCACCCAGGTATACTGGGGTGGGGGTGGGTGGGTGAAAGCAGTTCACCTGCCTAGGGTGCAAAATAGTCTGGCACCGGCCCTGGACCACCATTTGGATGGCTTTAAAAGGAGGTTGGATAAATTCCTGGAGCAGAAAGCTATCCATGGCTACTAGCCGTAATGGATGTGTGCACCTTCAATATCCCAGGCAGTAAGCCTGTGTGCACCAGTTGCTGAGGAACATGGGTTGGAGGGTGTTGTTGCACCATGTCCTGCTTTTTGGGTCCCTGGTCGACAGCTGTTTGGCCACTGGGTGAACAGAGTGCTGGACTAGATGGACCCCTGGTCTAATCCAGCATCAGGGCCCTTCTTCTGTTCTTACACCCACACCCACAGCAGCCGCTCTACAAGTGGAAGTCATTTATTTATTCATTTATTTAT